>NC_080652.1:7267078-7867078 GCF_027579445.1 Ammospiza nelsoni | reverse complement strand
TGGCATAAAATGGATCTCCTTTAATACCCAGCATGACTGTGCCTGCACTTTCCTTGGAAACACACAGCCAGAGGAGAAAGCTCCCTGCCAACTTAGGCACTGACTTCTGGTTGCTTCAGTTCCTGGGTTACAATTGGAGTTACTCGAGCCACCTTTTCCCCATGGCACTGCAGAGACCAAAATTTGGTTAATAGCAACCATTGTTACTTTTCGAGAAAATAAGTAATTCTTCCTGATTTTGAATTGTGTGTGAGGGTATCACATAAATTAAAAATGAAAATGTTATATGAAATAGTAGCCAATTTGTCTAAAGGACAGGGAGAAGGTAGAAAAGTGTTATTAAAATAAAATCATAGTGAAAGTAAGAGGGTTAAAAGGTACAGAGGAATCATAAGATAAGGCCATTGGTGTGTATTTAAGGGCTGAACTGAATTTTTTTCCCTGACTTTCAGAAACCAGCCATTTGAGATAGTTTTCCCTCTCTTTTGCAGTGTAGGTCTATATGGTACATGCAGGTTGGTTTGTTTTCCATTGTGTCATTCCTAACTGCAGGACAAAACAAAGGATGTACAGGGATAACCTGCATCCCAAACAAGCCCTGGCCCTCCATACCCCTCAGATTTGTAACACACTGACAATTCCTGAAGCACAGGTTCTTTTTCATCAAAATATTTCCATGCCCTCTCACGAAATGTGCATTAAGATACTGACCTTTCATTATTGCCAATGTGATTTCCACACTTGGTGCCACAGGAATCTGAAATAAGAGTTCTGGAGCCTTTCTGCTTTAAATTCCACCTCCTGCAACTGGTGTGCTGGAAATGGAGGGCTATCTCATTGCATATGCAATATGTAAGTGGTTTGACAAGGATGTCTCTCTACAGCTCAAGTGTCAGCTCTGGATGGATGGATCAGGGGTCTTGAAAGACACGCTACACATCTCTGCATCACTGTTCATAAAAACTTCACCAAAGTCTCTCAAATTCCTTGCACAGCCATCCAAGCAACTGTCTCAGCTTCTCAAGGGCACTACACCTTTGATAATGAATTTATTTAAACAAAAGGGAACAAAAAACCCCTACCTTTGCTGAATTTGATAGAAATGCAGCTTTATACTTTCATATTTCATGGGACATGAAGGTTCATTATTTATTGAAAATAAGATGTGGACCTTCAGTAACATCCAGGATTTCATTTTCAGAGTGAAATGCCTTTCTGGTAAAATACAAGAAAGTGCTTTTCTCAGACAAAACCTTGTGTTCCAGCTGTGTTGCATTATTCTCCTGACTACTTTCTCCCTTTTGCTGTGCTCTCTGTTATAGCTTATTTTGCCAGCTAAGAAACTTCCTTTGCAAATCCGTTTTCTCCTTCATATTTAAAAATTATATGGTTCATGTGGGCCAATTTCCACACGCCTTCAGGGACTTCAGATTTACTGTTATTCCTCACCGGCCAAGAGACAAATTAATTTGATTAGAGCTCAACCCTCAAGAGAGAATTCTGAGGGGAGCAGAGTCCAATTAAGGAATACCTGGGGTCAGCTAACGACTGAACACCCCTCTAAGGAGGATTTTCTCCCTTTTCCATGAGCTGAGCTCACTGTGCATGAGCAACATCCCCAGATCCAGATGTCACAGGACTTTTCCACACAGCTGGAGGATGAGGTGTGTTCTGCTGGAGAGCTCATGGTCTGCAGTGAGCATCTGGGAGATGCTGGCTGTAAGATAATATCTGGAATTGAAGTGGACTTGCAACATCTACTAGTAATACTCAACAATTCAGCCACAACTTTGTAAGGCAGGTTATTCACTGGACAGGACAAAGCAATTTCAGCCTGAGTAGCTGAGTTCTCTCGCCATGAATGTTGCCCCTGCATTTTTATATCTGTGTAGTATTCCTGACTTGATTTCTTGCATGGTGTTTCTATGCATTATTAAACTCCCACTATTTTCCACTCCAGAAATTGCTGCAATTAGATTTAGGTGAAATTTTGGTGGAGAGGTTAATCTGCAAAAATGCTATGTAAGTGCAAACTATTAATTACTACTCCTGTATTTTTAAGTTCAGAACCCATGGCTGCAGGAATGAAGTTGGTGCATTGGCTCTCTAAGTTACTGAATGCTCATTTGGAAGAGCAACTTGCTCTCCCTCTTTTCTCTTATTCTTCTTTATTTTTTTTTTCTTTTTTGCCTCGATGCAATGACCAGACTGTTTGTCCTCTTTCTCATTGTGAATTGTCTCCTAAACACTGAAAGATGGCCTGGAGGGTTTGTTCAGAAGATTAGCATCTCTTCCCAGAGCTGTCCTCAGCTGTATTCACACTTATAAATCCATGGGAAGGACCCTAAAGAGCCATATAGAACCTGATGATGCAACAAGCCAGGAGACACACATACACACAAAAAGAATAGCCTGCTAAGAGGACAAAGCTAATCAATACTAATAGCAAAGCTGAAGGTTTTAAAAGCCTCTCAATGAAGTCAGGCACAACGCTACCAGGCAGTCAATGAAAAATGAAGTGTGCCTGCAGAGAGGCTGGGGGCAGGTCAGAGGGAGAGCAGAGGCTGTTTTGGGAGGTCTTGGCTGGGTCAGTTGCCCTGGATGCCCTCACCCCCAGTAACCCAGGCAGGCTGGTACGCAGAGGGGAGAGCAGGGATGGGCATCCAAACACAGCCACCACCTCAGCCAGTCCAGCTGCAGCCAGGGGAGGGTGTGTAAGCCACAGAACCATAGTCACAGAGTGATTTGGGTGGGAAGGGACCTTAAAGATCATCTCATGCCAAACCCCTGCCATGGACAAGGACACCTTCCACTCAACCAGGCTGCTCCAACCTAGCCTTGAACACTGGGGCATCCACAGCTCCTCTGGGCAACCTGTGCCAAGGACTAACTCTCCTCATAGGGAAGAATTTCTATATAGAATATCTAATCTAAACCTACTCTCTTCCAGTTTAAAGCCCTTTCTCCTTGTCCTACCACCAAATGCCCTTGTCAGAACAGCCTGAGAGGACAGGGCCTTGAACACTTCCAGTGCTGGGGCAGCCACAGCTCCTCTGGGCAACCTATGCCAGGGCCTAACTCCCCTCACAAGGAAGGATTTCATCCTAATATCTAATCTAAACCTACTTTCTTCCAGTTTAAAGCCCTTTCCCCTTGTCCTACCACCGAATGCCCTTGTCAGAGCAGCCTGAGAGGACAGAGCATCTCTTTGCCCTGTGCGTCAGCACTGGTGCCTGGCTGTGAGCTGCCTGTGAAGAGGAGGAAGGTTGCTCAGCTGCTGTAGCTCTGCCAGTCCTTGGCCCCTCTACTGAAACTGCTACAAAAGCAGAAAATCACTTCAGCCAGAACTAAAGGCAGCAGCAGTGCTGTGGAGCTGCGCTGGGATCGTTAGGGCGGTTAATATTCAGCAGGCATATTGCTAAAGAGGCAGAGCATGCTAAGGAAAGAAGCAACAAACCCCAGTGCTGCACACAGGTCCTTCTGGCAGAGATATCAGCAGTGACAATGTTGTTTGTACAACAGACAACTTGTATCCCCTAAGAGCAGCCCCACTGCCACGCCACATCTCGCTGAGGTCATGGCTGTGAAACCAGTCCTGAATAACATGGGCCAGCTGTAAGTCCATGAAATAGTGATTAAATGCTTGTCACTGCTTTACTGGTCCTCAGATGACTTCTCTGCTTTGGCACAAAATGTTCTGGTCAGGCTCATGATGTGGCTTTGGTCAGGGGTCCAATATAAATGGCACTAACCAGTACCCAAGCCTGCACACCCACACACAGATATACATTTTACAAGAAGTCTCATTTAGTTCATAAATAAAAAAAGACCTTAAGGAACTCTCTCAGAAGGCCCCCAGCTGAAGAGAAAGGCTGTCTGTCATCATGAATGCAAGGTGGCTGTAACAGGAAATTTTCCATGTATATAGAGACTCTGTAGTCCAAAATGTGTTATCAGGCAGAAAACTCAAATCCCTGTAAAGGCCCACCTCTTGCTATAATGCAGGTCTTTTCTATAATAGAGTCAGCTCTGATGTAGGACTATTGCTGCACTGCAAGCTGCAGTAAATATTAATGTGAGAAGCTGGATGCCACCTCTATTTCAGGATGGAGGCAAAAGCCAGCCTGATGGAGGATGAGTTGCAGTCCTGCCAGGGAGCTGGTATATTTCCAGGGCTTTTGGTAAGGAATTTTTTCCTATGGCGTGATTGGATCCTGCATTTCTCTAAAGAATCACCAACCCCTCCATTTTACTCTCTAAGAAAGGCATAAAGTCTGTCTGTGCTTGGGGCTGTGCCTTGGGGGAGTGATATTTGCACTTCATGCTGTGTTCATTGGAAAACTGCCCTCGTGCCAGTCCAGCATTTTGTAATGCAGCCCCCCAAGGTCATTCCCTGCCAGGTGAGGAGTCTGATGCTGAAAACCCAACATCTACCACCTTGCAAAGAGATTCTGATGTGTACATTGCATTTGTTTCTCATAGTGAAATTACTCCACAAAGAAAACTAAACATGTATATAGCTGTGTCCTTTGTCTATATCTTATAAACTAATCCTTTCCTTTTCTTGCCTGCATCATGACAGTGTTTAAATAACTTACCTAAGCAGGTGTCTATGAGTAGTATTACCAGACCAAACATCTGAATGTATACTTGTCCTTAAACATAATATTATTCTAAACATGGGATATAAATGTAAGTAAATATTATACTAAATATTAATGTTTACTATCCCATGCAACAATAGTTGATTAAATATTTACTAGCCCACTTACCTGTGCTCTTGTGGGCATAGCTGCCTAACTACTTAGGCTACAGAATGTTTCTGTGGTTGATTAAAATGCAGTTGTGTGCACATCTGCAATGTTTGGCAGGCCTGGTTAAACAGCCACTTACAGAAACAAGCAGTGAATGCTACTCCTTTAAAAAAAATTAAGTTTCTTATTATAGATTCTGCAACATTCATGAAGCTGTTATTAGTTGCATGCTAGGTACGTGAGGAGCAGCAGGTTGGTTTTCAAGTGCTGGGATGCCCACACAGTGTTACTCTGCAAACAAAAGCCCCCCAGGCATGAAAAGCAGCCTCTGTTTGTAATGAGTCCTGATTATCACCTTCAGCTCACAACACAGGGATGAAATAGAACCATTTTCCTTTCACAGAAACGTAGGTTTCTGTCCAGGAATAATCCTGTTAGGTCAGGAGACAGGAAAGGATTGGAGAAGTATCCCAATATTTTCTTCAGCAGAAAATGGAATAGCTGGGCAAATGGGAGGGGATCCCACACTCCCATATCACAGACTGAAGAGGGAGGGGGTTCTGTACCCCCACTGCAGGAGGATTCAGGCAGCATTTAGTGTTTATTCCATCCTTGTTAAACTTTCTGCTTTCCAGGCAAGCCCTGCTGCTGCTGTTCACTCAATATATTCCAGCAGAAGCAATTTGCCTGCAATTAGTCAGCACTGCAACTCAGTTCCTGGGCAATCTCCAGTGGCAGCAAGCACAGCTCCTACTCCCCCTGTTCTCTCTCTAAGCAATTTCCACACCCTGGTGATGCACAACAGAAGATGAACAACCCCACTTTTTGAAAAGTCACTGTAAAAAACTCCTAACAGAAATAACTGCTTTGGTTCAAGTTTAATGGTAAAAAGTTACTAAAAACCTTGTTTGTGAAACTCATTGAGAATTAAATTATCCAGAGAATTTCAACAGGGAAGAGGAAGAAGAGCAAGCTGTTTGATTTTATGATAGATTCTAAGCAAATAACCTTAAAGGCTAGAGGTTGATGTGGTTGCAATGTCTTTTATTTGAAAGAAATTACCTCTTCTGGGTCAAAGCTTAACCTCATGGCAGGCTGTTATGCTGGAAAACATCTGGTCAACCACTCCCCAACCATGTAGCATCAACCAGAAGGGCTGAGCAAGGTGAACTTTGTAAGGGAGAAAAGACTGCAATGAACATGGGGGAAAAAAAAAATCTCCAAAGAAAGCCATTAAGTGCTTTTTCATCCTACCTAAGTTCATTGTGAAGGGTGGTTGGGAAAAGGGGTAATATGAGACCTTCTTATTGAAAAAAAATATTGATTGTTAGGAATCAATAGCATTAAAAAGCTGTGTCTTAAGCACCAAGCTTTGAAGGCCTCCACAAGCTTTTCCGTTCCCTGTCTATTCTCCTGCCAAAACTTTGATAGATTCAGCCTGCAAACCAGCAAATGCAGTGATTTGATGGTGGCCAATATATATTAAAAAAAATTAAGGTGTCAAGCATGAATTTTATTACATCTGCAATCAGATGTACTTCCTTCAGTTAGCTCATCTGCAATTAAGTCCAGCTGTTCTCAGTGGAAAGGACTCTTCCAAGGAAATTGCTGTAAAATTTAATGGGAGAATTTTCCTTGGTGCTTTGTTGTAAATATTGTTTTCCTAATAGGCTTGTAAAGGGCTTTGCTTTTTCATTCAATAGGCACAAGATCTGTAATTTTTCAGGCATTAGAAAATGAATAGATCAGTGATAGAGCTCATAAAACTTATACAAAGATTCTCATTGTATAGCAACAGAAAGAGCTTTAATAACTTGAAGAAGAGGAGGGTTTTGAATTTATTTCTTTTTTGCTGTGCATAGTTTTTTGTTTACATATGAAGGGCTATTTTTTAACTGACACATCAGACAGTTTGATCAATATCCCTTATTGGGTTTCTTGTGCCTAGAATTGGGTCTGACAGCCAGAGAGGGGCACCAGATTGCAGACTTCAGAGGATGATCCTTCATTTCAATATTGCAGTGTAACATCCCACAAGGACCAAAATATTGCACCACGAACCCACGACACTGCAGTGCTTCCACTTGCTGTCCCAAAATCCTCTTCAGCCTTTAAGCAAATGACGAATATTGCCAACTTTTTTATTTCCTTCCACTGTGTCCAAAGAGCATCTCTTCCCTTTTTACCACTTAGGCAAAGCTTGGATGTGTTTTTTCCTCTCTACCAGCAATCTTTCAGCAACATTTCCAATCTGTGTGCTTCTGTCACTTCAGGAGAACAGTGCCTAAAATAAAACAGCGAGATTGTAATTATTGGCATTATTTTAAGATGTAATGCTGAAGCATTAAATATAACAAAATGAAACTATTTTGAGGGGAAATGTTGAGACATGAATGATAGCAAATGGTGTTACCGTGGATTTATTTTCACCCAACCAAAATCAGACTCCTTCTCTAATGATGAAATATGACCTGGCTCTTGCAGAGAGAGTAATTTGTTAATTTGTTTAACATTGTTCTCTGTGCAGGAAAGCCTTGCAGGAGAAAGAATTCAGAATGGATTTAAAGTGCAGATTATTTTGGGGGACAAAATGAAGCCACTTGTTATTCTTTAAGACACTGATCATATTCCTTCTCTGGCAGCTGGGAATACTGAGGAGAAAAACAACTCACTCTGGTCAAAAGCTGCATTATCACTGTTACATTGGTTTGCAATGAAAGAGGTGAAATTATCTATCAACAAAACCCCGTTGCTGAGGCAGTGGAAGTCTTTTTACTAGTACAGTTTATTTGAAGAGCAGGAATGAGCTATACAGTAGGAGAAATTTCCTTTTGCTAGTATACCCATATAGCTACCTTGGCAAATGCTCATGGCTTAGAGTCCCATCTCCATGTCTGCAAATAGCAAGAGTTAGCTGGCACAGCTTGGAACAGTTCTCCAAAATAGTGTAGCAGAGAAAGTGACAGAGGAAATATCTGCTGAACATGTATGTTCCTGTATGCAGGCTCCAGAACAGACTGATAAACCTGTTCGGAGATGGTTAATATCAAAAGGGTCTGGATCAGGAAATGACAAGGCAGAGAGGAGGGCAGAGGTCTCTGTAGAAGAATGTTTTTCACAGAAGTCTTTAGAAAAGGAACCTCAGAAGCTCATGATGAGCAAGGAAGGAGAGGAAAGCTAGGATGTTGTCAAGCTCATGTATGAGGTGACCCTGTATATGTGTTTTATTTGTATAGTTTGCTTGGCTTTGGTTGAGTCTCTGCCTCCAGAACAGAGTCTGTGATTTTCACCTTGCTATAGCTCCTGCAGCTGCAATGTTTGGGGGTTTTGCTGTTGTCTGAATTAATCTGCTGGGTGTCCCCAGCCACAAGGACTAGAACAGCTCTCCGTGTTCAAGCCAGTGCTTGTGTCTCCATCTCCTAACCCATGTGGGAAATACCTAAAAAACAGACCCAAACTCATGGTGGGAACTGTGGATAAATGGCATCAGCAGGATGAGAAAGCTGCAAATAGCACAGAGGCACCATCGTCTGTTCATTCACTCCAGTTCTTCGTGTGCCTCTTTTCCAGCACATATTTAAAACTTACACCTGATATATAGGAACTTTAAAGGTATCTGTGTCACATTTCAGCCAGTACCTGAAGGAAAGCAAGCCCAAAATCACCTTTTAGTTCCATAACAGAGCAGCTGCTGTAGGAAGCTGGAGATCTGGTTCTGCCTGCTCCCAACAGTAAGTGCCTTTATGGTTTGTGAGCAGTGATCCATCAGGAGGGGCATGACAGCTTCTGGAGAAAGCTTTCTTGGTCTCTGAAGGATTCAAAAATTATTCAGCCATCAGAGTCACAGCCTCTGTATCAGCATTTACCGATGTATTTGGCTTAAGTGAAGAAGAGCATATATAGAAGTCTGTCTCTGTTTAAAATAGTAGATAGTCTGGGATCCAGTATTGAACTGTGTGAGAAGATGCAGGTTCTACCTTGCATCTAAATGTTTTGTTGTTTTTTTCCCCTTCAGCTTCACCCTGTACTCAGAAGATGACCAGAATTAATATCTGTGTTTTAAGTATAAAAATTGGTCATGGAACTTTAGAGGCTGAAGTGCTCCAAAGCCTCAGGATAATACTTTCCATTCCCTTTGGGCTTCAAAAAGCAGAAAGACTCTTCCCATGATGTGATGGGCATCCTCATGAGAGCACAAGAGAGCATCTTCACCTCATGAGAGGTTTGCTTTAGGGACCTGACTGGCAGTTCCTACTTTTCACAAAACATCTGTCCCTCTGGTACCTGAAGTTTTGATTTGCATCCAGTGTCTTGAACCCAGCTCTGGAACACCTTGTAGACTGAGCTACATGGGGAAACAGCATTTGTGAGCTGTTCCCTTTGTCCATCAGGAAGTGCCATGTGTCTACACACAAGTTATTTTCTAGCAGCCTGTCTCATCACTTAGAGGGAAGTAATTAGATAACCTGAGAATGAAAACAAGACTGCTTGGCACCTCTCTTGTCCACTCCTTTTGCGTTTCTTGCTGCAGTTCTGAAGTGCCACAGTCAAGTCCCAGTGCACAGCTCAGCCCCACACAGGATCAATAGCAGAAAAGATAAATCTGTTGGAATTGACTACAGGCTGTTCTGTCACTAAGTGACGATGAAAAATGATCGCTACTTGAATACACTGCATTTTTATCTTTAAATCTTTCAATAGAAGCAGTGTCAATAACAGAGCACTAAATAATCTCCAGATAGAAGGAAAATCTTTCTTTTTTTCTTCTTTTTTTTTTTTTTGATAAGAGGGAAGATGGATGTCACTTTTTTTGGAGGCCTTAAATACTGAAGTACGGAATTAGATCTGCAAATTCCAGGAAGTGATTGTCTGCTTAGACAAACTGTGTCTCATTTTAGGAAAGACTGGTTGGATTCTGCTTGAAAACATTGCTCAATTCCATATCGTCAATGCACCAGGGTAAATCTAAGTGGAATATCCAGAAATAAAATAAATAAGGATTTTTTTTTCCATGTTCCTTCTGGGATAATATATCTCTCTGAATTGGATACACCTGCCAGAGATGGCCTTTCTTAGCTTTAAAATATGTCTGACCTTTCCCTGAGCTAACTGGATGCAGTTTACCATATTGGCCCAAGCATAAAGCAAAGTCTTTTTCAGATAATGGCCCTTGGAAACAATCCAGACTGTTCTGTATCTGCTGCCCACGCCACACGTCCCAGCCCTGTGGGCACTGGCACAGAGGTGTGGCAGCGGGCAGGGAATGACTGCACAGTCCTGCATGTGGCTTTTGGGTTTGCTGCTCTCAGTGGGGCAAGACCCAAAAGGGCTGACCCTGCCTGAGTGTGGCAGACATCTTTTCATTAAAAATCCTTTCTTAGGATTTTTCTTCTTGAGAAGCTGAGAGGCTTCAAGAACAAAATGTAAGCAATGGTTATCTGCTGCTGTGGAATGCAACAGGTGCGTCTGTGATTGGTCTCATGTTGGATGTTTATAATTAATGGCCAATCCCAGCCCAGTTAGCTTGGACTCTCTGTCCGAGACACAAACCTTTATTATTCATTCCTTTCTATTCTTAGCTTAGCTAGCCTTTTGAGATGAAACTTCTCCTTCTATTCTTTTTAGTATAGTTAAAATTTAATATATATATATCATAAAATAATAAACCAAGCCTTCTGAACATGGAGTCAGCATTCTTGTCTCTTCCCTCACCTGAAAACCCCTGTGAACACTATCACACCTGGGGGTGCTGGAAGCTCTGTGGCCCCACTGTGAGGGCATCTGCCCCAGTTCTGTCCTGACTAAAGGAAGATGGGTTTGTGTTTGAAGCCAGTTCGGTTCCACATCATCTGGCACCTCCACTATCTCCAAGTGTTGATGTCCCTTTCATTATGAGACAGCAAGGAGCACTCTGCTGCCTTTGACATCAAATTGGTTAACTTTTATTTCTCATAACAGTGTCTCAGGGGTTAGAAGCTCCTGGGCAAACCCAGTCCAGTGGCAATTTGAGCAGTATCAGTTGGGTTCTGGTAGGTATTGAGTGCTGCAACTCAAGGATGCTCTGAGCACTTTTTGGATATGTGTGTTCCACTCAAAAGCCCCTCCACAGGCAATGTTCTCTTGGCTGCAGACTCTGAACTGACCTCTTTTAGATGCCCTGCAAATTCCAGGGTAGGGTTGTGAAGCAGGCAGCAGTGCTGTAGAAGGACTTATTGATTGAAAACTCCCTTTGTATGTTCTCCAAGTTTAGCTCAAGCTGCTTTCCTGAGTAAAGGTCAAGATGAAGTACTGAATTTCTGAAATGCTAAAGTTCTGCATATCCCAGAACTTTGCTTTATTCTGCCTGTTTTGTCTGGATATCTGTTAAAAAGTTTGGCTGTCTGTCCTCTTTGATCCTGCTTGATGAACAATAGTGAGTGTGGAATAGCTTGAAGTAAATACTGGTCTGTGCAGTTGCTAGAACTGCTTGTCTCATCTGGAAAACAGCAGGTTTCCATGCCCTCCTTCAGCCTCAAGCCTACTTGACTATATTTATTTTTGTTGTTGGCCTCCTCTTTTGACAGGTAGAGAAGAAAAAGGGCCTGCAAGAAAAGCAGTAAAGAGTAAAAAAACAGACCTTATTGTTTCAGGATGGTTGGTGCTTTAAGGGGAAATCAGCCAAGTTTCATCTGTTAAAAATCCTGCTGAGATTGATTGGTGTATGGAGAGGTGATTATAAAAGCCAGCAAGTAGCTTAATTAGGATGGAGAGTTATGAGAAGTAGCTTGGCTTTTGTGAGAAGTACTGGAGCAAATGACTGTTGGCAAGTGGCTGGTGGAACGGGGAGAGCTAAGCTCAGGAGTTAGAGGATTGCTGCCTGGCGTGCTGCATTTGTATTTAGAAGGAATAAAGCTGAGAGTTGCCAAACACATGCTTGAATCTGGTTCATGTCAGGCCTTATTGTCCTGAGATTACATTTTGCACAAATAATATTTACTAATCAGGGACTTGAGAACTCTCTGAACTTGTCTCAGGGATTTTTTACTGTGTCAGGATTTTTAACGAGCCGGAGGAAAAGCAGCCTCGGCTATTCCAGGCTGCAGGTGAGAATTTGCTCCTGGCAAGAAGAAATGCCATATACTGTACCATGAACTTCATCATGTTTACTCTCTTAACAATGGGTACAGTGCCATCTAAAACTTCCCTGTGCCTGGGCAACGAAGAGCAAGAGCTCCTGGATGTCCCAAGCAGGTTTTGAACGAGCATCACGCTCCGAGCTTCCCTCGCCTGCTGCAAAATCCCTCCGCAAGAACCTGGTAAGGAGGAGAATGGAGCATTATGTATTCAACAAATTCTGCTGATGCTGCTAGGCAGTGAGGCTGGAATGATTGTGCCAAATCCTGATCTTTCATGATAATGAAAGCAGAATTTTCCCCTAAGCAAGCCAGTATCAGAGAGAAAACCCAGGGGACATGAGAGAGCATTTGAAAATACGGCCTAGGCATTAAAAAAAACAAACCCAAACATATAGGCTTTAACTAGTTAAATTACAGAATACACAAATATCCCAGAATTATGTAAAAGCCTGATCCTGCAGTCTCTGAGTGGGGAAAACAATGTTTAACTGACTCTAATACTGCAGAATCATCAGTATAGACAAGAAGAAACAACTGGGTCATTCTGTCTCAGCCACTTGCATACTGCAGAACTACTTGTCTGTTCTTGCTATTATTTCATCCCTGCTAATGTCTTATTTAACCTGCTCAGGATAGTTTTGATTTTGCAAATATGCAGAATAGATTAAATTTTAACGGCATCATTTAAAAATACATAGATTTGTGCAGATTTTTCAAAATGACTGGGATCTGAATGTGTAGGGCAACAGAACATGACTCAAAGCCCAATTTAAAGAAAAAACATTTTGAGCAGGCATCAACAGATAGACTGAAAAGCAAGGCAAAAGCATAGGGGTTTTTTTTAGATGTTGAGTGGACTAAATGCAATGTGAATTTATCTGCAAACCATCTGTGATTTCTGGTATTTTTTGGTGCCTTCACAGCTCTAATTTTAAGCAGTTCTGTAGCCTTTAAATAATGGTACTTTCTTCCCATTTGGTTTTACAGCAGATTCCCCATTTGATCACTGAATGTTTAAAGAAAAGAAGTAACTGAGTTCTCTGCAGATCGCACACACACAGAATAAAACAGCAGCCTTTTTTTTTTTGCAAGTAAAATTTGACATATTTTGGGACAGAATTCCTCATGCATAAAATAACACCATGGGTTTTGCTGGGTATGGTTTACTTTTTGTATTTTGCTTTACACTTCTCATGTAAATTGGGTGCTGGGATAAGGTGTTAAGTTGACATCTCCAAGGAACCAAGTTCCAGAAGCAGCACAACACAACAGCAGATCTCTTTCAATTTTCTTAAAACTGATGTCAAGAGTACCGGTTTCATCAGGCAAGAGGGATTGGAAGAGTCATAATCCAGCCAGCCCTTGGTGGTTCTGCAGACAAATCTGGATTCTCTGTGTGTCACGGGGACACTCTAAAACCAGAAACTGAAAGAAAACACTCTGGATTACCGAATATCCACCTGAAAATCATAGTTCCTACAGTTACAGAGATCCCCTAAGGGGACAGGGAGGCCTCCAGGTCTGTTTTCCATCCAGCATGATGTGGGAGAAGATCCTTTTGAATGTGAGCCTGGTCCCTGAGAGCATGAAACAATAGGAAGCTAACTCTATCCATCCCACAGGAAATCTGATGATAGCTACATCATTGTCAGCTCGGTTCATTATTTCACTGTTTCTTCTGGCAGGAGTGCTCAGATAAGATTTTTGCTCACTATTGTTGGATATAGTGGGGGATTCTCATTCAGGGAACAATAGGAGAGAAATAGCACTGAAGAGCAAGTCTCCTCCACATCTGAAAATGTCTTGCCATTCCAGCCTTCTCTAAAGAGAGGCAGGACTCATTCCTCTCTCTTGGCAGAAGCCTCAAACATGAGTCGATAACCCCTCAGCTTCTCTTCTCTTTCAATAATGCATCGTGTAGTAAACTCTGTGGCTAACTGAAGACTGAAAACCTGAAAGAAATTAATAGGAATGTAAAAATAGCAAGAACATCTTGCCAATTGCATTATTGAGCATCACAATTATTTGAACAACAACAACAACAAAATCAGTTTATTATATTTATCTGAAGTGCTGTCAAGAATGTAGCAATGAAGTATAAAGAAATGAAGAGGTTCTGGTGATGAATATCAGTCCAGCTTGCCATAGAATAAATATCAGCATTCATCTCTGTCAGAGAAAGATAAAGATAATTTCTTATGTTATAAGTTATTTCAAATATTGAGCCCTATTCAGACGTTTTGTGAGAGATTATCTGCACTTGCTTAGAAACCCAATAGTGGCCATTAATTGTCTCTCCTGACAACAAAATTAATTTCTCTTAAATGAGAATGCATTTCTAATTGGACACTTTCTTCCCTGACAAATTGTTTACAGTACCTCTGCAAGGATTCTGAAGTCATCTCTTTGCTTTGATGTTGCTGATTAATTACAGCCCACGTGGTTCTTAGAAGCTGCAATTTGAGTAACACACTTTGCTGTGAAATCTTCATCTTAATTACACACTCCCCCAGCCAAGCTTCTTCTTGAGAAGGGAGCTGAACTTCTCTTGCTGCATATGATGCCAGGTTGGATTGTTACTTTTTACCCCTCCCTTCTCTCCAAGTGAGTTCAGAGCTTATGCATGATCCGAGACTGACAGCGCCCAAAATGAAATTCTCTCTTTAGCCACAGAACAGATCCAGACCTGGCAGCTCAGAGCAGCTTTCCCTCTCCCATCTCGTAGTGTCTCTGCTCATGGAGCAGCACTGATGGGGAGAGCTGAGCTGGCTGGAGCATCACTGTGTTAGCACAGGGGTCTGCCACAGCTAATTAGCCAGGCTGAGACACGGGGTTAATTAGTGTGGGCAGGATGCTGTACTAAGGGAGCACCTCTCCACATGACATCAAGTTGTGCCATGTTGATTTACCCCCTATCCTTTAAATGTGATTTTTTTTTTTTGGTGGGAGATCACCAGGTCCTTGAACTTCTGGTGGAGAGGATTAAAGATACCAGTTCTGCTACTTGCTCAGGTGAAACCTGCCCATATTGAGCCACACAGGTAATTTTGCAGGAGCCCACTCAACAGCTGTCAGATAATAAGATTTTTGGATGTTCCGAACATCAGCTGGATTCTTGCTTTTATGTTTTATTAATGACTTTAAGGCAAGAAGATTTTTATCAGTACCTTGGAGATATCTTGGTTCCACATATTTTTTTCTCCATAATGCCCCCTTACAATGCACCTATAATGAAGATGAAATGAACATACTGCCTTGGCTTGGGCAAGCTGCCAGTTAAGGAATTTTGCTTAAAAGAAACGAGCAACATCGGCACGGCAATGCCCTACAAATGAGCACACAAAATGATGCAGCCTTTTCCTTCTAGATGTGGCAGAACAGGAGGAGGAATAACAAGAGGAAAAGGAGCTCCTGCGCTCTCCTTCAGCCATTATCTGTAGGTGTTGAAGCAGCGCCTGCCTTAACTCCCCAAGGAGCCAGTGGAGCTCTGAGTGCTCTGAATTGCCTGTTGTCTGTTCAGGAGGACTTGGCTCCTCATTTATGCAAGAAAAAGCAGATCCCTGGAGCAAAAAATTGTGAATGCCCTCCTTTGAGTTTCTAAGGCAAAGCTATGTGGTGCACTTTGTTCTATAGGGGCAAGTTCCAAATGGTTCTTTATATATTTATGGGTTTGTTTTTAGGCCACTGTTTTGTCGTTTGTTTAAAAATAGTAAAACAACTGTCAAACGTTTTTTGCTGTTCCAGGTAGGATGTGAAATCAGAACTCCTTGCATTTGGGCACCACAATGACAGGGCTTTTGGAGATAATTAAAATAAATGCAGTATTGACATGTAGGAATATATGTTTTAAAATAGTAACTATTAAATAGAAAAGAATCATCCACTTCCAAGTAATAACACATAAAATAAGTTACAGACATCTGCAATGTGCACTGAGAGTCTGAACTTTGTTGGGAAGAAAAAAAATCAAGTCATGCAGGAATGATCTCTCAGGCTGCAAGTATTCCCTAATAACACAATACTTTCTTGATCAATCTAGTTTAGTCCAAAGAAAGGAATTTTATGTTTAAAATAACTACCATTACAGATCCATAAACAGTTTAGGTTGCTGGTCTGGCTGAGATAGTCCTGTCCTTTCTGCTTCTGGTTGCTTTTCTTTGATTCAGTATTTTTTAACACAAAGAACTATTCCTACCTTGTTCCTATTTACTTTACTAAGTGTGCTCAGTCTGTTGCTGATTCTTTGAAGCACACTGCTATGTATTTCCCTGGCTGAGTAGGCTGAACTCCATTGCTTCAGCCTATATTGCTTCCAGGTTTGCTTTACCCCAGTGCTCAGACGAACAGCATCCCTCAGCTCAAGAGGAACCGCAGCCCTTTCATTTTCTCATTCTTCATGCTAAGTAATAGGGCTTCACTTTCCAATACCTCACATGGTGTTCTGAGAACATTTAATTGATTGGGTACAATTTTCAGAATCCATCACTTGACAGACAGAAAGTGTCACCGAGTGGAGGGCGAAGCTTCGCTTCACTTGGCCACTGACACCTTGGCTGTTCCTTGTTGTATTCATTTCCATTTTACATACAGAAAGATCTCCCATGGCTGAAGAATCTGTGTGGATTTTACTGAATTTAATTAATACCTTTATGAAAGGGGTTGTTATTTACTTTAGAAGCTGAGAAAACAAAGGACCCATCCCTGTGCTGCAGTTTACTTTGTGTGGTGTGACTATTGGCCTGTGCAGTGCTTCATTTACTTTAGCTCTATTTATTTTAGCTGCATTCTGAGGGTGAAAAGAGCTGGCAGTGGCCTGAGAAACACAAGCAGCTCCTACAAAATCAAACCAGTACTGTTCAATGCTGTGAAAGCACTCCTGAAGTGCTTTCAGGAGCTGTGTCAGGAGAGGTTTAGATTGGATTTAGGAAAAGGTTCTTCCCCAGAGGATGCCGAGCACTGCCCAGGGTCCCAAGGGAATGGGCACGGCCCCAGGGCTGCCAGAGCTCCAGGATGTTTGGATAACATGATGGGGTTGTTGGAGTGTCTGTGCAGGGCCAGGGGCTGGACTTGATGATCCTTGAGTCTGTTCCAGCTCAGGATATTCTGTGATTCCACGATTCTGTAATTTTGTGATTCCAGGCATCTGGACGTGGCACAGGGCGATGTGGTTTAGGGGTTATGGTAGCAGTACTGGGTGGATGGTTAGAATTGATGATTTACAGATTCACAGAATATTCCAAACTGAAAGGAACACACAAGGATCATCAAGTCCAATTCTCAAGTAAATGACCCACACAGGAACTCGCAATCCTGGCATTATTAGCACCATGCTCTATCCAGCTGAGCAAATCCCATGATTTCACAGGGCTCTTCCAGCCTTGCCAACTCCGTGATTGCTGACCTAAGTGTGAAAAACACCAATCGTTTTTAAAATTTTAAAAGTTTAATAGTAATAAAATGGTTATAAAAATAGTAATACAATTAGAGTAATAATTTGGACAATTTGAATTAGGGCAATATGAGACAATAGAAACAAAGAGTTACGAACGTCCGGGTACCTTTTTCTGGGCTTGAAAAAGGACACATGTTAGCAGAGGATTAACCCTTAAAAACAACAGCCTGTTGCATATTCATACACCTCATACATGATGCATAAATTCCATTCAAACACAGGATTCTGTCTGGTCAGTGTCAATTTCTTCCTCTGAATCCTAATGGCGTCATCCTGCCCAAGCGAGGTGGGAAGAAGTTCATTTCTCCTGATAATGGAACAATAAATTCTCTTTGGCTGAAAGATGTAGGTGTCATGTGACTGCTATCTCAGTGCCAGTCCTTTGTCTAGACAAACAAGTATCCTACATAGCATAGTTTCTATTTTAGCATTTTCTTATAACCTAAAACAATATTTAACCCGCTACTTAAGAGAATTAACACAACATTACTTTCTAACACAACACATATAACATTCATTTTAATATTTGCGAAAGGCCAATCATAAAATACATATTTTTCATTTAAGCGACCCAGGAAAAGAGAAAATTTTTTAAAAATCGCTTCGTGGCGATCAACACCCGGCCGCCCCCACACATGCCGGGACTACATTTCCCAGCGTGCACCGCGGCGGCGCGGCGAGGCCGGCGGCGCCGGCCAAGATGGCGGATGGGGCGCTGAGCCCCGGCGTGAACCTGGAGGCGTTTTCGCAGGCCATCGCCGCCATCCAGGCGCTGCGCTCCAGCGTCACCAGGGTCTTCGACTGCCTCAAGGATGGGATGCGCAACAAGGAGACCCTGGAGGGCCGCGAGAAGGGCTTCGTGGCCGCCTTCCAGGAGAGCCTGCACTCCGTCAGCCGCGACCTGGGGTGAGCAGCGGCCCCGGCGGGGCAGCCCCGGTGGGCAGGGAGGGGGTCCCGGGCTGTCCTGGCTCCTCTCAGCGCCCGGCGGGGCCGTTCTCACTCCACGGCAAAGTTTTAGGCAAATAAATGCGAAAATGCTTCGGTTTGTTTCCCCCCCAGCACCGTACGCGTTAACACCTTCGTGGGGGTTCTGCTCCAGAGTCTCCAAATAGTTCAATATGCTTATTATATTTACCTGGTTTTTGTTGTCATTTTGTTTTCACGAAGGACCTGTCGGTGGGGTTGCATTGACAAGGTGAAGGTGTTCAGCTGCAGGGAGATTTATCTCTATATCTAAAGCTTTTTATTAAAAATTAAGACGCTTTCTAGGTACAGTAGCATCTAAGGGGTTCAAGAATGATCGCTTTACTACCAAAACTTGTCAGGCTGGAAAGTTATCCCAGGTAAGTGTAGCTGCTTAGTGCCAGCAGGTGTGTTTTTTGTAAGTAGAGACAAACTGCTGAGGCTGAAGACGAGGAGGAAAGTTATGGGCAGAAGAGAGAGGTGGACACACAGTTTCATTCAGCAATTTTGTGTATTTAAGTTGAAAACTCCTACACAGACACAGGAACTGAGAACTTTGTGTACACTTAGGGGCAAGGTGTAGTGGTGGACTCAGCAATGTGAGGTTTATGGTTGGAGTTAACGATAATAAAGTGTTTTCCAACCTCACTGACACAATGATTGTCCTTGTTGGTTCCACCGCTGGGTTGGGTTTGGTTGATTCTCCTGGGACCATCAGCACTGTCCAGGGAGGTGTCCCCAGGTGTTCAACCACCCTTTCCCAGGACATCTTCTACTTCAGGGTCTTGTGTACGTGAATTTCTTTCTTGTCAATTACAAGGCCTTGCTGATTTGAGAATTTCTTTCTTGTCAGTTACAAGGCCTTGCTGATTTTTAGCTGTGAGAATTTCTTTCTTGTCAATTACAAGGCCTTGCTGATTTGAGAATTTCTTTCTTGTCAGTTACAAGGCCTTGCTGATTTTTAGCTATGAGAATTTCTTTCTTGTCAATTACAAGGCCTTGCTGATTTTTTAGCTGTGATCATGCTAATGTTGTTACCCCCTTCTCTTCTGTTGGGGAAGGGTGGTGGATAACCCTTCTCATTAATGATGCTGTACCCAGCTGTAGAAGTAGGTGTTTTATCCCTTTGGTTTTCAGTTTTCAAGGCCTCACAGTTTGCTCCATGGAAGCTGATCTGTTCCTTTGGTTCTCCTTCTTGCCTCTGTGGCCTCCTAAAGAGTAATCTGTATAACCCCAAAATCTGCCTCCCAGACAATAATAAATAACAACTCAGGAGCTGGAATTGCATCCTTGTGGGTCCCTTCCACCCCAGGGTATTCCATGAACTGGCCTGTTAAAGCAGCAAGGGAATTCTCCAAGGTGTGCTGAAGTTAATATTACCAGTGCACTTTTATGTAGTGAAAATATTGACTTGTATCTCTGTTCAGCAAATCCTCAGTTATTATGCCTAGTCACACTTGTTTTATTGTATTCTTCTGTCAAGGGGTATTAAGCAGATTTGCAAGTGTTCACAGCACCAGAGGATTGGAAAGAATGTAGGCCATGAAAACTTCAAGGAATGATGATTAATAAAGGAGAATTTTGTGTTAGTGAAGTCTGGAAGTCTTTTAACTGTCAGTTCCCTGATTGTTGGGAGTTTATTTTTGTAACCTTTCTTAAATGTAAATGGAGATATTTTGGATTTCTCTTTGCAGATGTTTTCACAAGCTGCCTTTTGAGTGCTGCATTTAATTTAGTGTAGCTTCTGAAGTTCAGACTTGGGTGTAGCACTGGGCAGTCAAAAGGAAAAGCACTTTAGTCATG
This sequence comes from Ammospiza nelsoni, assembly GCF_027579445.1. Lineage (NCBI taxonomy): Eukaryota > Metazoa > Chordata > Aves > Passeriformes > Passerellidae > Ammospiza > Ammospiza nelsoni. Next base: position 7,846,991 of record NC_080652.1, on the reverse strand, counting down.
TCACTTGAAAAACTGCTTTTTATATCTGTGCAAAGTGGCCAGCCTTTCTTCTACAGCTGATTAATGCAAGTTTGAAAAATTGCTTAACTTTTGTTATGATTAAATGTTGTGTTTGACAAATGAGATATGAAGCAATGATAGATCATTTCACAGTGAGGGAGTTTTTCATGGGAAAATGGTGCTTATTATGCTTCATTTGAGTATTTTACACTACAGATATACAAATTGTTCATGCAAATCAGAAGATCCTGAGAACTTGGAAGGCAGATACTTGATTAGAGTAATCACAGCCTTTGCAGGATTGTCTCCAGGCTTAGGACTAATACCAGTTCTTGTGTGTATTTATATGAGGACAATGTTAATTTGGAGTTTAATGAAATGATGAGGCATCTGTTTGCTTGGTGGGTAAAAAAATAACTTCTAGTATTGCAGGCAGTGCTGAAATCAGAATTTTGTGGTTTCTGAGGAGGTGGCCTGGGTTGTGAGTAGGACCTGCCATAGTCTGACTCTTCCCGGGTTGTTTTCAAAGACTCTTGACTTGTACTTTCTTTCCAAAGAAGAACTGAGCTTAACAGCCAACAGACTGCTTCAAATTGTTCGGGTAAGAAGAGGGATTATGTTTTAAATCAAATTTGGGACATATTTAAAACTCATTTAGCTACTAAAATAGAATTGGTGCGTGCTGCTGTCCGTGGAGGATTGCACATCTGTGATTCCCAGCTCTGACTCTGAAATTGCCCTTCTGCTTCCTCCCAGGGAACTGGAACGTCTGAGCAACCTCGTTGGGAAGCCCTCAGAGAACCACCCCCTGCACAACAGTGGGCTCCTGAGCCTTGACCCTGTGCAGGACAAAACCCCCCTGTACAGCCAGCTCCTGCAGGCCTACAAATGGTCAAACAAGGTAACAAAGCACACCTGGGTGACTGAGTTGTGAATTCCCATTGCATTGGCCATACAGCTGACTTCTGAGTGTTAAGAGCTGAATTTTTTACACTTGAGGAGCGTAATGCATACCTAAATGTACTTTCAAGGATAAAATGTTGCTTTAATTAAGAGGAGGCTTTTCTGTGATACCAAGGTGTGCCCTTGATCTCAAAGGGGGTATTAGCTCCCAAGCATTTCCACGTTTAGCATCTTATGTAGATATAAATTAAAAGTATGTTGTGTCCTTGCATCTGGCAGCAAACACTGCAGTGGGATATTAGAACAGAGAATCAACAGCTTATGTCACCTCCAAATTATTTCTAGGAAAAAGTCCTCTAGGGAAGTTCTCATCATCAGAAATCTTGAAGCTTTTTCCCTACCATTTTCTGCCCACGGTCTCAAAAGCAGCTTTGTATTCAGCAGCTTTGGCATCCCTCTTGTTTTAATATCATATGTATGGCATTGAATTTTAAGTAAAAGAAAAAAGGCAGATAATATTAATGTAGTCTTTTACATTTAAAAAATTTGGTTTTGCTGAAAAAAGCTTCTTTCTCAACAGCATAATTCAGTTTCATAAACCTGTATATTGAATATGTGTAGGATTTGGGTAGGTATGTTTCCTTTTGTACCCTGAACCAATCTACTTGTAGGTCAAAAAATACTCCTTTCCTCACCTAATTTTCTTGAGTACGTAAACATGGCATTCCAATTCTTGCTGGCCTCTGAGCACTGTTATATTTCAGGTTGCCTGTTCCCATCCTGATTTTTTTGAGCATGCCTATTACTTTTTATAGAAGTATGAAGATGAGTAAGTATTTAAAAGCTTTCTTAAAGTTATGTTTGGAATACTATCAGCTGTTAAGAAATATAAAAGCTGGATTAATTTCTGTTACAATAATTATTAGTAGTAAGTGTAGTCAGAGTTGTAGCTTTTAATACCCTTATGCAAGACAGCAGGGTAAGCAGGAATAATAAATCTGAAAATATTTAGAGCATTAAAAGAAATAGTTCCACTTTAAATTATTTATTATGATACGTGAGCCAGGAAGACTTTGAGAGTGCACAAATACTTTGTAGGCAAATTCTTGTTATACATTGAGCCAACCATTCTAATATTATTCAGACTTAAGATAGGATTCTGCAATAATGTTTGTATGAATACCACAGTAATGTTGGTACAGTAATGGGTCAGAATACAAATATCTGTTTTTTAAAATCAGCAGGATTTGACATTAAGAGAAATTTGGTATGATTGGAAAAAAGGGGGACAGGAAAAAATTTTAAGTGGGTATTTAGTAATTGAGAAAATATTACATGTTTGCTTGTATCCCTTGCTGTTAGCAGCTGACTATTGGCACGGAAGAAAGAATAATTAATTTGCTACTTTCAGCAAAAGTAAAAGTAGGAAAACTTATAAACTTGTAATGCAGTTAAGTCTTCAGGGATTTAATTACTTCTTTAGGTCATTATCAGGGTAAACTCAGGCAGTAATGAAATAGCTTTACAGAGCTGTTCTAATGTAGTTTTTTATTAACTTAGAGTGTTATGGAGCTTTGAAGAGCAATTTTTTGTAATCCTGGATTCTGATTTCAAGAAGCTGGAAGTTTCAGTATCCTGTGCACTCATATTCACAATGAAATGTTGCAGGAGAAGAGCAGTACCTTTTATTTTAGCTGTGAAACTGAAGTCAGAGACAACAGAGAAAAGAGAAGAACACTGGCTAAGTTGCAGGAAATGTGTTGCCTGTGTGAGGGTGTGAGCTGCTGGCTTTACCACCACAGAGCCCTCTGTTCCTGCTTAATTCTTCATTGCTAAATACACTTCTGGAATAAGAGTTATTTCATTACTTCTTCTGGCTGCCTTCGATTCTTATTATGTGTCTCCTGTTTCCAGCTGCTTCTCAGGGATGGTTTCGAAGTGATGGTCTGTCAATACACTTTAGATCTGCCTGCATTTAATTTTTAATTTGTGACCCCTTTGTGGCTTGCCTGCTTGTATTTTTGATGAGCTGAGATAAGGGCATTTTCCTCTGCCTTTGATTGTTCATGCATTACTGATGGCATGAACAGCCCCATGGCTGCCAGGGGAGGAGACTTCTGGGGCTGTGGTGCCATTCCAAAAGAACGTTCATGAAATACAAGGAAAATGAGTGCACAGACTGTGCTGCATGTCTCAGTGCATTCTGCTTATTTTTAAGACATGAGGAGACTGTTAAAAGTCACTTTGAGGACAATAATCAGTAAAGTTGGTAATAACTGGGCTACCTATGAGAAGCAAATTAAGTATTCAGTATATCAAAGCACTGTCCTGTGGTTCATGAGGTACTGGATGTTAGAATAGCTGGTTCTTTCTGTTTGCAGCTTTGTTTTGATGCTGGGTCCAGCAAATGCCTGATTTTGTTCTGGTCTTGGATGCATGGACAAGTTTTTGGTTAAAGTAGCAGTACTGGATGTGAAATGGAGTGAAGATCATAGTCACAGACATAAATGGAAAATGCTGTGTTTAAATGGGAGTGTTGACACAGGAGATGAGACTAAGCTGGCACTGGTTTGGTTTGTTTACCATGATGAATTCTTGTAGCTTTTATGTATTTGGAAAGGACCCTCTTTCAGGTGTAGATTTACTGACCCCTTTGGCTGAGGGCAGTAGAGATGAGCTACATTTAATTGTGATTTCACAGCTTCTTGCCCTGAACCTTTTTTTAATGCTTCTGTGGGTCACAGCACTGGTTCCTCCATTTCTAATTGTGAGTTTACCTGCTCCAGGAGTAAGAAGAAGTCCAGGGGGAAGAATGAAAAGTTCCCTTACAGAAGTGTGTTATCTTGGCAGCGTTTGTTATTTATGAGCACCTGCTCTCCTGATATTTACTTACTGTAGTTTATCCAATAGTTTTGCAGATGGTAAAGTTGTCTGTGTAATGGAAGCAGCTGTTTGGGAACACAACAGCTTGTCAAATGCATTAATTGCATACACACACAGCTGTAAAAGAACTTTCCTTTTTCAGGTGTTTACAGCTCTCACCAAGCCATAACTGAAAAACACAGGAAGTTTATTTTATTGCAAGTAACAGCTAAGTGGTTTTTCTTCTTTGCTTTAACCTATTTTATGTATCATAAATAGTAGAAATCATGGAAGTGATTTACTTTGCTGCCTGTGGGGTGCATGGAGACATGGAGTAGCCATGGAACAGTATTTAGGTCTAGTTGATAAATTTCTTTTCCTCTCCTCTTCAATTTTATTTAAGAAAAGAAGTTATCTTTATTACAATTGAAGTGCTGTTTCCCAGAAGGATCCATATGTACCTCTAATGTAATACTGAAGATATAATATTAGATAAGGTAAAAATGAGCTATCATTCTGCAAGGTTAATGCAGAGAGATTATTATGGGTAAGACAGGATGTGTGTAGATAGCAGTAGTTGTTTTTCTCATGGACTGTCTCTGTTGAGTCATTGCACTTGAATTCTGGGTTTAGGAGTTATGTGCATCTTGGCAGTTGATTTTTTTTTATTTGGTAATATACTGCTGTGTCTGAGCAGGAGCAATCTGAGCTGACAGCAGCAGCCAGGAGGGCTCCTGGTCAGGGTGTGTGAGCCCTGATGCTGCCTGGAGCAGTCACACTGGGTCTGCAGAGGCTCTGCCTTGTCCCTCATTACCAGCTGCCTGCTCCTTGCATTATCTTGGAATTTATCACCAGGGAGCAGAAGGCATCAGCTAAGCTTAGATTAAAGGAAGTTTTGAAAGTCAGTTTCTAGACTGAGATACTGATTGAGTTTTGTTGGTTTTTTTGGGTTTTTTTAAGAGATGTGATTTGTGGTAGATACTGTAAGAACTCTCCTCTTGCTCTTCAGGACACTTTTGTGCCAGGGCTCTTGTGCCACCCTTCCCTGTTCCCAGAGCTGCTTGTTTCCTGCAGGAGATGAGACCACCAACTCATGAATATCAGCTTCCTTTACTAAGCAACTGCCTGTTTCTCAATATTTGTTTTCAATACTGGGCAACAAAGAGGTTTTGTAGGGGGAGAAGATGCTTGTTGGTGCTGTGATTAATCCAATGTCATACTTCCCCACACATGAAATGTTCACTGAAGCTTTTGGTGGTGTGGTGACTTGATCCAGCTACAGTAATGCTGGAGGTCAGAGCAGGTTTTTGGAGCCCAGGAGTGTCAGCTCATTCTTTGAGTGGTACAAACTGTGGGTTTATCCATCTGCAGCTTCACTGAGGTTATTTATGGCCTGCAGTGTGCCCTGGCTCATCCTTTGTCCTTGGTGAAGTGTTCTATGCCCTCGCCCTGCGGGTGCCCGAGGCAGTGCCTGGTAAGGGGTTTCCACTGGAACAGAAAATAAATGTATTTTATGTCCACTGAGCAAGGAAAATGCTTTTCTGGGCAGGTTTCCCCTTTCTTGCTGGGATGCTGTTAAGTAGTTCATGGCCCACACTTGAGCTTCAACCACTGTAGAGGTTTTTTGCTTGTTTGTTTAGGTGAAGGGTGTGTGCAGAATGGATCAACTCCCAAACCAGAATTACTTTCAGTGAAGGAAAGCTGTGTTTGCTGGAGAGCAGCAAACTCAGTCTCCCCTGCATTCCTGAGTGACAGCAGCATCAGCTGAGTTCACTTGCTCAAGTAAAAATAGTCTGCAAGTCATCTTTGCTTCTCCCCCTTCCTTTGCACTGAAGGGTTTGTGTTCAGACCTTCAAATTATTTTATTAACAGCAGTACAGGTGAGGAAATTGAGTGCAATTGTAGTCTTGAACAGGTGATGCTATTTTAAATTTTTTCCTTGGTTTTTAACTTCACTGAAGTACCATGTTGTATCCCCTGCTGTTTTCAGAGCTGCATTTATCCATGTGCTTTACTCCAGTTCCAACTCTCGTTGAACCCACGTGTGGGGGTGTGTGAGGGGTGGTGGTATTGTTTTATCTTCATGAGATGCTGCTTACAAAATGTGATAACCACGTGTTTGGGAAGGCTGTTTTCTGCTGCTTCAAGCAGGAAGCAAAAAATCAACTTTTCTGACTTTGTAACTTTTTAGGAATCAGAAATTACATCAAATTATTTAATTTACTCATCTGTGAAAAGATTATTCTGGCAACTTGGATAAACTTTATAATATCTGCATTATAACTTTTCTAAGTGAACACAACTGGACAGGAGTTGTCATAAATTTATTTGAAAGTAATATGCTGGCAATTACAAAATGAAAAAAAATTACTGTTGATCTGCATGTGCAAATAGGCTAAAAATATTTGGATTTAAATTTGTTGCTTCATAGCTTCCTCTTGTTTTTACATAAATTTAAAATCGAACTGTTAAGATTACCATTAATGAGTTAAAATGATTTTCTGTCACATGACTGAAGAGAAAAGGTATAGATAGGTTTTGTTTATTAAATTATTTTGATATGTTCCCTGATAAATTATTTGTATAAATTGTGTTTATTGTAGGGCTCAAAAAAAATCAATCAATAGAGCATGTAGAGAAAGACCAGACTTGTTACAGCTGCACTTGGTAGCTTAGTATTGATTAGACACAAATACTGAGTTTAATGACAATAAATGACATTAAATGTTAACCATGATAGTAGAGAAGCACTGCAGAACAGGAAAAAAAATCACTTCATCTTGATTGGAAAAGGATGTGTTCATTGCAAGGAACATTAATTCTGAATTTTTGTTGTGCTCAAATGTTGTGACTTCGTTGTAGTTTTACAGCAGCATGGACAATGTAATTGGATTATTGTGTTGGTACTTCTTGGGGATTTCAGGCAGGTGGCCAAAATGTCCTTTCAGGACTTTTTTTCCTACAAAAATGCAGCATTATAATACTGTGACATGTGTTGATCCTCAGATTGTGGTGGAATCTGTTTTGTAAGAGCAGAATCAGAGCATCCTGGAGGGAGCTGCATTGGGAACTCCAGCTGTGGGCTCCTTTCCTGTGCAGATCAGCCACAGGAATTGATATTCCTGTCACTGGAGAAATGAGTGGCACAGACTGGTGGGTTTTGTACACTGGACACAAAATAGGAGCAGGGCCACTTGGATTCTATTCCTGCTTTTCTCACTAATTGTTGTAACCTTGAACAGGACACACTCATTTTTACTGTGCCTCATTTTTGGTGCAGATAAAAGAGGATAATATCACTTAACCTACTTCTTGGGAGAGTTTCTAGTCTAAATGTGTCCCAAGTGCATTGGGTTCTTTGGGCAGAAATGTTTTTCATGTGCCAAGTATCATATAGCCAGTGACTAATGTTGTTTGCCTGGCAGTCTGGAAAAATGTCCTTTATGGGCTTTTAATTCTGTGTGGTTTTGGGCAAATATCTGGTGAAATGCCCTTGCTGTTCAGAATTACATGAATGCATTAATGTTCAGTTTTTTTTTAATTTTTTTTTTTTAAAGTATGACTAGGTTGATTACCTCTGTGCTTCCAACTCTGCAATTATTAATTACTGCTCAGTTGTCTGCTTGGAGAATACTCACTTTTCTTATTGCAGGGTTGATTTTAGTGACCAGAGATGGAAAATTCAGGTAGTGTGGAATTTATCCTTGATATTATAATGATGGGGGGAAGAAGCCCTGGAAAAGCTGTGATGAGGATGAAAGTGCTTGTACCAAAATGTAATTTCAGTAGTCCACCTGTGTTATACTGGAGAAGGAAAAAGGTGGGACATGAAATTTTTCAGAGGGTCTTTGAGCTCTGCATTGATAGTTTTAGAAAATAAAGTGAATATAGTGAGAGCAGAAAATGCTGAAAACCATAAGGAAAACAGGGAAGCTTACAATAATAGGAACATAAAGGCAGAATCATCAGCTACTCCTTGTTTTCCCTGGAGATCCTGCCTCAAGCAGTGTCTGGGGCATTGGGGATGGATAACATCAGTTTTGTCTTCTCCTTGGAAATGTATCTTCCCTCCTCAGCTGTGAGTTCCTGCAGTCTGCAGCTCTTGGGCTGTTTCTTTGCCTTTCATTTTTATGTTGCTTTCTGACAAAAGTTCAAGCCAGGGCTATTGTAACTATTTTGTTGTCAGGTATAATAGTGGTTTTGACACCTAATAATGTGACTGGAAGAAAATGAAAATTACCAGTGTGTTTTTTTTCCTTGCACCATGGAAAGTTATCATGGCAGGTGAGAATTTCCTGCATATGCTGACTTGTGTTAGTAGGGAAGTTAGTTGAATTTATTTGACATTTTAGTAGACTGAAGTTACTCTGTTTCCTCAGGAAGAGAAGAGTTATGAGGAGTAACTTGTTGCTTAAAAAATGAGAAATAATTAGCCATTGGTTCTGACTTATTTTTGCTGCATAGTTTGAATGTTTTATATCTGTGATCCTCCCAGAGTTATCATAGTAATAATTCACACCAGGATGCTGTTGTGAAATAAGGTTATGTGTCCAAGCAGAATTGCCTTTCTTACTGAATTTTTTTTAGAATATTTTGTTTCAAATCTGAAGCAGCCTGAGAGCAATGTTATGGTGTTTTTCTATTGTTATGCCTAGTGTTTGTTATTATTCAACAGTATTTTTCAAGGCTCTGATCAAAATAATGCTGTAAGCAGTACCAGTCTCACTTTTCCTAATTATGGGAAGTGATCTATCAATAACACACTATTATAAATCACAGCCCCCTTGTCAGCTGGTGGGAATTATTTAATGCTTTGCAACACCTTTATTTGCTAATGAGTGGGTTTTTTCCCCTGTTTCTTTGATAAGTATTAATGTCCTAGCTGTTAGCCTATTTCAGGATGGAAATGATTGATGTGGCTCTGTTTTAACCAAAACACTTCTGCCCACTCCTGGTTCCTCCTCCCCTAACTCCTTTCCCTCTGCAAGAACTCCTCATACATTTCATGCTGGATGGCTCAAATATGTAATTTATAAGACAGTGATCACTTTTTCTTTCTAAGTTGTATAACGTGGCCATCAAATCAAATTAAAGCTGCCTTGCTCTGTGTTGAGTTTGAGTGCAGCTAAGCCAGGCACAGACACAGAAATGTGGCCTGGGTAACTCAGTACAGCCAGCAGAGCAGCAGAAAAGGCTTTACTTGCAGAATCTGAGGAATACAACAAAGTAGAACTGGAAATCCATGTTGTCTGGGGATTAATTGATGAATATTCAGGACTGCAGAACAAGAGCAGCTTTGAGAGAAAGCCTCAGCATTGCTTTGAATTTCCAGTTCTGCCTCAGCTCTCCATGGCTCAGGCTGACTCTGCTGGTGAGCAAGCCTGACCATCTTATGGATGGTGCCACCATGAAAGCACAAAGAATGTTTTCAGAGACTCAATGTCCTTTCTTGCTTTCTTTGAGGCAAATAAAAGTTGTTTGTAAAGCATTCTCTGACCTTCATATGAAGGGCATTCAAGGAATATGAACACTAATATAAAATAACTGATGCAGGTGATAAAATTCCCACAGGTATTCTTCATATGGAAAAGATTTTTTGTAGCTTCTAGAGAAAATCAAATAAAATGGAAAATTTAATGATGTCACCCTGTTGCTCTCTACTTCTGTTGTTGTCAGGTCTTTTATTGTGCCTGTTATTTGGGTTTTTTAATGGAGAAGTATTCTCATCTCTGTTCTTCTTTGGGTTCTCTTTTGAAGTTACTGAAGTTCCCCCCCCCCAGACAGTTCACAGTGAATTTATTTGCTTGAATTGCACATAAACAATGCTCAGTTCTTCCCCACTGTATTTTAATCTCATGCAGTTGATAATTGGGTAACAAAACATGGAGATGGTTTAACTGCTAATAAAATTGAGATTATTCTGTGTAAGGAACTGTGTAAGCATATAATCAAAACTCATTTCTGACCACTGGTTGCTGTTTTGTGGAAATGTGCATTTGGCAAAAAGGTGCCAGCAGTTCTTTGTTCAGCAGGAACTAATACTGAGCTGCTGATGTTGGAGGTGTGCAAAGCAGAGGGTCTGTGGTGACCCTTGAATTCTCTTGGGATCAATGAAAACTGATTTTTGTTTTCCTGTGGGGGAAGAGTAATCCTGGCCTGCACAGAGGGTGGTGGTTTGTGGCTGTGTGACAGCTGAAAAATGTGAAATGGGCTTTTGAAGAAGAGGTATCTGAGAACAAGCAAATTCATGAGCATATAAAAAAAATGTACACCCCAAGAAATAAATTTTTAACTCTCTAGAAGGCCAGGCAGTCATGCAACTGCAGCCATGTGCCATTTCTCCTCTCAGATTGCTCACCCAGTCCAGATTTAGGCATTTTAACTTGAGGGCTTAAATTTTCAGCACACACAGAGCAGCTGAATGACCAGGACAGGCATCAGGACCATTGCTGGATAAGAGCTGCAGGCTGTGTAACTCTGTGCCTGCTCTCAGGCTTCTTGAGTAGTTCCAGAACCATGTCTTGGCTCTCCTGGAATCTCAGTGGTGCCATGGTTGGGATAGGAAAATAGAGAAGAGACCAGAATATGATCATTACACTCCCAACCCCATTTCCTGCTGGTGTATTTTCTTGGTATGAGCTAGCATTTAAATCTACTAGAGCTGTCAAATCCTGAAGTTCTGGAAATAAAGACACTTATCAGTACATGTTATCATGTCCTTTGCTGATACAAGATTAGCCCAAGCATTTATAGCAGTTCATTTAATCTAATTTTAAAGTGCCTGAATGTAATGATTCTTGCAGAAGAAACAGAAAACATGAATAAATCTTTTAACCATTGACACTTGTTCAGTTACAGTGTGTATGGAAAAAGATGTCCTCTGAATTAATAAAAGAAGATTTAATGAAAGCTGATTGATTCTACCAGGTGCTAGTCTTTCACATTTTTGATCTTTTCAAAGAAAGATCAAAAGTTTCTGTATCCTGAGCAGCAGTTTCCTTGTTGTGCTCTTTTGTGAAGTTCTTGGCTTAGTGTGAAGCGTTCAGTCGTGCTTTGGAGCTGCTCTGTGTGTGCTGAAAATTTAAACCCTCGAGTTAAAATGCCTAAATCTGGACTGGGTGAGCAATCTGAGAGGAGAAATGGCACATGGCTGCTGTTGCATGATTTCCTGGTCTTCTAGAGAGTTAAAAATGCATTTCTTAGAGTGTACATTTTTTTTTATATGCTCATGAATTTGCTTGTTCTCAGATACCTCTTCTTCAAAAGCCCATCTGCTGACAAACTGACAGGAATAACTAATATCCTTCTTAAATGTAATTAGCATGAATCATCATTATGAGAAGTAATGACCATGTTGAAATGCTGAGGGTATTTTCAACATTACCTCAGACTTGGTTGGCAAGCAGGGTGTAATGGCTCCATCTTACAGCACATAATAAAATCACAGAGGTCTTTGATCTTCACAGTTGTGCTTTGCAACAAATATTTCTAGCCAAAACCAGCAGAGTCTTGATTAATTTAGTTGTTGTATCTGGATTCTCTAAGCTCCTGTAACTGGTAGTGGCAGAGTATTAAGGTGCTCTGTGTACTGCATGGGCCATTAGACACAAAGGAATTGTTTCTTGATGTGACATTTTACAGTATTTTCTAAAATAGATGTATTTACTTCTCATTACATGAAACTGCAATTCCTAGGGAAATCAATATTGAAAATACCCACTAAAAGCCTCCCAGGATCTGCAAGTATGCACAAAAAGGAGCTGGATGCATGTGCTATTACCCACAAGTGGTGGGTTAAAGTGAATTATTTTAGTCTTTTCATGTCAACATCGATTCAGAATATTTTCCTTATTGTACCAGCCTGTTGCTGCTATGGAAGATGCAGAGAATGTGGACTGGAGCAGCAAGAGTCCTCAGGTGTCTTTAAACTGTTTTAAGCTGCCCATGGTTTGAAAATATTCAAGAATCTGTGATATGAGCTGTTTGACATTTTTCCTATTCCAAATGCTCAAAGGAATAAATCTACATAAAGAGTGTTAAAATGAGAGAGTCTTTGCCACAACGTCTGGATCTCAGAATGTTACTTTATTTCTCTTTTGGCTGACCACCACGATAAAACAGCTGAATCAAATACATTCTTTTATGTATAAAATATATTTTTTGGGTTTTGACAGCTTGTTTCCAGTTTTAGTCTAATTCAGTTTGAAACAGCTGTTCCTGATCTCTGCAAAACAGTTTTCTGATGGAAATCATGACATTCTCAACTACTGCAGCATTACTGGGCTCTGTCTCATTTCAGATGGTGGCTTTTCTTTCTGGAAAAAGAATTCCTCATTCAGAGAAAATGTCACTTTTGTATCAAATAAGCTGCAGTTAAAAAGATAATAATGGTTTCCTCCTCCCTCCGAGGTTATCCCTCAGTGAGGGTGGATAGATGTTTCTCTTCTGAGAAAAAACATCCCTGTGTGTTTTACCATTAGTTAGATTTTTATTCTAATGTTCCCTGCCCTACCCATCTGCTTTCAGTTGGGTTCTATTTAGAGTCTTCTCTGCAGTTGTCTCTGCACTCAGACTTAACAAGTTCTCTGCTTTGCCGTCTGCTTCAGTTTTACTCTGGAGTCAAATCTTGTATTTTCAGAATTTTCAGTGTAGCATTTTCAGTTTGCTCAGTGCCATATTTTTTCTTTTTTTCCCCTTTTTTTTTTTTTTTTTTGGCTGCACTATTTAATGCTTCTTCCAAAGCTGTTTGTAGAAATATCATAGATCACAGAGCTGATCAGGTCTGTAAGCTCTCTGGTGCCTGATAAAGCACCAGCTAACCTTTCATTTCCAATTTTCTGGTTCTTTTGGGCACCCTGCATGTAATATGGAGTGAAGTTGCTAACTTTCAGCTTAACAACTTGCTGTGTAGTTGACTCTGTGAACACGAGTGTGTGATGTGGATGTCCCATAACACTTCTGGTGGGGAGGATGAAGATTTTGGGAGCAGCAGCATTGCCAAGTTTGTCATGGGACTGGAGAGATCCATCCTCCTCTTTCCTCTGGCCTTAACTTGCTGCATGAGTTTTCACAAGTGTCTTTGTTGTGCATGTCTTTTTCCATCTGTAAAATATCTAACTATAAAATAGGGATTCTGCTACAGAGTGAGGGCTCAGAGAAATCTGAGGGAGATGCTGCACATGAGCATCTTATTGCACCAAGCCCACTATGGACAAACACCATCCTGAAGTCTCTTTTGGGTTGTTTTTCCTTTTAAAGGACAATTTATCAGCTGAAATAAAACTCTCATCCAACACAACAGGAAAAAGCTTTAAAGCTTTACTTCCTAAAGAGCTGCTAAATATGTTTTCCGTTCCAAATGCAATGTTTTGCCTGGCAAATACTTTAGAGTGTTTGTAGTTTTCCTTGTATTTATTTTTTTCCCACAGTCTAAAAAAGCAGACTTGGGGCTGCATTAGGATTAAGTGAGATTAGAAACATCTTCTTTTCATCCCTCTTGTGTGCCTCATATGGATACATCCTAATTGTATTGATATTGCATTCATCCTGCAAGAATCTAAGACCTTTAGTGTCTGCTGATGCTGCAGTTTTGATGGTGTGTTTTTCTTGCAAGTAAAATCAATTCAGACAAATCTTGGTAACTTTTACAACAAAATAAAATGACTATGCCAGGCAGGCACAGGAAGTTTTTTAAGCATGGGCATTGCTCTTAGATCACACACAGGGTTGTTCCTGCAGAATCGATTGGTTGATCTACTAGATTTAAAGGTCAACTGTAATCACATTTCAGGAAGATTGAAGAAGATATAAAATTGCTGCTGTGCTTTTCTGGGTCACATACCTGCTTGTGGTGCTCTTTGCTTTTCCCCTGTACATCTTCATTTACTCAGCCAGGGCATCAATACAGAAAGGGCACAAGTCAATGCGCTCGCTTTCTGCTGTCGATGAGGGAGCTACTTAGTTGTTATTTCCTCCAGGCCAATCCTTTCCCTCTGGAAGAGCTGAAGCACAGAGGAGTTCACTGTACCTGATGGATTTGGAAGGAACAAATCTCTGTTCCAGGGAAGGGCTGTGAGGAGAGCTGCAGTCTGCCTGTCCTGTCAGACAATCCATGCAATTGCTTGAGCCGATGCATCCCAGGGATGATTCTGTCCCTTCAAAGAGCAGCACAGGTGCACAGAGTCAGCAAAGCCCCTTTCAAGTGTGGGACCTTCAAAAGAACTTCTCATTGCTCCTGTTTTATGCTGCACTTGGTGTTGTGCAGATGTCCATAGAGACCAGGCAGCTTTGGAATATTCTGTTTTGTAAATATGGTGTTTCAAAGTGGTATTTCTGTGTAATAGGCAACAATATCTGCACACACAGGTGAATAAATTTCCTGCTAAATTTTTTGCAAGAGCCCAAGTGAAATAACTGTGTTGCCATAGAAAGTTGCATGAATTAAAAGCAGCCAGGACATGGAATATTCACCTGCTCAGGTGAAATTAATTTTCCCTGGAGAGTAAAAGAGTCTTGAAATGAAAAAGGGGTTGATGGGGAAAAAGAGGTTTAATTTAGGTTGATAAAGCAAAACACACTGCTGTTAAAGTTTGTTCCCTCATGAACCATATTCTTGCTATATCAATTTGATAGGACTTCATTAATGAAGTTTTGCTCTTTTCCTGTACTGATAAACTTCTGTGGATCTTCCATGGAACAAAAGAGAAGAAGTTTAAAATGGAATAGACTTTATTGGCATGGGAGCTGTTCCTAAATCAGAGATTACAGCATTGCAGATACTTTTAGCTAATCTTCAAACAAATTTCAAAGTAACTTTATGATTTTTTTTTTCCTGTGGCTAGTAAATGCATATTTGCTGATGGTCAGGCTATGGAAAGGGTTTTGTTGTGTTAGCAGAACGTGGAAAGATGATTCTCTTTAAGAGTCACATTCCTTCAAAAAATCTGTTGTAGGTCATGCTAACTATTTTACAAAGGTTATTTGGAGTAGAACTCTGTGAGCCTAAATGAACTCAGAGAGTACTGTCCTTAGTGCATTTTCATATGTGCTAACTTGCAAAATGCAGCAATTCCCAGATGGATGGAAATCAGGGTCTGTGGCTTTTCTCTAAGCATCCATGACCTGCTTTTAAAGCAGACATGGACATACAGCAGTGGCTGAAGGCTCTGCTTGAGTGGGCTGAGGAGACATTTATTGTGCATTTATTTAAGGTGCCCTTTTTCAGAGATTCTTGCTCTGCTGGCTGCCTAAATTCAGTCTGTGTTTTGCTTTGTCAGCCACTGTGAAGTCTGGAAAACTAATGTCTCATGTTCACTACTCTTATGGTAAAGATGGAAAGGGTTTTTTTCCTGAATAAATAATGGACCAGGGAAAGTTTCCAGAGACTTGGATGATCAAACTGGAGCAGCAGCACGTCCTTTGTGGTTTTCTCAGTGGCTGATAAAGTCAAACATGCCTTGACTGAGTGATTTGCTTTTTCTTTTCTTGCAAGTTGGTTAAATCTATTTTTTTTAACCTTTGTTGATGTTTGTTTGTCTTCATTAAAAGAGTTCTTAGGGAAACAATGCATCTTGTAAAGGGCAGAAGTAGTTCAAGAAGGGTACTGCAGATGTAGTTATTAATTTCATGTCTGCAGTTGGATGTCATCCTGACCAGTAGGCTAGAAAGATTTTTGCAGGAACTTCAGAGAGGTTGAAAACAAAAATCTGTGACATGTTCATGAGGTTTTCAGGCTACAGGGAATTGTCAGGTTATAAAAGAATTCTTCTGTGTGAAAGGAAGTTTGCAAAGTCAGAAAAACCTGTCAGTGGGATTGTTAGTGTCATGTAAACTTTATGCCTATTTCTCTTGTTTTTCCTTCAAATCACAGAGCTTTATATCCCTTCTTTCTTCAGTTTGGTAATTGTAGCAGCAGATGCTGTTTGGAATTGAAACAGTTTAATATATGATCCATCAGTTGCCAGAATAAAATACCCATTAGAAAAAGAGAAGAATAATCCCTTTATTATCAAAAGTGCTTGAACAAAGGTGTTTAATCAATCTTAATATTTGCTTTCTTGAGAAGAGCAATGCCAGTGGCCACAGTCCTGGCAGGAGGATGCTGGGACTCTACACTGCAGGTTCTGTTCTAATTCTTGTACAATGTCTCAGGCTTAAGTCTGGAAAAATAAATATATCTGAAAGCATCTTCCTTAAAACTAACTTGCTTTGATTTTCTATTTGATAATTACTTTAAAGAACAATAATATTTGGTTACTCCCTGAGAGTGATGATAAACTTGTGCTTTTGAGTTTTACAAGCCTACCCCAAGTTCAGGCAGTTGTGTGCTCATACTGAATTCTAAACCATGTGTAAAACTGTGTGCAGAGGCCTTTTACCAACATCAGCAACTGTGTCAGTGAGTTTTGATTTAAGAAAAATAATAGACAATATTCTACAGTAAAACACTCGTTTTAGTGGATTTTTTTTTAAATTAAAACAATCCTGTAGGTGAAACAGGAATATGTCAGCATAATCTGTAGCTGAATAGCATCACCTGTCATGGTGTGCAAGGCAAGATGATATTTTCTCTGCTAAATCCAGCTACTGAGCTTGCCCTTTAAACAACCTGATTTATCACAGGAAACTTGCAGAGGAAGAAGGATCTTATGCTTGGCTTTAAATTGAGGCTTTCACCTGTGCTCTGGTTCCACAGTGAGTATATATTTATTTTAAGAGGTTCTTACGGTCAAAGAGTTTATAATGTTTTGGCCTTTCTGAAAAGTTTTGTGCTAGATTTTTAGCTTATTTTAAGTCCTTGCATAACTGGTATATTGCTTAGTCACGATGGCCTTGAAATGCAATACTTGAAAAAAATGAGTCTGAGGTCCTTACGCATTTGTCAAGAACTCCTTCGCCCTCTCTTCCTGTGTTGATGTGTTTGTTGATGTGTTCCCTGCCATTGCCTCTGGGTTTGTCCTCAAGGCTCAAACAGGGCCATTTCCATATGGAACCAGCTTCTATCTCCTCCAGCACAGAGTTGGAAACTTCCTTTGGCAAATTTTGGTTGTGTTCCGTGTAAATAAATCTGCCAGCAAGAAAAGCAAACCCTAAAACCCCCTCAGCTTGGTGATGCTGCCCGGTGCAGTCTGTGCCATCTCCATGGTTTTGAGCCTTCATTATGCAGCTTGCACTCCACACACTTTTTATTTAAAGCAGAGCTAAAAGTAGAACTAAATAGCTGACGTTCAGAGACGTTGGGTGTGATGCAGAATTCCTGGGAGGGGGCCGGGACAGGAAGAGGAGCTGCTCTGGGTGGATGGAGCTCATTTATTTGCACAGAACTGTCTGTGCAGGACTCTTGGAAAAACTCTGAAGGAGCCCACGCTTTATCATGGAATATAGGCCAACTGTAATAAGAACTTGTGTTTTCTTTTACTCTCGTTTAATTTTCTTTTGTTTTATCCCG
This sequence comes from Ammospiza nelsoni, assembly GCF_027579445.1. Classification (NCBI taxonomy): domain Eukaryota; kingdom Metazoa; phylum Chordata; class Aves; order Passeriformes; family Passerellidae; genus Ammospiza; species Ammospiza nelsoni. The sequence continues at coordinate 7,829,779 of NC_080652.1, read as the reverse complement.
TGAAATGATGGGATTTGCTTTGCTTTGCTGTTACAGCCAGGCAAACTATTGCTGCTGAGCTGTTGCAGCATGCCTGTGCTGAGTGCTTTTCATGGAGCCATCTCCATATTGCAGAGCCATCTGTTTTCCTTACTGTCCAGGCATTGGGCTCAGTAGTATAAATTACTGACTGCTCCTTAGCTTTCAATTGTTCCTGTTTGTTCAGCGTGCCGCCAGCAAGGCTTCAGCTCTCCAACACCATTTTTAAGTTTTTCTTGCTCTTTTATGTTTTTGTGAATGCCTCAGGCAAAAGCTATAGTTGAGTGAATTGTCAGTTGTTCGTGTTGCTGAATTACTGGCTTGATAAAATAAACTTTGTGAGGTAGGTAGGTAGTGTCCTCATTAAAAAAGATTTTGTAGCTGGAGAAGTGAGGGAAACAAGTTCAAAAATCCTAATTTGTGAGAAGCAGTGTCTGGCTCCCCCACCGCCCCAGTTTCCTTAAATGCACACCAGTTTGTCATATTGCTGGTGCTATGAGCTCATACAGAAAGATCCTTTTTGGTTGTGTAAGTACATGCACTGCTGAAGAGTTGAGAATACTTTTAGAAAACTTAATGCTGAATTTATCAGCTCATGTCTACTTCAAAATTGTATTTGTAATGGAAAATTCCAACTATAATGTAAGTTGCATCGGGTTTTTTTAATACAATTTCCTTTTCTGTTTTCAAGACCAAAAGATACAGGTTTGGGTTTTGTTTTTCTTACATGTATGATGTATTTTTACATTCCCACTTGCAGGGGTTCTCCAGTGTTCTGCACTGATAGGCACTGTGCTGTGCTCAGCTCCATAGGGAGTTTGCTCCTGGCCAGCTCAGAACTGTTGGAGAAGGAGTTACTTTGGGTTTTGAGGTGAAGAAAAGAAGAATAAGTTAGAATATAAGGTATTCTGTGGCTGTTCAGGACTGGCAAGCTTTGGGAAGTGGCAGACCATATATATGGGATGTATTGAGGTTTTCATGGGAAGCAGTCAATAGGATGAGTTGGAGACCAGTGCAGGGTGATGCTGAAATTTTGTTACCACACAAACCATGTCTAGGGAGGTCAGTGCTGTTTCCCAGAGGCAGCTGGACTTTCTGGAATTACCCAGTTCAGGGATGGGTGTGATAACAGCTGTGAACTGGGTAATGCAGGGAAGGAGAACCTCCTCAAAGCCTCACAGGTTCTTTCAAGAGATTAAAGAATATTGTGGTGACTTTTTTTTTATTTTCCTGCCTTTCATTTTTTCTTCATACTGTGGAACATTCAGAAAAAAGTGCCAGTAGTGTTCATTTCTTCTGTAGGGGCTTGTAGGCAGCATGGCCTTCAGCAGAGATGGGTGAAGTAATTAAAACATCACTGATAGTTGCTTATCTTAAGATTGAGGGAGAAAACACAGCCTTGGTTGAATGAAGCACTGTAGGAGCATTTTCTATTCAAATCCAATGTTATTCCCTTGCTTCTTATGCTCTGGTCATTAGTGCTTTTAATTTACCTTCCAGTGAATGTGCCAGATGAGCCACTGTGAGCAGCCACATTACTGTTTATTTTTCTGATGATGGCCATCTGAAGCAATAGATTGATGTCTGCAATTTTTACTTAATTAGTAATGAAGTCCACAGAGCAGTGAGAGGAATGTGTGTTTACTTGGTGCCTTGAACTGAGCTACTGATAAACTGCTGGGCTTTGATCTGGTAGGATTTTCATAGTGATTATCAAGATACAGAAATAAGGTATGTCCAGGTTTAAATGAGGATCTGAAATGTCTGTGGGCTAGATGGCCAACATTTAAGTGGTAATTGGATTGTTGAAGAGTGCCTGCAAGACAGCCAGTGCATGGAAAATCAAATATATGTCAGTCTCCTTTGAAATCCATGAAAAATAATAATTTCTATTTTCCTGTAGCTTTAACTGTGTCCCACAGCAACATAAAAATGCCTCAATCTCCAAGTCTTAAAACCCTGTGATAACACCAGTGCAAATTCCTGGCTAAGTAATGAATCCCTAATGTTTGTAATTTCCAGAAAATATTTTCCCAATTCTGTAGTGGCAGTCAGTGTTAGGAATCCTGTAGGGCTCGTGTGGGTGGGGACATTTTTTGCTCAGTACAGTGACAGCTGCAAGTCTGGTCTTCAGAAACCTGGGTTTGGCCCTGAGTTTTATTCTCCTTCCCCTCTGTTCCTATTTTGAGCCCAGTAAAAAGAAGCATATGTTTTCTTGCATCAGCTACCTCAGTGTTACCTTGTGAGGCATGACAAGGTCATGTGTTTGCATGGCAAAAGAGGAAATCTCAAATTGTCTTTGAGCTGTCTTAGAACTGCTTTTTTCTTGTGATCTATTAAAGATATCCATGATGTACATGGTTAAATTTTGATTCATGTAGGTATGCATGTGTTGATGCTACAGTGCTGCTCCTGAAATTGGTACTGTTATATTATTAATATTGCAGATCATGCCAAGGAGGTGTCTTGCATTTAATACAGAACATAAGAAGGTTTGCCTACCCCATATGAAAATCTCAAATTGGAACTGAAGATGCTATAAAAATTTAAAAGGAACAAGGTCAGCCTGAAAATTGCATATTTTAAAAAGCAGAAAATCATCTATTTTTTACAGCAAATTTCCTTACCTGTTAGTACCTTTACTAAAATAGCATTTTCAGTTATTAACACTTGAAAATTATTTTAAGCATCATTTTAATTGTAAAACTACCTAGTTACCATTTGTCTAGCGCTCATTAATATGAGGTTTTCTAGTTGAGAGAGGTGAGAACTGAGCCAGAAGCATTTGGCTTCCTGTGCTGCTTCTGTATGATCAAACAAGTCAAGAAAGAAACGATAATGGATGGGTCACCTGCTTTTTACCAACTTCTATTGGAGGGAAAGTGAGTAAGAGGCTTCTTTATTATAGCAAACAAAAAAAAAAAAATCAGTAATTGAAGATAAAAGTTTATCAAATCTGGACTGCTGCTGAGGTGGATGGTTTAAACACCTGTGGTCATTAAGCATGGGAAGAGTTGGAGAGGAATAGTCTGGGACCTGCCTGAAAGTTCAGAACTTACAATTTTTTAAACTTGATTGCAGAGGATATCTGGCCAGATGTGCTTTATTTCCAATTAGTGGCTGGTCCAGACAGAAAGTTACAATGGACTGCTCCAGACTAATCCTTTATTTCTAGTGGTAGAAGTGGGGATAGAGATTCCAACCTTGCCACAACCTGGTGAAAGCCTCCTCTGGCTGCTTCAAAGACTTGCTCAGCACCTGACTGCAGTCATTATCTATGGAAACTCTACTACAAACATAGTAAGTATGTAGTAAAAACATTTAGTGTTGTTAAAAATCTGAGATTTCCTCAGATCCACACCCAGCATGAGTGGAATAAGAATTGTGAAGGTAAATTTAACAGTATTTGTAAAGAAGCAGAATAAAGCAGGAAAATATGGTAGAAGGCATCTGAGAGGAGAAGTGTGGGCATTGTGTGAGATGCTGCAAATAACATTCTGTGCATGAAAACGGTGCTGAGTAACTGCCTCTTCATCCATGAGATCCTGCAGGCTGTGCTTAATTTGAGGTCTGGAAAGAAGCACATAATGAAAGTCTGAATCCTTAGCACAGGCAGACTAATTTAGATTGCACAGGCATTATGAAGCATTTCCTCGTTATGGAATTCTTCATTTGTAACCTTAATTTTAATGTAATTTTTTTAGCATACCTAAAAATACATGAAAAATACTACTTTTCTCCTCAAATACACAATGTTTCTTGGGTCAGCACAAAACCTCCCACCTCCCTGTAAAACGGTGTGTTATAAATCCCTAAATAAACACAATAAACAGCTTTTGGAGAGGATCTCTTCCTTTTGGTTCCAACAGGAGAGGAGTAAATAAAGTAATTGATGTGCCCTGTTAGCTGTGAGCAAGTTTCATGTCCAAGTTTCGTGTGGTGTCTTTCCTTTGGCATGCAGAGAGAAGCAGAGGATTTTAGCACCTCGCCCACAGCATCCACCTCCTGACAGCAAAACTTGTCAATAGAGAAGCATTCAGCACTTCATTATTTCTACAACCTGAGCGCATTTGCAAATTAATTGATGTGTGGGAGGAAAGGCATCTGCTATTGTAGAAGCCCTTAACTGTTGCAGCAAAACTAGAAATAAACTGGTTAGCTGTAGTGAGCTGATATGCTGCTGCAGGTGTTGGAGCCTCTAAAGTGGATCTTGTCCTTTTTTCTTTTTGTTTTTGGTATTAAAAAAAACCCAAACAACCCAAATCCAAACTTCTCACTGAATTGTGACCATGGAAACACTAGCATAGTAAAGGTAATACCTTGTATACTTCTATATGGTTGCTAGTAAGTAATTTCATATTTCTTGCTGGCTCAGCACCAAAAGAGAGTTTTAATTAGGCCTGTAATGAATGACTGGGAGCGTTTTAAAGGCTATTAATCTTGTGGTGTAATTGAGTTAATTATAATATCATTATAAGCTCCCATGAAAATAGGATGAAGTGTATTCCATTTGTTTTACTCTTTAAGTTATTTCTGAGGTCCCCCAGCTTCATCTCAAATGCTCCCACTGCAAGTCTCCAACAGAGAAAACTGTAAAAGCATTTCATGTGTCATTGCACCAAACCTTCTGTTGTGCATCATCCCAGTCCTGGGTTCTCTGAGCTGCCCCTCTTCTGTAGCTGCAAGTATCTCCTTGCAGTGCAGGATGCCTTTAATTTGCATTTCCCAGAGTAGTATTTCCTTGTTTTTCTGGTTTGCTATCAGTAACTCACCCGAGTGTGGCAGATGAGAGTAAGAATATGTGATCTATTTTCAGAAATAAAGATTACAGCAGCTTTCGAACTGTTACTCTTTGTGCTGTGGCAAAAAAATGTGTAGCAAAAGAGGTGTTTTTTTGCAAAGCATATGGCTCTTCACTCGTTCAGACTACTGTAAGTTTGGGATTTGGTTGTAAAACATCTCTGTGCTTTTTGCACTCTCTAGTCAGAGTGTGACATCTCCAACAGATGGACACATAAACTTTCCATAATCCACTTCTTTCCTTTCAAAAGAAGAGATTCTCATCTGTAAAATTAGTTGAGGAAAACCTAATCTGTTGAAATCTGTTGTGTGCATAGATGTGGGGATGTGAAGATGTGGTGGATACACAGCTCAGCACTGGATTTCTGGGGCTCTCTGCAGTACAAAGCCCTGCTTTTGTACTTCAAAGCCCCTTAAGAGCATTTCCAGGGAGGTTCAGGTTGGACATGAGGGACGATTTCTCCACAGAAAAGCTGCTCAGGCATTGGAAAGGGCTGATCAGGAAAGTGAAATCACCATCCCTGGACATGGTACTCAGTGCTCTGGTCTAGTTGTCACCAGATGTTGGCTGGTAACTCTATACTGTTTGCTTTTTGCAGCCCTGCATTATCAGGATTGTTTTGGTTTAATGATTTTAAACTCTACAGTCAAGAGTTTCCAACCTTTACCCTGCTGGGATGGTAGAAGTACCTTTTTTCTTTCAGGAACTTTGCTGGTCACAGTTTTGTGTTTTCCATCCTCTTCACTATAACAGATTTTGTAAATAGTTTAGAAATGCCAACTTGTGATGTATGGGCCTCTTTAACATTTCTTTGATTTATGTGCACTATGCTGGAAAAAAGCAGAGGAAGCATATTATTCTGGAAAAGAATGTTGCCAGTCTTCCATTTGTTCAGTCTTAGTTAAAAGCTACACTTTTATCAATCAAACCTGATAGATTCTTTTTGCATTCCCAAAAACATTCATAACTTAATTCTTTGATGTCTGAAGAGGTAATTTGCCTACGACTTTTATAAATGTCTACTGATTTTTTGGATGTCTTACTTGAAATAGCTTTTAATCAGATTTTTCAGGATTTCCAGACACCTGTGGTGATTCCAGGGTTTGTCTCTGTAAAAGTCTCTGGTGTTACGTGGGAAGGATGAGAGTTAAAACCTCTTAGTTTAATTAGTGATAATAGTGATCTTAAATTTAAGATTTGCTCTTATTTGTGGATGAATATTTTCTGTGGGTGACTTCATAGTGTCTAGAAAAGATGGATAAATCAATCTGCTCATGAATATCCTGCAGCTGTTGTAGGAATAGGGGAATAGGCCTCTTGCATTCTGTTCCAGAAGTCTCCAAGCTTTAATTGCTTGTCACTGGCAGGCTGGAAATCAGCATCCCCTGCAGCCTTGCTTCAGGATGCCTGCTGGATGTAAAGAAAGATATTAGTAAAAGTAACCATTTAAGGAAGAATTAGCTCCTAATTTGGCAACTTCAGCTCAGTTTAAACAATATTCCTTCAGCTCTTTCTGCTGGTACAGTGGGGTGGTCACAGAAGAGTGTGGTGATGTTTGGTGTAGCTTGGCAGAGCCTTGGGATGGACTGTGGAATTGTGGTCTTCTAATTTCCCCTTCAGGAAAGGCACAGGATGCTGAGGAAAGCTAGGTTTCCCTGTGCTGGCAGGAAAACCCTCAGCTGGGCTGTTGTCAGACATCAGTATGGGTATCTGCCTAAAGTCTAAAGATATTGTGCATTTTAATTTTTGTGCAAGTCACCAAAGCTAAGGAAAGGCATTCAACAGAAGTTAAAATAATTAAATTGAATGAGTTAGGGAGAGAATAAATCAGCAGCACAAGTACTGGGTGTTGTTATTACTGTTCCACTGCTTTCCCACTAATGGATTTCCCTCATCTCTGCTTTGCCTGATTGTGCACTGTACTGGTTGGATTTACATAACCTGCACCATGTAGGCATTATATTGAAAAGTATGAATTCCTTGATTTGTCTGTAAAGCACTTTGTTTGCTGTAGTAAAGCTCCCCTCAGAGCTGCAAATCATGGCAGGGTGCTGGACAACACTTGGGGAGTGTTTCTGTACCTGATTGCAGCCCTTTATTCTGCCATTTGAGCTTTATCTTCCCATTCCTTGTGTAAGCACCTGAGCACGCCCTGTCACAGAGGCAGCAGGTCATCCTTCATACTGACACAGCTGCCACCTGAGCCCCTGACACCAAAGATTTAGTCTAGGGCTTTAGAAATTACTAATTTTAGCAGGAGAGCAGTGTCTCCAGAGTTCTGGTGGCTGTTTAAGGGAGCACAGAGCTGTGGGGGAAGGCACTAATTGTATCCTTATCTTGGAGTTTAATGATGACTTTCCCCTGCTACAGATAGTTTGTCCTATACAAAGATAATGCTTCTGTCAAAAAGGAATTAGGATTTTCTGTCAGCTATTGATCATGTGCACTTCTTGGGTCTTTAGACTTTAATGAAGTCCATTAAAGGAGCACACAATTGTGAATACACCTCACAGAGTGACATGAGACCATTTACCTATTCTGAAAAACCTCTGTACCCACCACCTGCCTTCAGGGTTACTCAAAAATAACCTGCTGCTGCTGTTTGTTACTACACCTAAGTTTATTTTGTCATTTAGATGCAGAACACAATGTAATAATTCTACTTTGCTTTTTGTGATTCTGTTATGTGTTTGTGTCGTAGCTGCATATACAAGGAAATAAATGCTGGTTCATTTAGTTATCTTTCAGTAAATATGTATGTTCAAATCCTTCAGAATACCTGGAGGTATAAACATTTGAAGCATAAAATACAGTTGTTCTTCTAAAGAGTGCATAAAGTAGCTTGTAACCCCAGATTATGATTATTATGCCTCTTTATCCAATTTAAACACTAGATCCCTTTAAAATCCATGGTGGTGGCTGTGTTGTGTCCCTTTATGTTGACATTATCCAAAAAAACAAGAATATATAATTTCTGTAGCTATTAAATGGATTCCAGAACATTTTTTTAAAAGGTGGAGGAGGAGTACTGGCTTTTGCAGAGACTTTAAGCAGTGCAGGTCATTTTATTGGCAGCAAGGATGCAGATACTGAAGTTTTGACCAATTCCTTGAAGAAAGTGCCATGAGATTTGCTATCTCTGCATGGTTAAAAGCCAAAGACTTGCAAGCAGTATTGGAGTGAGGGAGCATTCATCAGCAGTCATTCATCAGCAGAACTTCTGTGTTTTCAAAAGAAAAGTAGGAAGAACACATTTTAGGGCTGAAATCTGACACTAAGTAAAACAGCACTCTCAGCAAAAATAGGAATTCAGAGACAATCGAATAAAACCTGTAGCAAAAACAAGACATTAAAAGAAACAGGGATGTGTATCAATGCATTTCCTGTTATTGTGTCATTATATATATAAATAAATAAAAATGTCTCAGCTTGTTTTTGAACTCCCTAGGTCAGGGAGGGAGGGAGGAGAGAGCCCTAAGGGAGAAGGCCTGTGCAGGGTGATGTTCCCAGCCTGCTCCATATCCCGGTTTATAGACCTGGCATCTCACAGCCCAGGCATGAGAGGGGACAATAAGAGAAGTGTGAGCTCATAATTGTCACATTTTAGTGACAGATCTGACACATTTAGTCAGATCCGGGTGTTTGGCAAAAGGGGCAATAACTTTTCCACAGAGATTTAAAAAAAGAATGAGATGGGAGCAGCCTTTGTTCCTCTCATGGATAGCATGTTTCTGGCTTAAATGTTGTTATAAACTGGAAAGGGGGCATAAATGCTTTTTTAAAAATAGAATAAAATGTCCTAATTAAATAGTAAAATAGAGCAAAGACATGCTGTCTAGTTTTTCTATTAATTGAAAAGCCTGCAACCCGGCTCAACAAGAGGAAAACCAATGAGTAGAGAAATTGGAGACTCTCCTTTTGGCTTATTGATGCTGCTTTGGTCAAGTCAGGAATTCAGCTGTCCTAAAATGATCAAACGTTGTTGGGAGAAAAAGAGAATTTCCAAACAGGCCTCATTATCTGAGAAAAGCTTTAAAATATCAATTAAGGTAGTATAATTTCTCTCTTGCTTGCTTTACTCTGCAGAGATGAAACTGTGGGAGTGTCCTGCTTGCTTGCTGGTTGCTCTTTCAAAAGAGCAAGTAGAGTTTTATCATAATAAACAAATCCCTTTTCATCTGCAAGGGAGAAGTTGCTTAATGATGAGGGGCAGAGCACTGTGCATCCTAAAGGAGGCAAATGTGCATCCCCAGGATTACAGTGAGTATCTGTCAGCCACCTCTCTAAAAGGCATTCCTTGGAGGAATGGAAATAAACTTTACATTATCTGGATCTGAGAAAATGTTTTTCTGCTTATATATATGATCACTAAGGATTTACATAAGAATGGAATAATAAATAACAGGGTAATGTGATTACAAAGAAAATTACTCTTCTGATTTCACTTTTTAAAGTGTTGGTGCTTAGAAAGCTTTAATTAATAGCAAAATATAAATGTAATGTGCAGCTGTAGCTGATGTGATCAGTTGCTAATGCTCCAATTGATTGCTTTTTAATTTTTTTTCCTTGATTCTTACCTTCTTTCAACCAGTTTTGCAACTTTGGATGGCCTTGTCAGTAACTGCAGTGTACTCACTTGTTTGGGCAGCAGTCAGCACATGCAAAATCTCCAGCCCATGAATTATTTAAACTCAAGACCTCTAGACCCAGCTTGATTCTAATGATGAAGCTTTAGTTTTCAAAGTTTTAAATGAGCACTGGGCCCATGTTTGTGGTTTCATAACATTCACTGCAAAGTAACCCTAGAGGCTAAGATGGAAAGCTGTCACAATATGGTCAGTGCTGCTCAGCTGAACAAAGGGGCCTTTCCTGCAGGGTTCTGGCTATAACAGAGTTTTCTGTCTGCTCTAAATCTTAAAGATCATCTGCACAAGACAGGATTTTTGGGGGATGTAGAGGTTCTTTTTGGTTATTTTCATTGTTACCTTATTTCTGGTAAGAGGGGTCACTGGAGTAGAGTAAGGAAAAGATATTATGTGATTAAGTTCTTTAAAAATATTAATGCTTTCAGTGCTAAATCAGATCTGTAATTCTTTAATACACCTTTTTTTGTTTAAATAGTTCCTGTGAAAGCCAAAGACATCTTATGTAGATGAAGAAATTGCCCTCCTTACAATTCAGCTGTGAGAAAAGTAACTCCCAAGTGCTTTCACTGTTGATACTTTTCACTTAGTGAGGAAGATTAAGAGCTGTTAATACAGGAATATACTTTTAATATACTCAGGAGCACTGAAAATGTGAAATATTAGTGATAGCATTTTGTGCTAGAAAATCTAGCTGTGTGGCCATTAACATAGAAAAATAATTAATCTTTAAAAAATAATTTAAAGTAATCCAAGTTCTGTTTTTATTTAGCTTCATGTAAAGCATTTGTATGTATTGGAGTGTTACTTTCAGTACCTTTCCTACATTCCTAAGCAGAATTCACACATCTGCTTGGAACTGCAGTTTTTAGAAAAATGTCAGCTATCATGAGATTCATCATAAACCTGTACAAGTTGGCACTGGGGTTTATCCTGGCTGCTAAATGTTGTCAATTGATTTTTGTTGTTGCTGGTTTTGATTTCTTGCTTTTCTGAAATAGATTTGCTGTTTCATCTGCATGTATTGGGGAAAACGGATCAATCTCATTGATATTATACAGAAAAATATTTCATTAGGGAAAGCTTAACCTCACACAAGCCAGGTGGAATTCCCCAAAGCTGGAAAACGTGGGTGCTTGCAGTAGTGATGGGGAAATCCTCTGCAGCTGATAGGGGGATGATTTGCACGACTGCCTGGTGCAGTGCTCATTTCAGTGAGTATTCACCACTGGGCACAGGTGCCAGGAGCAGAGGGGAGGTTGTGGGGAACGCTGTGGGGAATGCTGGGGGGAACACTGGGGGGAACGCTGTGGGGAACGCTGTGGGGAACGCTGTGGGGAATGCTGGGGGGAACACTGGGGGGAACGCTGTGGGGAACGCTGTGGGCAACGCTGTGGGGAACGCTGTGGGCAACGCTGTGGGCAACGCTGTGGGCAACGCTGTGGGCAAGGCTGTGGGCAACGCTGGGGGGAACGCTGTGGGGAACGCTGGGGGGAACGCTGGGGGGAACGCTGGGGGGAACGCTGGGGGGGAGGTTGTGGGGAACGCTGGGGGGAACGCTGTGAAGAACGCTGTGAAGAACGCTGTGAAGAACGCTGGGGGGAACGCTGTGGGGAATGTTGTTGGAAATGTTGTGGGAAATATTGTTGGGAATGTTGTTGGGTTTGCCCAGGGCAGGTTTGACCATCGGCGATTCCGCAATTTTTGGCCGTGAGGTCTCAAACCACCCCCCAAAAGGTGCTGGCGCACAACAGCTCTGCTGCTCCAACCCAAGCTCTGTCACCTCCTGTCTCCACATGCCCGCAACCTTCTCCCCGTATTCTTGCAGCCACCAGCATTCCCTGGATTCAGGACTCCTTGAGCTTCTGTGTGCTCATTAACCCCAAACAGGATTTGTGTCCCATGAGCTCCTCTCAGCCTCCCTGCCTGAGCCTTTTAGCACCCACAGCATCCTCTGACAGTGCATTTCAGCACTTTTCCCTAAAGTGGAGAGAATGTGTTTGGAAATGGCATTCTCTTGTTAGTAAGCAAAAATTTGCTGGGGGGGTTGGTGTGTTTTTAGCTGACATTTCTCTCATGGTTGGTGCTGGCAGACAAAGGTGTTGATTTTGTAAGAAGAAAAGGGAACTGAATGGCTCCTGTATTTTCTGTCCATCAGACCATAAATCTCCTGGCCATAGTTCTGATACCTGTGGTCCTGCTTTGGCACTATTTTCAGTCTTGCTTCTGCTCCTCAGTAAAATGATTAAGAAACAATTTCCTGGTCCCTTCAGTGAACACCCCCTGTCCCCAGAAAGGAGAGCACTCTGTGCAGTACAGTGTGATGCTTTAATAATGCATAAATCAAGCTGGACAGAAGCTGCCTGTCAGTTTTATTAACTTTGACCTTTTCTCCCATTATAAAGATGGTTTGGTAAATATTTAATGGCCCTTACAGGTTTTGACAGTTGGACCTGCATTCCTAAGAGCAAAGGTAGATTAGGGAGAAATACTTATAATTAATAAAAATAACTTAATCACTTGAGTCAGCCTTGAAGGACAAAATTTTGGTTTAAAATCTGGGGGTTTTTTATTCCTTTAGTAGATTTTTGGTTGTTTTTTAATGCCTGACCACTAAATGTCACTAGCTGGGAGGTTATGAAATGTTTTTAAGAGGTTACCTTTAAAATCCATCTCTGATTAGTACAAGTGATTACTTCCATCTCTGAGCAAGTGTCCAGATAATGTTGTTTACCTGAAACACCTGCACAGGGCACATCAGTGGATGGTGTCACCCGTACAAAAAGATGCAGGAAGGAAAAGGAAAAGCATATACCTTGAGTCAGTGGGCTCTTCTGCCTGTCTTTGCCTTTAATTCCCTGCATATTGCACTCCCTGCACATTCAGGTAGTGAAGATTGAAAACTAAGCCCTGACACTGAAACATGGCCTTTCAAACAGGGACCCTCCATCGCTCTCATTGATTTTTTTTCATTTCAGAAAACTGTCGGAGAAAAACAAATTTGAGCAGAATCCATTGGTTGGGGAAGTAAAATCCCCCCCTTCCCTGGCAGAGCACAGCTCCCTTCCCATTAGCAATGTGATGTGTCTTCATGTTGTGCCAGGCTGAGCTCACGTGGCACAGCAGCCAAGGGAACCTGGAGCCTGTTGGAAATCCTGGATGTGCTGAGCAGTGACATCTGAGTCAGGGCACTGCTCCCCTCCTGTTCACAGGTGGTTTTGGGTACATCATTCCAAGCTTTTCATCCCTCTTTTTCACTCAGCCCCTGTAGAACAGCTTGGTCTAAGACCATTTTGTTTTCTGAACATTTTAAAATCATACTTTCCTGATGAACCCATTTTTTATGTGCAGACCATGGGGTTAGAGGGATTAACTGTGAAACAATTCATCTTTTTCAGAACAAATCTTCAGACAATGCAGTGAACACATAGATCCAGGTACTGGAATGATGCAGGAAATCACATTTGTCCAACAATGAATCTTCCTCCCCCTTCCAGTTCAAAATTGGGGCACTCAGAATGTAACTGGAAGTGTTCAGAGGAGAACCTGTTGCACTTGGAGGTTGTTGCAGGACAGGCAGAGCCCTGTAGCTGTTCTTAAATCTGAGAGCTCAAAATCCTGCAGATTCATGTTGTGTCCTTCAAAAATTTGTCTTTTATTGGCAAAGGAAAAGAGAAGTTTTGAGGAGAAAGCTGCTGAATGTGAATTGTTCTGCGGTGCTATGGAGATGTGCAAGCAGATATTTTAAAAACAAGACTTTTCTTTACAGTGATAGAAACTCCTTTGCAAATGTTTTGTGGTTTTATGTTTAAGAAGAAAAAGATGAGTGTTATTTCTAAAAAGCTGGTTTATATTGTGAAAAGGTTGCATCTGTCTTCCTCTTATCTTCTTCCTAAAATGAGAATGTTTAGTCCCTAGAGAGGAGAAACAGTTTCAATGTTTAAAAGCAAGCCCAAGTTTCAAGAGAGGTAGACTTGAGAGGAAGTCCGTGATTTTCCATCTTACTTGCCCTAATGCTCCCATTTCACAGCAGATTTTTCCCATGTGCTTTGTGGAAGACAAATTTTTGTCTTCCACCCAGCAATATATCTGAAATACCACACACCAACTTCCTGACTGGCTGTAATTTGAATCAGGTGCCACAGGTAGCAGAGCTCTGACACAGACAGAGTACTGCAGAGGTGTGTATTTTAATATATATATGTTTTTTCTTATCCAGTTGCAGTACCATGCTGGGCTGGCATCTGGCCTTTTGAATCAGCAGTCTCTGAAACGTTCGGCCAACCAGATGGGAGTCTCTGCAAAGCGCAGACCCAAAGCCCAGCCAACAACTCTTGTCCTGCCTCCTCAGTAAGTAATGGAATATTTGGAAGAGTTTCCATGCTTAGGGGGGTGAAACATTTCTTATTAACTTAATGGGTTTTTGGTTTAATTTTCAATCATAATAATAATTTCAGTAATCGTAATAAGCGACCTCATGCTTGCATTTTTGTTCTGTACACATTCTCTTTGTAGCAGGTCATTAAAAAACTTTTTGCAACACAAGCTTGTCATTGAGGAATGAGTGCTCACCTGATTGTTATGACTTGGAGCTTCAAGCAGGACTTTTCTGAAGGTCCTAAAAGACTGAAGCCAAAAAGTCTTTGGTGTGAGTACTTTCTCGGCAAACGTCTGTTCTGAGTCCATCTGTTCACCATATGTTAATTTTGCATTGGATCTGAACCTCTTGTGCAGGTGACAAGCAATTATGAGGACACTTAGAAATTGTTTGAGGACAGAGAGTATCAACACTTTGAGCAGCCTGTGTGTAGTGATACCAGAAACACAGAGATGTGCACAACAAAGCTTATAAATTAATAAACTACCTGAAATATATTTAGTTACCTGTAAGAAAATGATTATTATGTAGAAAATGAAGTGCTAAGCAATTGTTCATTGTGCTGAGCATCCTTGTAGTTTGTGGAAACTGCCTGCTTTTCTTCACAAAACAAGAGTCACTGATGTATAAACACTGTGCTACCAAAAACCTTGTAGCTGTAATAATAAAAGTCCCTGTTGTCACCAGATTTCACAGGTTAACATTTAGAGGGTTTCTTCTGACAGGAAATGTGAAAAAAATCAGAGTCAACAGAGCTTTCCCCTTGTATATTAACTTGAAAGTGCTGGTAATCCAAGAATCCATAAAATGCTGTATTGTTTTACCAATATATCAGCCAAAGGAAAATGGTTTGAAGGGGGCTCCAGCAGTAGTTGGAAAACCAGATCTTGTTTCTCTGATATGTGGGATGGAACAGGAGTATCTTGTGACAAACTGGCTGGTTAGTTTTCCTTCTTTGTTGGGGTATCTGGAACATCAAATGGATTCCTTCTCCAGGAAGTCTATAAACTGGAATACTGGTATATCAGTTAACACAGATTTTTCAAAGGTCTTAAGGTATTTTGGTGTTTTTTCTTTCATTTCTTAATCATGGCATCTCTAGTTACTAGAAATGTGTATAAAGAGCTAACTCATACTTTTGCATACAAAAATCTGTTCCTTAACAGATGCAGCTGTATAAATCTTAATGTGAGATACATAATATACATATTTAAAGGTATTATATGGCTTGTTATCTGTAGATGGTTTTCCTTCGGTGGTGCATTTACCTAGGATCTGCAGATAGAATGAAATTTTAGTGTGGTAGCTAAACTTTAAGCAGTAGTTGAATTATGTTTCAGTATCTTATTACCTCTTCCAGCATTATTCACAGGGAAAATGTGTTTCTGCTGAGCTGGCCCTTTATCTGTCACTGGTTGCCTCCTCTCTGGCTCCTCTCTGACCTTTCCATATTTGTTCTTCTTTGCTATCTCAGTCTCTTAAGAGAATAATAGTGATATTAAGGCAAATCAAATACCTGTTGGGCTCAGTATCTTGTTTCCAGCACAGGACAGAAGGAGATTATGAAAAGACTTATTGAAATAGGCTTATGAAAAGTATTTAGAGAAAAAAAAAAAAAAAAGGTGTGACAAATGGATTTTAATATCTTGATTTTGCTGTAGTTTCATGCAAATAGTGATGAATCATGCACTGGGGTTTTTTCCCCTTCATTCTTTATAAAATGCAAAAGAAGAAAACATCCAGATGCAAAACTACAGATCTCCTTGAAAGGGCATCCTGCATCCTAATATTCCCATGGCAAATCCCATGGATTTTTTTTTTAAGCTTTATTAATTCATCAAGAAAGGGATAACTATTTCTTGGTCTATTTTTGCTTTGATGTATGCTATTAAAATTAAGTTCAGTGACAAGTCATTGGGCTGAGTAACAATGAGTCAAGTGTTTATTAAATGTTGTTCAGAACAGCTATATTATCTTGAGCTTTTCTTAAACAGGAGTTGAAACCAGCTGTATGCCAAAATGTCATTTCAGGAGAGCAGGTTGGAGTGAATATCAACACTGCAGTAAATCCTCTCTGCCAGCAAAGGAATGCAGGAAACACTTTCTCAGGAGGTATCAGAGGTGATGATTTGGGCAAAGAATCTCCTAAAACAAATTTATTCTTATGCAGATTTTGCACATGGCTGGTTTACTAGTAAACATGTCTGTATTT
Organism: Ammospiza nelsoni; assembly: GCF_027579445.1. Classification (NCBI taxonomy): domain Eukaryota; kingdom Metazoa; phylum Chordata; class Aves; order Passeriformes; family Passerellidae; genus Ammospiza; species Ammospiza nelsoni. The sequence goes on along the minus strand of NC_080652.1, from coordinate 7,813,727 downwards.
GAGTTACAGGTGTTATTAGAGGGCAGGTTACTATCTGTTTATTTATGGTCCTGTTCCCTGAAGAAACTGCATGAGTAACTTTTGCTATTGTGCTTCACGTTCCCCATGGCAGTGGTGCAAGCTGAGCAGTTTTCTTGTTCATCCAGGTCTTTGATCTGTGCTGCTGGTGTGAGACTTGGGTTGTATTCCACAAACTAAAACTTCCCAAATGGTGTTTCATCTCACAAAAGCAGAAAAATCCAGTTTTGTTCAATTCACTGTTCACTTGAGCCTTCAGTCTCTATCACTGCTCTGCTTTTCTTCTTTCCCTTCCAAAATGCCTTTTTTTTAAAAAGAAACCAATCAAGCAAAGCACACCCATGCCTGTCTTGGAGACTCAGCCATCTCTTCCTATTTTATGCTCACAGCAGGAGCTGGAGAAAAGGTTTTGGTGATGGCAAAAGTGATTCTTGGCAGGTCCTCATTCCTTTTCCTCCCCAACCTTAGGCTGTCCTCTGATGTGCTTTGGTTTGGAGGTGAGAGCTTCTAATTCTTCACTAGTAAATATCTGAAACAGAGCAACAATTTTAAATCCAAAAGGTGGTTTTGAAAATGGAAGTTCTCTGCCCTATGAGGAAAATCTGCATTTTCTCCCTGTTTATTTGAGGACTTGCAAGTGTGCTGAGCAGTTTTGAAGCGAGGCCTTTTGGCGTTGGGTTTTGCTTTTCAGTATTGGTTTTCCTTGGCTCTGAAAGCGCAGAAAGGAAGCCTGGATTGATGTGTGTCTCATTCCCAGCCAAATGATGTGTGTGAGAAAATGACTAACTGCTGGCTGCTTTCTCTGCCTGCTTTGTCCCTCCTTCTGTCTTCTATTAACAAGACATCTCGCTGTACGTGCTAATGGATGCATTCCCTCACATGCCTCTCATCTGGCTGCGGGTTCCTTCCTTCTGTTCAGGAATCTCAAGGCAGTGTTTGCTGGAGTGCTGAGAGCTGTCAGCTCCTCCCAGAGCCTGGGGAAGTGTCTGTGTGCAGCCCTGCTGACAAGCAGGGTGGCTGCTCCTGCTTGGGAATCAATAAAGACAATAGGAAATGATGGTGGGGCTTTTCTTTTCTTCTTGAAATGTAGGAATTGGTGCAGTTAATAAATCTGGTATTATTTTGCTTGGCACCACAAATTTGCAGTTAGGAAGTTGTCCCTGAGACCCTGAGGCAGCAGAATTCTCTGGGGAGTGCTGAGAGCAGGGAGTCCACAGGGTAATCCTGCTGCTGGACCACTGTCACTATAGGACACAAAAGAACACAAGCTCACACCGCTGTTCTCAAGGTGAAGAAAAAAGAAAAGTTTATTTTCTGACTCTAACATTTATAGTTTTCTAAAAGTGACAGTGGATTGGAGGGTGACAGTGCCACCTCTCCAATGACACTGGACAAACTAACAGTCTATCAGATTTCTCTTCCTCCATAAAAGAATGCAAAACAATGAGTTATTTACAGAAAGTGTGTGAGAAAGCTCGCTACAAAAATGTCAACATCAGAAGGCTTAGAAAATCTTAAAAAATTAGGGCAACAGACCACCCTGCTGGGGTCCCAGGGAATCTGGTGTGTCACTGTCCAGCTGGAGAGCAGCAGTGAGCCACTGTGAGCTAGAGAAGGAGGAAAAGAGGAAGGCCAGGATGCTCTCTGTGTTCTTGCAGTGGAGTTCAGTGGCACACACAAGAGTCAGTCAGTTTTAATGGGAATTTTTAGGAGTCTCAGTTGGAAACCCTGTGATTTTGATAGCTGTGTTGTGTGGGGCTTTCTCAGTGCTCCCAGAATGATCATCTGTCTTCTCTGTCTGGATGAAAATTGCCAGAACAAGAACTTGATCACTACAGAAGGTACTGAGACTCTTGCCCTTTATGGTGCCTTTTAGGGTCATTTGTTGTCACTTTGTGGTTTTGAAGAAATAAGCACACTATAAACAATAAACAAGTGGAAGTCTTGTTCTTGTTTGACAACTTCAGGCTTGAACAGAGAGGTTTGAGTAAAAGAGAGTCCAGTTTCTTTGTTTTAAGGCTCTTCAACTTGTCTTGTAAATCTCTTGTGGTCTGATATATGCCCTGACTTGACAGTGAAAATACTGTAATAGATTGAGTAAAAATCTCTGTAAATTTGTACTCTATTGCTAGGAGCACACCAGCAAAATTACTTTTTTTTTCTTTTTAATAAAGGAAAATACAGTGCGGCCCATGATACTGTTCTAGATGAATGAGCAAAAAAAAAAAATCTGTGGAGATAGCTTTTCTTTTAGGAGATAACAAAGACTTGAGGATATAGAGACTCTGGATGGCCACTCTGTTTCTACTCATTGTTCTGGGTGAGATGGAGGAGGTCTCTGATCTGCTCTCTACACCTCAGAATTCATCTGGATAATTTTTCTAGAGAAGAAGGATATATTCAAAAGAAATCCATATTTTCTGCATCCTTTGGAACTGCATTACTAAAGATGCTGTATGGTGAGTGGATTCCCTAAAAAGTTCAGCAGGCATTTGTTCATCTGGATTTGGAACAGAACTCTACAGATATCCCAAACTCTGTGTTTATTGGAGCTTAATTTAATACCAGCATACTTAAAGTGTTGTTCTGTCACAGCATTAATGTCTTATCTGTTCAATGGCTCTGTCATATAATTAGTACTGTCAGATTCCATTGGCTTTCGTCAAGAGCCTTCTTCAGGAAACTCAAAATTACTTTTAAGGAAGGATATAGTATTAAATTAAAAAGTTGCTGGTTTTAACAGCTATATTTATATATATATATATATATATATATATATATATATATATATATACACATATATACATACACACACACTATACACCCAGTCATCAGATGTGCCAGAATAAATTCTTTGGAACTTAACTTGTATAATTTATCATTTTTGCATTAAGGAAAAATCCTGAGCCCTTTGCCAAGAGTTTTTTGGAGGAAAGCATTTTTTCAGCATTTTGTTTTATAAACAGCATCTAATTGCTTCCTAAGTTCAGGGATTTTCAGTACGTAAAAAAGAGGCAGGTATTTCTGAAGGTAATGGCAAAAGATGCTTAAGACAATAAATGTTCATAAATTTTGTAATTTTTAAGAGAACTTGTTTAATTATGCTATGTTAGTCCTTTCCAACCCAAATTCAGTGGTGAATCTGATTCAGTTCAGTGTGACACAAGGTGTAGGGGTGAGGTTATTTAACAGCCAGTGTTGTTATTGCAATAATGTTGTTAATAATGATAATAATGATAATGATGATGATAATAATAATAATAATAATAATAATAATAATAATAATAATAATAATAATAATAATAGTGCTGCAATAATTCAGTATCAGGACTCCAAGCTTTGGGCCTCCTCCTGGAGTGTTCAAGAGTAGAAGAGTGAAGTGTGTACCTGTATTTTCTGTTTTGAGAAAAGTCATCAGAAGTTTTGTGCAGTTCTGAAATTCTTCTTTGCCTATACTGGCAAAGCTGCATTAAGTATCAATATTCATTAAATACCATGGAGATGATAATGTAATAAAGCAATAATCCTCAGACCCACATCTGTACTTCTCTCCAGAAGAGCTGAGGTTGAGAATATAATTAAAGATTAAAACTCTGTTTGCATTCTGGAACATGGAGATATCTTTTTGTACATGATGGGGAATTGTATTAATAAGGAAGAGATCAGTTTCCAATAACTTTCAAGACTGGGAGCTCATTTCATATCCCTGTTCATGTTTAAGTTTCTCACCGAATTCTTTAGCTTGATTTTAGCCAGACAGTGCAACAGGAACTGTAGAAGAACATGTTGCTGAAACATGTGACCCTTTTGCTCCATAAATTAATCCCCTTTTATATGAAAAAAAAAGATTTAAAATTAGTTCTTTGTATTGTAAGACAATAATATTTACAAGAATAAGTTTAATTACTTTGCAGCCGTGTACCATGTCAATCGAACATTAATTTTAGTATTTGATGTCTTGTGCACAGTTTGGATCACATCATTGTGCTGTTTTCTTTTTATTTTGAGTCAATTGTTGAACTGCTGTTGCAGAGCTCCTCTGTGAAGCTGTTTCAGTGGGAATTGCAGTGTGTTGCCATTTACCCCTGACTCCCACTCTGATTCCAGTGTGTTCAGGGGTCGTGGGGCCAGATTTGGCATCCCAGAGCTGGGGAAGCATCTCCCTTGACTGAACCCACCTGTGTAAGAAATGATCAGGGTCAGTTCCAGGGTGATGACAAATCATTAACCTGCCTTGAGCTCAGTTTTCCAGAGGTGGATGTTGCATTGTCCTTTATGAATTTCAGATGTGACACAAGTGGGTTACCCAGCCCTTGTCATTTGGATGAGAGATGAATCTAAGCCTTTAAAGACAGATATTTTTCCTTCCCAGCTGCCCATATCAGCAGCAGAAACAAATGTTCCAGAGCTCTGTGAGTGGATGTTGTTTTGTCCTGCTGCTCTGGGTGTGTTTTGTTAAAATGTGATGAGGGGAAAGGGTCTGCTGTTCAATGTAATGGCAATCTGTCTCAGTTAAGTGGTATTTACTGTTGAGCACTCAGAATAATGTAGCTGGAAAGAAAAAACTCCACAGTACAGTTTTATTTCATGAAGGGTTTCATTAGGCAGCTCCAGTTGATTAAATCCAGTAACATAGCAGGGATATAACAGTGGTCATCTCACAGCTTGTAGCCAAAGGTACCTTACAAAACTCTGCTACAAAAAAGAGAGGAGGGGTAATCCAGTTGAAATTTTATTTCAGTGTAACAGGTAAATTTTAAAACAGGTGCTCTTAAATTGTCTGATTTCTCTGGTTTGTTTCCAGTGCTGTTCACTTGGGTTATGTATCATGTTAACTTTGGGACTTTACAGATGCTTTGTGACCTGTGTAGATACCAAAGATACAGAACATGAGCTTTGCTGCTCTGTGCATCTTTAGAAACAGAATTCTTTTAAACATTTTAATCTTGATTTAATCTTCTAATATGTTGATATATCTGACAGCAGGGGTTTCTGCAGTAATCTTCTTTGTTTTGTTATGCCAAATCAGTGCTTTTTTTTTTTTTTGGCTGCAGTTATATGCCGAATTTAATTTAATTCCATTAAGTACTATACAGCTGCATATTTTCTTACAAAGTAATTACAAAAAACCAGCAGGCATTGATCAACATAGATTGTCCAAAGGAAATACTTTGACTGAAACTAAATGTTCCTTATGATATTCATTAACTGGAGAATAATTTCTATCCGTACAATACAAAAGGATCTTGAATGTTGCTTTATCCACAGTAAATTACTGAAATATGCATTAAAAAATCCCAGAATGGTTCGGGGGGGAAGGGATCTTAAAGCTGATCTCATTCCACCCCCTGCCATGGCAGGGACACCTTGCACTATCCCACTTATTCCAAGCCCTGTCCAGCCTGGCCTTGGGCAATTCCAAGGATCCAGGGGCAGCCACAGCTGCTCTGGGCAGGAAACATGTGGAGATAAAATACATTACGAGTTAGGAGATAAGACTTCACAGTGTATTTTAACATGGAGGAAAAATCTATTCTATTTATTCACTTTTCAACAGCTCTTATAACCAAGTACTGTGGAAAGAGAGTGCATGCAATTGAGATTTCACAATTTCTCTATTGTGTATGGAGCTTTTTCTATAAGTGTGTTGTGAGCCACTGTGGACTGATGTGATGAGCTCTGTGCACGTGCCTGTCATGGAGACACGAGCCAAAAAGCACCTGGGGCTGGTGGCTGTCGATATTTTGTTGTCATATTGCACAAATAATCCCCCTTACAGGATTGCTGTGTGATGTGGAGCCCTGTGTGACCGAGCACAGCAATTTGAAATCATTGCCATCCACTTTGGGGAAGATTAACTGGAACGCTGGATTTGGGAAGTGAAAAAGATGAATCTTGTTGGAGACTCTGGGCCATGTAGCAGTGTTGATCTGCTGTTTCCAAAACATGCACAGATCCAGAGCAGAAGACCCTTAGCAAGTTTAGAATTACTGGGGACCTCAGCTCTGTTGTAAAAGAGCAAATTTCTGACTCTTTGATGTATGTTTGCCTTAAAGGTAATGTTTGTGTGAGAACTGTGCCATTAAAAGGTGGCAATTAATTAAAAGTTGTTCCACAGTCCCAACCATTAGAAGATGCCCTTGCAGCATTTAGAGCAGAACATTAATATTGCACTGTAGGGAATCCCTGTACTTTCAGTAAAAAAAAAAAGTCAAGGATGAAGATTTTAATGTGTAATTAAAGACTGCAAATACTAGTTTAACTGCTTGTTTCTGTGTCAAAAAAAGTGGAAAAGAACACAAACTACGTGTGGTTGAACTAATTAAGACAATGAAGAACAAACTAGATAAGAGAGGAAATTTGTATGAACCTAATAATGATATCAAAGCTTTTGCTAAAGCTGTGATTTTATAATAAGACTGCTTTAACCCCCTCCCCATTTCCTTTTTTTTTTAGCTTTGCTATTTGGGGGATGAGGATTTGAGGCTGCTTTACTGCAGCAGACAGTCAGTCTGAAAAGAATAAATTAAAACTACCTCTTGCCAAATTCAAAAATGTATTACAGCAAGTGTTTCCATCTGCATTGGTTGTATATTCCCTTGTCAGAGAGGAGGAGCAGAGCTGGAATAAGGTGGAATGAAAAGGTCTTTATATTTTGGTGGCTTAGCCAGACCAGCTTTATTGTATAATTGCATTGTGTAGGGTGGTATAAGGCCATGGAGAATGTATTAATTAATAACTTTATTTCTTTATCTCTACAAAATAACCTTAGTCTATCTGAGAGGAAAACTAAACAGCTCCACTGGCAGGGGGATAAAAGTGCTTTCAAAGGGGACCCCTGTACCCTTGAGAAGGAAGCTCTAGGAGTGTAGCACGGTAAAAAACTTCAAAAATGCAAATCTTACCTGGAAATAAAGAAATTAAAATAGTTTCAGCAGTAACTCTAGAAAGGGGAAGTTTTCCCAGGTGCTGAACTGCACCGTGGAGATTTCCTGGGAGCTCAGGGGCTGTTCCCATCCCTGGGACCATGGTGGTGCCAGGCTCTGGCCATGCTCCTGACATGCAGGGTCTGAGAGGATGCCTGGCTGTCCTTTCTAACTACACAGAGCTGCTTTGCTCTGCTTTCCTTTACCTGCTGTTAAAAATAACTGTTATTACTTTTTAATTTCACTTTAGGGCATTCTCTGGGTATTCATGTGTTTACAAGGAATCCTATGGATTAGTTAAATGAAAAAAAGCTTGGGGTAGCAAATTCCAGCTGATGACTTCATGGTTTTCTCCTCTAAATACAATCTTCACTTAAAATGATTTGAAGTATTTTGGTACTTATTTTCTAGTCCCATTTTCCCAACACACAGTGGGAAAAAATAAATAAAATGGAACCATTAGAAGTTTCACTGGGTAAAGTGACTCAGATTTTATCTCTTTATAGATGCTACTTTACTGTTATTTCCATTCTTGATGGGTTAATTTTGGAAGGCACTTGCTCTGTGCTGTGCAGGTTTTGCCTGCACAGGAGTAACACCAGCCTTTCAATTTCACTGATGTTACTCAGCAGTATGTGCATGTTATTGTGAAAATAAGTGTATTAATAGTGTGATGGACATTGCTACCTCATCATTATTATCTGGTTCTTACCTTTGCATGGGTAACACAGGGAGAAAACTGCACAGGACGACCTTGTTAACATTGGAGACTTGGGTTTGCTTTTTTCTGTGGCTGCACACTGTGTCTTTATTGTCTGTGAGTCATGGCCAGGGGAATCCTGTAGTAAGCCCTCTAATTTTAGCAACCAAAAGCACCTCCATGCAGCAGGTTTTGTATTGAAATTAAATTTATGCTTTTGTGTTGCTCAGGATTGTTCTTTGAAACTCAGTTTTGGGAAAGTAAGTTTGGCACAGAGTTGGTGGTAAAGTAGTGAATCATTTATTTACCGTTTGCTGAGCTTACCTGGAATGAAATGAAATAAAAATTGCACTCTGTGTATGATCATTATGCTCCACTGTTGCCTGTAATGCTTTGACTCCATCCCTCACAAAATGTGATTGTGGAGTGTGTTCAGCCTTTTCATTCTGTGCCATGTGTGTTTGAAAGCACTTCAAGATACAGAGACTCCTAAACTCCTTCTTGCAGAGCAAATTACTGTTTTGTTGAGTTGTTCTGTGCCTCAGTTTCCCCACGAGAAAGGTGAGAATTTTATCATCTGGAGGCTGTGCAGGAATGCTGGGAGTGAATGGAGCAAGAAGGCATTAACCACAAAGCAGATGCCCTCATCCAGGCAGAGAGTCTGGACTTCTACCTTTTCTTTTTGCTTGTTCAAGACCAGGTAATATTTTCTAAAATCCAGACTCTGGGCATGACACATTGTGAGGAATGAAGGAATGACCAGATAATTCCTACTTGCAAGGCCCGATAGGAAGCTCTCAATATCCACTGCCAGCATTTGTTGTGATAAATGAGTGGTGATGGATTATCCTGTATCCTTTGTGTTCTTGCCTTTAGGTGCTCATTTCAGTGATGGAAGGCAAAGTGCCAGCACATGAAATAATTCCACACAAGCCTGGCTGCAGCCTGTCAGTCTGTGTCAAGCTGCCTAAACTTCTGTGGCCTCAAATTGTTGAACTCTTTTACTGATTGTTGTATTCAGTGTTTGGTATTAAAATCAAATGTGCTGTAGGAGTGGCAAAAAATACCCTACGGTTTTGATGTGTTTTAAGTCAGAATGTAATATCTGTGTCCAAAATAGCCCTGTAAAGCTGAGCTCCCCTGAAGCCAAACCCAGGTTTTTCTCCTTCCCTATTTTACATGCAGAACCTTCTTTCATTTTGGCTTTTGCATTTTGACAGTTGCTCAGCAGAGATGATGCCTTTACTCATGACAGATTTGTGTGTGCCATGTAGACAGGTCTTGAAAAGAGCTGAGCCCACTTCTTGTGAACCTTGAGAAGGACAGTTTGAGGGCAGTGGCTGATGGAAGGAGAAAACAGATATTTTTGAAGAAATTACATTAAGTAATAATGTAGATTATAGTAGCCTGCTTAAAAATTCCACAGTGAGAAGCTGTGTTAATTGAAAGGAGTGCTACCAGGAGTGCTTGGCATTTAAAGTAATAGTTGCATGATTTTTTTTAAATCTGAAATTTGGCTTAAAAACAGTTTCTGTGTTGATGCTTCCATGATCTTTTCTAGTTTGAAAGTTGCTCTTCATTTAAACAAAAGGTTCCTCCTTCAACAAGCTGATTTTACAGCATAGCAGATGATAAGCAAATGTAATGCTTTCTAATCTTAGGTATTCCTAGGGAAATGAAATGGATTTCTTGACATGACAGAGCAATGGTGGCTCCTATATCCCTCTTGTAAAATGAGTTCGTGGACAGAAAATGCCAGGTGGAACTATTTTAACATGTGATTATGCTTTTAAAATTAAAATTTATTTTCAGAGCAAAGATAGCAACTTTAACACCACAGACAGAAAATCAATTATAATTTTTGCTAGTACAACTAAAATATTATCTGCTGCTGCTAATTTCTTTTTGTTGTTCTACAATTTCTGTCTTCCCTCAGTTTTTTATTAAGTCATCAATAGGGATAAAGATTCTGATATTGAAGCCTGAGTGTTGTAATATCCTTCTTTCTGTCCTGCTCTTTTGCATCTCTCAGCAGTGCCATGATTGAATAATTTCTTTCTGTGCTGGTTTGTATTAAAGCCAGTTAATTTTTGTTGTCTTAGGCATCACCCTCTACCAAAAAACTCTTAATAGCAGTGAACAGTTTGCTTTTGCATTAATTGCTTTGTTAAAGTGTCAGTAAATAAATACTGGATCTTAAAGGTCTGCATTTTGCAAGTCTTTCAAATACATTCTGCTGAAATTCTCAAGATATCTTAAAATGCTGGTGGGAGGAAAGTACACGGAGAACCTGGTTATTGGATGGTCCTTAGATTTTTCAGGTTGTTTCAAATATTTCTTCATCTCTTAACCTGCTCTGGTTTGTTTTGGAGAGTTTCAAGGATGAAGTTGTTTTCTTTCACATAAGGTCTCTCCACTGTTGACTCCTGGTGTTTTCAGATCCTAAATAAATCGTTCATTCCTGTCTCCTGAGCGTGGAGGAGAGGATGTACTGAGGAAAGTTCAGCTCTGAGTGAGCAGAGCCTGTGCAGGTGTCAGGGAGCACTAACTGCTGAAATACTGGGTCATGTTTGTACACACATGTCCCTTGGGTTTGTTTTTTTAAAAACCCTTGAAAAGAACAAAATGAGAGATTCGTTTTGTTTCGCGTGTTTGGTTTTTATTTTTGCTGTTGCTGACTTCTTGCCACTTGACTCAGCTGGTGGGATGGGGTGCAGGACACCAGGCAGAGCAGGGAAGTTCTCAGTGCTGGATGTAATTTCATTTGTTTTGTTCTCAGTTTGCATTCTCTTCCAGCTTTCCCATCATCCTTTTCAGAGTTGTTGTGCAGTTTTTGTCTCATTGTTTCATTTGCCAAATTGCCAAAGGAGGCAAATATTTTGTCTTCTTTTTAAAAATGCCTATGAAGTGCTCTTAAGAATGGGTGCCATTAGAAGAATGCCAGTGTAGTTCATGTTTTGAATCTACAGGAAACTTGATGATGGCAATTAGGCAAAAGAGTGAAAATAATTAAATGGTGAAAGAGAAATCAAATACAGAAATCCACATTGTGCACTGGGGAGTGAATACAAAGTGGGCATGGCTGGGGAGCTCCCTTCAAACACCTGCAAACTCACTGATGTTTGGGATGTAACTGCAGGAAGATCTGTGCAGCCAGTAGCTACCATTGGGTGATATTTTATCTGTTTCTGTAGGGCATCAGTTTCAACTGGTTGACTCACAGTAGCTGTGTGGGAGCTAATTAATCATATAATTTGCTGTCATGTTACTGGGTGAACCTGTATCCTGGTGGCAGCATGAATTGGAGATAATGGTTTCCTAATGATTGAAACTGCCCTAATAGCTCTGGCCCTCGTGCTTGACTTCAACGTTCCTCTGGTGGCTTTTAGAAGAATCTTTGATGTGAGGTTACCCTTAATGAACATTCTGTCTGCTCATACAGGTAGTTTGCAGCTGTGTGGATGAGACACAGCTGAGCCTCTTTCTGTTCTTTATCCAGTGTATTTTTAATTAAAACAGCATATTAATAACAATAATGCATTGGTCTATAACATGCATGTATTCAATATCAATCTGTTCTGCAGGTTTTGCTGTGTGATGAAGAAAATTTGGGTTGTTTTGTTGGGTTTTTCTAATTTTTAATTGGGTATGGGTTTTCAGACCTTTTCCTGGGAAATTACAGAGCTCTGTGTTGGGTGGAATAGTTCAGGTTTGCCCAGAGAGTTTTAATCAGAAAATTATTGAACTCTTTCACAATAAACCTTTCAGCTTGGACACTATAAATGTGTAATGAAAACAGCTATCTCAAAGAAAGGAAAAATAGAAACAGGGAATTTGAAACAGAAAGAAAACAAAAGTAGCCTTGCTTTAAAAGACACTGTCATTTATCTCCGTATTTAAAATTTAGTGTGTGTGCAGGGAATGTCTTTAGTCAGTGTAAAAATCTAATTAAATCTTCTCATGGCAGTGATTCAGAGCTGACCCTCTCTTCATTGGAGCATCTTATTAGAATAATAAACCACTCCCTGCTGAGAGCCCCTGGCATTGACAGACAGGCCAGACACCGGGGCTGCTGATCAGAAAGGGTTCAGCAGGCTCCTGTTGTCTGCAGGGTCTGCAAGAAATGTTTTATTGGCTCTTCCCTAGCAGCATTTTGGAGATGTTTGGCAGAGTTCAAACCCTGGCTTTTGGCCAAGTCCAGACCCTGGGACAGGTGGATTATTTTGTACCACTCAGTCACATTACAGTGGACAGGATTTAGTTTTTCTTTGTTTTATATAAGGCACTGTGGATGCATAGACTGTCCTTTTTTATTTTTTTAATCTGTATCTGTTTACTATTAGAAATTATCTGACAACTTGGAATTTCTTTACTTTGAATAACCAACTTGACGTGCCTTAAAGGAATTTGCTCTTCACAAGCTCTGAGCTCGATATTCATGAAGAGGATTGGGAAATGTATTTGGAGCTAAGCTAGGCAGTGTTAATGATAATATTTGTGCTTACCTTGGGATATCTTCATTCCTTGGATTCCACCTGGGCACTTTCCTCTCTTAGTCTGCCTACATAAACAGAATCATATTATTTTTTAGTAGGCTGAGCTTTTCTCCCAGATTGCACCAGACATGGTAATTTTGCAGGGCTTATTCTACTTTAGATATATTTGGCATTAATGCTAGCTTAGGTTTTATTTTTTAGTGAAGCTCTGCAGGTCATGTCAAGCAATGCAGCTACAGGACTACACTTCTGAATTTCTGTATTTCTTATTCTGGCTTTAGTCCAGCTCTCAGCCCCATGAAAGACTTTAAACTCCAGCTCAGAGGCTCTAACATTTCAAAAGCCACAGTGAACTTCAAACCTGTGTGATCTCTGCTGGGGCTGCACATGATCCTTGTGTGAGTGGAAATAACAAATGAGAGGGAATCTGATTACAGGAGTGGGGAAATGGCCAGAAAGGAGCAGTGAATTTCTGCTGCCACTTTGCTGCCATATCTGCCCTGTGCTCACCAAGCCCAGGAGTTACAGCCATGAGGAGCCCTTTCCTTTAACCAACTTCCCTGTTCAAGGAGAGTTTTTCTCAGAGAGTTTCCTCCAGGGAATTCGCCCTCCTCCCCCATGCTGACTTTCAGCGGAAGCCACGCAATTAATTTCCATAAGCCCTATAAAAAATCCCAACCTAAGGAACAGCTTGTCATGCTGGAGGAAGAAGTGATGAAAGCATATTTTTTATAAAATAGCGTTCTGAAGGGCTTGTCTCTCCTAAATGTTTGTGCTGGGAGAGTCTTGAGTTTATAAATGCCTAATTGTTCTTGTTATCTCCAGTTTTTCTACTGAAGTGTGAAGATGACCTTGAAGGAGTCTTTTGATAAACCTCTGAGTTGTAAGATAGATTTTTATCTCTGTAGTATCACAGGCAGATCGAAGTACTTGGTCAGATCATCATTCTGAAGAGCTAAAAACCAAGTCTAATTATGAAATTCCCCCAAGAAAACTTCAACTAAGTGATCACAAAAGTTGGAATGAGTAAAAGCTTGTGTAATAAATTGCAGTGGGCTGTGCAACATTTATATCTCATCTTTTCTGCTTTTTTCTTCACCTTTGCTTCCCTCTTAATTACAGAACAAATTGATCTTAAGGATCCTTAAAGGCTGATATCAAGTATCTGAAGTACCCTTAGAACTAGTGATATTAAGACTTGCCTGTTTCTACCATAATTTATAATTTTAACAAAAGCTCTAGACCTTGAAGTGGATGATTTTTTTGGAGTGGCTGTTTGAACTCTATTGATGAAGCCTAAAATTTGAGTCTTCACATGCTAATTCTGTGTATTTTTAGTCCTGTGTATGAAATGGTCTGCTCTGCTCTCCAGAGGGTCAGATCCCTAATCTTCCCTTCCTCCCAGCCTCTGGAATTTGTGATGCCTTCACTAAGTTCAGGGAGCTGATGTGCCTAAGAGAAGTGATCACTGAGATCCCTTCCTGCCAGCAGTGCCTGTCATGGTCAAGCCCAGAGTGTGAAAAGGTCTGACTGGGCACAACATCTGTGTTTCCTGTTCATCGCTCACTGCACCCAAAGGTAAAATCTCTCTGCTTCCCATAAGTATAGAATAAATAATAGGTATCATGCATCATCTGTTGCTGTTCATAAAAGGAGGTAAGTACTGTAATTTCTGCTCTGTTGAGGGAGAAATAAAGCACAAAGAAAGAGAGTGAGAAGGCTTTGCTGTTGCAGTAAATCTTCAATAGGAGAGCTGAAAATAACGTGTTATAAAATAATGAATTCTAGCTTGAGAAGGCTGAACTCAAGTTCAGTGACAGTGGGGAGTGGTGCATGGTGTCAGGGTCCCATCAGGGGGTCGGTGCACACAGTGGGGCCTTTCCCAGATGGGAAACAGCCCCACTCACTTCCCCTGGGAATCTGGCTGGCCAAGAAACCATCCCAGCCCCTCATTTCCTCGAGGCAGGACTGGACTCTGTGCCTTCCTTTGAGGCCCAGGGTCTGGTGTTTACTGGGGTCAGCATCAGCTGCACCCCCTGTCCCTCCCTGCAGGATTTCACCTCCCAGCACTCACCCTGCACCCCCAGGTGAGCTCCGAGAGGGTGGGGGCATTATCCAGCTTTGGAACACCATGGGCACAGCTCTGTCTGTGTGAAAATGCTCTTTTTCCTTTTTAAAGGACTCTGGGTTGGGTTTCTCCTGAAGAGTTCTATCTCAGCTCTGCTGTATGGAAATGTGTGTGCATGTGCAATTTAGGCTGATGTGTTGAGTTTAAAATTTCAAAATTTTCAAATTGCTTGAAAAGTCAGGAATAATTCAAGAACCATCTAATGCAATAATTCTAATTCTTACCCAGGCCCCTGAAAATTACTGCTTTTAGCATTTGTTGTTAATAATAACAATATTATTATTGTTGTGGTGCAATGTCATGTTTCATGAAGTGGAAATATAAACAATGCATTTGTGCTGTGGGATTTTGGTTCTGAAATTATTTTACCTCTGATGCTGAATGGTTATGGGAGGGCTGGTTTCCCTCTCAAGGTGTGTGTAAAGGAGTTAATGCTTTTCTTTTTCATAAAGCACAGACCAGTGCAGGCTCAGGCAGGATCCTGGTGATGACTGTAAAGTAGATGCGTGCTTGTTTTGTTAACCAGTTTTCACACATTCTAATATCCATATTCCTCTCGTGATTACTGCTGTGAATTAAAGGCATTTTGAAGAGCATTCCACATAAGTACAAAGAAAGCTATTTCAATACTATAATAAAATAGCCCTGGGAATTGGATTGCAAGGTCTCTATTTGTAACTTAAAATTTCCTTATTAAAGTTATGCTTTTTAAGGTGGTGCACTGGAATTCAGCATTGTGAAGAGATGTCTTTTTGCTCTGTATTAAAAAACAAAGTATGCACTGATAAAGTGTGTTACAGAGTGTGTTACAGAGCTGTTTGTTCATATATAATGTAAATGTGCAGATGCCCAGAGACTGATTCAGCAGCAGGTTTGCATTGCAGAGGCTTTCAGCAGGAGAACCTGTGTTCATTTGTGCCATCACTGTCAGCTCAGACCTTTGAGGACATTCCAGGCAGGTCTGCACCACATCTCTTAGCAGTGGGCTCACGGTGGCACTGAAGAATTCTGAATTGTGTTTGCTGTATAAACAACGCCTCTTAAGTAACAACATTTTACCATAAACCAATATTTTATTGTTGTAATAGGACGACCCCAGTGTGCAGCAGTGCTGGCCCATGATGTGTAGTGCCAGGAATTGTGTGTGCAGCCACACAGGGAGTTGGATCATGAAACTGGTTTAGATTTAAACCAATACTTTTCTTTTTTCAGTTGTGAGCTCCAGCTCCTCCAGCACAGCACAGCTGAGGGGGCTGAATGCTGTGCAGGAGGGGATGTGTCAGTGCCTTATGTCACTATTGCTGCTGAAGCCTGAAAATTGTTGAATCACAGCCTTAGATTTCTAAATGTCTTTGTAAATCCAACCCTTAAACACTCTGTCATGGCTTCTGGAGAGCTGTCCAAACGATTCCACATGTGTCCTTAAGTGCTGTACCAGGTTTGGCCTGTTGTGAGTGAGAAGTGCAGATGGTGAGTGTTTGATACAGCTCTGTGTGCATATGCTTTTGCAGCAGACCACCCTGTGTTTATATGTAAACACTGCTAGACTATTTAAGCACTTAACTTAATCTTTTGCATCCACTCAGTAATAAAGCATAATTCCTCTATGACCAAAATAACATTCATAGCAAAGTTGAAAAAAGGAGGATTTTTAGGAATCAGTGGAAGTCTGCCTTCTCTCAGGTTTGGATCTTAGAGTGCTTCCAGCCCTCTGAAGGTGGAGTGGGGTTGGGCAAAAATTTTAGCAAATTTGGGAGCTTTGTTCAAGGTATCTTAGCAAATCAATTCCTTGCAGCCCACACATCCTGACTTCTTCCCACACCTGTGGATTCCTACTCTCCAGTGCCGAAACTCCCTCCTGCTCATTCTGTGGTTTAGCCCCAAGACTGAAGAAATGTGCACAACTCAGATTTGCTCCTTTTGCCCTCCCCTCACCTCCTGGTAGTTCGAAGTCAGTTAGTTATTTGAAAGAGTATTTTTCCTTTCTGATGTGTCATGAATAAAGATTTTACAGCAGGAACAGAGGCATTGCAGGAGTAGCAGAGACCAAGTCAGTGTGCAGATGAGAAGGGAAGAGAAAGATGAGCCAAGAGGATCCTGGCTGGAATCTTCCACCAGGAGAAACTTGGAAATTGGGTGAGAAGAGAGAGGAAACTGCTGAAGCAGTTTGTTAGAAAGGACAAGAGGACGGTGTTAACAACTGTATGAGAAAACAGCCTGGCAAGGAAACTCATAGCTGGAGGAGAAGTTGCTCAAAACAAGAGAATTTAGTACAGGAGCCAGGAAACCGCGAGCATTTCATAGAGGTTCTGCAGAAGTGAAAAGCAAGAGCCTTGTGTTAACAATAATTTAAAAAAAACCAACAGAACTTGTAGAATCTGTGAGAGGAGGCAGAGACTTCCAGGATTGTTGTACAGATGTCAGGGATGCTGCCAGCTGTCTAATTTAGTCCTGAGACGTGAAGTGGCTCTCTCAGCGTGAGTGGTGTTGATTTCTTTTCACGCTCCTCATTGCCTATCCAAGCAGGAAGTGTCATCTCACCAGAGCTGGCAGAGGTCACTGTTTTAATAACTGTTGTTAATTGATGCTTCTGAAAAGCTTTCTATCAACTTGAATTTGCTACCTGCAGAGACTTGCCTAGCAGGTAGCTGAATCAAATTAAAACTTATATTCCATGATGAATAAATCACACTAGAACTGTGATTACTCTCTATGTGTTAAAATATACTATTTTTCCAGTCAGCCTGCCTGAAAACTATTAAATCTCTTTGTAAGTTTATAATATTTTAAATTCTGCTGCTGCTAGAATGTTTAAGTTGTGTTTGAGTGTTGATTCTGCCAAAAATAGCTGTTCTATAGGTCTTGGAATGAGCGCAGGCAAACGCTGTCCCCTGATGCCTCCATCAACCAACCCAACATGTGCAGCAGGGCCAGCTCATGCTTCTGAAATATCACACATGTGAAAAGAAATTATTAACTGGGTTGAAAATATTAACTGAAAGCCAAAAAAAAAAAAAAAAAATCTGTGAGCAAGTAAATACTGTGCTAGTGAGAGGATGTGTGGAGAGTTTCCCCTGTTGCTCTCCAAAATACCATGAATCCAGATTTGACAGAATTGTAGAGTTTATTTTTGTCTTATGTGTTGTGTTTTCTGCTAAGTGTATAGGATAGATTAACTTCTTTCCTGTCACAAGTGTGTATTTTTGCCCCTTTTCTCTTTATCTCCATCTTCTCAAGATCACTTAGCAAAATTTTCTTTCTTCCAAAAGAAAATTATTATAAACCTATATTTCTAATTTTTAAATCATTGTATTGGGTGGAAAAAAAGAACAGCATGCAAGTGAAACATTGTGTGGGGAAAATGCTATTTAAGTCTTGTCTAATCTGTTAAACATCACACTAACACTGGATTGCTGGATGTAATCCAGTAAAAATAAAAAAAAATCAAAAAGAGAGGTCACATTAGAGAGTGAAGCCATCTGTCCAGTGTG
The DNA here is from genome assembly GCF_027579445.1 of Ammospiza nelsoni. Classification (NCBI taxonomy): domain Eukaryota; kingdom Metazoa; phylum Chordata; class Aves; order Passeriformes; family Passerellidae; genus Ammospiza; species Ammospiza nelsoni. Next base: position 7,795,968 of record NC_080652.1, on the reverse strand, counting down.
GAATTGAAAGGCATTTATAATAAATTACTTTCCTATATTGCTGTCTTTTGGGGGGCCTTTATGTGAATCAAAGAGATGGTACAAGACCATTTATCTACAAAAATGGGTCCTGAATTATTTCTACCTTGTCAACCTGATGTTTTAGCATGAAACTTCTCTGTGAGTGGTTGGCATAGATAATTAGGCCTTTCTAAACAGGATTTTCTAACTGGTTTCAAAGGTGTTTTCTGCATGTCCCAGGCATTGTTTCTGTAATAGGGACGAAAGGATTTATGTGTACATTTACTAGCAAAATAGCAGAGATTTTTCAACTAATATCTCTATTCCTTTATTCTGTTTTTTTTCCGTGCATGTTCCTAACAAAGCTTCATTTGAAGTGTAATATTTTGAATTAATTTTAGTCATTGCTGATGTTCACGAAGTAGATTTGTTTTGACTTTTGTAGTATTAATCTGGCATGTTTGTCGAAAAAAGAACTCTTCTACATTAAAATAAAAATACTGATTTATAGTGTTGACAGCCTTTGAGAGCATCTGAGGGTCTGGCTGGCTCTGCACATTTAGATGCAAACTCCTGCATGACAGTATTAGGATTTTTTTTAATGTAAAGGTTTTATATCTAAAATAGAATTTTAATACCTCCTGAAAAATCATGAACTTCTGTCATGAAGGAAAGAAGAAGGAAAAATGAGAGGGGGAAGCTGGTACAAACCTGCTGTAGAAAATGTTTTAAAAATTTTTCCCCAGACCAGTAAAATTACATTGGGGAAATTGTTTTAGTACTTGGTGAGGTGTAATGAGTTGAAGACCTGTTGGTTGAGTCTGTTCTTTTCTGAGTAGGATGTTCAGGGATCTGGATGAGGAGGCACTTATGGGTCTGGATTAGGCTGCAGGTGTTGATGAAATTACTTAAAGCTCTATTAAATGGAATGGGACTAACTCTGGATGTTGCAATGAGAACTTGTTAAATGTTTTTGAGACCTGGGATAGTTCATAATATGAAATTCTATCTATGAAGAGTTAAAACTCTGTGCTGTAAAATGAGGATTATTGGGTACAATCTTTTGCAGTCTGGCTTCAAACCTTTTTGAACAACCTTTGCATCCCAGAGAAGCAATAGGGAATTTGTCTAGACACACTCTTCAGCCCTTTGTAGGTGGAACAATGCCTGCTCTAGGACATGAAATTCCAGCTTGTGTTTAATTCTGAGAATTCCATTAATTTCTTAAGATTAAAATAAGCCAAATGTCTGGACAAATCTATTGCCATTTGCTTTTCCCCGCTTTGTGTTATTTCTTCTGGGTTTGTAAATGCTCCTTCCAACCATCATCTTTTGTATGTAGGAGAAAACTGAGATGTGCAGAGGACGTCAGAAGTGCTTTTTGGCAAAGTAAAATTAGACTTTTCTCCATCCTCAAGTGCTTTGCTTCTCTGAGACTGGGCAAGAGGTTCTGTAACATAAATAGGAACCTTCGTATTTTTGAGCTAAAACTGGACAGAGATGTGTAAATTTTGTAAGTGCTTATTTTGGCAGGAAATGTCTGTATTTCAGTTCTACAAAATAAGTTGCAGACAGCAGCTTTTTCTTTGACCCTCTTTCCAAACAGCCTCAGGAGTGCACTTTATCTGTTCTTTAACATGTGTTCCTCAGTTTTCTCTGAAGTTATCACCAGCTACACTTTTACATTACTTCACTGCACCTGATTTCTCATGTTTATCCCTTTACAAGATATTTTACCAAATGTCTTCTCAGAATGGCAAGTCTACAGAACTTTGTCTTAGAAAAGGCTGTTTGTCATTTTGTATTTGATACACAATCCAGTCAGGCTAATTGAGTAATTATATATGTATTTTTGGAAGAATCTTTGTTCTGATAAATGCTCAGGAAAGCCTGATGACTACTGGAAAAAAGGCATGGGGGCACAAAACAATGCTGCACACATCAGTGAATTTTCTTGGATCTTCTCTGACATCTCATTGATGGAGAAGAGAAGAGGTTCCGTGTGTGATGGTCCTGACAGAGCTGCCAAAGTAAAACATCACAATTCCTGGAGCACGTGATTTTCATTTTCCTTCTTCTGTCAGCTGATCTATGAAAAGTGGTACAAAATTAACAGGCATCTAAGCCCAAAAAGTCACAGTAACTCACCTTGAAGTGCTTTCAGAAGGAAATGAGGAGATTTCTGCTTTGCTGGATGTGTGATTTCATTTAAAGGGAAGATTCCACAACCCTGTGATTTCCCTGTTCTGCCTTACACTGCTCACGTAGTACTAGGTGACGTTTGGGTTTGAGTCAGATTTTAAGCCTCGTGGTCAAGACAAGTTTTACATTTTACAAAAATAATCTTATCTGAGAAAGACTTTGAAGAATTGATTACCTCCAGCCAGCCTGGATCCCATTTTCAAAGGATGAGTGTACATGTCCACTGGGATTTTCAGAAGGACGTAAGCAGATTAAGTGCCCACATCCAACTGTTGTTCACATGATTTAGAATTTCTTGAATTTTCCTTCCTTAATTGCACTGACTATGCCAGTGTCTTGTTTTCTACAACTTTCCATTTTGTTTAACTTCTTCTTGCCTAAAGCTTGGCAAATTGCAAAACTTAAGCAATGCACAAATCTACATCACGACGTGTTCAGAGCCACAGGATCTCTGGTCATCCCTGGTCCTCCACAAGCAGGAGATTAATTTATTTGCAGAGCCTGGAGTAATGGCATTTATGAAGCAGAATAAACTCTCCTGCTGGATGAAATCAGCCTGGGATTCAGCAGTGTTTGACATGAGCTGGGTTTGTGCTGTCCATGTGTGGTTGATTCCTCCTGATGTGCCTCCTCTTCCCAGTGCTGAGGAAGTTCTTGGCTTTTGGATGGTTTTGGCTTTTCTTATCAGCAGCAAGTGTTAATGAGTCATTGCACTGAATGGGGAACTTTATCTGTACAATGACAAGTGTGGATTAAGGTTTTTGTCCAAAATTGTCCTAACTCATCTCATTCTTTGGTTACTTTTAAAAGCTAACTTTACCAGCTGAGGAGGTGTAGCTTTCCTGATTTGATTTTATTTTTTCCTGGTTGTTTTAATCCTTTGCAAAGTAGCAATTGGAGCATAGCACCTCATTGTTGTTCAGGAGGTTTTAGCACTAACATTAGAAATTAATTACTTTGAAGAGCAAGAATTCAACTTTTTTTTTTTTTTTGCCTTTATTTAAGCAGAATAAAGGGAAATGATTTGCCTGTTTTTTTTTTTTTTTTTTTAATTTTTACTGTTGATATAACTCAGGCAGGCAATTTTCCCAAAGTCTTTTTTTTCAGAGCACATATGTGGATTAGCATGAAAACAGTTTTATTTATAAATTCATTCATGGGTCTGAGTTTGTAAATGGGGACAGATCAGTGCACAGATGATACAGACTGTCCTGGGAACTCTGCAAAAGCAAATATTTGGATTTTAATGTGTCCAGAGGGGTGGCTGAAGTGGCATGTCCATGACTTGGGGTGATGTGTCCTGGGAAATAAGGTCTCTGTAAGGCTCTTTTCAGTGTTAGTGGAGGTCAGTTCTTAATTTGATCCCAGGGAACAGGACAACTGTGTGCCAGCTCACCTTGGCCTGCAGAAACAGGGATTACACCCAGCAGAAAGGATGTTGTTTTACCTTTGTGTTTGATTGCTCCAGAGAAACATCTGGAATTTACCAGCCAATTTCAGAGTCACCAGTGCATGAAATAAATTGGAAAGATTCAGGGAAAAAAAAAAAAAAAAAAACACCTCTAAGAATAATCCAAAGACTTTGATAAAAGCTTTATCTATTAAGTTTATCAAAGAGAGAGTAAGGACATGACAGCCTGTGAATTCCTGCACTGGAGGAGTAATTGTAATCATGTGTCCTTCAGCCCTCCTGAGGAGAAAGTACAGAACTACCATGGCAGGAGTTTGAAGCTGACGGATTTGGACTGGAATTTAAGAGTGCGTGTTTTTAAGGGCAGAGTAATTGATTTTCAAAACAACTTGCAGAGGGCTTTGGTTTGTTTCCTCTTATCAACAACTTTTTGAATTATTGCTTGCATGTGGTTTTGAAAAATACGCAGGTATCAGAGAGAAATTGGTCCAGGAAAGTCCCATAAATAGGGTTAAAAAGGATAATTTTTAAAAGGATAATTCCTAAAAAGAATAAGTGTTTTTTAAAAGCATCGTTTGTATAATCTGTGTGTGAGAGAGCCCCTGTGTTGATGGTGCTGTGTGCTTTGGTTGGTAGGTACGTTGATGATGTGATCAGTCGCATTGACAGGATGTTCCCTGAAATGTCCATTCAGCTCTCCCGGCCCAATGGAACCTCTGCAATGCTTCTGGTAAGCTGGAACATTTAATCCTTGAGTTCATTTCCTTCACAGGTTGAATTATTGTCCCAAAAATGCAGGGTATTAAAGATTTTTTTCCCCAGAAACATATCATTCTTCATTTGCCACAGCAGTGCAGCATCTTTCTTGCTCTTAGGCAAATAAGTGATAAAGATAATTTCCCCTTTAAACAGAAGATCTATTGCTTTATTGTTAAATGTGATTGTAGAAATAGGAGCACAAAACTCAAATACTCACTGTGGGTTTTGGCAGACTTGGCAATGAGTGAATCCTAATCATGATAATTAAGAAGGAGGAGAATGTTGTCAAGAAGAAAAGAAGAAGGAAACCAATATGATTTAAATTTGTTCACATTGCTCTTGGGTCAGTGAATTTCTGTTATATGATGAAGTTAAGAATTTGCCTTTGAAGTAAATGAGCAGTAAAGGCTGGATTTGAGATAAACAAGTCCAATACATTCAACTTATTTCTGCCTGACCAGGCAAGATTTCATTGCAGAGGAGCCTATTGTTCACATCCATTTTTACAGGCAGCTGTTGTGCTTACAGCAAAAAAAGTCTTCAAGGCTCTAAGATTTTAGATGGAAGAGGAGTCCCTGGTGTGACAGCTGGATGCTGATTTCCTTCTAGGGAAAGGCAGAAGTCACATATTTTGCCAAATTTTAAATAAAACTAGAAAATACACCACATGCACAGATGAAGAACTGAGGCCAGTTCAGTCTTTTCCACCTCACATTTCTCATGGAAATTTCCCTATAGCAACTATTGCTGTGATTATTTTTATTTTTTAAATATTTTAATTGTATTTAGTTTTAATTAATCAACTGTCTAACATGTCATTATTAACTTTCTTTGAACAGCCACAAATTCACAAGAGATTAACTGAGTCAGAGGTTAAAATAAACAGCTGGCATTAAAACATTTAATCTGCAATTGTTGGATTCACCAAGTGGAAAAATATATTCCAGAAAAGAATGGAATTCATCAGTGCAGTCTTAAGAAGTTATAAGTCTTAGAAGTTTTTGCATTTCCTCTTAAGCTGACTTAGTGTTTTATCTATTTTGCTGTAAAAAAATGTCTGGTTTTACTTCCTTACTTTGAAATGCTTTCCATTTTCCTGGAGCCCTTCTTTGCATACTGAAATACCTTCCACTTTTGGTGGCTTTTTGAGGTGGTCAGGAAATAGATGATGTTTTTCAAGACTCAGGCACATTTAGGAAACAAGGTAAATTATCTTGGATGTGATGCCAAGGAACAAGGTTGGGTGGCAGCTGAAGGAAGTGCCTTCCACCAGCAGCAGTAACAGAGTGAATTCCATGTGGCAGTTGCTCTCTAAATCAAGGACATCTTTGCTCCTACAAGATCCCAGCCCCATGTTGAACCAGTGGTGTGCATATTTTCCTTGGATCAGAGATCAAAAAAGATTGTTTTTAAAGTATTTTTGTGTGTGATTGTGTGATGGGTTTATCATTTTTGCTTTTAGCCAGGTTTTTCCCTCTTCCCCATCTGTCTCAGTTGATGTTGCCAATATGGCACTTTCCATCTGGCCCTGACTGCTACAAAAGCTTTTGCTGTTTTCAGCCACAGATCCTTCAGTGGAAAAGGTGCTGAGGGATGGGCAGTGTGAAGAGCACCTCCTCCAGAAGAAGGGAGGTTTCTTCAGCACTTGTGATTTCTCACTCTGAACTTAGCCCAAGCTACATCTGGAGCTGCTCCCCTGCTGCAGTGTGGTTTACCTCAGTGCCAAAGGCTCCAGATAATGCTCATTTTATCAAAATATTTCACAGCCAAACTGTTTGCCCAGAGTTAATTAACTAACTGTAATCTCGACCATGCTCATCCTTGGACTGTTCCTAGCACACCTGGTGTCTTAGCAAGGTCCTTGATGCAAAGATTTGGTTTTTACAGCATCTTTAAATACAATTGCTCCATCTACTAGAGAAAACCCCTGCATTCATCTTCAAAGGCACTGGTAAGCACTATACATATCTTAAAAATATGTAAATTATTGGAGGGAGATGGGGAAGAAGGGGAAAGGAAGTCTGGGAGACTCTTTGAAACTCAAGAAACGTTGAGGCCTTGGGCCTTTCCCAAACAAATTATCTTTAAGAAAAAGACCCAAGAGAGAAAGTTTCAGCCCCAGACTCTACAACTTCATGTGCACATGGAAATCTGTTGGTGTCCTTAGCTGTGCAGGTGGGACTTGCACCACTGAGATTCATCTGGTGGTTCAAGGAGATTTCTTTCTCTTCAAGAAGAACAAGGAGCGGCTGGAGAGGGTCCTGTGATGGACATCCAGAGGATTTGGGACTGGAGAGGGTCCTGTGAGGGACACCCAGAGGATTTGGGGCTGGAGAGGGTCCTGTGAGGGACACCCAGAGGATTTGGGGCTGGAGAGGGTCCTGTGAGGGACACCCAGAGGATTTGGGGCTGGAGAGGGTCCTGTGAGGGACACCCAGAGGATTTGGGGCTGGAGAGGGTCCTGTGAGGGACACCCAGAGGATTTGGGGCTGGAGAGGGTCCTGTGAGGGACACCCAGAGGATTTGGGGCTGGAGAGGGTCCTGTGAGGGACACCCAGAGGATTTGGGGCTGGAGAGGGTCCTGTGAGGGACACCCAGAGGATTTGGGGCTGGAGAGGGTCCTGTGAGAGACACCCAGAGAATTTGGGGCTGGAGAGGGTCCTGTGAGAGACACCCAGAGGATTTGGGGCTGGAGAGGGTCCTGTGAGGGGACACCCAGAGGATTTGGGGCTGGAGCAGCTCTCTGGTGAGGAGACACTGCGGAGCTGGGCCGGGTCAGTCTGGAGAAGGGGAGGCCGAGAGGAGATCTCACCAATCCATGTCAGTTACCTCCAAGAGGTGTCAAGTCAGTGCCAGATTCTCTTGAGTGGTGCCCAGTGGCAGGAGAAGGAGTTACAGCCATAAACTAAAAGAAACCACAGAAAGTTTCACCTCAGCATGAGAAAGAACCCTGAGATGAACTCCCTTGGTTAGGGCATGGTGCCAGTGGTGCCAGGTTTGTGGGTTTGATCTCCTTGTGGGCCATTCCCATTGATCCTTGTGGGTCCCTTCCAACAAGAATATTCTGTGATAAACTTCTTTCCATGGATGGTGGCAGAACCACCCAGGGAGGACGTGGAGTCTCCCTCTCTGGAGACATTCCAAACCCACCAGGGTGTGTTCCTGTGTCACCTGCTCCAGATGACCCTCCCTTGGGCAGAGGGTTGCATGAGATGATCTCCAGAAGTCCCTTCCAACCCCAATGGTTCTGGAATTCTGGAATAATTAGGAGTTGTGTGACCCTGTTGGTCAAGCTCTGCTGGCAAATAACCCTCGTGCTCAGCTGGGCTCTCCCTGACCAGAATCTGCAAATTCCTGTGAGAAAAATGAACTGCTGCCTCCAGACAATGAGGAGGTTTTTTATGCTTCAGATTTATACACAGCAATTGTACCTCATTAGGCTGGATTTATGCTACACAGGCCAAACACATAAATAATTGAAACCTTTCAGAGCTGTGTGAGATCCTCAGCTGATTTTAAAAGCAGTTTATTGTGCCATTTCAAGGTGCTGTTTAATCCCAGTCTTCACCAGTGATTTTTCAATTAATCTTTTAATAGCACTATGTAGAAAATAGACTAAACATAGAATTATATCAGCTCTAATAACTGTGTAATGCAAGATTAATTTCCAGCAGCAGCACAGGGAAATGTGGACTCCTTAAGGTTTTTTGTGAGATTTTGTTGGTCAAATGCCAGGAATTGTAAATAGATAAACCTTATCTTGTGTATTAAGAAAACATTAACTAATTTTTGATGAATGAAAATACTTAGGTTTTTTTCTTGAATGATTAGTTGTATCCTAGATAGATTCTTTTTCCTACTATAGTAATCAAATTATTTTGTGATTGTTTCACATACCTTGTTTCTGTTATCAAAATCCAGAATATTTTTTGTGTGAAACAAATCCTGTGTACAATTTATTCATTAATAACAGAAAGATTTTAGAAGGCAGTAAACTTCAGCCCTACTTTTCCAGCTGAGAAATCTGATTTCCTTAGGATCATGTACCTACCCAGCCAGTCCTACTTGGAGAAGAGGCTTATTTTCTTATCTACATTTGGGAACTACTTTTTGTTTAAATTCTTTTTATCCCCAATATCTGTAAAGAACTACTACAGAAATTGCAAGCAGTGGTAAATATTTTTGCAGGTAATGGAACTGTTTTCTGTAATTTGTGTTTCTAAAGCATAATGGTATGTATAAGTAACTTCCAACCAAAAAACTGAATTGTTTCTGCCAGACTCAGGTCAGGAATCATGATTTTTTTCTTTCCAGGTTATCTTACAAAATTTTAAATTATTTTTTTATTAATTTATACTGCTGCCTAGATTTTTAATAGATCTGTCATATAAAAATACGAAGCAGGTTTTTATAGAGTTTTATTCCATCTCCTTAAAACCAGACACATTTGCATTTGAACTTTCAGATCTTGTTCCCAGCATTTGCAGCAGGCTGATTGTGTGGCAGTGGGTTGTATTAATTGCAAATCGGCCAGACATCTGTTCCCTGAAACTGAATAATTCCTTGTGTCTCGTTGTTTATTAGTGTTTTACATAAAACCATTATTATTTTTATAAGGAAAATGGATGCTGAAATTTATTATTTGCCCATCAAGAAAGGCACCAGACTGATTTCTGTGCATGAGACCCTGATGTTGGAGATCTGGGAGGAGTGGGGAGGAATTTGCAAAGTGATTTAAAATCAGTATTCATGCTGTATTGATTGGAAACAATTCAGTGCTGTTGTTTCTAAAACAATTTCATATTTCCAAAGTGCTTTGCAGTGTAATCTTCCTTCCCTCTTTCCTGTTGGATGGTTTATCAGGAGAGCAGTGCTCAGGGATAAAAGCAGGCAGTTCATGGGAGGGATGTAGCTCTGCTGGTCACCTTTGGTGGCTTGGGCACCTGATTTTTAGGGCTATAGGATGAATATTCATTTAGGGATTTACTGCCTTGGAGGCAGTAGCTTGGTTTTGGTGTTGAAGGGAACCCCTGGGATGGTGTTTAAGGAATCACTCCTGAGCTCACAGTGGGACTCATGACTGCAGTGGCTTCACATTTTGTGCCTTGAGATGGAGAACCAGCATTTAAAAAGCATTAAAATCAGCATTTAAGGGGCATTATTTGAGAACCAGCATTTAAAAAGCATCAAAATCGGCATTTAAGGGGCATTGTTTGAGGTGGCATGGGCAGGGGAAGGATGTCTTGAATTAACAAAGTACATGAACAAGAGCTGGCAGGTAAATTGGAAAGTGTTCTCTGCTTGTCTAATGAAGAATAAGGAAGATGAGGAAGAGTCCTTTCCATTGGGAAAAGGGAAAAAAATAGGAAAAAAGTGGATAAAGACTTGTGAGAAATGTCCTCAGCTTTGCTCCCTCCACAGGGTTGCTGTGCCCAAAGCTCTCAGGTGTGTATTGATATTCCTATAGATTTATATTGTGGAAGATCACACATCATTTTCATCCTTGTAAAATTCCTGGTGTGCTTTAATTTAGAAAGGAAAAAAGAGACAAAATCCATTTAATCTTCTGTAGCAATGCTGGACTGGTGTGAGTGTTCCCTAAGTGTGACTGGCCACTGGCAAAATCTGTCCTTGAACCTTGAACAAAATTCCTGTGCCAGTTTTTTTTGCTTTATTAAGAGAAAAGGGAATGTTAGTGAGGGAAAAGAGCCAGCTCATCCTTCATATGGTGGGAGCATTTTAAGTCCTTCATTTATGTTGACTTTTTATCAGGCACTATTGCAATTAGGTTAGACTAATGAAAGGTAAATTCCAGCCCTTGCATAAAAAAAGAAATCCGTGTAAAGAACCTAATTAGTATGTTTGTTTATTTAGACTCTAATGGCTTAATTGCATCTTATCTTGCTATTTACAAATAGGCATCATTAAAGAATAATGAGCATGTGAGGGAAAAAGCAGCCATACCAGCAGCAGATGAGACATAAAAAATGAGAGGAAAAAAATCTAGTTGAAAGTCTGTGTGTTGGGTTTTTTTAAAAACTTTATTTTAATGCAAAACCTTTTTTTTTCCAGCATATCTAAATACGATTTCCATGCATTGTACTGATTAGTAAGAAGGATCTGTGAGTGGGAGGCTGAGCTTATGGCTGGTTCCATGGCAAGGAGCAGTGTCTGGCCTTTTGCTGGAAATCTGTAGCTTGGTTACATCTCTGCTTGGATGTTGCCTGATTTCTGAGGTGAATAAAAATCACACAAACACTTGTGCTCCTTTTTATAGAAGTGGGGAGGTGCCCATGTTAACTGAAAATAATGTTTTCTTTCTTTTAGCTCTGCATTGCAGAGCATCTGCAGCTCAAATCAGCAGCAAATTCCCTGGAATGCTGAGGGGAAATCTGCAGCTTTGGGAATTTTTCATTTCACAAAGTATGGCAGCTCAGTGTTGTCAGTATACATTTTCCTGATATCAAACTTAAATAAATTTTAAGAAAGAACATTTCCTAATGTGTTGTTTAAATGGTTGATAAAAGGGCTTTTCACTTGATATTAGTTTCACTGAGGAGGCAAAATTAAAGGGGGAAATTCAAACTGATTCCTCAAGGCAGAGTTCTGGCATGGTAAATTAATTTTGATCCTTTTCATTTTGTAAACTCATGTGGACCCTGATTTTGACTTACTTGGAAAGGTACTTTCTTCTTTTATAATTATAACTGGTGTTAAATGGGAACTTTTTTTAGCAGTCTTACAAGAAATTATCTAAGTCATTCTCCCTGATTATTCTGTTTCCCCCTCTCCCTTTCTTGGCATACTATGTCTGTCAGATGCTCCTGGAGATTTATCTTGGTGATAGACAAAATATTTTTAAAACTGGGATATTTCAAGAAGATTTTTATTTTATATGTCTTTGTCAGAAAAGCTGCATAATATTGCAGATTCCAATCAGCTGCCTGTCCTACCTTCTTCTTGGGCTTGCCATTTTAGGAAGCAGGGGATTTATGAATAACTTAACTGTCTGAATTTAGTATACTTTAGTTAAAAGGAAGTTAGAAGCATGTTGTTATTACACAGCCCAAAACAGAAGCTACAGAAGTATTTAACTTGCAACTGTTCCATTTTCAGCTCACAGAACTGTGGGGCATATTTTTTCATTCATATTAATTGAATTTTAAAGTGACCTTGTACATGTATTGATTTGAATTAAAATTTTCTACATCAAGGACGAGTTGGCATATATCCTTCAGGCAAAATATTAAAAAGCCAAGTGCTGTCTTAACAGGATATCGACAGGAGAAGTTGAAATTTAATAGGAAAACTTGGCTTAGAAGGGAAATTGTTGCCATTTTGTCACAATTGAAAGGTATCTTTTCTGAACAAGGAAGGAAATTTCTCTCAGTTGGTACCTGTGGAAATGCAGGGACATTTCAGTGCCCATTAAATAGAGACCATCTGGGTGAGTCTGGACCTCCAGGAGAGATCTGCACTTTTGGAGCTTGGAGTAGAACTATCAAATTTCTAGTTTACCAAAGGCATTAGTGTTTTATTAGCTTCTTTCAGGTGATCTGGAGGGACACAGCTGCATGACTGTAAATGTGAATTATGTTCCATACACAGATCTGTTCTGAACACGGCCTCCAAGCAGCCAAAGTGAGCAGGGATTGGAATAAAATGATCTGCTGAAAAACATGATTTGTAAAATACAGCAGAATTGAACAAAAAACATTAAGCCCTGGAAATAGTTATGAATCTTGATTACTGGAGGAAAAAATAAAGGCTATTGCATTTGCTGTGTGTACAGTATGGAATGTGCTTCACCCTGAAAATAGCTGTGGAGCAGAGTTGTGGCTTCCACGTCTCACAGCATCCCCCAGTCTGGTGACAGGCTGTTGTTCATTCTTTGTACTACTACCCTCATTCTTTCAGTGCTCTCAAAACCATGAACTGTAATTTCTCTGAGCTGCTCTTTTACAAAACTCCTGCTTCTGTCAGACTTGACTAATGATCCAGTCCTACAGAAATCATCTCAATGTCTCGATCTCTCTCCCAGCCAGAGTAAAATCTGCAGCAATCTCTTGTCAAAACAAGAGTGGTACAAAAGAGGAGGTTTTTGTTTCAGTACCAGAGCACTGTAAGAGCTCATTCAGACAACCCAGCCCAAGTTTGGATTTCTAGGGTGCCTGGGTGCCCCTGTAAAGGGGAAGTGCAGCTCTAGGACCTTTCTCAGGAGCTCACTGAGGTACCCAGCCAGAGCTGGGTTTCCACAGCTCCTTACACATGTGGGAGACAGGAATTTTGAATTTCTGTGGTCAGGCAAGTGGCTGATCAAGGTCCTGTCCTGGACATTGTGCAGGATGTGACATTTCAGTGCTGTGATGGATTCTGGAAGTGGGGAGTGAACCACTGGAAGGGTGTGAAGTCAGATCACCTGGGAAAGGGCAGGGAGGTAATGCAGGAGCATCTGTGCAGGTGGATCATGTGAAACTCATGAGGAGGTTTGAGGCCAGCAGTGAGTTCATTCCAGCAAGCTAGAGTGCCACACACAGGATTTTTCACTGTATTATGTTCCACTGTTCACTCTGAGGATTTTCAGGAACATCCCACACAAGCTTCAGATCAACCTCAGATTTATTTCTACCTGGCAGCAACGGGAGGTGCTGTGAATGCACAATGGAAAGAGAAAGAGGAAAGAAGGGAGCATCAGCTAAAGTGTGTGAAGGCAGTGAGGATAGGAAATATTATAGAGAAAGCTGGGTCTGAGTGTTTGTAGGGCAGCCTTACCCTTCTTCCATTAAGATTTCTTTTTCTTTAAAATGTCTTCTTTTCTTCCTTTTAATTTTGTTATGTATGGTTGATGCCTAGTGTGAAGTTATAAATAAGAGTCAGTTCTCTCAGCAGACCAATATCCCACTGAAGTGCCAGTTTTAATAATGCAGAAAAATAAATTGAAAACTGTTAACTCTTAATGTGCTGGCAACTTTTCTCAAAGTTGATTCATTTCCTCCTGTTAGCAATTATGACAACTCTGTGATTCCAGTGGTGATCAGGATCATAGCTTGGGCACCTCTGGGTAATGACTTTGCATTTATAACTTAATTAATTCAGTGCCAGGTGCTGAAATAACTCTGCCAGTTTTTTGTATATGAGGACCAACTAGTTTAAGAGTACCCTGGCAAGATACTGCATTTAAACCAAAAATTCACAGCACCTGATAGCACAACCTGGTGTTTCCATACATGTTCATGGTTCCTGGTGTGTGCATGGCTCAGGCCCTGATACAGCTTCCTGTCCTTCAGCCTTTCACATTTTTTTCTTCACAAATTACCCATTCTTCTGACCCACTTTTTATGTTCTTGCAGCATTATGCCTGGCAGCCTGTCTGCTTGATGGCTGTCATTGTCTCCCCTTCCTGTTCCCCTGTCTTTTCTCTTGCTGTGAATTTGTCCTGCCCTGCTGGAGTTCTCCCTGTTCTGTGCCAAAGGTTTGGCATCAGTTCTGTCCAGGGTTTGTTGCTCTGTCCTGCTCAGTGCTGATTAAATCAGCTCAGGCTGGGGCTGTTGGTGTTGGAACAAGGTGATGGGCAGCAGTCATTACCAGAAGTTACAAAGGAATAACATCCAACAGATCAATAAAGGTGCATATTGACTGGTTTCTTTAGGTGTGGATTTGTCTGCTGAGGTCAGCAGTAAAAACACATTTGTTTTAGTGGGTGTTAATCTATACAGGATGAAATGTTGGAACACTGGCAGAAAATGAGCTGCTGCTGGTTGGGAAATATTAAAATGAGCTAATTGTTTCTTTTTTATCTCAGTTTTATGCTTTTGTGGGTGAGGAAAAACTCTCTAATAATCTCTGCATAACAAAATACAAAGACAAGATCCTTGTTAGACACACATCTTAGTGGTATTGAAGTACAACTTCATCTTTGAAATGTAAATTGATTTTTAGATTAAAATGCCTTCATTATTGCATTTTTGTCAATAATATAATTTAGGCTTGTTTCTGTTATTATACTCTGACTGACCCTCTATATTTTCCATTATACTAGTTTTATTCTTTGCACTTTAACACTCTCACAGAAGGAAATGAAACCTTTGAAAATGTAACATTTTTACTTTAAGCTGTAGTTTCCTTTGAAATAATTTTACATTTTTATTGGACAGAAAATGTTTTCCATTAAACTCATGGTATGCTTTTACAAGGCAGCATTAGGAGAGTCCGATTCCTCTTTCAAATTGTTTTTCTCTAAGCGGACTTATATTGGAGAATATCAAATTCATCGAAAATAATCACATTTGCCCATTGTTTTTGACAAGTTATTGAGTTGTGGTGTTAATAAAATGGAGAGAATTGCTTGGCAGTGTCATGTCTGCACAAGGGAATTCTGTGAACTCATACATTTTCAGTTGCAAATGAATGTTTGTTTGTTCTGCACTTTATAGCATCTCTCCTCCTCATATCACACACTGCTTTTAGATCTTTTATTTTGGTCTCTCTATAAAATATTGAAAACTGAAATTGCATCAACTTAAGCTGTTAACTCGCTGGTCTTACAAATTCAGACACCGTCAGCTCACCCTGAGCCCGTTTGTGTCCCTGTCCTGCTCTTGCCAGGTGACCTTGGGGAAGGTGCTGAAGGTGATCGTGGTGATGCGGAGCCTCTTCATCGACCGCACCATCGTCAAGGGCTACAGCGAGAATGTCTACACTGAGGATGGCAAGGTGGGGCATGCACTCACAAGGTGGGGCATTCACAAGGTGGGGCACTCACAAGGTGGGGCACTGGGGTACTCAAATCCTCTGAAAAATCCCTTCTGTAGAAGTGACGAGCGGTAGAGTGGTGGGGATGGACGGAGACAAGAGATCTCTGAGGCCACGTGGTGAAACTTGGGGTTTATTGCAAAGGGCCTGGGTGCAGGGCCCTGCTGGGAGCTGCCAGCCACAGAGAAGTAAAGACAGTGGTAAAGAGAGAGAAGGCAAGAGCGTGGTAAAAATTATGAGAGAGTAAAAGAGGTAAAGAGTAAAAGAGGGTAAGAGAGCGAGGTTCCCCGTTACAATACCATAAATCTTCTTCTGTGCTGAATATTCTAATTCTTACTAACCAATCTAGTATGAGACACAAATCCTATAGCATTTACATAAAGCCCCTAAGAATCATTACATTACCATACTGGGTTACATTTTAAACCCTAAAAACTCCTCTTTGGGCCCCTTCTGCCAAGCTGGCAGGGTCTGCTCTGACCCTTGTACCTGTCTGTAACCAGAGGGAATTGTTTCATCAACCTTCAGCTGGCCACGCCATTGTTTTCCAGTTGTTCAGTAGCTGAGGTATCTCAAAGCTTGCTTTCATTTCAGTCTTGCTTATAGTTTCCATAGTCTCCAAATCTTTTGCCAGACAATCATATTTATAAGGTTTTCCTGTTTCATCTTCCCCAACACCCTTCGCCCAGGATTTTTCTCCTGGGGAGCTGAGAAGCCTCAGAGAAAAAGGAAAACAAATTCTTATCTCATTTGCTTCTCCTGTGTTGTGCTCACATGTGGAATGTGAGATTGTTTACCACAGGTGATTGTTTTGTTGGTTTCTGCTGTGGGTTGTTTTCACTCTTTGGCCAATCAGTGGCAAGCTGTGTTGGGAGTCTGGAAAGATTCAGGAGTTTTCATTATAATCTTTTTAACATTGTGTAAGTATCCCTTCTGTATTCTTTAGTATAGTTTTAGTATAGCATTCTTTAATATAATATAGTATCATAAAATAATAAATTAGCCTTCAAGAACATGGAGTCAGATTCATCATTCCTTCCTGCCACGAGGGGCTCTGCAAATACAATAGGTCACAGCCTGCACTTCATTTCCATCTGTTTTCATGGCAGAAAACTGGGATCCCACTGCAGGCACACTGGAAATGCAAAACTGGCAAAGGACTTGGAATGTTTGCAGAACATTCCAGTTTAAATCTGTCTTGTTTTGCTTGGGTTTTGCATCCCATATCTCTGAGTTCTTTCTGAGCTCTGAAGCCTTTGCTTGAATTTCTGATTTATCACCTTAGACCCCAGTTGCTGTGTTCATAGTGTCTGCTGAGAAAACATTTTTGCAGTGTACCAGTACATCAACAGCCCAAGGTCCAGCTTTCCCTCTTCTGAGAGCCATTGAGAAATCTTGGGCTGGTTTTTTTTTGGCTTGATAAACACAACAGAGAGGATCACTGGTAGGTGCTCCTCAAGAATTTGCTTGCCAGCAGCAGCACATCTTGAACAGCAGCTACTACAGCAAGTGTTACCTGTTTCCACAAGTGATTTATTTTGTGAACAGCTCACCCTGCTTGAACCCTGAGATTTCCTGTGCCTGCAC
Source organism: Ammospiza nelsoni (assembly GCF_027579445.1). Lineage (NCBI taxonomy): Eukaryota > Metazoa > Chordata > Aves > Passeriformes > Passerellidae > Ammospiza > Ammospiza nelsoni. Next base: position 7,779,257 of record NC_080652.1, on the reverse strand, counting down.
ACTCTCCATCTGGCTCTCCTCAGCACATCAGGAGATGTTAACAGGACCTGATGGCCTTGGCTCAGCTCAGGTCTCTTTCCAGGGTGGAAGGATCTCTGTTCCTGAGACATCCACCAGGATTCTCTGTTCCAGCAACAGCACTAAATACCTCCATGTTTCACACTGTCTCTCTGGAGCTTTCTCTTCTGATTATGAAGCCTATTAAAATAAGAAGTTCATTATATCAAGATGAATATTTGGCACCCATAGGCCATGTTATAATGAGGTGAGACTTCTTTTCCTTTCAGAAGTGATAACTGTGTTTCAGCACACAGAAGCACGTTGTATGCTGACCCAGAGTTCAGCAGCTCTGAGTCTGAACCTCTGTTCTCTGGGAAAGGCCAGGAGCTGAGCTGCTGAAGGAAATAGTGCAGCTCCATCTCCCAGGTGAGACATTCTTCCTCAAAGGGCGGAGGATTGGCCTAAGAAGTAGTAAAATAAAAATTGCTTAATTTTAATTTGCCTTTTTCATATAGGCAGGTTTAAATACCAGTTTGCAACAGAAGCAGCTGCTCTCTAGTCCCTGTATATTTGCATATAAATACAGAGCTCCAGCAGCAGCCCCTCTTCACCCCAAGTTCTGCATGCAAGTGAAATGATGGTCTGCTGAGAGAGCACTGACAGTGTGTGATGGATTCCCATGTCACACTTCATTTGGGTGTGCTCGTTTTCTCTGATGAATCCAGTTTCCTTTGAAGCTCCCTTGAAATACAATAATGCTATATATGCTGAAAAGCTAAGTAAGGAGTTCCTTTCTGAAACTCAGCATCTGGCACTGGGATTCTGTTGAGCTCAAGGTGAACTCTCCTGGGAGCTGCACATTGTTCCTCTGCCATCGTTTGCTGCCAGGGGACAGCAGGACCTGCCAAGGCCAGCTCTGGGCACAGGGCACTAACCTTTGCCTGCTGTCAGTGGGGAGCAGCTCTGCTCCTCCAGAGCATTGCTGTTAACACCTGCCTCATTTCTTGCTTTAAGCCAGTCTGCAGGGGAGTCTGTTCTCTACTCATTTAGCTTTGTGTCCAACCCTGGGCTGTGTCATTGCTCCTGCAAGGATGCACCAACCTGTGACCTTTACGTGGCACTTTGCAATTCCAGTGGGCATCCCAGAGATTTTGCAAACCTGAAGGTCTCTGTTTCAGGTACAAATATGAACATTTCATTTGACTGAAGTAGAATTGGAGTTGGAGCCACTTAAATCATGAGTAAATTTGGCTTGGAAGATTAAATAAATGCGTAGTTTGCTAGTTTTGCCAACTGGAGCATATATTGACAAACAGTGAGCTCCTTTTTTTTGTCACTAATTAACTACTCTGGTAATTGGAGAATAAGAATTAAGATTGTGCTCTCACAATGATTTGCTTTCCTTATTGTGCCTGCTGGGAATGAGCGATTGCAGTCAGTTAGGAACAGAGTCCATTGCAATTCCTTCCCTGTCACAACAGATGCTGTTGGGAAGGTACTTCAGTGAGGCTTCTGCACCATTCTGCCTTCTCAGTTGCTAGCCTGATAGCATGAAAAATGCACCAGCATTAAGGAGAAACACACCAAAAAAGTAAGAAAAAGATCAGTGAGTATCATCCTTATTAAATAACAGAAATATGGAGAACCCTCAGGAACACAGTGGGCGGTGATAATTTTTCCAGGGAGCAGTTTACACAGTCATTGTTGACTTGGGACTTAGCTTATGTATTCCTAGGAAACATTTAATATTTGTAAACAACAGGGAGATGAGGAATTAGGTGCTAACACACAATATGGCAATGCTGAAGTGCCTCTTTTCTGTAAGGCAAGCTGAAGAAGGGACACTGGATAAATCTTCTTGGCACTTAAATAACTGGATGAGGGTCTGTTGAGTCACCTCCAAACTGCACACATTTGAAAGGCCTTTAAGTACAAAAAGTGAAATTCAGTGGAAAAAGACTTTTTACAAGTAGAGAGGGGTTTGAGGCAGTGTATTCAGTGGTATTTAAAAAAGGAGAACTGGCCGTCACTGGGAGACTGGTCACACAGACACTAAGTGAGAAATGGACTGTGCACAAAAGAGGCCAAAGATTTCCCCTCTGATCAGAGCAGTCATCATTTATTACTGAAAATACACTGGTTTTTAGCAAATTCTACATTGCTGGGGAGATAAAAGGAAGAGACAAGTGCAAACAGCAGAGCTGTTGAGATTCCTCTGGTCCTTCAGTCAGGCAAGTCTGGCAAAAAAAACCCAAATCTGGGTTTTTCTCCTGGTGGTGGAGCTCTACAGTGACACACCAGCAGTTACCCAGGAAAGCTGACATGGCATTTTCCAGGTTGCTTTATCTTGCTGTGTGCTCACACATTGAGCTGTGCACATTGACAGGTGCTTACATGACAGCCTCACGTGGTCTCTGCTCTCTGCTGAAGTCTCCCTAAATTGGGTTCTGCCTCTTATACATTTAAATCCTTTCAAAATTAAGGTGAAAGAGCAGAAGTTTTAAGCTTGCAGTGAGTAAAACAAGACCAGCCATTCTGGGGTTTTTATTCAAGCTTTGCTTATACAGACAGAATCATTGCATTTCTTAAGTGCCTCGTGTACCTCTCTCGTGAATTATTCACAGACCCTGCAGAATGTCTTTGCCAAGCTGCCAGCTGCATAACTTGGACATTTTTGGTGCCACTTTGCAAAAACAATAAGTGAGCTCTGGCAGGCTCTGACATGTCGTGGGTGCTGGACCTGCTCACAGTTGCTGTTGCTCACCATCCTAACCCTTCATGTCCACCACAGACTGATGCATTTTAATTACCCTCATGATTTTAGTGGTGGCACAGTGCCACCCTTAATTTCAGACTGTGACATGCTTGTTGTGCATTGAAATTTAACCATGGATGGTAATTAATTACTAGTGTTTTCCTGATTCCTGACTAAATGAAACTATGCAGCTCATCTTCACAGGGCAGCTGAGTCATTGATCTGCCAACAAAAACATCATATTGGGATTTTTTTTGGCATGATGATACCATGATTTTCTTTTGATGCAGAGACCAAGAACCACCTTGACAGGGCATGTGGGCACTAGCCAGATTTCTATTTTGCATCCCTTAGACTTAACTAAAGAAACATAAGTGTCTCTGTTGAATTCTCATGTTCAGGAACTTGGGTTATGTTAATGCTGTGGCTTCATTAATTACCCCATATCAATAAGAAAAGGCAGCTTTTAGCCTCCTAGCGTAAGAGAGGAGAAGAAATAGTGGTATCAAAGGAAAGCTTCAAAGACAGGCAGAGCTGTCTCTGGGGTAATTTCTGATCCCTGCATTCTCACCACTTCAAAGCTGGCTGTGTGTGTGTTTGGGTGAAGGGGGGGTTGAATCTGATTTCTCTAATAAGTGTTGGCACCGGACCTGTTTGATATGGGATGCAGGGAACATTCGGGTTTGTTATCGCCTTTGAAATCGCTCCGCGACCTTCAGCAAACGGCCTCTTGTTCCAGCTGCTGGGGCTGGCTGGGGAGAGGGGCACTGGGGAGAGAAAGCCCCTGTTTAATTCACATGCAGAGGATGCCCTGAAATTGTGCTTTCAGCAGTTTTTTCATTACAAATGTGTGTCTTGATTGAAAGTGAAAAGTTGAAGAATAATAGACCTATAACGATGCATTCTTTAATCTGCCTCTGCCTTAATCCTCAGTTTCAGGAGGGAGAGGTGGGCACTCATTTAGGATGTATGCATGGAGCAGGGGCTAGTGGCTTTTTCTTTCTTTCTTTTTTCTTTCTTCCTTTTTTAACATGGATAACACCACATCTGTAAGACAGGCATTCATTACTTTTTCAGCTTTCCCATCTCCATGCCAACTAATGAACATTCAGAACCTGTTGGACTCATCTTAAAGCAGCATCTGAAGTGGACTTTTTTTTTTTTGAGCCTAACTAGAGAGGATCACATACTTGGTTTGATCACTGGAGATTAGCAAACCATCTATACATTCCAATTACAGCAACTCTGCAGTCAAAGAAAAGCTGTAAATTACATTAAAACAGGGTGGGTTTTTTTAAAAATATACATTAATTTTTTATTTTCAAATGTAGGCCTTTCTTATCTGGAAGTGCAGTGCTGCTTTCCCAGGTGGGATAATAAATCAAGCCTGGGTCAAGGTCTGAATGCTGGTGTTCACAGAGGTTCTTGATCTCACCCCGAGAGCCAGGAAATGTTACCAGGCTTGCAGGGAGGTGCCTCAGGGTACTCCTGTCCCCATCCAGCCTGGAGAAGGCATTGGGACATTGAGACATCAGCTGCCTTTTGTCTCAGGGCGAGGTCAGCAGTGCTGAGCCGTGAAACATCGATCCTGGAGCAGCTTCTGAAGCTTTAGCATCATCCTGTCCCCTCTGAGCTCTGGGGACCCAGGAGTCACTGGGCAGGATTTGGACATGGGCCACTTCACGCTGCTGCTCCTACAAGAGTGAGAGCTTTTAGCATTCTGACCGTTTTTAGCATGGTGAATTAATCACTTGGACTCAGCATCCTTCCCCTGGCTTCCCTCGCCTCCCTCTAATGTGTTTTACTCACTTCACATGGCTTACTTAATTTCAGGCTCTTTTTGTGCCTTTGGAGAGTTGTACTGTCAGCTGGAATGTATGGGCACCTAAGGCAGAGCTGAAATAATCAGTTGTACCAGGAAAAGAGAGAACCCCCTTGTGAGAACACATGTGTCCAACCCTGGTATCAGGCACTAGAGGAGCTACTCCTGCTTCATAAATTCACTCAGAACTTCTTCTGTCTAGACTGAGATTCCTGAGATTAATGCTTTATCAAACACCTTTCCTGTGACAAGTTCTGTGCATACAGAATTGTTGAGTACACTGGGATCTGTTGGAAAAAAGTGATTTGCAAGTCTGGGATTGATGGGAGCTCCTCTTGGTTTTCCCTGCTGCTTTTCCTTGACAGAGTCTGAGCTGTTCCACAGGGCTGGCTAAGAGAGCATTGACATGTCAGTAGGAATTATTAAACACCAGAGCTAAGAAATCTTCCATTTCATTTTGTTCTTTTTGTTTGTGTGTAGCTGAGCACACGTTTAAGTCATGGATGCATGCAGTTGTCTACAACCTTAAATCTCTCTTAGTGTGATTTTTGTCTGCAAATGTAAATGCAGTTTCCTGAGGGATGTTTTATTTAGCCCCAGTAGACCCAAAGCTTTGGCTTAATTCAGCTAAATGCTCTTTGTGTCGTTTGTAACTGAATCACTTATTCAACACAAGACAAGCATAAACTTAATAAAAATGCCCTCATTTTGGAAACACACTCCAGCTGATGAATATTTGCATAGATCAGCCACAACCCCATACAAATGAAGATTTTGCTTTTTTAAAGAGAACTCATTAATTCAACAGGTCTTGTATGTATTATTTTTTTATTGAAACTGTGCTGAACTATGTTCATTCTTCATTGCAATACAAAGGAAATCTTATGTTATTAATTCCCTTTCTTGGACTGCAACAGGTGAGGGCAGGGGGTCAAAAGAGTGAACTCAGAGATGCATCTTTGTTGATCCATTTTCTCTCCAAAGCTGCTTCTTTATCTGTAGTAATTTATAACTTTTTTCTTTTTTCCCTACTGTAGCTTGACATATGGTCTAAATCCAACTATCAAGTTTTTCAGAAGGTAAGTCTCACATCATTTCTCTCTACCTAAGGCACATATGGGGAATTGATTTTAAATATCTGGGCCCTTATGTTAAATAATTCAGAATTTATTCTTTGTCATCACAACTTGCAAATAGCAAACAATAATCTGTAATGATGGAAAACTGTGAGTAGAAAAGAAGATCACTTCTAGTGTTATTTAATTTGGATTTATTTCCCATCACAGTTCCAGTCCATGGTTTGGAATAGGAAATCAGAGATTATACTACAATAGTCTTAAAATTTCATGAGAAATCAGTTTAAATCTTTTGAGGGAGAAAGGACTGTTAGAGGTTCATTTGGATTTTGCTTTGTTGTTTTCAATGGGGTTTGTTGCCTCACATTCCTGAGAGCTTGAGTTTAATAAATCAGTGGAACCCCCTTTCCAGAATGAGTTTGGAAATATTTTACAAGGCATTATTTTTGCCTGCCCTTCTTCCCATGATGATGTAAGCCAGAGGAGGGACTTACTGGAATAAATGTTGTGCCATAAAGTAAGAGAAGCCCGATGAGAGAATGGCAGCAATAAAAATAAAACTGCTAAGAGGGTTAAAGTGTATTTTAGAAAGATCTATATCTTGCTATTTTCAAGGAAGGGAAGATTTCTCTTTGAAGGCCTCTTGTCAGAATGCTGTAAGTTCACATTGATCCAAGTTTAAATTCCAGTTTCCCTTCCCTCAAGCCTCAGTTCAAGGAGCTGGAGCCTCCAGCTGCTGCTCTGGCTCCTTTCATCCTCCTTTGGAGTTTGTGAAGCAAATGGGGGTCAGGGACTCGAAAGGGCTTAAAAACAGGGGTCACAACTCTGGCATCTTGGCTGTGCTTGTGCTGCTCCCTTGCAGGATTTCTGAGGCAGGCAGGAGGGGAGGATGCTGACCTGGGATATTGCCCTGCTGCAGATCAAAGACAGCTTTTGGGGAGCTGGGTTGTTCTCCCTTCTCTGCCTGGCATTAAAGCGAATTTTTGCTGCAGTTGGTTCTTTACCCCAGAGATTTAGTGGTTGAAATATTCTTTCTATTTCAGCATCAAGTAGGGTAATAGAGCAGGACGTAAAACAGCATTTGTTTATCAGCCTGCTTTAAAGTGATTTTTTCAGTGGAATAAATGTAAGGTTATGGAATGACCTGCATCATCTCAATTTCCCATTGTGCGTGTTTGGTTGTACACTCATTTGGGCATAAAATTGTCCTCCTGGATGTTTTTGTTTAGAATAACTTGCTGAAATTTGTGTTAAATGATAATAAATAATCAGGTTTTGATGATACAATTGTCTATAGCAAGATAACAGAGTTCAGTAAATGTCCAGTTTGCTTAGATGTCCATGTTAAGGACTTAGGATGCATAAATAAGTGGAATAAATTTCCCTTCATGTCCAGGTGATGCTTTCAGAGCAGAAGATGGAAGAGATCAGTGAGAAAACATAAAATACCCCTCTTCCTCCTGCCTCTGTGGCTGCAGTATGGATAAATGAGAATCTTTCTTTTCTTCCTAAGTTCCTGTTGTCCAGTTTTCTCTTGATAAATACCAAATTATTCATATTTACCAATAAATAAATCCAACCCAGAAAGACTTCAGGGAAAGGATGTTCTGTAACAGCTGAACAACTGTTTGTAGGGGGATTTTTATAGTAGTTTTATAGATTTTGTTGCTGGCTCTGTCACTGTGTTACCTTGGACACCTTCACCTCTCTTTGGCTGAGTTTCTCATCCCTCAGGCTGGGGTAATATTTGCTGACTTCACAGGAGCTCTCACTGAATTGGTTGCATAGAGCTCTCAGATTCTTGCCTGAGAAATGTGATAAAAATGGAAGGTGATGGCAGCTTTTAATCAATAGATGGTGCAGATTGAGCTGATAGTTGAAGAAGTTAAGGCTGAGACCCACGTCAAGTTTTCAAACAGGTGACAGAAAGTGCTGTGGTTCAGCATAGTAAATTCTCTGTGGTGCAGTGCTTGGTTTGATTTCCTCTTTATTCTCTAAAGCTGCACTTGTGTCTATTTGTAATACCCAGGAGTAGTGATTTAGGAGTAGCAAAATGAAGGAAATAGATAAAATAGTGTTACAGAAACTATCACACTCTGTTACCAGGGTAGGGTCTGTACTGCAGGATTTTCTGAACAAATGTTTTCATGCCACTAAAAAATCATGAGTAAATGTGTCAGAGCACATCTGAATGTTCTTGAAATGTGTTTCTCATGGCAGTCACCAGTATGGCAATGTGGAAAAAGGAAAAATAGGGATGAGTAACTGCTACCCCCACGGAGGAGGCTGAGCAGCCCTTTCTGCTGCCTGTAAATGAACAGAAGTACAGGGCTGCTCCTCTTTAAAACCCCAACCAAGTTCCCAAAATCTGTCTTCAATGATAACACAAATAAAACATGTGGAGCTCCCCAGATCCCTGCCTGGGGGAGCTGCAGTCCTGTCAGATCCTCACAGGGTTGCAGCACAACTTTGTAGGACCAGAGACCTCTGATCTTCAATGCAACCCTATCAAACCAAGCTAAATTTGTCCTGACTTTTTGTTTGCAAACATTGGCTGCGTCAGCAAGGCTTTTCTTTCTCCTATTTATTAGGCAGGGGACCTGGGTATGTGTGATTTGATGGGGGGCAGCTCCTGGAGGGCCATTTCTGTTCCAGTGTACTCTCATTTTCCCAGTTCCCTGGAGACTTCTGAATCTGCTCCTGGGGTGAACCAAACCTTACAGGCACTGAATGCAGCAGCAGGGTTAGATCCAGAGAATGGAGCTGGGAAATAAGAGAGGGGAATGCTCAAAGGGCAGAAGCACAAGGAGCAAAGAAAAGGTTTCTCAGGCTGCCATGTTGGTGTGACATTTAAACTCCACAGGAAGAGCAAATATTTTCATCTTAAACCTCCTAATTTTAACACCTCGTGCCTCAAAATCCACTAAAGCAAGAGGAGGAATAAAATGGGAAATAAGGAAAGATTTTGAGGCTTAAATCCTGGTATACATGAAGGCTGCATAATTCCAGTCATTGTGCAGAGAGTTCAAAATTCGAATTGTAAAGAATGGTGCCATGTTCATAACTTTGCATTCAAAAAATGAGGGAAGAACAGAATTTCGGAGCTGCTGTGAGGGGATCAAACTGGGAGATGGTGTCAAACAACTGCTCAGTTAAGAGCAGCAGAGCTGATGTTGCTGGGTACTATGAGGAGGTTGGCTGTTTAAATCATATGCAAAAGCTTTAAACCCATTTATTTCATTCTGATCTCAGAGTCCCACCCTTATTTTCACCTAAACAGTCTAGGAATGCCACAAACTGGTTGTGATTTTGCTTGATCTGCTTCTCCCCAAAGCAGATTTTCAGCAGAACTTGGAGAAGCTGTTTGTGAGCCCTGCGATCCCAAAGTGCTGGCATTTTCACCAGCACAAGGGCACATAAGAATTGTAATGTATGAAGATGTATTCCTGTCAATAATCTCAGAGTGAGATCACATGCAGGATGAATGCATGCATGAGACAGAGCGTGGGCTGTGCTGCTGCTGCTGCTGCTGCTCAAGGAGAGGAGCTGGTGGCTCCAGGGTCACCTGGGCAGGACCAGCCCCTGCCTGTCCCCAGAGACCTCCTGGAGTGAAATAAAACCTCTGGCACCCAGTCCAAATTAGCAGAACAAGCAAAATAATAACTAAACATTGCAAGGTCTGAAAAGAACTGGTAAATCCTGTTTTACAGAGGAGTGTGGTGGTGCTTTCCTGAACTGGGGATGGTGTGTAGAGATTTGTGTGAGTTCCTCAGTGCCTGTTCCATCCATCATCCTTCCCAGCACCTCTCAGGCACCACATTCCCTCCAGAGAGACTCAGATCTGTTCCTGGAGAGAAGATTGAGTAATGGGAATCCTTGGAAATGAACAAAGGCATTGGTGCAGTTTTCCACGCTATAAAAGATCTAAACACTAATAAAATAACTTCCTTTTTTTTCCTTTCCCTCAGTGCTGTGATCAGCCTTCACAGCTCATTGCTACAGGCTACTGTTAAGGCCATGAACTTACAAGGGTTTGGGAAAAAAAATTAAAAACCTTTCAGGGGATTGAAAGAATCCCTTTATATTAGATGGAGTTGTCAGTGCCATGCTGGAGGGAATAAAGCAGTGAGTGGCAAGGAAAGTTGTGGCTCTTAAAGGAAGTTCTGCACTTACTTTTGAGAAGGATATTTCCTGGCAGTGAGATAAAACGCATGGGGAGAGGGAGAGCTTTTATAATTCAGCCATGTGATGGTTTTTATTAGGCCAGGTGTAGCTGCATCCACCTGGTCTGTGGTGGGGCAAAGCTGTGCCTTAGGTCTTTGTTTTTGTGCTGCTTTTTCCACTTGCAGGAAGCACTTGCTCAGCCCTCTCCACCTGTAAATTGTATAATTTAATTTTTTTAAATGGATTTTCTGGCTTTGGGAATGCTGTATGACTAACCAGTGTCATCAAAGCCCAATAAAGCCATTTTTGGATGTGTCACCTTTGGAAATCTCACCACTATTCCAATGCATTACAGCTCTGCCTGTGAAAAAATGAGACTTTTTCCCAAATCTGTTTTTTCCATGTCACTGAAGTCTCTTTTCCTCAGTCTCCAAGTGCTTAGTTCAACAATGGCTATTTTATTCAGCAGAATTTTGCTGCAGGAGATTGCCTTGTTTTTCCTTTTTTTTTTTGACAAGAAACACAAGTGCTTTTCAATAGATGAATTGTGAAATATTGAGCTCTTCTGCAAGATCTCTTGAAAATCCATTTCAAGGTCCGGAGCAGAGCTATCCCAATCAATGTGTGCTCCCCTGAATATGTTTCCCTATTAAAAAAAAAAAAAAAAAAAAAAAAAAAAAAGTAGAGAAATTACAAAGTGACTGATAACTTAGAGAGCAGCAGGTAAGGCACAACAATAAAAGTGGAGTTAATAAAATAAAACCCTGAGATGTACAAAATATCATCCTACACCCAGAATAAATTAGTTTCTGATTCCAACTTGGCTGGAAGAAGAAGTGTGTCCCTTAAGTGAGCTGGCACATCCACAGTTTGTTTTGCTTTGCTTTGGTGTGAAATTGTATTGCCATTAGGAAAGCTGGGTATTGATCTTTTGGGATTTTTATTTTTGCTTTTCCCCCTCTTCTTTTTTTTTTCCTTTTTCCTCTTCTTTTTTAATCTTGATCAGTTTGTGTTTTCTCTCATTGTCTGTTATCTTAGGGGGGGGTTAAATGATTTAAATTCTCCCTCTCTCCCATGTCCTGGGCAGTTTATCCATGGCCCAGCTCTTTTCTGCTGGGTTTGGAAGGGGTGGGGAATCATTCCTTCACTTTTCTTCCTCAAATTTGACACCCACTTTGATCTTTTTTAGCTACCAGCTCTTGCTTAGGGTAGAAATTGCTTTCTTTTCGTGCAGAAGGCATTATTAGTGTTCCAGCAATGCTGGGATGGCTTTCATCTCCCCAAGGAATCTCATTATCTTTACATTACAATAGCAACAGCATATGGGCAACTTTGCCAAAGTGGCCAGTCAATTTAAATTTGTTAATAGCAGTATTTTTTAAGCAACTTCCTTCAGTGCCAAGAGAAAACAACTTTGTTGTTAAGGAGGAAAAAAAAAAGAAAAATAACAAACCACAGTTTGTTAGAAGTAGAAATACAGCAGAAGGAGAACGGCTGCTCATAAATATCTTCAGAACTTCCTATTCTTTGACATGTCTGCTACTATCCTATAAAAGCACCAGCTCAAAAAAAATCAGATAGCTGGTGGGGCTTCTGAGCACTGCATGAGATGTGTTTAAAAGCAATGGCTGGTTTGAGTTATGCTGTGCTGTTAATGCACAGTTCATCACATTATTTCTCATATTTATTTTTACATGGTAACACAGGAATGGCTAAAACAGGCTGGGGTCCTTTTTGTGAATATTTTTGCAAACTCACCAGGATGTGCAAAGTCCTGTAAGTTTTGCCTTCCAAATGTCAGAATCACATGTGAGTGAGGGAGCTGGGTGTGTGAGAATGGTGGGGAGCAGATCCTGGGTCTGAAATAGCAGAAAAACTCAGAACTGGATTCAGTCAGCCTGATGTGATGGAGAGCTCTGTGGAGGAAGTTTGTGTGGTGTGAATGAGAGCTTGGCTATACATGGATTTATTCAGGAATATATCTTTGGCAAAACCACCTCCCTGAATAGCTTCAAGCACGAGCCTCTCTTGTCTCCAGTGGAACTTGGAGTGCTCCAGCTCCCATTGTTGAATTGGACTGAACTGCAAATGGGGAGCAACTGGAGCTAGCTGGGAATAGCACTGGGAATTTCAGTTCTCACTTCCTCTTACCCAAACTTTGCTATAGTCTGTAGACTGGCCCTGAGAAGAGCTCCACTCCCATGCCAGAACTAGAAAATACAATTAAATCACTCTCTGTAAAGTCATGTATTTTGTGGGAAGCTTTGACATTACTGATGAGGACCATTGAGATTCATGAGTTGAAATCTGTGAAAGAGCTCTTGTGGTTGTGTTGTTGTTCTGAATTCTTTATTGTCCAGCATAAAGAGTTTTTCCAGTAATTTCTTGCATTCAACATGGAATTTCTAAGAAGCAGTAAGCTCTTGACTGTGCTGATAACAGCTGACAGGCTGAATACTGCTAGAAAAGTGTATCATAACTGTCAGAAACTGCCCCTTCCAGAATAATTTGAAAAATTGTACTTACTAAAAAAAAAAAAAAAAAGTCTGTCAGCATTGGTTAGTTTTCCTGATTTTTCTTGTAATTATTCTTGTTATTATAAATACACATTTTATATGTATTGTGCCCATGTGCAATTCCCAGATGTGTGATCTTGCTATGGCTCTGTCTGGGAAATTAAAAAGCTTTTTATCAGAAATCTTTTAGTAATGCAAGTATTTATAAACCATAATCATATTAATTGATTCCTGATGTCAGAGGAAATGAAACTGAGTAATCCTTGTACTCCCTGGTTTGCTACCTCCCCGTGGAATTCATGGTTTTCCTGCAGGCTGACACTGCTCTGTGTGAAATGGTGAGTGAATAAAGATATAATAATAAAGGTATTTTTTCTGCTTTGGTCTGATGCAGGTGACAGATCATGCAACCACTGCCCTGCTGCACTACCAGCTGCCCCAGATGCCAGATGTGGTGGTCAGGTCTTTCATGGTAAGTGTGTTGGAAAACACCTTTTTCCAGCCCAGTTTGCAGTGACTGACACAGGCAGTTCTGATGCAGTTGGAATTTCCCCAGAGACTGGGATCAAGATCTCATCCCCATTTCCCTGGGGGAATTGGTGTTGGAAACCTGAGCTGGGAATGGTTCTTCTGTCCAGGTCTCAGTTTTGGCCTGATGATTCCTGTCTGCAAAGGTCAGAACAGAAGGAAAAACTCCCTCAACCAAACTCTGTGCTTTGGCCCAGCCCTTGGACAGTTCTGGGTGTACAAAACCTGCTCCACTGAAAGTTCCCTGGTAAGAGGAAATTGAAACTCCCAGAATTAGTGATCCAGCTGAGGAGTTTACCCAGTATGGGAAGTGATGGGCATTATTTACAGAAAGTTCCATTTTGTATCCAAACTTTGTTCCTGTGGGACTGTGTGTACTCACCCAGCTCAGCAGCAGGTGTCTGGAAAAGCAAGGAAATACTGGAGGATTCAGATCGTCTCTTACTGAGTAAAATTAATCCAATACAATTCTACCTTGATGTACAGATTTAAGTTTATCCCCTTTAATTCTTTTTGTATTTAGAATCCTGTTTGTGAAATAAACTTGCATAAGAAGCAGCCGTGTTAATCAGAGGGTGAATACAAGGAATTAGGATTCAGGATTCCTTCTACCAAGATGAATTCTGGCAGTGGAAGCTCTTGCTGTTCTCTCTGCTGCAGTCAGAGGAGGATCTGGGGAGATTTTCTTTACAATTCAGGCTTTTTCCTCCACTTCCTTCCTTTATGTTGCCCCTTCACCTGCAGCAATGCAGCTGAGACTTTGGGAAACATAAATCTCATTTTGCCATTCACTGTCTTTAGGAGTATTTAGCACCAGTTCTTTTACATCCTTAATTTCCAGTGTGTAATTTCAGAGCAGTCAGGCTCTCCTCCCTGCTGTGCTGAATTGGTTGTATAATAAAAAGGCTACTAAGATCAGAGATTTGCAAAGTGCATCTTAAAATAATCAGTTTTGAAAGGTGAAAGCAGCCATTACTGGTCAGATCCATGTTCAACATGGTCCTGAAAATGAATGTTGAGTAGAACAAGTGGTTTGTGTGAGCCAAGGCCCTGCTGTATTGATCAGAGAAAACACCAAAGCTTCCAACGAAGCAAAACCAGCACAAGTGTCAATATGTTGAGCCTTTCAGCTGTCACTTGTGCAATCCTCATGACAGGATCTTCTGGAGCCCTAATTTTCTGATGGGAGTGAAGAACCCATTCTCTTTTCTGTCAACACATGTCTCAAGTGCACAATTTAACTTCATTTACTTATTTTTGTATTATGGCTCAGAAAATTCGATTTCTTAATAGTGCAAGCAAAGCCCATCCAAGCTGAAGTAAATAACAGCAATTTACTTGTAGAGTTGTGCTGCCCTTGTCCCCATATTTACTGCTCAACCCAGACAAGATCTGGTTCTTCTGGAGGAGAGTTATTGACAGCCCAAGGTTTGGTTGCTATAGAGAAGACTCTGATGAAGATGGAAGGATTTGTTTCAATAAACTCAGCTGACCTCTTCTTTAGAGAACAATTTTCTCTTATCGATGGAATTCAATAGGACTTTAAATGACAAGATTCATGTGCATCCTTCACAGTATAAATCTGCTGGTCTAGGGCTTTTTTAGTTGTGTATCTCCTTGAGTGGGGAATTGGGTTATGCAATGCTCATTGCTGCGTGTGATGATGAGAACAACCCATTTCAGAGGCAGGAACTTTGTGAAGGAACATCTCAGCTTACCCTGTATTGTTCAGCATTATTTGTTACTGTCATATTTTCTGAAAAATCCCTTTGTGAGGATTTCTTCTCCTGGGAGGATGAGAAGCTTCAGCTTCTCCATGTTTTGCTGCTCTGGAATGTTATCTGGAGATTGTTTATCCAAACATGTGAATTGTTTTAAATTAATCAATCACAGCCATGTTGGACTCTCTGAGTAACTCACGAGTTTTTATTATTCATTCTTTGTATCCTTCTCTTTTCTTTAATATAGTTTTAATATAGCATTCTTTGAATATAATATAATAAAATAATAAATCAGCCTTTTGAGAACATGGAATCAGATTCTCATCTCTCACCTCGTCCTGGAGACCTCACAAACACCACCACTACTGGCCTTTTATTTATTTTATATCTATGTAGTCATCAGTGTAATCAGGTTTAAAATGGCTCAGTATTTTTATGAGCAGCGAGTATTGATCCTGAAATCGCATTAGAGAGGAAGTTCATTAGCTGGATGTGGGAGTCCTTCTGTCTTCAGCTCTGGAGAGCCCAGCCTGCAGTGGGAGTGCAGCAGGGGGTGATAGATCATGGCAAGGGACAAACCAATGCTCAGCTGGAGAAGGCACCACCAGGAGGAACAATTATATCCCAGTGAAAATGTGAGGCCTTGCAGCACTCGCCTCCCCTCACAGCTCTGGAGCTGCAAATGCCTCCTGCACACAGGGCAGGAGTTTCTATTAATGAATTTGCTTAACTCACTAAAAAAGAGATGATTAATAAAGTGGGAATTCAGCTCTACAGTGACCTTGTAGTCTTCAGTGTGTTTATAAGGGGCCTGGCCAAAGAACATCCTCTGTCCTTGCTGCTCCTGTTTGACAAGAGTAATGACGAAGGGGACCATCCACATCCAGTTTTCCTTAATTTCTCTCCCTTCTCCTTCTAGACCTGGTTAAGGAGTTACATAAAGCTGTTCCAGGCTCCGTGCCAGCGCTGTGGGAAGTTCCTGCAGGATGGCCTCCCACCCACGTGGAGGGACTTCCGAACCCTCGAGGCTTTCCACGACACCTGCAGGCAGTAGGAGCCCAGAGGAGGCAGCACTGGGCTTTGGGACAGCCCTGGTGGCTCCACTCTGAGCAGTGAGGTTGCACTGGAACATTTGACTCTGGAGCAGCCATCTGCAAGGCACGTGTGAGACTGATCCATCCTGGAGGAGAAGCTGTGTGTGTGTGTGATCTGAAATGATCTGCCTGGGAAGATCTGGCACTAATTATCATTACTCCAAAATTTAATGAAAATATCCATTGTACAGTTTGTGTTTTGTGACAGAATTTTCAATGCTGAGGACTTTTATAAGCTTGAAATAAATTTTGTATTCTCAAGATTTGTGCTGTTTGTTTCGCTGTTTGGTCAGCAAAACCTTTGGTTTTGGTGTGGATTTTTCAGTGCTGCTCTTTTCTTTAGGCAACATTTAAACATGCTGAAATGTTGGGGGGGGGGAATTGTTGCAAGGATGCTTATCTGAGTGCTGTGGAATTTTTGTGGAAGAGGAGATTATGGCATTGATTAAACACAGAATTTCAAAGGCATGTGGCAGCTTGGAAGATGCAGTGTAACTTTCTCAGGCGGGGGGGAACCAGATGTTTCCCTTTACTGAAATTGTAATGAGAAATGTTAACAAAATCTGCATGTATTAAGTGGTTAGAAAACGTGTGATGAGCAGTGACAGTCGTGTTCTACAACTGAAATAATTCAGCCCTAAAGCAGAGTTTCTGCAGCACAGATATCCAGCATGTTTCCTAAATGATTTAAAATGTGCATGGAGCGCGCTGGAGAAGAGCAGGATCCCTCCCAGCAATCCCTGAGCTTGGAAGGGATGGGAGAGTTCCATCCTCTGAGCCTTGGCTGCTTTTCCTTTCCCCAGACACAGGAAAAGGTCCCTGCTCCTGTCCCAGCCTGAGGGTGTTGTGGGTGAAGTCTCTCCTCTGGTATTTTGCTCTCCTGTGTCATCCCCTGACAGCCAGTTTGATTAATTCCACTCTCATTCCCGCCTTTTGCTGCTACAAACCACAAAGGCTTCAGTAATCAGCTGATTTGGGAGCTGGGAAGGGGAGCTCTGGAGGACCCTTGTCACTCCATTAAGTGTCAAATAAATTGACAGTGCTGCAGAGTGAGGTTCCTTCTGCCTTTAGACAAGTTTCTGTTGCAGGACTGGCTCTTACGAAGGAGAAATTGAAGGAAAATCCACGTTTATGACCGTGGAGGCACAACATTGTATGTGAAGGATGAGAGTGTGTGTTTAAGGATGTTAATAATCAGATCTAATTTTTTATCTCTATATTATTACTAATAATAACATTCCTTGTCACCAAACAGAAGAATTACCATAGCAGTGGGATAATGGCCATTTCAAACCCAGCTGCAGTTGGATTACCTAATGAAAACTTTCTGTGCTGTTATTTGACCCAAGCAGCCTTCTCAGTCCAGAGATCAGCCAAGACAGAACAACGTTTGCATCTTGGATGAGCTCGAGCCTTGGAAATAATCAGTCCCACTCTCTATCCTGTTCCTGTGCTAATTAGAAGTTCTGGCTTTCTGATAGCATAAGCAATTTTTTTTTTTTTGTTACTATAAAGGTCATAATATGATATCCAACCTGCTTTAGGCACTGCTGGCTGTTCCCTTCTGTTTATGCTTAAATAATGGTGCAGAAAGCAAATCTTGAGGTTCACAAAAATACCGTGTGTGGAATTGTGTCTTGGCATTTGGAGATAATTAGTTGCAGAAAACAGCATTGTCCAGGTCTGTTAATTGAGCCTGAAATTTTAAACTTGTAGCTGGGGAGTCTGATGGAGAGTCACAGAATTCACTGTAAGTACCTGAGTATAAAAATAATTTGTTTTACTGAAGTGCAACACAAACCCCATTGTCAGGTCCCTTCCCCCTGAACTGCAGCAGAGGGATCAGGATCTTGGAGTTCTGTCCCTGCAAGCCTTGAAGGGCAGCAGGTTGGAATATTTTCCAATATTTGGGGGAGTGAGACTCAGCTCAGGAGTTCCAGCAGTTTGGACTCATTCTGTGCAGTGCAGAGCCTGGTGGTAGTGCCTGGTTATCCCTGGGATGTGGATTCCCAAGGGAAGCAGAGGCTGCTCTCAGTGTGAGGGCTGGAAACTGGGTACAGAGTCACTCCTGTGTACAGAGCCATTCTCACAGTCACAGAATTTCTGTGGGTTTTCTCAGCTTTACATACTGGACATCATAATTATTTTTGTTACCCTTAGAAAGGATGGGTGACCAAAAACAGTTTAATTGAAGAATTAATCATTTTGCTCTTTGCCACTGGAGTTTGTTGCAGGAGTTTAAAGCAGTCCCAATCTCTAAGGCAAACACCAAGGACTGTGATCCATAAGGAGTGGTTGGCTCTCACCTCTTCCAGAGCATCTTCCAGGCGTGCACTTGTCCTTATCCTCATTTCTGCAAGGCCAGCAGAACCAGGAGTGGCCAAACTGAGCACAGAAAGAGGAAAGTGATGCTCATGCAGAAACAGGAGCTGCTGTGGTGGCTCTGGCTGTGACAGAGCTGCATCATCCCAGTGTGGTTGTTCCTGTGCAGGACCCATCCAGCTCCGTCCTGCTGCAGCCCCTGGCCCTGGCACGGTCACTCCGTGTCACCTCCCTGAGCCCAGCCTGCTCCTCTGGCAAGAAATCCCTTCTATTTTCCCTGTGCAAACCCTTCCTGCTCTGCTCGTGGTGCTGGCGAGTGCTAAAGGTTACAAAATCCATCTTTTTGCTAAGAAAGCAACTTAATTAATGTCCACGTTTCTGTGGTGAAGGGAACCCGCAGCAGATCCGCAGCCGCTCCCCTTTCCCTCCCCGCACCCCTCCCCAAACTGCTTTAATTTCTCTGCCAATATTGGACAAATGTAACAGGCTGACTTTTTAATTTTCTACTCCCAGGTCTCCCTTGTCCCCTCATGCATTTTTCATCACAGCTCATGGCTCCCTCCCCGCCTGCCCTGTGAAAAATATTGATCGACTGATTAAGCCATCAAGCCATGGCAAACAACTTTAATTTTCTAACCAAAGCCTTTTAGTTCTCTTTCCTTTCTTGTGTATTTGTTGCCTTTTCCCAAAGTTTTTAACGCCTGCTCAGAAACAAATACATTTTTTACATTAGGCCCTGGGTTAATTGGTGCTGAGCAGCAGCCAGAGGAATCCACAGGGAAGTTTTTAGCCAGGAATGCAGTAAGGGAGTGAATGGTGTTGGTGTGTTCCCATTTCAAAGCTAAACCTTTTGGAGAAGGGCTTCAAGAACACGTGGGAAAGGTTTCCCTTTTCTCTTTGGCCTCTCCCAAACAGCTTTAAATTTTAAGAGTGAGTGGAATCCCAGCACAGCAGTGCAGCAGCGCTGGCCACACCAACTGGGCTCTGGGTACCTGACAGGGCTCCTGCAGCTTCTCCAACCCCAAATTTACATCCTTCACTAAACCCCCTGAAGGCTCACAGGTTTCACCCACCCCACGCTCAGAAAGCTGCTGGAATTCTGCAGATGAGAGAGCTGGGTTGCCTTGTAGAGCACTTTGAAGGCCTGATGATGATGGATCCCAGGGCTGGCAGGTGGCTAAAAGCATCTTTCTTGCAAACTCAGAATGTGGTTTCAGTGAGGCTTGTCAGAATCGCTCTGTGGGTTTGCAAATTACTTTTCAAGGTAGAAATGCAGCTTAAATAGGAGGGTATTTGTCTCTCAGTGGCAGCCTCTGTGTTGTGCTGTGGGGCTGCAGCCCTGGCTGGCGTGAGCAGCACTGGGGGTTCTGGTGTGTGGCAGGATCCCCATCCTGAGCGTTGTCTCCACAGTTTGTTCTGGTGTCTCCAGAGCTGTGAATTCCACAGATGTGGCAAAACCTTCCAAAAATCCTCTGTCATGGAGGGTTTGCAGGAGGGCAAGGACTGGGCAGGAGGGCAAGGACTGGGCAGGACTGGGCTCTTTCACCCCCCTGTGCCTGGACTCTTCACCAGCATCTCCCTGGGAATCCATCCCTCCTTGCTCCATGCCAGGAGCCCCAGAGCTGAGCCCTGGACGTGGCAGATGTTGGCAGGGAGGGGGAGAGGAAGGAGGCTCAGGGTCCCCTTCCAGCTGCCACCCAAAAATGCAGGGAAACCTCAGAAGTTCCTCCTGCCACCCTCACCTCTGCTGGTGCGACCCCAGCACGGATCCCTGCATGGGTTTAGTTCACACCCATGCAAGAGGGGGCAGATCAGCCTCAAGCTGGCTGAACTCAGGTTTCATCAGAGAGTTTGGCCCCTCAGGCCATGTCCTGCTCCTCCTCCCCCAGCCCTGAGCAGGAGCTGTCACTGAATCCCACACCCTGAGCTGAGTCTCCAATGCCCTGCTTCATCCCAAAGCTGCACTGCAACTCAGAGCTTCTGTTCCAAATCACCTGGTGTCCTTCAGGGAAGGAGATTTGCTGCAGGTGAACGCAGGAAGGAAGGGGTGGCTTCAGCTGGGTTTCCTCACATCAGACAGCAGCTGTTTTTCCCATGCGTGTTCCCTGGTTGGAAGCAGCGGGGTAAGGAGGGAATTGGTTGTTTTGTGTCTCCTCTCTTCCTTCGAGGGACAGTAACTGCAATATCAGATAATTAGTTCCTATAAAGACATGTGTGTGTCATGAACTTGCTGGAATTTGTGGGGTTGTCTTTCTTCTTCCTTTTTAAAAGCAAATGATCAAAACAAGAGACATCTCCAGACTTGCTCCTTGTTAACACAAGGAGAGCAGTGACCCTCTGGAAGGCCAGGGGTGTGTCCCTGCAGCAAGCAGGACTTTTTATCAGCTGGCATTTTATCCTCTGTAAAGTTCAACAGCAGCACTAATACCTGATTGCTGGGTTTGTGTCATAAAAATGAAAGGGGGATTAAAAAAAAATGCAGTATGGCATAGGAATGTAAATGGGCTTTTATTGTCTTTTCAGTTGGGAGAACCCAGGGACGGCTGAACATTTCTCATATTATTTACTTTTTTATGTTAATAAGGAGGCTAATTTAAAATGGGAGTCCTTGTAATAGACAGGGTTGTGCTGATTAAAAAGTTGCTCTGAAAACCAGAGGACCCGGATCAAGGACAGAGAAGTTTTGTTATTCAGGTGCTGAGACTGAGCATTTTGGGTTTAAAGGTGCCCCACTCTGGTCTCCAACATCCCCAACAGTCCTGCAAATCAGCTCAGCAGTACTGCCAGAAAACAACAAATATGTGAAAAATATTAATGGTGAGATCATTTGGAATTCATGAGAACAAATATTTGCGTGCAGAACGTGATTCTAAGGGACAGTAATGCAGGCTGGGATTTATGTACCCAATTACAATTAACCCGTGCTACCAACATCTCAGCTACTAAGTTTCACAACAAGCTGCATCTGCAGGTGAAGAATTATGAGCAGGAAATTTCGGTGTAGCCTTGGTATAAAAATAAAGCTGATGGAGGGGAGCAGCAGCCTGTGCCCGTGCAGCACTGCCGTGCCCTTGTCTCTCACCATCTGCAATTCCTGCCTGCCTTTTGGGTTTATTACGGTATTTTTAGCCCTTTTTCTTTCCTTACTGTTGACAATCCCTCTTTAAAATGCTGAAAAGAAAGCAGGAGGGCTTTTTTACAGCGTCACCAGCCGGGGCTCGGGGTGACAATGGGCTGTGGGCTCCCCTGGGCTGGGAACAATCCGGAGAGCAGCCACAGCAGAGGTGACCCGTGGGCACTGCTCATTTTCTGCTGGATGAAAAACTCTGCCAGCCATCGGCTCCTGGAGCTGGCGAGGCTGGAACCTGCTGGGGGACCTGAGGGGAAGGGAAATGTCACAGGAGAATGGGAGCTGGGAGGGAATAAAGGCTGGGGAGGGGACGGAGCATCCTGCCCGAGCAGGGCAAGCCAAAGCTGGGTGATGTCCCGAGATGCTGAATTTGAGCAAAAATTGCTAAACCACAACCTTAACAGGAGGCTTAATTAGATTTTGTTTTCTTTCTCTGAGGTTTTACCTAGCTCTCCTATCAATCCTGCTCTCGTGATGAATTCTTCCTGAGCCAGGAGGTGACTCTGATGAAACGCTCGCGCTTCCAAAACCCTTCATCCTGAGCTTCCCAAACCTCGGGTTTCTGACAGAAATGTGCTCCCAGCTAAGGGGAGGGAGAGAAACCATGCTGCTCCTTCACATCAAGGTCTGTTCTGCTCAGGGCCTGTGTGGTTCCCTGAGCTTTTGGGTGTTTTTTCCCCCGTGGATCTGTGGATGAAGCAGCTGATGCTGCTGCAGGATGTGCTCCTGGCCCCGGGTGCCACCTGGGTCTGAGGCCCTGGAAGGTTATAGCCAAATTATTCATTGCATTAAGTACTTCTCTCCTACAGAAAAACATGAGGAAATTAATCCCAGAGTATTCAACAAAACAAGCCAAGAAGCAAAGCTGCCAAGCTCTCCTGGTTTGCTTTTTGTTTTCACTGAGCCCCTCGCTGTAATTACAAACATCCGTGAAATTAAAACTGCAAATTGCTGAGGTAGGAGAGTGGAAAGGCCGGGCTGGGAAACATTTAAATTGCTGTGACAGGACATTCTTCCAGCCTTAAAGCAGCAGTGGGGGATCAGGAAGGGAGTCCTGCCAAACTCACCTGACAGCCGTGTTGACTGTGCTGGGAAAATACAGGTGAGCTCTCCAATATCAGCACAGCTGGTCCCCACAGAGCTTTTGCAGATGTGCAGAGGCTGCTGCCCTCTGCAAGGCAGAAATTCCCAAATTTGTTCAAGAAGATTTAAAACCATGCAAAAGTCCTCACAAATCTTTGGGTATCATCCCACATTTGACGCCTCAGTTTCCTGTTAAATCAGTTAAACTGGTTTATTTGCTTCTGTTAAAAATCCTTTTGATTGTTTTACTGTTACAAAACTCAGCAGAAAGGCTGGTATTTCGTTTTCATCTGTGAATATTTTTAAGGATTTTCTTGGGGGAGAAAGGGTGCTGCTTAAAAAACAGTCAAACATGGGCAGGCTCTGAACTAGAAAAGAGCTGAGTTATCTCTTTTTTAATACAAGCCACCTTCTAGCACGAGGTGGAGAAATCAATACAGCCTCACCCTGGTTATCAGAAGAGCTGCAAATATTCAACATTAAATAGTGGTGATATAAACAAAACCTAACACCTTCAGCCCTTGAGATGAAAAGTGGATTCACTTTATTTTTCCCAAGTCTGGTGCCACCAGGGCTCTGCACGAGCACAGTGTGAGAATTGCTGGATAGAGAAAGCAAAGCTTTTGAAGAGCATTCCAAAGGCAAAGTGATTAATGTTTTTAAAAACTGAAACAGAACAGAAACAAAAAACCCACCTTGAAGTCCCTGGTTTTAAGCTGCACTTTAAATTTGTGGTGCCAAGCAGAACTTTTCTCCTGTAAGGCTCCTAGTGCTGAGCAATGTGCTTTTGGTCTCCTTGGATGCCATTTGAGTTCTGTTGTTCTATCACCTTTAGATAAAACTGGTCCTTTTAATGCTCCTATTTCAAAGAAATAACTTTGGGTTACCTGGTATTTTGTCCTCCACCCCTGTTATTTCAAGGAAGCTGCAAAAATAAGAGTTTCTGTCTTTAGTTTTTTGCACTCCAAGGCCGTTGGGGCTGGAGAGGCTCCTGGCTTGAAGCATCCTTCAGCCTGAGTTCTGAGGAGCTTTTGGCACATGTGCTCTTCTCTGTCCTCCAGGTTTGTGCTCAGATTTCAGCAGCTTTCCCCCTCCTTGTGCTCAGTGTCTCCTGAAATCAGAACAACCTCCTGAGTTTCAGCACAACAAGCAGTGCTCGGTTTATACTGATCGTGGAAAGCTGCGTTTCTTTAAAATGTAAATTTTGAAAAGGAGTTATGTTTATATCTTTCATCCCTCAGGTATCACAGGCTTTACAGCCTCTGTTTAATCATGGATTGATTGATGCCAATGGAAGTTTTCCACTGGCTTCCATGGATCTTGGACAGGTCCCAGGGTGCAGCAATGCAACAGGGGATGCAGCAGCTCCACAAAACGCTGGAAATCATCCAGAGCATCACCCAAGGGTTACTGAACACCAGGATTTCACACACATGGGGCTGGCAGGTACCTGCTCACACACAGCCCTGCATGAAGAACTGGTGGATTTTCTTCCAGAGATTTAAAATCCAAGGGGTGAGGCCCTGAGAGAGGTTTCAAAGCCACCACCCTCCTGTCACACATGTTCTTAGTGCAGGAGCAGATGGAATTGTCATAACCTTCCTCTGCTCCCTCTCATTCCCAGCTCTGCTCCAGGACCTGTGCACAAAGGTAACTCCTCCACGTCCTCTGCTCATCCTGCTCTGAACTATTCAGCTTTTTCTTCTGAGCTCGGTGCTAAAAATACTTTAAAGGTAAACCCTGGGGTGGCTCCTCCACTCTGCTCCTGCTCTTCCTTCCCCAGCAATCCCCCCATAGCCGAGCTGGCCCTTTTATCCCAGTGGAAACGTGGTATTGATCTCATAATTTACAAAGGGAGGGCAAACACGGCCCCTTTCATCCTCTCCTTGCACAGACTGATCTCCTTGTCAAAACGGGAGGGTTTTAATCCAAAAGGATTGGAAATCTTTGCCTTATCAAAGAATCCCCCAGCTCAGCCTCAGATGGGGCTGCAGCTGCAGCAAGCAGGTGGAAAAAGAGGGAAGCAAAGGGGATGCACAGCTCAGGAGCCAGTGTGGTATTTTCTGAGTCCCTCATTGTTGGGAGGAATGATTGAAACTGACTCCATGTTCATAGAAGGCAAATTTATTATTTTATGAGATATATTATATTATATTATATTATTTGTATAATATAATATAATATAATATTATATTATATTATATTATATTATATTATATTATATTATATTATATTATATTATATATACTAAAGAATAGAAAAAGGATATTATTCAATTATTTCAATTACAGAGGGCTTAACCAGATACTAATGAAAAATTTGTGACTCTCTCCTCAGAGTCTGACACAGTGATTGGTCATTAAGTTAAAACAATTCACATGAAACCAATGAAACAATGGCCAGTTGTTACACAATGTCCAAACCACATTCCAAAGCAGCAAGACACAGCAGAAGCAATCAGGTAATTATTGTTTTCATTTTTCTCTGAGGCTTCTCAGCTTCCCAGGAGAAGAAATCCTGCAAAGGGAATTTTCAAAGAATGTGATGGTGACAAACCAGCCCCAGGTGTTTGTGGGGATGGGACAGAAACCCTTGTGGGGATGGCACCAGCCAGGGCTTCAGGTGAAACCCAGACTGTCTCTGTGCAATTCCCCCCCAGCCCTCCCAGTTCTTCATTAACTCGGTTGTTTTTAAGCGTGAACACCGGGGCTGTAAATCTGAGGCCATTTCGCAGGTTAGGTGAACTGTGAAAAGCAGATTTGCACAATTTGCAGATTGCTTGTTGAGGTGAGAGCTAATGCTGCTGACTCACGAGCTGAGCTGATGCTCTTGGCAGTGCTTCCCCTCTCTCCAGCTATTTCTATGCAGCCCTTCACCCCTCCGGGGCTTTGGCAGCATCCAAAGTTTACTCCAGGAACAGAAGTTTTCTGAATCCAGCAAAACCACCTGTTTTTCCCCGGAATGATGCAAATGCACTGCAGTCTCTTCCACACCCTGGCCCCGAACACGCTTTTAAGCAGTCTCAGCTCAGACCAGCAATTAGTATTCAGGCGGGAGAGCCTTGGGAGCGGCAGGAATGCCTCCTCTCCATCTTTATTCATCATCCAAAGGCTGTTTGCTCTCCAGCTGCAGTGCTGGAGCAGCCTGAGCCCCACAGGACCTCTCAGGTGCTCCAAGGCTCCGTTGGTTTTCAGCATTTCTGGATCATTTCTGAGCTCAGGCTCTCGCCCAGCCCCAGAGGAGCAGAAACCCCTCGTGGCTCAGAGCTCACAGGGGGAAATGCTCGGGCTGAGGGGCAGCATCACCTCCCACCTTGTCTGCCTGGCTTTCTGTGCCCATCACAGCCATCCCTGTGCCCCTCATCTCCTCCGACACCGAGCTGTGCTTCCATGGATCACTTGGAATTCTGCATCAGGGCAGGGGAGAAAGGTTTTCCTGTCCTGAGCATTGCTCCCACTGACCCTGCAGCTCCAGGGCCTCCAACACTGGGTAAAGCCACTTGTTCTTCCAGGCCTTTTAGACTGGCATTTGTGCAGAATGGGGATTTCTTTAATCTTGGCTCCTCGCTGTGGTTTGCATCCTCCTCCCAGTGAATAACTGGGAGTTAACAGCATCTCCCAGCACCTGCTGTGCCCCTGGGCTTGGATTTTCTGGGAGGAAAGGATGAGATGTGATGCTTTTGAGGAGCAAATTTGGATCTCTCAGTGTCCTGAGCTGCCACAAAACACCTCCCAGGCTCTGTCCTGCACTGCCCAGGGAGAGGCAGTGATAGATTAATCTGAACAAAGATTGATCAATAATTTATGCAGGTGTTCTCACTCACCTGGGGCTCAGACAGACTTTGATATGATTTGATGGGGTCGGACCCACCCTGCTTTAATTAAACATGATGCCGAAAATTAAAAGGAAAACCTATTGGCTACTGGAAGTGCAATCAATCTGCGATCAGTAACAAGAGACTGATTAAAGAGGTGATGCCCGGCAAGGAACAGGCAGGTTCAGCAGACGCTTCCTGAAGGCGAGATTAGCGGCACCTATTGAATGTAAATACAGCTATTGGCATTTTGTCACGGCGTGGCCTTTAGCAGCCGAGCTGTTTGTGTGCCTTGATGAATGGCTTTGCACCAGGGGAGGTGCTGCAGGAATTCGGGATGCTGGAGGCTCTCCCGGAGCATCGGAGGGGGTGGGATGGGGACAGGGAGCAGAGCTGAGCCCCCCTGTGCCCACCGCGAGGTTTGGTTTTATGGCAGGGAGTGCCCACCTTTGGCTGTGCAGGGGATGGGGCGTGGAGGGACGAGGATTTGGTGTCCCAGGTGTGTTCCTGCCTTTTCCTCTGCATGGCAGGGATGGGGATTTGGTATCCCGGGTGTTCCTGCCTTTTCCTCTGCCCATCAGGGATGGGGATTTGGTGTTCCAGGTGTGTTCCTGCCTTTCCCTCTGCATGGCAGGGATGGGGATTTGGTATCCCGGGTGTTCCTGCCTTTTCCTCTGCCCATCAGGGATGGGGATTTGGTGTCTCAGGTGTGTTCCTGCCTTTCCCTCTGCATGGCAGGGATGGGGATTTGGTGTCTCAGGTGTGTTCCTGCCTTTCCCTCTGCATGGCAGGGATGGGGATTTGGTGTCTCAGGTGTGTTCCTGCCTTTCCCTCTGCATGGCAGGGATGGGGATTTGGTGTTCCAGGTGTGTTCCTGCCTTTCCCTCTGCATGGCAGGGATGGGGATTTGGTGTCTCAGGTGTGTTCCTGCCTTTCCCTCTGCCCATCAGGGATGGGGATTTGGTGTCCTGGGTGTTCCTGCCTTTCCCTCTGCCCATCAGGGATGGGGATTTGGTGTTCCAGGTGTGTTCCTGCCTTTTCCACTGCCCATCAGGGATGGGGATTTGGTATCCCGGGTGTTCCTGCCTTTTCCTCTGCCCATCAGGGATGGGGATTTGGTATCCCGGGTGTTCCTGCCTTTTCCTCTGCCCATCAGGGATGGGGATTTGGTGTTCCAGGTGTGTTCCTGCCTTTCCCTCTGCATGGCAGGGATGAGGATTTGGTGTTCCAGGTGTGTTCCTGCCTTTCCCTCTGCATGGCAGGGATGGGGATTTGGTATCTCGGGTGTTCCTGCCTTTTCCTGAGCCGGGCTGGGCTGTGCAGGAGAGGAGCTGCAGCTGGAGGAAGCTCCGGACCGGAGTTAATGAGGAGCCGGCGCTAATTAAGCAGCGCTGCTTTCACCCAGGGACACGGAGATGCTCCAGGAGGAGCGGAGGTGATGCAGGAACCGGAGCTGACAGCAGGAAACTGGGATGTGGGGAAAATCAGAGACCAAACTCGGCGCTTTCACTGAGAGATCCTCACCCTGGAAGGGGGCAGAGCTTCAGGTGCCCATTCCAGGCTCACCCTTCAGATTCCCCAGTCCATGGTCACCCCTGCTGCTCTCACTGGTGTGACTGGGAAAGGTCCTGGGAGCACCCCCAGCCCCAGCTCAGAGCCTGGAGCAGCCCTGGGGACACTGGTGGGACATTGCCACCTCTCTTTGCAGGGCGGATTTTTCACCTGAAAAGCAAAGAGGAAAAGAAGCCGAAAGGTTCCCTCTGATTCCAACCCAGCCCCTCTGCTGTTCCACCCCAGAGAGGGTGGACAAATGAGAGATTTTCCAGCCCTTGTGTGTCCCTGTCCTTTGCTCTCCTCTGCATGTGCAGCTCCTGACAGACAGACAGACCCTGGATAGACAGGACAGGGATGGGGACAGGAGCACGGGTGGTTCCTTCCCTCAGCAGCTGCAAATCCTCTTTTTTAACTTCCTTACCAATTTTACAAGAGAAAAGAGGTGGTGGGGGACAGACCCAGGATTTTCAGGGTTTCAGAGGGTGCAGGCAGGAGGCAGAGCTGAGGATAAAGCACCCTTGGGCTGTGCTGTGAGGAATGGCTGCACTTGGGGATGAGGGGGAGAAACCTCCCTGTGTTCCTTGGAATAAACCTTTGCCATCAATTTTATTTCAGTTTATAATTTAAATTTTCAGTTTATGATTTAAACTATTTCAGTTTATCATTTGTGTGTGATGGGCACCAGGGGGACAGGGATGGGGCAGCAGGAGAGCTGAGGGAGCTGCTGGTCACTCAGGGAATTTGGAAGTTGCTTCCTCACCTGCCTGCCTTGTTGGGGCTTTGATTCCTCACTGACAGCCTGCTGAAGGATTGATCTGAGCGGGGATAAATAATTCATGAGCTTTTTTGGGTTTTTTGAGCAGCTGTGAATTCTGAGGCGTGAGCTCTGCACAGCAGACGCTGTTGGGACTAAAAGAACAGTTTGAGGAGAAAGCTGGGTATTTTTGTTGTTGTTTTGTTGTCTGTTGCCGTTTATAATTTTTAATCTCCTTTCTCTTTTCCTCCTTTATTTTTTTTTAAATTTTTTTGTTCATTATTTTCTTCCCCTTCTTCCTGAGGCTCTCAGCAGGGGCAGAGTCCCACAATGAGGGGATGGCTCCACCAGCTGAAGGCACCGGGTGGATCTGCAGGGAGATGCTGCCCCAAGGTGTTCCCTGCTCTCAGGTGCACCCCAAATCCCCCTCTGGAGCCTGTGCTGCTCCCAGCCCTGCAGATGAGAATCTTGGCTCCATGTTTCAGAAGGCTGATTTATTATTTTATGATATATATTATAATAAAATGATATATTATAACTATATTCAGGGGGGTTGGATGATGATGCCATGGTTCCTGTCTCACCATCAGGGGGAAAATGAGAGTGGGAGCAGAGCCTGGAGGGGAGAGGGGATGAAGAACTTTCTTTGGGGTGTTTGGGAACAGGGCTTCATGCTGTGTAGGTGTTCTCCTCCTTTATGAAATTAGGATTGGCCAAATTTAGTTGGCTGATTGGCAAAACAGCATTTGCCCATCCTGGGCCACCAAAACTGCCCCCAGCCCTGGGTGAAACCTCTGTGACAACAGACAGGTGATTGAATGGTATTTAATTATTTTATATATATAATGGTATTTAATTAAATGGTATTTAATGTTTCCCAGGTTATCTGGCACCATTTGTTAGCTGAGAGCCCTCCTAAATCTTTGCCATCAGTTTAAAACCAACTGTGAAAAGTTGGGAGGAGAATTTCCAGCTTAACCCCCTGATTCCACTGAACACCCACGGGCTGGCTCCAAGAGATCCCAGGAAGGGAGAATGGGGTTCAAAATATTTCACAGGGCAAAATTAATGATGAAAATATTCTCTTGCAAGTCAGCCAGAAGTTTTGTAGCTGGTTCCCAGCAGAGGCAGTGCAAGGAGGCAGCTGCAGCCGCATCTGGGGGGAATCTGCTATGCCAGCTCGAGTCAGTGTGGAAAAATCTTGGCTGTGGAGAAGTTTATTTAGGAAAACAAGAGCAAGAGGCAGCTCCTGCAGTGCTGAGAGCTCTGTGGAGCTGCCTGGGAGCCATCAGCCTGGCACAGAGGGCAGAAGGGGGGTGAGGCAGGAGCTCTTTGCCTTCCTGCCCCCCAAAACCACCCCAGGTGCTGCTGTCTGAGCCCACAGTGCCCTTCCTGGGGGGCAGGTTTGCAGCTGAGCTGCTGGGGCGCTTCTGCAGCCCTTGGGGAGAGAAAAACTGACCCTGGACACGTGTCCCTGATGCCAAAGTCTTCTCCAGGGCACAGGGACAGACCCTCAGCCTGCCCTGGGAAAGCCACCTCAGTGAGGGTGTGTGCAGGGGTCCCAGGACGAGGGAAGAGATGAGAATCTTGACCCCTTGTTCCAGAAGGCTGATTTATTATTATATATATTATAGTAAAAGAAAATTATATATTATAACTATATTAAAAGAATAGAAGGAAGGGTTTCATCAGAAGGTTAGCAAAGAAAGGAAGGAATGGTAATAAAATCTTGTGACTGATCAGAGTCCGAGCCAGCTGGCTGTGATTGGCCATTAATTAAAAACAACCACATGAGACCAATCACAGATCCAGCTGTTGCATTGCACAGCAACAGATAATCGTTGTTCACATTTAATTTCTGAGGCCTCTCAGCTTCTCAGGAGAAAAGATCCTAGCAAAAGGATTTTTCATAAAATATCATGGCGGCACACCTCAGTGGCCCCACAGACCCAGGTTTATGGCTGTGACTCCAGCATAGGCTTTTCTTTGATGGGCTTTTCTTTGATGGGCTTTTCTTTTTCCCTCCAAACAGCTCCTGTTGCCCAGAGCAGCAAAAGCGGTGCAGAAGGTTGGTGGGGATGTGGCCATGCCCCAGGGAGAGGAAGAAGGTGTTCTGGAGGGTTCTCACCACATCTCCTGACTCCTCCAGGATTTCATTTGTTTGCTGTGGCAAACCTTAGGCCTGGGAGGAAATTTCAGGGATTTTGGGGTCACCATTCCCAGCAGATCCTGGGCTCCCAGGACATCTCACTGCTGGGGAGAGGAAAGGGTCCCACCCTGATGGGCACTTTGGGCTGAGTCTCATCAGCCACGAGCGGTTTCAGGCTGATGAAAATTATTCATGAACTTGTGCTGAATTAGATGAGGACTTGATGAATGGGGGGGTTGGGTTTTTGTGTCAAAATGTTTCTTCATAATCCTTGAAAGATGGAGTATCTCGACTCTTTGTTTTGAAATGATGTGAAAATAACTAAATTTGGCCAACACTAATTTCATAAAGAAGGAGAACACCTACACAGCGTGAAGCATTAGGTTTGGTGGCAAAACATTCTCCATATTTTTTTTCATTTGCTTATCTTGACAAGGGAATGAAAGAGAAAGCTTGGGGGGATTTGGTTTGAGTTTTTTTTATTTTTCCTGAAAGCCACAGCAGTTTTTCTCTCCCTGCCTTTTGCTGGGTGGGTGGAGGTGCTCAGGAACAGTAAAGCAATATTGGTTATTTAATTTTTGGCCTGTAACAGAGAGGAGGAGGAGGAAGATTCTTCAGCAACAGTAAGTTATCTCCAACACAGGGGCTATTCTCCTTGTTTTCTGCACCTTAGTGAGCACATCTGCCTTCTTCTCTGGTGAGAAAAGCAGCAGAGGAGCCCCTTGGGTTGGACACATAGGTAGTTAATCAGCCAATTAATTAATCAGTCTCTGGGATCTAGCTGCCAACACAGTTTTTACTGGGTTTTGTTTCTCTTTGGTGCCTTCATGATGCTCACAACACCTTTTCCTTTGGAGCAGGCTATGGACCTGCAGCAGCAAAAACTTGACCCCAAGAACTTGATCTGCCCATTCCCACCCAAGGAGGAGCAGCTGTGCCAAGCAGAGGAGATAAACACTTGAAATTCGGGATGAATGAGGCTCCAAACATCCCTGCTGCCTGCAAAATGGGTTTGTGTTCCCTGAAAGCCACAGGGATCACAGGGAGGCGCTGGGAACAGGTGGAAATGTGCAGTGAGACATTCCTTATTCATGGAATAATGTGTAATCATCATCCTGTGAAGGGCTGGGGTGGGGTGGGTCACTGTCATTCGGGTGGGTCCTGCTCACAGGATTTTCTCATTTTCCACGTTGGGTGGTGGAAGAGGGGGAGTAGGACACTCACATTTCTTGCAGGTAGGAAAGCGCAGGAGGGTTTTTTTTGTTGGAAAACACTGCTTGGAACGTGGTTCCTGCTGAAGAGCAGCTCTGTCCCAGTGCAGAGGGAGGGAGTGAGCCCCTCGGAGCTGTGTCCTTGAGGGAGTGCAGCATCACCCCGACGCTGGCTGTGACTGGGATGCCTCAGAGAGGCTCAGCAGTCAAAGCACGGGGGGGAGCAGGCTCTGTCCCACGTTCCCAGGGCCCCTGCAGGGGCTGAGGGATGCTGCAGCATGGAGCAGAGTCTGTCCCATGTTCCCAGGGCCCCTGCAGGGGCTGAGGGATGCTGCAGGATGGAGCAGGCTCTGTCCCACATTCCCAGGGCTCCTGCAGGGGCTGAGGGATGCTGCAGCATGGAGCAGAGTCTGTCCCATGTTCCCAGGGCCCCTGCAGGGGCTGAGGGATGCTGCAGGATGGAGCAGGCTCTGTCCCACGTTCCCAGGGCCCCTGCAGGGGCTGAGGGATGCTGCAGGATGGAGCAGGCTCTGTCCCACGTTCCCAGGGCTCCTGCAGGGGCTGAGGGATGCTGCAGGATGCCCACATCGCTGGATGTGCTCCTCTCTCCCACTACCGCTGCAATCTGGACAAATCATTCCTCTTCAGAAATGGCCAAAAAAAATGGGAAAGGAGCGGGGGCAAAGTGGGAAAGGAGGCCTGGTGTGGCAGGGGAAGGCGGCTCTGTTCATCGATAGGAGGTGAGATGCTCGCGGCCGGTGCAATTACGGTGATGAGACGCGCGGGTAGTTAGCACATCGCTGCTAATTAATTAATTCTCTGTGTTACAGGAGCTGGCAAAGGGCTGCCGGCGCCGAGACTCCGGCAATAATTCACCCAGCAGAGGAAATGAACCATAATGAGAGCTGATGGACAGCTTCAACAGGCAGGACTGCATCTCGTGTGGGAGCAGCACTGGAGCTTCCCACTGTCTCAAACACCAGAGTGGAAGGAAGGAAATCTCTTTTTTTTTTTCAGCCAAATCTGTGCTGATTATTTGGGAAACCAGAATTTATTTGCTGCTAGCACCTTTTACTTTAAAAATGCCTCATAAAGCTGAACAACACCCCCAGCACAGGGACACCTCCACCCTGCAGGTGAAGGGGAACGATGCTGGAGGTGGCATCCCCACATCCCACCAGGGCAGGGGCCTCTGGGGCACCCTGTGTCCTCTTGATGTTGTCCAGGCCATGCTATGTGATGTTTGTGATGTGGTCAGCAGAGATGGGCACAGGGTGTCCATGCCTGGATGTCACCTGAGCTGTGTGAGGTCACCTGTGCTGCGCCTGTGGTCCTCGAGCATCCCACAGACGTCACATCAGGTAATTAAAATTAAAAAAAAAAAAAAAAAAAAAAAACAAAAAAAAAAAAACAGGAGAGATCTGGTCCTGGATGTTCAAAGGATGTTTGGGAGCAGACAAACTGCCCTTGCATGCCTGGCCATGACCTCTCTGGGGCTCCTGTCCTGGCTGGGACCTGGGGCTGGCTCTGCCTCCTCCCGAATGGCTCAAGGCCTTGGACACGAGCCCTGCTCCTGCCTGGAGCCACTCACAAGGGGAAATTCAGGTTGGATAGGCCTTCTGGAGCAGCCCAGGCTCCTCTTCCCTTCTTTTGTGTGCAAAACTGATAAGAAAAAAAAAAAAAAAAATCAAACCCCAACCATAAAACCAAATCAAACCCAACCAGTTCTTCAGCTTTATTTGGATGGAGGCCCAAAGCACAGTCTGGCATGGCACAGATAGAAATCCTATCTGGGGCTACTGACTCACAGCACTAAAATAAAACCTGTTAGTCAATGTTCAAAAGGGCTGGAGCTCCTGAAGAAACCCTCCAGGGCTGCCATGGGCAGGGCAGTGTTCCATGGAGCTGCATCCCCTGGGATGCTCCAGGAGTGGTGGTGATGAGCGCTGGAGAACTCAGCAGGGCAATGCTGTGGATGTTATCGACCAGCATCTTCACCTCCCCCTCTCCTGTTCACTGATTTCCATCCCTCCCCAGTGCATTGGGTTCTTTAATCCATCCAGGTCATGGCCTGCTTGAGTGGGGCCAGCCATGGGGTCAGTGCTAACGATATGCTAATGAGGCTGGGGCAATCAATTCCCCCTAATCAGGCAATCGATCCCCACTGCAGGTGCATCTGATCTTGGGCTGTGCAGGAGCAGCAGCTGATTTGATTATTGAGGGGTTCTTTCATGCTGTTTGTCACAGCAGGAGCAGACTTGGAGGAGACTTATAATAAAAAAATAACTCAAAAAAATTAAAAAGAAGGTGCGGGGATTGGAGCATCCTTTTGAATCCAAGGGCTGTTTTGCTGGAGGTGTCTGCTATAAAATAGTGGGGTTTTAGTGGGGTTTTGGTCTCCTGTCTGCTGTAGTAGCCACAAGCAGATGCACAGGAGCGAGCAGGAACAGGATTTTTGATCCCTGTAATTTGTGTGAGCCCTCTGATAGATTTTAGCATCACCTATTTTTAGCTCAGGGAATTTCCTGAGCCTGGTGGTGTTTGCCCCATCTCATTAAGCTCCTCATTCACTCTCCTCTTCAGGCTTTTTCCCACCCTTGAATGAAAATTTCAGCAGCTCAGATTATATGGGGAAATCCATTTAACCACCTCTAGTCCATGGAAGGGGGAATTAAAATCCCCTAGGAAAGGGGAATTAAAATCCCCTGGTGACCAGTGCATCTGGAAAAGGAGGAGATGTTGGGGAAGGTACCTCTGCAAAGCCTGCACACACAAGTTTATTTTCTAACTTCAACATTTGTAGTTTTCTAAAAAGTGATAGTGGATTGGAGGGTGAAAGTGCCCCCTCTCCAATGGCACTGCACAAACCAACAGTCTATCAAATTTCTCCTATTCTATAAAAGAATGCAAAGCAATAAGTTATTTACAGAAAGTAAGGAAGTTTGTTACAAAAATGTAAACATCAGAAAGCTTAGAAAATCTTAAAAAATCAAAGCAACAGTGGAGGAGTAATGTGGTGTGTGGCAGAGGTGGAGGCAGCTCTCAGGGTGCCCTGAAAGTCACAGGAATGCCCACAGTGCCAGCAGCGTTTGCCCTGGCTGGGGCAGATGGGCAGGGACAGGTTTGTGTTTGAATCTTGTTGGACACATCTGCTGGCAGGTCAATTAATTCTGCACCTTTTCTCCCCTGATCAACCTGTCAGTTCCAATATTATCATTAATTAGAAGACATGTCCAGAGTCAGCTAACGCAGTGTGAGCTGTGTGAAAAACGCCAATCACTTGGTTTTGAAATTTTAAAAATTTAATAGTAATAAAATGGCTATTAAAAAGGTAATACAATTAGAGTAATAATAATTTGGACATTTTGAATTAGGACAATATGAGACAATAGAAACAAAGAGGTTTGGATGTCTGGCACTTTTTCTAGGCAGCACAAGCCTGAAAAAGGACCCATGTTAACAGAGGATTAACCCTTAAAAACAATAACCTGTTGGATATTCATACACCTCATACATAATGCATAAATTCCATTCAAACACAGGATTCTGGCTGGTCAGTGTCAGCTTCTTCCTCTGAGTCCTGACAGCTCCTTCAAGGCGGGAAGAAGTTCGTTTCTTCTGATAATGGAGCAATAAATTCTCTTTCTCTGAAAGATTCAGGTGTCCTGTGGCTGCTATCTCAGTGCGAGTCCTTTCTTTAAAAAAAGTATCCTACATAGCATCGTTTCTATTTTAACATTTCTTATAACCTAAAACTATATTTAACACACTAAGAGAATTAATGCAGCATTACTTTCTAACACAACACATGTAATATTCATTTTTATATTTGTGAAAAGCCAATCATAAAATACTAATTTTTCACATCTAAAACTATATTTAACACACAACTTTAGAGAATTAACACAGCATTACTTTCTAACAAAACACATATAATATTCATTTTAATGTTTGCAAAAAAGCCAATCATAAAAATACGCATTTTTCACAGCGGTGCCCTGTGCCATCCCTGGCTGGTCCAGCCCCACATCCCTGATCTCTCTGCAGCTTGTCATTGTCACCAGTTGCAGCCAGAGCTGGCATCACCTCTCTCAAGGTCGGGAGGAGCTTTGGGGTTATCTCTGTGCTCTCCCCAGGCTCCACTTTCCCACCACCAGGCTCCCTTCATCAGCAAGAAAACTGTCTTTTCCTAACACTTATTAAGCCCTAATTTTCATCTTATTCATTACTACCGAGTCATTAAGCTGGCAAGGAATTAAATGAGGTGAAATGAAAAGAATTGAAAGAGACCAAAGAGTTTGGGGCGGTTGGGTTATTTTTTAAAAGAGACCAGAAAATAATCTCCCAGGATTAAGCAGGTGAGAGCAACTCACCCTGTGGAAGGGCATGTAAGACTCAGAGACGAGGTTTC
Source organism: Ammospiza nelsoni (assembly GCF_027579445.1). Classification (NCBI taxonomy): domain Eukaryota; kingdom Metazoa; phylum Chordata; class Aves; order Passeriformes; family Passerellidae; genus Ammospiza; species Ammospiza nelsoni. The sequence goes on along the minus strand of NC_080652.1, from coordinate 7,743,153 downwards.
TAATTAAAAAGAGGCACTGGAGAACCCCAGGGGGGATCTGCCTGCTCCTCCTGCTCCACCAGGTGACAATGAGGACACCGGGCACTCCAGGACGGTGAAACGACTCCTCCTTAACTTCAGTGGAGCTCAAATAAAAGCTGATGGAATGGGGATTTCAGGGGACATTGTGAGGCTTCCAAAACCAGCCTCTGCTAAAGCCTGTCAGTGCCAAACTACAGTCCTGAGCTTTTATATGTATATACACACACATGTATATGGGGGGAAGATTTAGGGATTTTATTTAATATATTGATATGTTAGGTATAAATAATATACCATATATATATACATAAAATATTATATATATCTTATTATATATATAATTTATATATATTTTATATATCATATAAGCATATATAAATTATATATCATATATATTATATATCAAATATATATATGAGATATATATGTATATATGTGTATATATATTATATATATACATATATATGTGTATAAATATATAATATCAATATATAGATATGTTATGTATAAATAATATTAATATATTTATATGTAAAAATATGTTTAAATATATGTCTGTATGTATAAAGCCATTGCTTCCATGAAACAATCCTCTACCTCCAGGGCTATGGAATGGCCCTTGCTGGGTGTTTGCTCCAAGGATGGCTCTGGAGGGCACACGTGGCATTTATGGAATGCTTTGAAATCCATAAGTGTCCATCTCTCTGTCCTTCCTCTCCAGGATCTGACCTCACACTGCCTGTGTCCCCAGGGCTCCTGGCACAGATCTGGATCATCAGGAGGTGCTCACAGCCCAGCTCTGGGGTAACCTGAGCATCCCACCCCTCGATGGCTCCATACCACCCCCATTCCCACCCCATCTCCCACCCAGGCTCACCAGCCACCAGGCAAACCAGCATCAGCTGCTGCCTGGGCATGCACACCAGTCTGTGGCTTTTTTTCCCCCCATTTTTATTGTTGTTTCCTCTGACTGAATTAAGTTCTACAGAGCAATGTCAGAGCTGCCAGAGGAATCCCATCTCTCTGGTGACTTCATTAGCACCAGTGCCTGCAGTCAGCAAAGTCACAGGGCTTTATTAGTGCCTGGTGGCTTTTTTTTCTCCTGCCCTCACATGCAGAACCCTCATTAGTGGGAAGATGGAGCACTAAAGAGCCCCGTTAAGTTTCCATCCAGATCTGTTTCATCTCCTCCTTTCCTGACACCGAGTCCCTGTCACCTCCAGCTCCACCAGCAGCAGGAGCATGGGCGCATCTCTCATCAGCACACCTCTCCTCCTGGTGTCACTGGTTTTAAACACACCTGGGCAGGGAGGTGGGAGTTCCTGGAGCCCTGATTCAGCCACACCCTGAATGTGTGGTTGGGGCTTGTTTCCAGCCCTGCTTCACATTCCACACAGCCCCGGGTGTGTTGTGGCCCTGCCGGTCTCTCGTTCTTTTCTGATGCATTCAGGATCGTAAGGAGCTGTTATTTTGTGATGGATTAACGATGCTGTATTTGCTTTTAGCCTGTTTTATGGTGCCCCAAGTGCCTTGGCTGTAACTCTTCTGTTTATTTGTTTTATTATCCCAACAGGCTGCTCATGGAATCACCCACTGTCCTCAGCATGGGCTCACAGAGAGGATGGGGGAGATGTCCCAGCCCAGGTAAGGCTCAGCTCACCTCGGCTGGGGAAATGTGGATTTGGAGCTGGACTTGGGGGATCAGATGTGATTGTGAGGTGGGGCCTGCCAGGGAAGGGAAGAAAGAGGAAGGGGATGCAGGAAGCAATAGCTGCTTTAATTCAGTGACTCTCTCAGTGCATCCCCCCACTGTGTGCAGTACCCTGGAGCCAGAGGAGATGCACAAGGAGGCAAGGGCTGAGGAGAGGAAGAGAGGAGCTGTCCCTGCTGCAGGTCACATCCCCACAGCTGGAGCCCTTCTCCATGCTGGCCTGGGTGCAGGTGAGCTGCTCCTGACAGCAGCCAGGTAGGGTTTGAAAGGCAAACGCGGGCTCGGGGTCCTCCCCATCTTTGGGCTCATCCCATTAAAAATGGGACCACACTCCCAGTAGAGTTCCTAACCAATCTTTAACAATCCCATTGTCTCACCTCCCCTCTACCTTCCCTCCCCTCCCCAGGGGCTGGTACATTTGCAGAGAGGTATCCAGTGCTAATAATCCACATTAACACTTCGGGCTGGTGGATGCCAGCACCAAGGGCCAGACTGCATTTTTTAAAAGAGACCAGACAAGCCTAAAAGCCTGGAAATTTCCAGTAAAAGCCTGGAAATTTCCAGTAGCAATTTCTAGCTAATTTCCTCCCTAATTTCCAGTAGCAAAGATCAGCTGGGAGCTTTAGGGGTTAGAGCAGTGGGTTGGAGGGTGAAATGAGAAATGAAAGAGGAAAAATAAACCTAAAAGTAATACAAAACAAATAGCTGGAAGTAATCCCATTAAATCAGATATTTTTAAAAGGAAATATTAAAATATTAACTATGTAATTAAGTATTTATTAATTAAAAGAGAAGCCAAGCCACATTAAGCTAAGCAAGGCCCAAATCATGTGCAGGTTCGTGTTTAGCTCAGCTGCCAACTCAGTGGACCTTGGTTGTGTCTCAGGTCTGTGGAAGGGACAGGGAAGCAGATTCCTGAAGTTAGAAGAGCAATATTTCCGTTCTCCTGCCCTCCCAAGGTAAGAGCTGCCCATGTTGGCTTTCTAGTGGCTCCTTCCTGCAGAAGCCCAGAGGTGCCTGTGGAGCTGGGCTGGCAGAGGCTCCAGGGCTGCTTTCCCTGGCTGTGCATGGCTGTCACCCCTCCTCTGGTGACATCCAAGGTGCTGGGACACCTGTGCTGCTGTCCTGGAGCCCCTGGGTGTGGAGGTGGATCACCAATGATATAAACAGGGCAGAAGACTTGTGATCAGCTCAAGGCTGCGAGGCCCAGCAAACCCACAGCCACCATCGTCATTCCCTGGCTAACTCAGAGAGAAGGAAAAACATACAGCTTTGTCCACTAAGAGCAGAACTGGAGGTCCCACTCTCATGAAAACAATGGGTTTGTACCCTGTGTTTCAACTTTTAGAGCTTTCCAGGCTTGGTCTCTTGGTTCCAGCTGAGGTCTGTGCTCAGGGTGAGGGGCAACCAAGGTTTTCAGCACCTCTGCAGGCCCGGTACTTTATTGTCACGTCCAGACATCACTCTGATCTCTTAATTCTGTGTTGGCTCCTTGTTTTCGGGGTCCTTTCAGTAAGTTTGGTGGGGTAGCTTCCCATAGCATGCTGGTCCTGAGGTTATTTTTCATTCTGTCTGATGCCACCCCCATGTCCCCTCCTCTCACCATCAGGGAGAAGGAGACCTTAGCCCCAGGTAGGGCCTTACCAATACAAAAGGAGCAATTAACCAACCAGTGATTACAATAACAAACAGGTAGAACTTCACCTTGGCAGCAACTGGTTTGACTGGTTCACTCTACAACCCTTTTTTTCAAAAAAAAAATTGGCCAATTTTTTTTACTTATAACACCCAAGGCACAGAGTGGGATGTCTCAGCATCTGCTCTGGGAGAGTCCTCGGTGTCCACCTGGTGTCACCAGGCCTGGAGCTGGTGCCAGGGTCACATTGAGCTCTCCCAGCCCAGTGCAGGGAGCAGGAGCTGTCTGGTGCCTGTGACAAACTCATCTGTCACCGAGTAAGGGCCACGGGCTGCGAGACACTGCAGAAGAGAGAGAATTAAAGAGGGAGAGAGAAAGAGCAATCAATACATTATTTAGCAGCAGGAATGCAAATGACAAAAAATTAATGAGGCCTCTCACCCCCCCCCAGCACCCTTCCCCCAGCCCTCCTTTGCTGTAAGATTGCTGACAAATTCTCTGGAAAATATCAAAACAGCCGGAGGGTGTAACCTGCCAGAGTGATGCACCATTATCTATTATTGATGGAAACCTTGACAAGTTCCCTTTAAAAAAGGAGAGAGAAAGGCAGGGAGAGAGGGGAGGAAAAAATTGCATCTAATCTTTGTTTTAAAGCTACAGTTGCTCATTTTCTCTTCCCTGAGGGTGGCTGAGGAACAGAAGTGGTGTCACTCTGGTGATGCTCCCTGAGCCCCAGCCTGGCCGGGAGCCTCCGGGCTGGGCTGGGCTGGCAGGGAATCCACGGGTGCACAGGGAGGAGGAATGTTTGTTTCTTCCCCTGTAAAGAGCCTTTTAAGCCTCGTTTAAAGATGAAATAGGGCTGAGCTGGCAGAGAGCACTGGGGATTGTATCTGGGGAGAAGCTGGGGGCTTGGGGTAAGAGGGAAGGAGAAGATGATCAAAGCAAATTGTGTGGTAGATCCAGGAGGAGAGAGCAGCTGTGGGACAGGAGGAAGAGAAGGTAGAAAAAGTGACTGGGGGGAAAAATATCCAACAAGTCCCTGAAGCATAGCAAACCCTGTCCTGAGCAGCAGAGAGGTGAGAAACCATGGTAGCCAGCACAGAGGCATTATCAAACAGGCTGGCGAGTGACACACTGCAGAGATTAATACTTAATAAATGTCACTGGCCTCCTGACAGCTCCTCTGCTTTGGCCTCTTGCAGCAACCCAGCAAAACCCTCCAAACAAACCATGAGGAGCAGCTGATCCAGGTGCCAGGGGTGGCCTGTCCCTCCTCCTGCAGGTGCCACCATCCCAGGGGACAGCTGGGCTGTGCTGGCTGCAGACCCCCCTGTCCCACCCAGCCTGGGGATGCTGCAGGCCAGGGGGACACACCAACCCAGCTGGGGGCCACAGGAGCCCCCCAGATCCTTCCCTGCATCCCCCTGAGCCTCCTTGAGCACCCACCCTGAATTTAGAGCCTGCTTGATCCCCCCAGATCCTTCTCTCCATCCCCCTGAGCCTCCTTGAGCACCCACCCTGAATTTACAGCCTGCTTGATCCCCCCAGATCCTTCTCTCCATCCCCCTGAGCCTCCTTGAGCACCCACCCTGAATTTATAACCTGCTTTCCTTTCTCTGTGTGTGCAGCTCTGGGAGGGAGAGCTGTGGCTGCAATGTGGGCAGGAGCCACCCGTGTCACCGTGCCTCAGTTTCCCCAGGCACAGGCTCTCACTCTGAGGTCCAAGATGAAGGACACCTTGTAGATGACAGTAATTATTCACTGTTGCTTTTTCTTTAGGTCCTCTAAAGGATTTCTCTCAATCCCTCAAGGATGCTTGTGGGATCTATTGCAGGCAGATGCTGAGATGCAGCTCCTGTTTGCCCATCAGTAGCTCTAGGCCTGTCCTCAGGCTATTTAACATGGAAGGTACAGGAATTACCCACAGGGGTTTATATCCTCACCCCAGTGTCCTGTCTTCAGCAGAGTCCATGCCAGAGACCCCAGAGGTACAAAATCCTGGGCAAGACAGTTTGTAGCTTATTAAATTTAATCCTGGCCAACACCACTGTTGATCCAGTTTGTTCTGAGTTTGGAGATCCTGCTGAACTCCACTGTGAATTTTCATGGCAGGGCACCCTGCAGCTCTGCCTGCTCTTGGTTTGGGAGGTACCCTCGTCTAACTGCATTGAAAGTCTCCTGTTTTGGTGCTGCAGAGGCCAATTTGTGCTCCTCTACCTCAGTCATTGCTTTGTATGCCTCTGCCTTCCTTGTCTTCACCTCTATCCCATCCCCTCTTCTTCTAAAACTAAATAGCCTTAAATCTTTTTAATCTCTTCTCATGGATTATTGATACTATTTGTTGCAATTCTTTGGATCTTTTCCATTTCTGCTCTGTGCTGGCAGACATGATGGGGTGATGAGCAGACTCTGCTGAAGGTGAAGTTTTATAAAGTCGCAGCATCTCTGCTGCCTCTCCCTGCTCTGTCCAAACTTTGGCAAGGGGCAGCTGCTCCCCATCACACCCTCTGCTCCTGGAGCTCCCTGCTGCAGTGCCAGGCTGCTTCCCTGTGGTTTTCTCTCTCAGGAGGAGCCCCCATCCAGCAGCAGAAGGATCTGTAGTTTTCTCTCTGTGTGTTTTGTTGCAGTTGAGATCCGCAGTCGCGTTTCCCAGCCCCGGCTCCTTTTTGAGTTCTTGACTGCTCAGCCACTGCTGGGACTCACAGAGCTGTTCTGAGTCCCCCAGGCCTTGTTGCTGCAGGGTCCAGAGCCTCTCTGGACCCCCCCAGACACACAGGTGCTGCTGCTGCTCCCCATTATCCCTTGGCAGCATCCCTGTGTAATGGGGAGCAATCCTGTTCCCCTTCCTGACTCTCTCCAGTTCTCCCCCATCACATCCACAGCCTCAGCAGCTCCTTGTGTTTGCACATCCAAACCCACCAGGGAGTGATGCAGGCAGTGCACAGGCTCCTGTTTAACTGGGGAGGTGGCCCAATTTATACAGAATTATTTGTGGCCAAGGGCTGGCAGGCAGGGCTCCCCACTGCCTTCTCTTTGTGTCCTGCTCTTGGGGGTCTCAGGGAGAAATCCCCTTTACAAAAGGGTTTTCCCCACTCATCCAGCTCACCTGGATACTTATCAGTTAAATATTATTAGTTAAATATTATTATTAGTTAAATCAGTTTAGTTTTGGTGGCTTTTTTTTTTGTTTTGGTTTTTTGGGGGGTTTTTTTGGGTTTTTTTTTTGTTATTGGAAGGCAACCAGGCTGAATCCCTGATTTTATCCCCTGGGTTTCCTTCAAGTTTGGCTTTTACTGCTTTTCCAACTTGCTGAAGGGGTTATCTCACTCCTGTTTCAGCCACAAGGGAATGAACCTTGATGTCCATCTGAAATGTGCTGGGTGCATGCTGGGTTTTCTGCCATCCCGACCACAGCAGTGTCAACTCTGTCAGAAGCTGAGCTAAACCCTGCCCACCTTTAAGCTGGGGGGAAAACATGATTTGGTCTCATGCTAATTGTACTGAAGGCTGAGTGACTTTTTTACTCTTTTCTTATTCCTTGGTGAACTCCAGCTGCCCCCGAAGCATTCAGGAGCCATCCCCCAAATACCAAAACCTGCAGGGAAGCACTGAAGGCCAAAACAAGGAAACAAAGCTGCTAGGAGCAATTGGAGAGGAGATTGCTGAGATTTCTGCCAGAGAATTGAGAAGCTCCAGCTCCTGCAGTGGGACTCCCCAGCCCAGGTAGGCAGGCTCTCAGCTGACAAGAAAATCAGAATTTTATGGAGCTGAAGGTCACCCTTGGGCCAGCTGTGGGGGGACAGAGAGCAGCAACGTGGTCACCATGGTGCTGGAAATGTCATGTCCAGGCTGAGCATTTGTTTTGCTTTCCTATTGTCTGCTGTGCTAAAGAAAGCTTTGTTGGCAAATAGACTTCATGGGAAGTTTATCTCCCTGCTGCTGACTTTGTGCAAAGCAAAACAAAACAAAAAAAAAGAAAAAGAAAAAAAAAAGAAAAAAAAAAAGAAAGAAAGTAATAATAAAAAGAATCCAACATAAATTCCCAGGGGGAATCAGGAGGTCAAGTTTAAAAATAAAATAAAATAAAGGAAGCAAAAAAACCTGCACCAAACAACCCATCAGCACCAGCTTGAGGATGAAGAGAAGTGCTGTGGGCTGAGGAATAATGGTTTGAGGTTTGCATCGTTATCAGTGCCCCACATTTACAATGCTCTCTGAAAAGTATCAGGGCTTGTGCAGCATAATGGGAGCAACCTGGGGGTCCCTCCTTCAAGACCAGGAGGGCCAAAATGAAGATTTGCATGAGGCATTGCAGCCTGTCACCCTGCAGGAGAGAGGCCTTGGAGGGGCTGGGTGAGAATCACTGGCTCATGTTAATACCTGTGTTTGTTAATGAGGTCCAGAGGTGTCTGTGCCTCCCTTGTCTAATTGAAAAGGTGAAAGAGCCATTTTGCAAAAGGGGAAACTGAGGCACACAGAGGCTGGCCTTGCCCAAGTTACCTTTTTGCACTGAAAGCAAACACATTTCCTCTCCTCTGTGCACATCCCTGTGCTGGTGCTGCCTTTCCCAAGGCTGGATCTCCTGCAGCCCTCAGGATTATTCAGCACATCTCCCTCCTGACCTGCCACAGGCTCCTTTATTCCCCGCTGGGCTCCCCAGGTGGATTTGCCAGCACAGCTCATTCCTGCCCTGCAGGACCTCTGCTATTTCAGGCCAGGCTGCCTGCAGCTCCCCCAGGTTTCTCTCCTCCATCCTCCCTCCCTGCAGCTGCTGACAGCTGTACAGACCCTGTGGAGCTCCAGCAGCATGGCCAGGTGACACTTTGGCTTGGGCACAAGGTCTCCCCACCTGGGATTGGCAGGGAGGGGAAATCTAGGCTGTCACGTCCAATTATATTTTTCCCTGGGTGACCTTTGTTTCCATAACACAATTTTTATTATTTGACTTTGTAATATTGATTTTGATTTCCTTTTTTGATTCGTTTTCCTTTCACTCTTTTCCTGCAGCGGAGTGACTTGGTTCACCTTCAGCATCTGCTTGCTCTGTGGTGTGAGGCAGGAAGGGTCACTTGTCCATGGAAAATGACCTGGAAGAAAAGCAAGGTTTTAAAGAGGGCTTGTGTATGAGCTGGGCTTGCTTCTGGTGCCCTAAATTGGTCCACTCCATCCTGTCCTTCCTGAACACCCCTTGGCTTCATGGTGAGTTGTCTCCCTCATCCAGAGGTGGATGGGAACTGCATTGCAATGAAGCAGCTCTGGATGTGGAGCTCCTCCAGTCTTTGCTGGCAGCAGGAGCATCTTCTGCTTGGGAGGGAGAGTTTTCCACAGAAATGTGTCCATCTCCTTGTGCTCCCTCTTCAGCAGCGACCAGTAATGATGCTTCAGATGGAGGAAGAGATCAGTTGCAGCAGGCAGAGTCTAAAGTGCATTTCCTACAAACCTGGTGTGTCCAGCAGCCTGTGCCACGAGATGACAAAGTGACAAAATTACAAACTTTCCTCTCCCCTGCCTGCTCAGTGCCCTGAGGTCTGTGATGCAATGTGGCACTAGGTGATGCCCAAGCCATCCAGAGGGTTTGGGACCATCTGTGTCTCTGGGAAGATGTCTCTGTGTCTCTGAGAAGATGCCCTCATTATCTGCAAGGGGAAAGCACTGCCCCAGATATCCTGTTCCCTTCCTCTGAAAGAAGCAGGGCCTTCCCTCCATTTCTGTCCCCCAGGAGGGTCAGGGCAGGCTTCAGAGCCCCTGCTCAGAGCTGCTTTTGCTCTTCAGGGACAGCACAGATGGACCATGATGTGGTCAGCAAAGTCAGCAGCTGAGCTCCAGCCATGCACAGCAAAGATCTTTATTCAATTATCTGCCAGGATGCCAATAAGCCCAGGAGGATGAGCCATCGATGTGAACCCCACGTGTGGGGGGTGAAGGGACAGCCAGACGTCTGAGCACTGAGAATTGCTGACAGAAACACCTGGGAGTGCCAGACACCTCGTTAGCCAGTGAATCCTCTGCTGGTGATTCACAAAATTTTGTTTCCACTGTGAAATATCGTCCCCACTAGAGGGAAAAGATTAAACCAGAGAAAGAACCTTTACAGCCTTTTCTCCCTCCACCCTCACCTTCCTAATTATTTTAAATGTACAAAGGGCTTGTCATAAGCTGTTTAATCTCTCTCTCAGTTTTTTTCTTTTAATAATCCCAGGGCCTGGGGTTCTTCTCAGCATCCTCCTCAGATCCACCTCATCTTCCTGTGGCAGCGTGGGGCCAACAATTTTTTTCCCTATTTACTTCTTTTCGCAAAGACTAAGACAAAGACATCAAAAAGCTTAACTTTAAGCTACCACTTTAACAGATATATGTGAAAGTGCAATTTATTTATTTTTTGATTAATCCACCAGTCCCAGTGACCTGAGTCTCTCCCTCCTGCCCACCTGGCTGTTGGTGTTTTACAGATGGGGAAGCCCTGAAACATTGAGTCACCCACCCCAAAAATCCATCCAATGGATTTGCTGGCCTTGGACTGGAGATTCGTCTGGGGAACAAAACAAAACAAAACAAAACAACAAACCAAAGGTCAGTCACCAAGCAGGGAAGGGACCAAGGTGTTTCAAGGTTGGGATGTTGCAATAGGACAAGGGGTAATGGCTTTACAATGAAAGAGGGTCAATTAAATTACATATAAGGAAGGAATTCTTTACAATGAGGGTGAGGAACCCTGGCACAGGTTCCCAGAGAAGCTGTGGCTGCCCCTGGTCCCTGGCAGTGCCCAAGGCCAGGCTGGAGCACAGTGAGAGGTGTCCCCAAATCCTTTCAGGGGGTTTGGAACTAAATGACCTCTAAGGCTCCCTTCCAGCCCTGACAATTCCCTGATTCCATCGCTCCTTGTCCCACCTGCAGGCAGAGGACAGCGAGCACCCGAGGGATGATCCCTGCCGGGCTTTTCTCCTCTTCCTCGCCCCGAGGCTTCTCCTGCGCAGGGCGGGGGGAGCCGGCGGCGCCCCCAGCCCCATGTGCCGGCAGATGCTGCCCTCTAGAGCCTGCACCCAAATCTCGCCTTTTTCCAAGGAAAAAGCTGCGAGAAAGCGAGTCCTGACAATCCTGACAGTCAGAGTGGGAGAACTGACGGAAACTCCTCCCGGGGTGAGAGCGCTCAGGGGGACCAGCCCCAGGGCCATGGGGGATGTACAGGGAGAGCCTGGACAGTCTGCCCAGACCATCGGCTCTCCAAATAAAAATAAAAATGAAAATAAAATAAATAAATTAAACATAATAATAAAACTAAAACTAAAAATTAAAATAAAAATAAAATAACAAGACAACAACAATAATAGTAGTAGTGGGAAGAAGAAGAGAAAGAAGAGGAGGAAGAAGAGGAAGAAGAAGAAGAAGGAGGAGGAGGAGAAGAAGAAGAAAAGAAGAAGAAGAGGAAGGAGGAGGAGAAGAAGAAGAAAAGAAGAAGAAGAGGAAGGAGAAGAAGAAGAAAAGAAGAAGAGAAGAAGGAGGAGAAGGAGAAGGAGAAGAAGAAGAAGGAGGAGAAGAAAAGAAGAAGAGGAGGGAGAAGAAGAAGAAGAAGGAGGAGGAGAAGAAGAAGAATGAGCAGGAGAAGAAGAAGGAGAAGAAAAGAAGAAGAAGAAGGAGGAGAAGGAGAACAAGAAGAAAAGAAAAAGAAGAAGATATTACTAATTTTAGTATTAAAAACTGCATTTCCCTAAATAATTTCCCTTATTATTAAGAAAAATAAATATAATTTATTTTAATACTAATTAGTAATTTAATACTAAATACTAATTTAATACTAAAATTAGTAATATTAATTAAAAACTAAAAAATACTAATACTAAATAGTAATTTAATACTAAAATACTAATTTAATACTACTAAATAATAATAATAATAACAATAATACTAATAGTTTCCCTTTACATAACTTCCCAGTTATTCCATGCTACTAAAGCCCACTCTGACCGGTTTTTTTGGGGTGAATGGCCACTTCCCCCTGCAGGGACAGACCCAGCAGAGCCCTGATCCCGCAAGCTGGAGGGGAACAGGAGAGCAGGGCTGGGATGGGATCAGCCGGGATTTGGGCTGAGCCTCACTAGAGGGCAGGAGAGCTCTGTAACTGCGCAGCTCCAGCCTCCCCGGCGTTTCTTGCACAATTTCCCCGTTCAGTGGGTCAGCTGTACAGCTCAGTGACTCAGGAAATGACCCTGTGGGGCTGCACTTTGTGGCTGTGGCTTTCCCTCGGTGCTCCCAGCCCGTCTGAGGCTGCCTCCAGAGAGGGGTTCCACCATCTGCAGCTTTTGCTGCCTGGGAGTTTCTCCCAGCGAAGAAATATTCGGGGAAGGAGGCTCCAGATGTTGCCCCCCACATCTGGCACGTCTCTGGCTGCAAGGTGAACTTCAGCACTGTGCTCTCATTGATAACAAAGCAGGTACCCACATATTCTTCATTTCTTCCTCCTGATGTAGCATCAGCACCTGGAAATTTGGCTTTTTGTGGGGTGTTCCAGCATTGCTCCCTCTTGAAGGCAACCAGCTCCTGCCATCCCTTTCCCTGTACCCAAATGTGCTGCAAGAACCATCCCTGTGGGTCTCACACTGCTCTGTACCAGCCTGAAAAGTGACATCTCTCTTCTCAGATCCTCTCCAGCCTCAGCTCTGCCCTTAACAACACGCTCAGATGGACACCATCAGCTCTGAGCTGTTTCTCCCCTGCTGACTCCAGGGGATATTTAGAAGCATCAGGTTTTCCCAGCGTTGTGAGTTACATCTCAATGCAGAAACCACGAGAGAAACTCCAGCATCCCCCGGAAGGCAGCACATCATGGGCACAACGGGGCTTTTTATATCAGAGACTATGAAAAGACCTTCCAATTTAGTAGCTGTTCTGTTCATATCTCACATTATTGCACACAAGCTCCTTCTCCCTTGCCCAAGCCTGAAAACGGGAGGGTGTAAGAATAGCAGCTTGTTACTTCATCTGTCTGCTTCCTGTGTGTACTCCCAGTCGGGTCTGCTCTCATTAGCATCACCCTCTGCAGCTCCCTGTTACTACTGCTCACTAATACCAGTGAGTCAGCACAGCTCAGCGTGGCTGCCACAGCCACCATTTACATCTGTGTGAGCCAGGGGAAAGCCTCCACCTAAATCTTGCTTTTTTAAAATTGGGTTTATTAAGCAAATGCACTCAGGAGCTCTCCATAAGCCTCTCAACAAAAAAAAACTGAGAGAAAAATGCATACTCTGCCTCTTAGACATTTCCTGCTATATATTCTGCCTGGCCCTGGGTGTGTGAGATGTTTAAACAGGCTCATGAAGTCACTTTCAAAGTTGTGTGTAAGGAAAGCTTACAAAAATAGCAGCCTCGTGAATGATTTATTTGGTAAAGGAAGTAAACAGCCTCTGACAACTCACCAGGCTGCAGATTTATTGGCCCGTAGCACAGGGCTACCTGTAAGTCATTGTTGAGATGTTTGTCCCTAATTAAGTTGTAGAAATGAGTTTATTTTCAAACAGGACCATAATTATTTTATTATTGCCCGGAGCCCTCTCCCCGGGCTGTGCTGTCACCTCCCTGTGGAGTGAAACCACTTGTCCCCAGGGAGCTGCCACTGCCACTGGGCTCAGATTAAAGCAGTGTGTGCGGGCTGGGGTGGCAGACACGGAGCTGGGGTGCCAGGGGACAGGAGCAGGGTCACAGAGCTGGCTGGGGCTGCTCTGGGCCTTCCAGCAGCCCTGCTGGGCAACCTGGGCTCACGTTTGCCTGCCCTGAGTGTGGGTTTGGGGTGTCTGTGGATGCTGTGAGGATGCTCTGGTGTGACAGTGTCTACAGGGGTTTTCAGGATGAGAGAAGAGAGGTAGATCTGACTCCATGTTTCAGAAGGCTTGATTTATTATTTTATGATATATATATTACATTACAACTATACTAAAAGAATAGAAAGAAAGGTTTCATTTCAAAAAGCTACCTAAGCTAAGAATAGAATAGAAAAGAATGATAACAAAGGTCTGTGGCTCTGACAGAGAGAGAGAACTACCTCTGCCGTGAGTGGTCACTAATTCTAAACATCTACACGAGACCAATCACGGGTCCTGATGTCCATCCCAGGATCCCGATGCCCATCCCAGGATCCCAATGCCCATCCCAGGATCCCGATGCCCATCCCTCGATCCCAATGCCCATGCCAGGATTCCCTCCCAGGATCCCAATGCCCATGCCAGGATTCCATCCCAGGATCCCAATGCCCATGCCAGGATTCCATCCCGGGATCCCGATGCCCATCCCTCGATCCCGATGCCCATCCCTCGATCCCGATGCCCACGCCAGGATCACATCCCTTGATCCCGATGCCCATCCCTCGATCCCGATGCCCATCCCGGGATCCCGATGCCCATTCCAGGATCCTGATGCCTATCCCTCGATCCCGATGCCCACACCAGGATCACATCCCTTGATCCCGATGCCCACCCTTCGATCCCGATGCCCATCCCGGGATTCTACCCCAGGATCCCGATGCCCATCCCTCGATCCCGATGCCCATCCCGGGATTCTACCCCAGGATCCCGATGCCCATCCCACGATCCCGATGTCCATCCCAGGATCCCGATGTCCATCCCAGGATCCCGATGCCCATCCCGGGGCCCGGCGGTTCCGTGCCCGCCCCGCCGCCGGCCCCGCCCCGCGGTTCCCTTTGTGGCCGGGAGGCGGCGCCGGGCGCTGGGCGTGCGCGGCGGGAGCCCCGGGCCGCCCCTTCCCGTCGCGGCCCGCGGAGCGGGCAGGGGGCGGGCGCAGCTCCACGGCCGCCGCTGGAGCCGCTCCCGCATCGCGCCCGGCAGCAGCGGGAGCCCGGCAGCCCCGAGCGCCGGCTCCGTGCGCCGCCGGGCCTGAGCGCCGAGCGCCGGCTCCGACATGTCCGGCAAGATCGAGAAAGCAGGTGAGCGCCGGGAGGGAGGCCCGGGGCAGCCGGGAGGGAGGGACGCGCCGGGCCGGCCGCGCTCGCCGCCCGCCCGCGGAGCCGCCGGAGGAGCCGGAGCCGCCGGGGCTGCGGGAGCTGCGGGAGGTGCCGGCGGTGCCGCGGGCCTGGCGGGCCCGGCGGGGCGGGGGGAGCCGGGCAGGGACCCCCGCGCCCGGCCAGGCTCCCCCGGGGGCTCCTGACAGCGCGGGCGGGCAGCGGGGCCGGGGCTGGGCCCGGGGCCGCGGGGGATGCTCTGCGCGTCCCCCCGGGCTGCTCCTGCGGTGCCCGAGCGCTGTTTGGCTCGGGCTTTGTGTCTCCGCCGCGTTTTCCTTTTTCCTCGTTGTTTGCCTCTTTTCCCCCCTAGTTCCTTTATTTTATTTTTTGTGTTCTCGCACCCGTTCCGTCCTTGCCGTGCAGCCGAGCATCAGCACAGCCGGGCGCTGCAGCGCTTTGGGGCCTACAATGATTAATTTCAACTTCTCCCAACTTTCCTCTCCTGGTGTTTGTGCAGGATGAGAAAAGATGAGTCCGTGGGCAAATGTCAGAGGGACCTTGCAGGTTTTTTCCTCCCTCTTCCCCTCTGCCTGGGGTGCTCACGAGAGCCCGAGCCAGGGGAGGCTGCTGAGGTTCCTCCAGCTCTCATAAGGAAACGCTCAAGCACGGATCATATTGTCTCTCCGTGCTTCTGGAGTCGTGCCTGCTTCTCAGTTGTCACTTTAGATGGTTGAATGACCCTGTTTTTCTCTGTAGTGGGAGTAGTACGCTTAAAGATTCAATTAGTGTTGTGCAAATCAAGCGGCGAAGTTACGTAGTTTAATTATGTTGCATTTAATTAGCAGAGGAAGAAATCGATGCTGTTTTGTATATTTCATTGTGGGGAGTGGCTCGGCTGTCTCCTCCTGGGTGAACGCAGGGCAGGAGCATCCAGGCTTCCCAGGGCAGGAGCATCCAGGCTCCCCAGGGCAGGAGCTTCCAGGCTCCCCAGGACAGGAGCTTCCAGGCTTCCTAGGACAGGAGCTTCCAGGCTTCCTAGGGCAGGAGCTTCCAGGCTTCCCAGGGCAGGAGCTTCCAGGCTTCCCAGGGCAGGAGCATCCAGGCTCCCCAGGGCAGGAGCTTCCAGGCTCCCCAGGACAGGAGCTTCCAGGCTTCCCAGGGCAGGAGCTTCCTGGCTCCCCAGGACAGGAGCATCCAGGCTTCCCAGGGCAGGAGCTTCCAGGCTTCCCAGGGCAGGAGCTTCCAGGCTTCCCAGGGCAGGAGCTTCCAGGCTTCCCAGGGCAGGAGCATCCAGGCTTCCCAGGGCAGGAGCATCCAGGCTTCCCAGGGCAGGAGCTTCCAGGCTTCCCAGGGCAGGAGCTTCCAGGCTCCCCAGGACAGGAGCTTCCAGGCTTCCCAGGGCAGGAGCTTCCAGGCTTCCCAGGGCAGGAGCTTCCAGGCTTCCCAGGGCAGGAGCTTCCAGGCTCCCCAGGACAGGAGCTTCCAGGCTTCCCAGGGCAGGAGCTTCCAGGCTTCCCAGGGCAGGAGCTTCCAGGCTTCCCAGGGCAGGAGCTTCCAGGCTTCCCAGGGCAGGAGCTTCCTGGCTCCCCAGGGCAGGAGCATCCAGGCTTCCTAGGACAGGAGCTTCCAGGCTTCCTAGGGCAGGAGCTTCCAGGCTTCCCAGGGCAGGAGCTTCCAGGCTTCCCAGGGCAGGAGCTTCCAGGCTTCCCAGGGCAGCGGCCAGGGATGCAGGAAGGATCCCGGTTCCAGGGGATGCGGGTCGGTAGCATCTCCTCCTGGCCGTGCTCATCGCAGCCTGGTGTGCTCCGTGTGTTCCGCGGCGGCCCCGGGGGATGAGCAGCCTGCCAGCCGCCTCTCCGTGCAGCACCTCGGCGTGCTTCCAGCTCTCCGCGCTGAGTTACTGTCTGACAAGTGTGCTCGGCATCAGGGGACAAATATTGCTCCAGAAATATCCCAGGTTAATCCCGTGCACCGTCCCTTTCAGAGGATCCCGGCGTAGCTTTGCTCCTGCTGAGCTTTTCCGTGCTTGTCCCTTACTCCAGCGAGCAGGGAAGGTGTTAGCAGAGTACACAGACCTCGGGCCAGCTCTGGAATAATTGCCACTTGTTTATGCTGGAGGTGAATTTGGCTTGGGACTTAGTAACTGTAGACAGTAATTACAGACGTATAAATAAGTGATCACGTTTTGTTTATTCGCGTGCAGTAAATAACCCTGGGAGAATAGTAAATAGAGCTCCACACCAGAGAGGCAGCGAGAGGAGTTCAGGCACAGGAAGATCACTCTGGAGACACACACAAACTCAGCACGGTTCCATAAACAATAGAGCAGAGAGGCCAAGAAATACCATATAAATATAAAATGCCATATAAAATACCATATAATAGCAATAAAATACCATATAAAAGTCATACCCTGCACAACCTAGAGACCAGCCACACTGAGCTCCCACTGAAGAATTCAAGGATGGTGCAAGATCCATCCCCAGGTCGGTGCTGTGAGTGTGCAGGTGGAAGGTGCAGTGGGAGAAGCCCTGATGCAGGGACATTTGTTCTAGTGGAAATCTATCACAGTGATGATTTGCTGAACAAGAGAAACTGTAAATCTGGGAATCTATCATCTTTCAACTGCTTGTACTTTCATTTCTTTAGGAAGGATATTAAAAAAAAATAATAGTCCAGTCCAAATATAAATGGGAAGAGAAGAGACAGGAAAGGAGGGCTGGGAGCCAGCTGTTCCAGAGCAGCACTGTCTCCATTTCTGTTCCTGAGTGTTTGAACTTCTGATTGACACAAACAGTTTGGTTAATAGCGTCACCGAATAAACACAGCCTGTAACACCACAGCCACTCAGGGGTAATGTTTGTCAAAACGTGTACAGTAGCAGAACAAAGGATACAGGCTCATGAAACAAATGCTGTGAGGTCCAAGGTCTGTGCATTTGTGTACATTTGAATTTATTTTTTCTTACAGGGACAGAAATTCATGCATTATGTTATAAATAAAATAGACTATTGCCTGGTCACAAGCCATGGTGACAAACTTTGGAGTGGGCTTTGGTTTAACTTGTGTGTCCATCTAGACAGACTGCTGTAAAAAATGTGTTACCCCTTGCACGGTTAGACCCCCAGAGACCCTCAAACATCTGCTCCCCGGGTCCTTAACTGAAACACCTTGTTGGCACTCAATAAAAAACAATAATAAATGATTAGAGATAACAGCTTCCATCCTGTCCATGAGGGAAGAGCAGACAAGGCTCCCTCTGGAGCCTCTCAGTGCTGCTGTTTAATCAACAGAAGGGTCACTGTAGAGCAATTCAGAGCTGTGCTTTGCAGTGAAGGGCAGCCATCTGGTAGTGTAGAAGATGGTGTATTTGGGGTTTGCTGGTGTTAGAGCCCCTGCTTTGTTAGGCTCCCACCAGGAGACTTCCAGACACTTTTCCAAAGCAGAAACCTCCTTGGCTGGAAGAGGAGGAGTGGCCACTGGCTTCTCTTTACTCCAGAACTGTGACTTTTTGCCTTCACTTTCAGAAAATATTTGCTCTCTCCCTTTTTGATGTGAAATCCAAAATAGAGATGCCAAGAAAGAGCAGAGAAGGTCACAGATTCTGCTTTGGTTTCCTGTTTCCATGGCGATGCACGAATTCCTGTTTTTATTTACCTGATGGATTACGTGCTGCAGGGAATTCAGCTACTCTGCATCATTCAGGGAGAGTAAGGGAGGAATTAGACACCAAAAGCTTGTCACGAAACAAGTCAAAAATGCCCTTTTATTAAAACCAAAGAACATATGGGTGCCATATTTTGAAGGTTTATTCTACTTGGTGTTTTCAGTCTTAGTCTTGTTATTTCTTTCAGGGTTTTCATTTCCCTTCAGCTGCCTGCTGAAGGTTGTTTGAGAGAGCTGTTTCAGGTGTTAGGTACCTGGAGTGCAGGCAGTCATCTCTGTTCTGCTCAGGACTCATTGGGATGTGTTTATTCCCTGCAGACCAAAAACACTGTTGGCTTTACCTTTTACTCATAAGCACTTGCCTGATAAGCAAATTCTCCTCAAATTGTCACCCTTTAGTATTGGTGGGATAAACATCTAGGGGTAGTTCCAGGAGAACTCTGTTTTTAAGAAAATGACAAAATTGAAGAAGCAATTCAGGAGATCACATTATTCCCATCTTTGTAGGAATTTAATGTTCTGTTTGGAGTCCTTCAGGCCAATTTATGTGATCCTGAATTGTTCCTCTGTGGATGTTTTTGTACAAATGTGAAGTTTCCTGGAGATTTTGTTTTTGCAGAGGGTATATTTTGAACTGTCATCATGCCTTGGATCATTTTATGGAAATTAGCCTGCCTGTTTTATATACCTGTTCAGTTTCATGCAGTTTCTCTTTGTCTGTCATGCTTAGGTGGGTTACTAGGCAGGACTCTCAGTTCTGTTTTGCATTCACAGCTGCACTGTATTTCTCAATACTAAGTGAGGGGTTTCAGGTTAGAAAATTTTGCAGTTGACCAGCTTAAGTGCTTCTCTGCTGGTGGTGTTCAAGCAAAGTAAGAGTTACCTGCAAATCTGAAAATGAGACCCTTCAAAAAACTTCTCTCTCAACCCCAAAGGTAATTCAGTTCCAATTCTTCCTTTGTCAGGCTTTTAGCACCTCCCGTTTCCTCCTGTGTGCTGCTCCCATAGAGACATCCCACGTGTGTTTTACTGTAACTCCTTTAAACAGCACCAACCATTCAGGCTGTGTTGTTGTATTGCACGAAATAGTTTATTTAGTTGTTGTTTTTGTACTGGGTGTTTGGTAATTTTCACACGGTCAGGTACAAGATGATTGCTGGTTTCTACAAAATGGCACAAGGAGCAGAATTTGGCATCTTTTGTAGGCCACTGTAGGCTGACAGGTGGTGTGTTCCAAAATGCAGCCTGTGGGATAACTGCTGCAGGATTGAGATGGTCTTAGCAGTTGTAAGAAGGAAGTGGGCAAGGAGTGGAGCAAGAAGACAGCTGAAGGCTGCTGGAATGTGAAGCAGCTGGGTTGTGCCTTAGTCAGTGAAAATCATAAACTGGAAACAATTGCTAAATTTATTTTCAGCGTAAGCAATCGTTTTCCTTGAACCACAGTGACTAAATATATCTGTTGGTTGTGATTTTTATGTGGTGGTAACTCACTGGCTCTTGCTAACCTCCTGGCAAGACAAGAGAGGAGTGCAAGTTCACTGTCAGTCAAGATCGTAAAACAAATATCCCTCATTTAGATCTCTTGATTCACTTGTGTGCCTCTGCTTGCTGCAATGTATTGCCTGAGTGGAAGAAACCTGGGTGTTTTTTTCTAGGGAAGGGAGTCAGTCTCTAACTCCTCTTTCAGATTTCCTTGGGGTTCTGTTCATATTTTTGGAAGTTTTGAATTGCAGTTGATGCTCTAGTAACTCTAGTGTAGGTGCAGGTAGAGTCTAATGCAAAGGTGTGGTCTTTCTTTTTAAAGAAATATACATTAAGACCTAATTTATTCCAAAGTGGAAAGCCTGAGGGTAGAACTGGCAAAATGAGCTTTGCTGTTGACTTACAGATCCTTGGAAGGAGAGCATTCCATCCAGAATCTTAACAGCATTTGAGCTGCGAGTGAAGGAACGCGAGGAGTTAACTTTCTAAACTTCATTTTAAAGAAGCTGGAGAGATGTTGTCCCTTCCTTGGCAGAGGCATTTGATGGCTGATCAGGTTTAATTCAATCACTCAATCATTTATGTGTATTATAGGTAGCTCTCAGTTGAGCTAGTGGGAGCTGGAGTTGTTTGTTACCGTAGCACCCAGTTTGGAAGATCCCTTGTACCCCAGCAAAGGTAAGATGATAAAGAATATTTTCTGTCTTTGTGCCAGATAAAACACCTGAAACTATGTTGTATATTAAAAATAACAAATTACATGTCAGAATTACAGGTAAGGTGATTTAATAGCCTCCTTCCTCTCTCCCCCTCCTCACCACACCCATCATTTTGCATAGTTTGAATACATGTAGTGGATAGAACTTGTTCAGTTTTCCAAAGCATACAGTCACAACATTTTTTCTGCTGGAACTGGAGATTTGGGATCTTTTGCTAGTTGGGAAGCTCTTGCCCTCTGTGTACTGTTGCTTAGCATGAAATGAATCCTTCCAGCTTATATTCTGCCTGTAGAGACATTACATTATCTAGAGAAAAATCCTATACATGGAGAGGGCTCCTTCAGCTTCTCAGATTTGTGACAGAATAGGCTTTTCTCTCTGAAAAGAATTGAAAATTTATTATGCTGTAAGTGCCTGAATACTTGAAAAATACTGCTTTGGAGTTGCATTTTTCCTTTTTGTTTGTTAGCATATGACTATGGGATTCAGCCAGTGACATGGAAAGAGTATTAAAATCACATAGCTATTGCAAGGATATTAGCTTGGTTATTTGTAACTTTTGTCTTACTGGTTACAGTTGAGAAATATTGTAGAACATAATGGGGTGAGGGGATGGTAAGGTAGAACAGTGTGTCATTCTCAGGGCTTGAAATCAGAGGAAAAGGGAGAACAGGTTGAAGGAAAACTAGATTTATTGTCTTTGCAAGTTTGAATTTGCAGCCCCAGCACTGCAAGGTGTATAAAGAGGTGGCCAGAGAAGGAAAAAGGAGCATCACATGTGGATGGAATGGGTTGAAAGATGAGAAAATTGAGAGGATGCCCAACGCAGCAGTGATGGGAGAGGAGGGAGCAGGGGCTGCGTTGCGTGCGAGGAGAGCAGAGAGGAGAGGACAGGATGGATGGCAGAGGGGGAAATCAGGCAAGGAGGACGTTCCCAACGGCTTCCATGGAGTCTGCTCCAAGGCACAGAGACACAAGATGAATTTCAGCAATCCGGAAAAGCTGCAGGAATCCTGCAGGTTGGGACGTGCTGCCAAAGGAATGCTCTGCACTTGTGCTGTTCACGTCCTGCTGCATCCTGACAAATTACAGCTTTATTCCCTGACCCACTGCATCCACTCTTAAAAATACATTTCCAAGCTCTTCTTAAGGTGTCTGACACTGGCAGTGACAGAGCAAACAATTTCATCTGTGTGAGTGAGAAATGATGTCCTCACATGTTCTGTGGAGCAGCCTGAGCAGGCTGATGGATCACATTATTGATCTGCTTTTATTTGGGTTGCATATTTCAGTGAAAGTTCTCCAGCTTGGAAACAGTCTCTTCATGTTAAATCCCTTTGCTGTTTGAGCTGCTAGCACAGCTCACCTTCTGTGTTGTTTGTAAGAAAATGTTTCCTTGTGAGAGCAAGGGAGAAGTGAATAGAGACAAGCAGAGGGAAAAGCCTGTATCAGTGTTCACTTGGTGTTGTGGGAGGTACAATATTCACAGTATTTGGAGGATTGGTTCTCCTACACCTCCTTTCTATTGTATCATATTTAGGAAAGTATCTAAAAGATCTGAGAATTGATAAAAGCTATATTCTAAATAATTTTTTGGTTCCCATTTTATAACCACTCTGAGGGTCGAATAAGCACGGGTGGCACTGAAGAAGAGATTTCTTAATTACAGAAATGAGGCTTTTTGAATTGAAAAAAATACATGTTTTTTTATTATCTTACTTGATCTGGGTGGCAGTGTCTGCTGCTTTGGGTAGAGTTTTTCTGGTGCCATGAAAATGCTGTGCACTTTGTGATGTAAGTTAACATCTTGGCATGGCCATCAGTTCCTCTGAGGAAATCCTAATCCATTATTCTGCCCAGGGAGAGAGGTTAAAGCTTGCTTGCACTCTCATGCTCTCATTCTTTCTCTCTGAAGGCTTCATGGGGGGATGCCCTTTGTTGAGTACTTAACATATTCACTGAACCAGTCCCATTTATATTCTAAACAAGATCTTTAATTTCATCCCTGACATGTACAAAATCTTGGGGTTTGAAAGAAAATTTTCTTTTTCAGGCTTCTGGAAAGAAAGGAAAAAATCAGTGGAGGTTAAAATCAAAGAACAGTTACTCACAACTGGTAAGGTTGGAGGAAGCAGATACTGCAGCTTGGTTGGTTGATTAAACCTTGATAGAATTTTGCTGGGAGACAGAATAAATAGTTCTGTATCCATTCAGCTGTACTTTGCAGGGAGTCTTTAATAATTAAAATAGGAACCAAAACAAGTGTGTTTCAAATGTGCAGCACATATTGTTTTATCCCTTGTCTTCTGATGGGTTTTTTTGGGTCCTGTCTGTGCTGCCCAAGAGGTTCTGCAGTAGCCTCAGGAATTAATTCCATATTTAGAAAGTTTCCTTTACGAACCAAATGTAACAAAGGGCACCCAGGGAGATCAATATTGCAGTTCTGGTTGTAGAGTACATTCCAATCAATTATGGAGAGCAGAGCTCAGTGAATCCATCTGACAAAGGGTTCGGTTAGCAGGACAATACTGTTTAAACACAATTTTTCTTGGGTGTTTTATGATCCTTTCAGTTGTGCTCAAACCATATTAACTTTGTCAATTTGAGCATTTTGCCTTTTTTTTTTCCTTTTTAGTGCTTAATGCAGCCTTGCATTTCACATTTGACAGTGATGTGTGCTGCAGCTTTCATATACAAGAAAATTAAACATCCCTTTTTGGATATATATTTTCCATCTTAATTTTTTTAAGTCTACATTTTCTACTTTTCTCAGTAGAATTATATATAAGAATAATACATTTGAGGAACTAGGGAATTCTGCCAAAAGGTTTATTTAGAACTCATCTATGAATTTACAGGGATTTGCAGAAAATGTAGAGCACTGGTTTGTGCAGGAGGGGGTTTGTTTGTATAAATACCCTTGAAAGGTCACATGAAATCAGATGTTCAGGCTGATGCCAGATTTTTGACAGAGCATGGTAGGAGCAGTGCAGGGGCTGAGTTTAACTTTTACTGCTTGGAATTGCTTCTGCAGAGCTGCTGTGTGGGAAAAAATTGTGGTACCCAAAACCATGGTGCATCTGAAAGTCACATGATTTAAAAAAACCCCAAAATCTTGTATTGTTACAAGCAATACCTAGCACATAACTGACAAACTGAGGTGGGGAGTTTCTCTGTTTTCAGCTCAGTTTTTCTGTTCTTTTTATGTGTGTAGCTCTTTGCTCTTTCTCATTAGAATCAGTGTCACTTCTCTCCCCGGCTCTGTCTGGGATGTTGTTTTACAGGAGAAACACTTTGGAACATTGTGGAATCACTCTGTTAAAATGATGGAGTGAACTTAAGGAATGGTGTTTAAAGTCCATGAGCTGGCACTCTCAACTCTGGCCAGTTTTGTGATATTCAGGTACACAAAATCCCTTTAAAGAAGAACCAGGGAGTCTTCATGCATAACTTGGCACATCTCTCAGAGATAAGTTTGCTCCTTGTCTGCACCTCTCTTCCTTAATCTGTAACATCCTTACATAAGGCAGTGTGATAGCTCATCCATCCTCTATTACAACTCTTGGTTTTACTGGCCAATTTCTGTCAAACTTTGTGGAGGAATGGATATTAAAACTTATTTAAATTTCTGCACATTTTCAGTAGAAAGCTGAGGAGATAAGAGAGGCCTCCAAAAGGGCCTTCATTATGGCAAAATTGAAAACATAGCCGTCCCATGTTTGTAGCCATTTGGCAAACATGACTTGTGAATGGCCTGGAGTGGGGAATGCCAAGGAAAAGCAAATCTTTGGGGAAAAAAGCAAATATGTGTGTTTTGGAGACAGTTCAGAGGAGCCAGTCAAGGGCAGTGAAGGGTGGGCTGCCAATAAAGGGCTGGTAACAATTGCAGGGCGAAGAAACACTTAAAAACCATGCCGGGAGAGAATTTGTTCTTGTTAACTCTCTATGCCTATTTCCAGGTAGCCTTTAAACAAAGATGGTTTTGTTCCTGTGTGTCTTGGGTGAAAGCACTTGCATAAATTCCCTAAATATTCATTGGCAGCACTTAGATTTTATCCTGAAATACAACCTGCTTCATTAGACCTCAGAGGTGAGGTGTGTGTTTCACACAGAGGGCTCCCTGGGGACATCAGGTGCACCACAAGTGATACCCAGGAGAATTTCCCTGAGCTTCCATTTGGCTGGCAGCCTGCTGAGTGCCAAGCTCCAAACCCTATTTTGCTTTGGGCAGAGGAATTTATCTATAAATCCTGAGGGTCTTTTGGCAACAAGGTGTGTAAGGGTGTTAGTAACACTTAAAAGAATGTTGGAAGGGTGTTGATTGCCCATGTCATTGCTTGGATAATTCTCAAGCTCTGTAAGGACTGAATAATTGTGCCTAAGGTTAGAACCATTGGTTATCCACTCTGTTGGAGCTCCACTGGTAATGTCACCAAAAAATTCCCCCATCCACTGTGGGCACAGCTGCTTCTGGAATTATTCCCAGCATGCATGAGCTGTTAATATGGCTGTGGGTCAGCATCGTGATCCAAGTCTGCAATGCCTGCAGAACACCCTTTTCACCAATGCTACCAGGTTTGTCCTGTGAGAGGGCTCAGATTTTCCACTGAAGGAGAGGTCAGGCCTTGGAATAAGCTGCCCAGAGAAGTGGTGGAGTTTCTGTCTCTGGAAATGTTCAGGAGATGTCTGGATGTGGCCCTTGGGAATGTGGTTTTGGGGAGATTATGGCTGACACTTGGATCAGATCATCTTGAAGGTTTCTTCCAGCCTTGGTGCTCCTGTGGTTCTGACAGCTGACAGGCTGTTAGTTTTATTGTTACTGTTAATTTGTTTTTACCATTTAATTCTTTTCAGATGAGATAATTCACATCTAAAAGCTTTGGCAACATAGTACACTAAGTTTCAAATATTATCATAATGGAAAAGAGTCATACTAGAAATATTAGTACCCAGTTGTATACATTTAATGAAATTGTTATTCAAAGCTTTTATGTCCAAAACAGTAACACTGGTTTGTGTTGATGCTGCATGCTCTGATCTTAACCTTTGGGATGATAACAAAGCACAAAAAACTGGCTCCTCCTGCAATCCTTTGCCCTTGAAGCAGTCATTTAGTTAAATTCCTTAATATTTTTGCAGCTGTGGTTGTGGTTTATTAACTGATGCTGCCTTGAAGAACAGTCTGTGTCTGCAGCAAAGTTTTCATTACTCATCTGTCAATACTTGCAGAGTAAAACAAATGGGTCTGAGTAGAGGTTTCTCCTCTTCCGTCTAAATAGTTTCTTTCCCTCTATTCCTGCTATTTTACCCAAGAGAGAGCAGAGAATAGTTTTGAGGCAGTGAGTGCAGAGTTGTACTCTATTGCATAGGAAGGTCTGGCCTGCTTTGTCTGTCAGGATTATTTTAAGCCATGATGTTTAGAATTTATTAAATGAACTAGAGGGAATTAAAAACATCTCTTTTTCCCAAAATATTCTCACTTCTACAGCTGTGAAATGCCTTTAATCCTGATTCATAACAGCTGAAGAATCTCCTGAATTTCTCTTTTGCAGTCAGAAAAATATGATTTTGGGCCAGTTTAACAATTTGCTTGTCAGGAGAAATCCGGGTGAGTTTGGTTTGGTTTTGGTTTGGTTTTGTTTTAACACAATCCTCCAAACTGAAAATCAGATAACCCAAGACTATTACATCTGTGTTTACTGATGCACACTTCAAGTTCTGCAGTAATTGCCTTGGCCTTTGGGTGAAATGAAGGAGGCAGTTTATCTGCCTGGGTTTTTATGGGGATATTTCTGCATGATAACTGCAGATGAAGAGCACATCTTATTTGGAAGATAACAGGGATGTCACCTCTGGGAGGTGATGGGCATGAATTTTGTGCTGGTGAGTGGAAGGAACTGGAGGAGCTGCTGTGATTGAGCAGTGGATAGAAAATGCTCTGGTGTCCCAGGGCAGAGTGAAGGATGAGCTATAATAAGTAGGGGAGGAGCACTTGCAGAATGCAGGGGTCTGACTCACTTGGCCACATGCTTCTCTTGAGTTTCACACTTGGCTGGGACAAATATCAAAGGGAATAGCAGCCAGGCTAGTGAGCAAGGGTGCTGAGAGCAGAGGTCTGTGCTGACCTCTCTCTGTGCATTTGCTTTGGGGAGAAATACCGGAGTCCTTGTGGTGGGAAACCTCACCATGTCAGTTCCCTGGGCTTGAAGGTGTAAAGAGCTAACCCCAGCTCAGTAAAGGTGACTCATAACTGGAGCACTCTGTGCCTTCATTATGTTGGCTGGTAAATTTGGGCTGGTTTTCTTAGCAAATGGAGCTGCCGTCAACTGCATTTTAAAATCTGTCCAGCAGGAGACTGCTCTGAGAGTGGAAGGAACCTAAACCTCTGCCAGACCTAGCTGTGAGCATGAGGACCTAGTTTGGAGATAAAAACTGATTAGTGGATAATTCCCCCCAGAATGAATAATCTCTGCCTTAAAAGATGATGGTTGCAGATGGTTTTGGATGAGAGAGGGAGAGAGATCAGGTTTAAAATGTCATTCTTTCAGTAACCTGAATCTCCTGACCTTACGTGACACTGCAGAGATGATTTCAGCCGAGTAAGACCAGGAGGAGAGGCTGGCTGGGATGTGTGGTCAGTGCTTCCTGCCTTGGGCTGACCCTGAGCCCCAGTGTTATATTTACCTGGTAGTTTGAGAGGTCTTTCCCTCCACAAGGTCAAGGAAAGCTTCCAAAATAGAGGGAAGAGCCATTTGTAACTCCCCAAGTGAGGATTAATATCTGACATGACTTCTTGAACTATTTTCAGATTGTCTATGTGTCTGCTGATCTTTCACCTTTGCAAAGGTAACAGCACTTGTGTGTTTGCCTGTCCTTGACTGGAAAGGCTGCAGAAAACAAAACTGAAACTTAAAACAAGGTTAAGGACTATTATGAGCAAGCTGTGTCAATAAAAGCTATCATT
This sequence comes from Ammospiza nelsoni, assembly GCF_027579445.1. NCBI lineage: Eukaryota > Metazoa > Chordata > Aves > Passeriformes > Passerellidae > Ammospiza > Ammospiza nelsoni. The sequence continues at coordinate 7,716,009 of NC_080652.1, read as the reverse complement.
TTGTGTAGCTGTGCAGCTTTTCAAATTACTCCAGCAAGACTCCCTTTACAAATGCTTTTGTGTTTTGTCTGTTGACTCATCCATCTCAACACGCACAGTAACATTTCAGTGCTGTCTTATAAAGCCAGTGATTGAAACAAGGCTGTTCTTGGGCTGGTTCATCAACAGATGCAATTAATACAATGATGTTTGTTTTGACACCCTGGCTCACTGGCAGCATTGTAAGCAGCATTGCTATGCGAGGAGATGGCTGTGGTAGAGGGCTCCGTGTACAGGCAGCTCACTCAATATTTGTATTCAGCTTAAAGTCAACATTGAAAGAGTTTCAGACCTCTCCTAAGCTGGCAAACAGGCTCACTGGTGCTACCAGTGATGCTGACAAAAGGGCAAATCATAATCTGCAGCACTTCTAATTTATTTACAGTCTTATAAAACGCTGGGTTTTCGTTCTGTCAGAGAGCACCACAAGTATAAAAGGAAAGCTCAGAGGGATTTTCTCCTTGTGCGAGTCTGGGAAGGTGGTGAAGGAAATACGATTTGGACTCAGATATTTATTCTTTCAATAGAACAATGTCAGTCCCAGACCAGTGCTTCTCGGATGTGTTTTACCCTGGGAACTTGTGTGAAATGTCTCTTCCTTTTCAGCTATTTCATTTTTAGCTGTATACAGGGTGTAACCATTGTTTAAGGGAGTGTCCGTGGCATGGAGCCAGTTGATATGTAAACCCTATCATGAATTGTTTTAAAGAGAGTATGATTTTCTGTACTGAGATATATTGATGACTATTTTTCAGGGCAGGAAGTACCTGCTGACTCCAGCAGTTGCCAGAGCAGCTGTTCATTATGAGTAAGCCACAGAAAAAAATCTTGTGAAAGCCCTAATATTTCTAGGAAGCAACTCGAGCTTAAATGATCAGTCTAGTTAAGCTATATGAAGAACTGCTTTTGTATTTTCACTTGCCTGAAATGTTATATTGGGGAAAAAAAAATCTGGTTCTTAGGGTGTCAAAGTCTGTAGGACAGTTTATAGAGAGGTATTTAACTTCAGGCTAGTTAATATTTGTTAAGGCTTGCCTGGACACTCCCCAGACTCTTGCTCCAGGGTACAAATTTAATTGATTTATTCCATGTTGAGTTAATGCAGCATTTCTGTTTCTGCAGGTAGGCATCTCTGCTGCTTTGAGCATTCTCTGCCATTGTAGAACCCTGTGACCCAGCCTGGGTTTTTACCAGGACCTGTGTTAGCCCAGGCACTCACTGGGAACTCCCTGTCTGAGCTTCCTAATGAGCAAGTTAGGACTTTTTTTGTTATATTCTCTGTTTTTAATCACAGAGCTGACTTCTGATGAGATAATATATAGATTTCCATAGTTTTCTGCCAAAAGATTTGTTTTGAATTAATGAACGTTTTTGTGAATTTCTGTAGTTGACATTTTCTGGAAAAATAAGTTCTGATTTTGGCCCAGACCCCTCTGATCAGTACCAGGTGTGAGCAGCAGGATCAGAGGGCTCATCCAGGGTGTTGGAGGTTGTAGCAGCCCTGCTGACCTTTGGCTCACGGAAAAAACAATGAGCAAGGAGTACAGTGCTCCAGATGTGAACCTGTCTGGAAACTGAGTGTGCAGAGATAAGCTGCTGATGGAAACACCCTCTCCTCTACAGCTCCTGCATTATCCAGGTGAACCCAGAGTCATAGCTGAGCCTCTGAGATACCTCCAGCCCAAGTTCAGTCACTTCCCTCATTCTCCATTTGGGTTTGAATTGCTTTTCATTTTGTTTTGTCTCTTGTTGTCTTCGATGCCAGGATATGATTTCTTCTTTGTCAGCTCTCCCTCCCCTTTGTTTCTCTTAGTTTGCAGGTTTTTTGGATGGTAACACTCAGATTGCTTGTAGTGCATCCTCTGTGTCACAAGGTTTTGACTCAGCAGCGTTGTCCTGGAGATGTGCAGGGATGTGCCAGTGGTACATGTGTCACAGCAAAAGAACATCCTTACACATCTTGCCCAAGCAGCAGAGCTCCTCTTGCTGCTAAATGCAACTCTGGGGTCATGGCTCATGAGTGGCAACAATGGGAAGTGTGGGATGTTCCGGCTTATTTTGAGATCAAGATTTCATTTCCCTTGCAATAATTTCATGAATCAAAAAGGAAAATGTGTAATGCTTAGTGTTCACCTAGAACTTTACATTTTTAGAGCATTGTGCAAACATTTCTTCTGTACTTCTGACCTCATGATGGGTGGTGATGGAAAGTTCTGTCTGCAGCGAGGTAAGGACAGTGAGTACAACTCCTGCCCTCCTTTCATTTTCTGCTGTGCTTCCACTTGGTACTGTGGGCAGATGATCTCTACATCTCCAAGAGCTTCTGTGGGCTTTTCAGTCATCACTGGAGCTGTGTAGCCTGTGAGTGGGTTGTTAGTTCATGTTTTAGGGATGTCATTAGGATGTGACAGTGGCAGCCCCAGTGCTGTGTAGTGGTGACATCTCTCTGCGTGAGAAGACCAAGGTGATGCCTGCACAGATCATGCCACCTAGAGGAATGCAGCTGGCAAGCCTGCAGCCATTGCTGTGCTGCCAAAATTTTGGGTGGTTGTGCCAGTGACTGTTTTGAGACCTTCTCCAAGCCATGCCCTTTGTGGCATCACCTCACAGTCCATCATGGTGTCAGGTGAGAGATCTCTTCACAGGCAGCTCTCCATCAACTCAACAAACATTTCTCAGCTTTTTACACAAGACTGCTTTTCCCAACTTAGCTTCCTAAATGTTGATCCTCATCCTTCCCAATGGCTCAAGAACCTGAAATTAAGTTGTGGATCTCACTTTGCACTCTCCAGGAAGTAGGGTGAGGAATCTAGCACAAGGTGTGATTTGATGGGATAACATTCTCCAAGCTCTGTGCTTTTTTTTAGCTTGTATGTTGCAATTTCTTTTGTGGGAGACTGTTAAATTTCCCAGAAGATTATCCTAATTTCCAGAGTCTCAAAGTCTGAATTGTAATTAAGCACTTAATTTGATGAGGGCTTTTAGATGTCTTGCTAGTCTACTGGCAGCTTGGGGAAATACTTCCATCTTCCTCCCAGCTTCCCTTGCATAGGTTCAAGCTCAGAAAGCTGGGATATATTTAGAGCTGGCAGAACTGCCAGCCAGGCCTCAGAAAATTGCTCCAAATCTCTGCTTTCTGGGTAGGATAAAGCCAAATTCAAAAGAAGCCTGGCTTTCCTGAAGAAGTTGGGGTGATGACAATTTATCAGTAACAAATGGGCAGCGGGGAATTTTAATAATAAATTTTATTGCTTGCAATTGCATTGAGTTCCCTATTGCCACAATGACAGTAATCAGGACATCCAACAGGGAAGCAATTACTTTATTTCTTGATCATCCAGGCAGTCAGCGAGTTTTGTTTCGAGATAAGCACATGGTTTGACCAAAGGGTGTTACCTCTTTGGGAATGAATTTTCTTTTTGACCCACTTTAGTCTAATACATGGTACAGTAAGGTCAAGACTGATGACTTGGGTTCATAGGATTTAATACACAGATAATAATGACTGAGTAGAGTCTTTTTCTTTTGTGCTATTTGAGGTTAGGGCTTCTAGATTAAGTTTCTATCTTGTGCTAAAGTTTCTATCTACTGTTTAAGCAAAACATCCTTTCTCCCCCCTCTCTCCTGTGCTTCAACTTTTATGCCTAAAATCTCTGAAACAATCTTGAAGCCTTTATTCTGCTGTGCCTTTGAAATGACCCTCATGTATTTTCATCAAGACATTAGGATGGCCTTCCCATTTCCTTCTATTCTCAGCTTAAATTTGCCTGTTACAGGAATACTAAAAAAAAAAAAAAAAACAAAAAAAACCTGAATTACAGTTAGTCATATGTTAAAATTACCAGATTAAAGCCAGCAGGAAGAGCATCCTCTCAGTGTCAGGGGATGAGGCCATGTCCATGGCAGGAATGAGATGATCTTTAAGGTCCCTTCCAACCCAAAGCATTCCATGTTGCCTGCATTGACCACTGGTGATTTACCAGCCCAGTTCTGTGTCTCTCCGCCTTTTTTACTGATAACTTTCTGGCCTCCGGGCTACTGACAGCTGTTGTCCACTTGCTGCTAATTAAGAAAGCAGCATGAGGGATGGGAATGTGGATTGGAGAGATTGAGCCCCCCTCTCCACAGCCAAGCGTTTCAACCTGATTAAAGAGCGTCTGACTGACACTGAGCGGCCTCTTTTCTCCTGCTGTCTCTCTGCAATAGCCTGGTTTTTATCACAACTCCCAGGTCAGGTGCTCTCTGTGCCTCTGGATTTTTTAGACCCCCTAACAATGGGCAGAGTCAGAGCAGATTTGCTGTTCAAAAGATGGGAACGTGTGAAATCTGAGCCACTTACAAAGCCCCGTCTTTAGCATGCAAAGTGTTGCGTACGTCTGTGATCATACTCAGAAATTCAAATGTAGGTCGTGTTTTTTAAATAAAGTGACACATACTACGTGGAAAATTTCAAACTAGCTATTGGAATCAAGATCATTATGAATTAACAGCACTTAAGTGGATGGGCCAGCGATTTCAGAGATTTTCTTTCTTTGTTTAAGGATTTTTCCTTGTTTGCTTTGTTTCCTTGTTTTGGTTTTCCTTGTTTTGCATCGAGTCCCAGTGGGAGACCTTTTGTGTGATACGGTAATGCTGGGATTTTTATGATCCAGCAAGAGAATGGGCTTGAACTCTGAAATTCCCTTCCTAGCCTGTGCCTCTGTGGAGGTAAAATGATTGACTGAGGTTAATATAATACAAGATAGCTGTGTTAATACACAACCAGGAGGTGTGAATTCAAGAAAGAGTGGTGGTAATTTGGCAGAGGAAGCCTCCTGTAATGCTGATGCTCTCAGGAGCTGTTTACCCCCAGGAATAATATGACTCTCTGTATTTCAGATTAGACCTCCAAAATTCAATCGGAATTGTTACCTGTGATAAGTGGGCTCTGTATAGCCCTGCATAGCCCCTAGCAAGCTTTCAAATCCATGTCATTTGCTTTTTTTTATGGAATTTAATTTCTCTTCTTCCTTGTGATTTTTCTCATATTTGGCTGTTACCTTTTACCCTGGAGTTGAATGGGTTTTGATGTTTTTTTGGAGGTTCTCTTTAAAAGCACTATGTAAATATAGGTGTAAAATGTTTATTTAAATAAATAAAGAAATCACTGCCAGACATGGCTCCTTCGGTGTGTGAAAATCCTTTAATAAGCCATGTCTACCACAGTGTAATTGAACAGTAGGAACATGTCTGGGGAGAGGAGGATGTACTTTGATTGTACTTACTGGTGTTCACCTTATTATGCCCATGATCACTCTGTGAATGGAGCCTTGGAGCATGTGACTTCAGCTTTTGTAATAAAGAAGTGCCTTATATTTGTTTGAAGTTGAACAAGAGCTGTTTTACCAGTGTTATCCTATATTCACTAAACACTTACAAGATTAAAATAGTAGGAAATGCAAAGTGCGGTGTGCTCCTAATGAGCTGAGCTGGGGAGACTCTTTGGGACCTGGGTGATCCAGGGTGTGAAAGTGCCATAATCTCCTTGGGCAGCTTTTTGTTTTCACATGACGAGAGCAGATGCTGACATGGTGCAAATAGAAGAGAAATCCTATCAGTAGATTGGCCCCGAGTCCCCAAGCTGGAGTCTGTAAATACAGTGATTTATGGGTATTAGAGATGAAAACCATGTTTCTTTCTTTCTTTCCTCCAAGCAAAATATTATTTCCAAATAGATCATCTCATTATTGGACTCTGGTTTGGCTAGTAATTTTATAAAATAAACCTAGTAGCCTTAATGTTAGAAAATTAATGGGTTGATTTCTCTACTACTGAGAATTTATGGAGGCTCCAAATCCCTGTCTGTCTTGCTGTGGGAGGTAATTAAGAATATGAGGGAGTGGTTTCTTGGTTTGAAATATTGAAAATGACTGTAAGCATTCGTGCTGTTACATCTGGAGAGCTCGTTAGGGGTGGTGAGATGGGTTCTGCTGGGTCATTTGCTGTGAGCATTGGTCATTTCTTTCACAGTGACCTGCTCATTGCTTGGGCAGCTTGCCCAAAGTGTTTACTGTGTGCTGCCTGTGACGGGCAGCGTGTTTCAAGCCTATTATAGGAATATTATGTGGCCTCAGGATCACAATTATTCCATTTGTCCTTTAAAGCTGCTCCTGGTGACTTCAGGAGTGGAGCTGCCATCACCCAGGTAGGTCACCTGCCAGTGGTGATGTGGTTTTGCATCTGTTCTGCCTGAGCTTTTCACGTGACTGACGCTGTCACCTGCTCTGAATCCCCACCTCATCAATTTGTGCCATGAATTTCTGGCTTGTACAGTGAAAAACCATCCCAAGGCCGTTTTGGAGGCACAGAGATGGATGGCAGTTTTCTCATCAAAGGGGCAAAAGTAACATTCTACAAATTTCTGTGTGCAAACCAGCTGCCTGTTTGGTGCTAGGTCAGGCTTTGTTTGTTCTATTGATCAAATGTAAGCCTGGAGCTTTGCTGCTGGGTCTGGAGCTGACTTTCCCAACCCTGAGTTCCTGAATGACAAAGTATTTCAGTGGAGCTGGCGCTTCTTTGTTGGGCTATTTTGCAAATGCAGACCCAGTTGCTAACAGAAGAGCACAAACCGGGGATTTCTGCTTTACAATGGAAAATGTTGAGGTTATGTTGTCCTGATTTCTTATAACACAGGATTGTCCTTTAAACAAAAAAAAATGACAATTCATACAAGAAAAATCTCTTCCTTTGAGGTTTGTTATCTACTCTGTACAACAAAGCTAGACTTTATCTTTGAGAAACAACTTCCCATATATATATATATGAGAACTATCTCTAAATATTGCCTTCTAATTAGATAAATCCATTCTGCAAGTGGACAGTCAAACTCCAAAATAAAACTATATAGGGCGTTAATTGGGAATAATATGTATGAGTTTCCAACTTTCACCTTGATTTAAGCTACCTTTCCAGGATGGAGAAGCCCTCATTATAAAGTCTGAGCTACAGGGTTTTGTGGTTTTGAAATGTTGCCTGTGTTATCATGATAAATTCTGGTGCGTGTTACAGTTTGAAGTGATTTCCCTAAAAGTAGATTTGTACAATTGCCAGAAAACCAGCTCAGCTCTTCACCTGCTCTGCCAATAAATAGCAAATTTACTTGACTATACTTGAAGAAGTATTTTCTATATATTTTTAAAATCTCTATTTTTATAAGTGATTTGAATCCCTGTTGAAAGTATCTTCTGTGAGGGCCATCTTTCAAAGTTCCCATGTGGGTTCAGTTTCATAATTATGATTGTGACTGCTATATATGGTGTTGTTTTTTTATCAAATAGCAGCAATCAAGCCTTGAGGAGTGTTTTATACCTATAGTGTGTCATATCAGGACAGACATGGAAAAGATACTGGTTAAAGTCATGCAAAACTGTAGGAGCCTTTTGCAGATGGACTTAATGTTTCAATACATTTTAATGAAGCAGCTTTTCCCAAACCAATGCCTTTTTCAAGATTTGTTTGAGCCATATTCCAGTTCTGCACTCTTTTCAGTAGATACATAAGTGGCTCTCAGGTTAATGAGGAATGAGGGCACATTGAGTGTATTCAGACTTCTGGCTGTAGAGTTGCCAAAAATGAAGCAGGAGAGCTCTCTTCCATCTGTCATTCCTCTACAGAAATCAGCAGTTTAGAAGTGGATGTAGCTGAGAGTTTATTTGCTGGGCTTCAGAGTTCATGAGTACACAGAGGAGAAAAAAGGCAAAATTTATGTGTGTGTTTGGGGAGGGAGTTTGCTGTGTAAATTTGTAAACAGGGTAGAAAGGAAAGGGAAGTTTCCTGAAAACATGTGCTAAAATAAATGAAGTCCAAGCACAGATTGCAAATCTTGTGGAGTCCTGCAGAGTGTTGTGGGAGAGTGGTCCTTGTGTGGAGCAGATGTTCATGGAGGTCCTGCAGTCACTGACTGCAGTGTCTGATTCCCCAAGCCTGTTCCCCACAACACAAGGTTGTTTCCACTGAGCAATAAAAAAAAAAAAAAGATGTTTTTTACTACACTGACACAAAGCTCAGTGCTAGATTCTTATACTAACGTGATGTTAATAAACATGGATCATATATATGAAGTCAGTTCTGTGCTTGCAACATTATAGGTGGTTGTTTTTTAGTTGAAAATGGTTTATAGTGTTTCTTGTTCCTTTTTTGTACTCATTGGCTGGATCCAGGTGAAGACTCAAAATCAGTTTGGGGTGAAGCTTTTGCAGGCAGGTTGAGCATTACCAGTTGATAATATTGATCCCAAAAGATGTGGGAGGTGTTCACCCTTCTAGCAAATACCACAGGTATTTCTATAAACATCTCCTGATGTCTGTCTGAGCCCAGCAGTGTGACATACTGAATGGTACAGAAACCACTGGGTTTTTGCCTGTTTTTCACAGTGAAGGAGCACGAAGTTAATCACAGTGAAGCTTTGACAAGGCACCAGGCTCAGCCTGACCGAGGGGCCATGGAGCAGAGCCTGGCCTGACCCTGCCCCACACGGCTCGAGGCCTCGTGGAGCTGAAGTTTCCTGTTACAAACTGGCTGCTGTTTTCCAAACAGACCTCCTAAAGCTCCAAAGTATTGCTCAACAGACCACAAACTGAAATTAGTATTGATTCACCTTTCAGGGCCCACGGCAGGATCGCCACACAGTCGCACGTTGTGCTGCACAGACTTAAATAGCTTTTGGCAGTTGTGGCTTTGCTGTTTTGTCAAAACCAAATTAAATAGAAATACTGTACAAAATTATTTCTTATTTATAGAATCCCAAGGTCTCTCTACCACAGAATCTGGGCACTGGCTTTTAAAACATTTTTTTTTTCTTGGAGTGGGTCATGGTCTTTCAATGCATTCATGTGTCTTCCTGGCTGGCTCATGGGCAAGATCTCACTTTTGAAACCTGATGCCATGCCCTGAATGGCATGGGATATGATCAGGAAATGGGCTGTTGGTAAAAACATCACTCAAGTAGCTATTAATTCACCAAGATTTATTCTGTGATAAGAGAATGGTTTCAGCAAGATTGTAAAGAGATGCTGAGATAAGGTTCTGCTTTGGTTTTGGTGAAATTCAGCCTGAGCTGGGTTCCCTTTAGCTGTTGGGTTGTTGTATATGAGCGTGGAAGGTATTTCTTCTTGAGATTCAGGCCAGCTTCCAGTGTGAGCAAACTGAAAGTTCTTCGAAAAATTGAAACTGATTCTTAGTAGGGCCCCATATTGGGAATTTCCATTAAAGATGACAGTAACTGTTAAATACAGATAGGGTGATACAAGATATGCCAGCAAAGAGTGATGTGCCAAAGAAATCAGGCTCAGGTATCACCTTGTTAAGTGGGTTTTCAGACTTGTCACTGCATTAGGCTGAGTAATGTTCTGAAGCAGCTGGGGAATAGCTGCTTTTTCTTCAAAATTAAATTAACAAGTAAAATTCTAGTGGCTGTTTCCTCCTACTGAAACCTCAAGCCTCCAGTAGGCTGAGATGAGTTAGAGATGGGATGGATTCCTTCAGACTCCCTTCATGTTGTTGATGATGTTTGGACAAATCTGCTGGGGTTTGCTGCTGCAGAAGTTCAGTCTTCTGTATCTTTCAAAGTCAGGATTTGCCAGAAAGAGTGGGGAGAACTACAGGTGTCAGTGTGCCTTTACCTTGAAACCTGTTGTCTGTAGACCAGCAGATTTTAATTCAGTCATGAGGAGATGGCATTAAATAGAAAGCTGCCACAAATAGTTGTTTACTGTTAAAGTAACTTTAATGTGCAGCAAAGTGAAAGGCAGACATCCCACTTAGACTCCCTAAGGTGCTTCATGTTTCCTGCCATGGTGATGTAGGGATGTGCTAATCCTACAGCTAAGGAAGGGAAGAGGGAGCTCCCTCCTGGGCTGCTCAGTTCAATTAACATCTCAGTTTCCCCTTGCTGGAGGCACTGATGTTCCAAATCATGCTTATAGAAGACTAATATTTTCTCCTGCCCGTAGGCAGGCAATAAAGCTGGTGGTTTGGTTGCAGATCCTATCAGGTACAGAGCAGAGTATGGAATTGAGGATATGGCCTGCAGCTTCTTAACCCTTCGTGGAGCAGCACAACAATAATGTCAGAGCAGCTCCTGACCTGATTACATCAGAAATTTCACACCTGCAGTGCCCTGTATCACTTCACACACACACACTTGTCTGGTGTGTGGAGATAGAGCTGCTCCTTTGGGGCAACAGGAGAGCACTACTTCAAAGTTGAGGGATTTGCATAGCCCTCCTGTGATGCCTTGTTTTATTGAGTAAGCAATATTAGGGAAATTTACACTGGTATTGCAGTAGTGCCTCTAGGAGATAGTGCTGGCTTGGTTCCTGAAATTCATTTTTTTTCTCTCTCGTGCAGAGATGTGAGCCCCCAGCATGGTGCACTGGAGTTGTGCAGACATGTTTAATCTCACTGAAGTGAATATCTGCTTTTCAGCATTTGAGCCCTGAGGATACAGTGCTAGTCAGAACAGTGAGAAATGAGGCTCCTGCGTGGAGCAGTTAGCTCATCTTGGGGCATGCATGGAAAAGAGCTTACATCACACTCTCACCTGGACTGCTGCCCTTGATCTGTGGCACTTGCTAAAGAAGGAAGTAAAACTGAGCATGTTTAAGCAGATGCTTTCCATGTTTTTGTCTTATTTCTTGTGCTCAGCTCAGATGAGTGTGGGTGGTGGCTCTTGGGCAGGGTATAAGGTTCCTCCCAAGCCTACTAGAAAAGAGGGGTTATCTTTGCTATTCATATTGAATGTGCAAAGAGTCTGTAATCAGAGGTCAAAAATAAAGATGACTATAATTAGTAATGTCCAAAGCAACTGGAAATTGTGTCAGGCAGATCTGAGCCAGCTTCTTTCTTTTTTTTTTTTTTTTTTTTCCATTGCCTAATGAATGAGAGCAGAGGTTACTCTCCAAGGATGAAAGAGGGCTGAGTTTTTCCCATTCAGAGCCGGTGCTGTGGGGCAGACAAGAAGCCAAGGCTCCATTTACAACCTTGTTTGTCAGCTGCTGAACCTATGGCCAGGTTGTGAGCAATTAGGCTTTTCCCTAAAGCATCTGAAATAATGCCTTTCTGCTTGGTGTCCCGCCGAGTGCCTGTGACGACACCCTGTCACCTTGGAGATGAATAAACAGCTCCAGCAACATTGGGTTATAATCTTTCAGCTCCGAGTTTCAAAGCTGACCGGCCGCAGGACTGAAACACAACCCCAGCAAAGATTTTTTTGGGAAGAACTTAAACATGGTTGAGAAAATGAGAGGAGGGGAGAAGGAGTTGAAGCAGAGCTCAGTGATGAGGGGTTTTGCTTGGCCATGGTGTCAATGAAACAGATGAGCTTTGGCTCCTGCAGCCCGGAGTGACTCAGGTGCTGCGCACGCACTTGTGCCTGCAGGGCTTTATTTTTAGCTGTCTGAATCACTGTCATGACCATGTCCTCCAAAAGCTGCTAGACAAGTGGGGATGCCCACAGACCCCATATTAAGTCATGTTTGGTGAGCAGGGAAATTCAGCAGATTCCCTCCCAACCGTTGCAATTTCTGTGCTAGGAGCTGTTTGCTGAAGTCATGCAGATGCTATGCCTGGTAGCTGGATTATTTTCTTCATTTAAAACTAAATGTTTAGTTAACATCCTTGGTGGCTTTCATGGGTAGAACAGGGTGAGCAAGGACCACATTGTTCATGTTGGTGTTGGAGGCTACTTGAGTCTCTTGTTGTTCTAGTGCTGTTGGCACTGGGATAGTTACGAGTCACATTACCAGTGTTGTAATCCCATCAGTTCTCTGGGGCTTGCAGGGCTGTGCAAAATCAGTTCTTAGATGGGAAATTACCAGAGACTCGCCAGATGCTGCACAAAGGTTTGCTGGTGATTGTGGTGTTTCTGCTTGGGGGTTGATATGGCACCAGTCTGCTGGAGCAGCTTTTGATAAACCACAGCAGAAGTCCTGTCTGCTATTTATCAATAAATTACACTATCTTGTTCAAAAAGAAATCTCAAAGACAGTTTTGGTGTGCTGCAGGAAACTGAACTTGGGTAGCAGTTTTACTTCCTTAAATCTCTCCTTATTTGATTTATTGTAGCTTTTTGCCTTTTTGTTTTCTTTTTTCTCCCCTATAAATCAGTTGAGCAATACTGCTGCAGTGTTCAGCAGGTAAAGGATTCCTGGTTTATCTGCATACAGAGAGACTTCTCTGTTCTGAAATACCAGGCAAAAAGACGAGTAAAGGGGAATCTGGTCAGCTGCTCTGAACATGCTACTTGATGGTGTGAATCTTCCTTGCAACCTGAAGATTTGCTTCCAGATATGATACTGGAAGAAAAAAGAGCTGTAATGCTAATGCACCATAAAATTAATGTTGTTGACCAACCCAGTCCTTTCAGAGCAGTTGGGAGACGTGGCTGAATTGATAAGTTACCCTCTCTGCCTTCCAATTCCCTTGCAAACACTGCAGGCTCTTTCCACGTGAGGTTGCTGCAGCTGGAGATCCCTCATTCATGGCTGCTTAGGAAGAAAAAAAAAAAAATCAAAATAAAAATGTGCTCTCTGACAAATAAAAATGTTTTGCTTCCTCTGGAGGCCCCAGAGGGCGGCATAAAAATAATGAAGCCTGTGAGTCAGTGAGCATCGCGTGGCCAGCTGAGAGGGAACTGAGCCTCCCTTTTCCAGAGAAGTTTGTGTGCTGTCATTGCACATCATTAATGCTCACTGGTTTTTGCTCATTCACTGTAATGTTGCCAGAAAAGAAAAAGGGCAGTCGGTCTTTCCGCTCCCCAAAGCTGGCTGCTTCCAAGGTGACGTGATGGTAGAGGAAAAGTTTCTTTAGCACTCGAGAACAATTGTTTGATTCTCAGCTGCCCTTCCTCCATGGTTTTCCTCTAAAACCTGGCGGCTCTCCTAGCAGTTGGATTCCCTGGAGAAGGACTTGGAGCAGCTTACAAACAACTCCACCTAAGGTACAAAGGTTAGGGTGGGCAAACTTCCTCATTGACATTGGACCCTCCCTTTTTTTTTCCTTTCCAGGTCCTCTACCAGGTCTATTTTTTGTTTCTGCTTTAATTCTCTTGCTTCAGTCTCTGGGGATAATGGCAAAGTTGAGGAAAGCAAACTCACAGAGCTGGGAGTAGCAGGTCTGAGGCTTTTGAGCACCCATGATGCAGCAGTGATATGCCAATACATTTAAAAGGGATATTTTAATTCTGTTCTGTCACATTCTATCTTTTCTGTACTCAGGATCCCAGTTCATACTTTTGGGAACACACAGCATTGCACAAGTGCTGCATATCAGCGTTTTTAGGCTTCTAAACATCCTCAGGACTTCTGGAGAAAGAGGGTGTGAAAAGAAGCTGAAGGCTGTGTGCAGTGTAATGGAAGAGCTGGCAACACACTGCGGGTGTGAAAGGGTGGAGAATTTATCTGGGGTCCTCCTCATCTGTGTCTTCAACCCTCCTTGAAGCCCCGTGCTTGCTCTCCACTTTCACAACTACTCTTTGGCAGGCTCAAACATTTTGTCACAAGACAGGATTATTAGAATTTATTTTTACAAGTGCCCCTGCAGTCGTTTTCTGTTGCCCACAGCTCGCTGGTGAGCATCACACTGTGCCTCCTGTGCCAGCTCTTCTGCAGAGGAACTCTGCTGTTTCCTGCAAAGCTCAAAGGCTTGGATTTTCTGTCAGTCACTGATTTTAATATTTACATTACAAGAGAGCACAAAAGCTTTAGCCAGTGCACAGTCCCCCAGATCTGTGAGCTTGCAGGTATGTAACAGATACAGCCCTTGGCCTGAGGGTGGGAGGAAGATGTTGGGAATTGTAGTAATATTTATATACAATCTGGGAAGGCGTTTGCTTTGCAGAATGTTTTGTGATTATTGTGGTAAGCTCTCATGTGCCGTTCTGCCCATCCTGAATCACCTGTTTTCCTGTGTTTCTGAGAGCAGAATTGCATCCTGAGTAGCCCCAGAGCCTCTCGCTGGGTGCTGCATCGCAGCACAGACATCCTCACCAGAAAGGTCGTTTTGAACTCTGCCTCGTTATTTTTGCCTTTTGCTTCAGAACCCTTAAAGTCCCTGTCAGCTAGGGTTTAGCTGAAGCCTTGCAACTTGCCTTTTGTCTTCTCAAGTGATGGAGCTGAGCCCAAGGGAACAAATGCCATTTTAATGGGCATCGTTGTGTAACTCATTACATAAGTCACTGCTGCCTTCAAAGGACTCGTGGCAAAAGTGGCAGGAGCAGTTGATTAAAAATGTGCACAATAGCTTCATTATGACATGGGGAGAGATGTCCCCTGTTATTTTTAATCTGATAGCTTTAAAATATGTGCATCCAGCAGAGACCTAAATGGCCTTTGAAAAAGGAACCATTTGTGGAATAAGGTTTTTAGACTCCACTTCGTTTTTTTCTAACAAGCTGCAAGAGTCAGGACAAACTGGAAAATGAACTATAACCCTTTTTAAGGTTGTGTCCCCTCTAAAGCTGCAGGGTTTTGGTGTCTGAACACACAGAGGGTGAGAGAAGATGGAAGGCTTAGTTTTTCAGGTGAAGGAAAGAAAAGGTACTGTATTCTGAAGTTTGTGGGGTTTTGATTAAAAATAAGTCTATTTTCAATTAGTTTTATATGATCCAGGCACTACACAGGTTGAGAAGCTTGTCCCAGCTGCTGGAGCCTCCCTGCCATGGAATAGTAGTGACAAAAACAGGACCAGGAGGTGCAGAAGCAGGCAGGGCATTATTTCCCATTATTTCTGAAGCTCCCCTGTGCTGGTACAGGAGGCTGGAGAGTGGGACCCAGCAGATGGAAACTCTGCTGTGACTGAGCTCTGTAAAAGGCTGAACTTTCACTTTGACTTTAAAGCTTTGCTTCTGGCTTAGCTTGGTGGAATTCACCAGCCTGTGTGTGTTTTTGACTTATCCTGGCCTTCATTTGAACCCAAGTGGAGAGTAACCATTTGACTATGGCAGAGGTGGATGTTGGGCTTTGACTTGCAGGCTTTCTCCTAAGCAGCCTTAGTTCCTTCTCCCACAAGCACATAAGCTGATTTATCTGCCTTCCCTTTTAATCCACTGTTGTTTTCAACCTGCAGTTGTTTTCTCACCAGGTCTGGCTTTCTGTTGGCAGACTGGAGCAGCAGTTGCTGGAGTTGGGGGGCTGGTGGGGAATCGGTGGCTCCTGGTTGACCATGGTCTCCTCAGCCGTGGTCTGCCTGGTCCAAGAGCTGCGGGGACACTGAGAGCCCCTCTGGGCACACCTGGCAGCAGGGCTGGTTGGAGCAGGAGTGTCAGAGCAGCTCCGTGGTGCTGTGTGTGTGGTCAGAGCCCAGACACACGCCTGGAGCTGAGCAGGGCCGTGACTCAACAGCTGGAGCACGTTCAGCAGCAGGAGCCTCACTGACAGGGGATGGAATTAGCTGTGAAACCAGTGACGTAGTGAAGCTTCCAGGCAGAAATCAAGAAACTCAGATCTATAATAAAGTCATTTTGAAGGGCTTTTTTTTTTTTTCCAGCAGGAGAGAGCATCCAGACAGATGAAATATGAGGGGATGGAAAGTCAGTGGTTCCTTTGAGACAGAAATACTTTGATACAACTTTTTCCCCCTTCCAGTTGAAATCACTTCATTGAGTTTATTACCCTGACTTTTTCCATTCATCTCACAAATATTTGGACACATCATAGAAGTAAGTGTAGGGTACCCTCCTCCTGCACACCAGAGAGGAAAAAGCCAGTGCTGAGACTCCAGCTAAACACTGCTGGCTATTCATCAACAAGAGGCAAGGGTAATATGATAGAATAATTTCCAGTGGGCAAACTCCCAAGCTAAGAACAATCTCAATGCTGCATTAAGGGGTTTGGTTACTGTAGATAGGCCGGAAGGAGCAGAGGGACAGAAGTGGTTTGAGCCACTGCATGGCTCTGTTTTCTGCCTTTGTGTATGTTATCAAATTATTTAATCTATAAAGGCATGCTGTGCTGTTTGAACTTTTTAACTGGACAGACATACAGGACATGTAGGCTATTTCAATTAGAATATTGTATAAAAAAGTTACTTTTTCAAGGCAGACCAGTGCTGTGGTAACCAGTCTAGGAACTTACTCAGCTGTGCCCTTTGGAGGAGAATTTCAGGCTTCATCTGTAAAAGCTTAGGTCCCTTACACCTGTGAGCTGGAATCCCTCCCTGCTCAAGTGTCACTTCTCTTTTATACCACTTCATCCAGATTCATTACACAGCAAATTCTGTTTATAATGCTTGAATGATGTATCAGCTTGCAAACTGTAAAGCCCAGTGTGCCGAATAATTCTGTTGGCATTCACTGAACATAATCACAGGAGCTCCAGAGCTTGATCCCTGAACAGGGGGAGAGGCTGAGGGCCTGCAAAATGATGGAGATGCTGCACCAGAGTCACTGACTCACCCTCTGCTCTGCTTAGACAAGTTGCTTCACCTCTGTGCCTGCTTCCCATCTGCAGAGTGAGGTTAAGGCCTGACTGTTAAAGGATGAGAAGGATGTGTTTGTAATGTGCTTGGAACAAGAAAAGCGCTATTTTAAGTGCTAAGTGTAATTGAGTGTGAGAGAATATTGGTTTGTGACTCATTTGTTTAACTGCAAATGCATCAGAAACTTGTGAGCAGATGAGAGCTGGAAAGTGCTTGGTGTAGACAGAAAGCCATGGCAGTAAAAAGCTGCATTAATTTGTGATCTTCAAAGCAGGACTTAGCAGGGCTGTTCAGACAATAACATTTATTATTTTTGCAAATGTCAGCTGGTTTACTTCAGTACTATTTTAAGCAGTTCCCATTCTGCTCCAGCCACTTGCTTCTGTCCTTGCTCTGTGTGTCTGTCTCCCCTCAGAGTGTGGCACACTAATGATTTGGTGTTTGCTGTGACCAAAGGATAAAAAGAGCAAAGGAGCAGTGGTTGGCTGCTGGTGGTGGTGGAGAGGATGTGCTGTCAGCAGAAAAGGAGCTTTCTCTGGTGGCATCTCCTTTTTGAGGGTCCTGACCACCCAGACATGGTGATTCAGCCATTCACGTGCTTGCCCCAGGAAAGTGTGTAGAGATGTCTGGTGGCAAGGAGAAAAGGAAATGGTAATCTTTAGAAATCTTTTCCCCTTCCAAATATCTTATCCCTACAACTCAAAATTATCACAATAGGTGACCAAGGGTTTTGCAGGCATTGAGTGTTGTCTTACTGAAAGCAGCAGTTTGGATCTCACTGCAGCCTGTGGAGGAGCCAGACACAATTTGTTGCTGTCACCATTACTTCCCTGCAGATTAATTATTGTAATTGTTTGCCAGTTCTCAAAAAAATTAATTCAGAGCGGTGACTTTTCATGGCAAGTGCGTGTATGCGTGCAAATATGGAAATTCTCATATGGTGTATGGAATAAATACAAATTATTTAATGAGGAGGAGCTCAAGAGTGTTATCACAGCAGCCAGGAACTCTCTTCAGTGGTGACCTTCAGCACCCTGTGGAGACAGAGAGGTTTTAAAGGTTTGGAGATCCTCTTGTGGATGTAAAGCACTGACGTAAATTGTTGCTAAGTTGGGGTGCCAGCTGCTGCAAGTGATTCTTCAGAGGCCAACTGATACGCCTGGATTTATCTGCAGTGGCCAAGGTTTTAGTGCCTCCCTCCTCAGAGCACTAAACAGGACTTTAGGACACAAAGAAAACCTTAGGAAAACATTCACTCCTGTAAGTGGAGAACAGCTCTGCAGCCAGACTAGATTAGGATGGGTGCTCACACAGCTCCCATTTGTAGGATGCAAAATCCTGGTCTGGAGGACGTCCCCAACCAGAGTGCTGTGTGCTCACAGAGGGTCAGAACATGCTAGAGGGAACCAGGTTCAAAGGGAGCCAGGTTCCTTTCCTTGGGCTGTGGTTAGGTGGTTTCTGAGTGCCAGGAAGAGCACTTGCTCTGTGGTATTTAGCTGCTGGTTGCTAGATTTGACTCAGCAGCCTTTGCTTTTTGCAGCCTGCATGCTAACGAGGTGCTGCAGTGCTGCATGCGTGGGGCTGTCCTCTGCACTCATTACAGCCAGTGCAGCTAATGCTCAAATAATCTAAAAGAAAAATTAAACACGCAGCAAAACTGTGTGCTTTTCTTCATAATGTAGTTAGAGACAAGTTGGGTAACTTCTGCTGAATTATCTGGGTCACTAGAGAGCAACTCAGACCTTCATTTATTAAAGTGCTCTTCGCTCAAAATACTTTCTAAACTGCACTCTACGAGGCAGATTAGTTTTTAGTTTTTAGCTTAGTTTTATTTAGCTTCATGGTTAAACAGATAAAAATATATTTCAACGATAAGTCTGCATATGGCATGATTGCAAACCTTTAAGACTTCTTTTAGGTATTCAAAAAACAATGAAAATACAATTTCTAAAAGGGCTGAGCACTTCTGCAGTTCAGTTCCTTGAAGGATGCCCCAGTATTAGGTATCAAAGAGGTTCCTCCATTTTTTCTGGTACAGTGGAAGTGAAATCCATTGCAGATGACAAGGGCTGGCAATTTTGTTCACATTATCCATGGGGCCACATTCAAAATTGATGCTGCAGAGTGGGTAGAGATCAGCATCCCGGGCAGGGCATGACCTGGGACTGTGTTCAGCCAGGTCCCAGTAGCAGGCAGAGCCCTGCACTGACCCACAGCCAAGGGCTCTGCTCTGCCAGGGGCTGTGAAGGAGTCACTTCATCCCCTGGGCTCACTGCTCATCTGCCAGAGGGGCACGATGATTGCCTGCTTTGTAAAGTACTTCAGGACCTTCTGGAGATAAGTGCTTTAAGAGAGGTGTTTTCCCTCTTCCCTCCAAGGCACAGAGCTGTAGCAGTCCCTCTGTCCCTGCCTCCAAGGGAAAGCAGGAAATGATGTTGATATTGTGGTTGAGGAAAGCAGGAAATTATGGTGGTGTTGTGGTTTGAAACATAATATAGAGCAGCAGTTTGTTAATTTTCTTTATTGTGTTCTACTCAATAAATTTACATGGTGCAAGTGTCTTCCAGATAATGCTGTAACACATCCCTGGTTTCATCATATTTGCCCTAATCCAGAAATGCTTTTCTGTGTCTTTCTAGATTCCGAGCGTTCCCATCTCTCCTCGTTCACCATGAAGTTGAAGGGCAAGTTTCATTCACCAAAAATAAAGAGAACACCCTCAAAGAAAGGAAAGCAAGTTGACCTGACAGTGAAAACACCAGAGAAGTCAGTGAACAAAGTAAGCAAAGGCCATGTTCTGTTATCCTGATGGGTTCTTGCTTTCTGGTACTCAGTCTATCATAATCTGGTGTGTGAATTTGTCCTGTGCATAATTCTGCAGCTCGGGGATCCTCAGGGTCATTTTATGATTACCTATAAACAGCCCTGTGTAGTATTAAATCAAGGCATGTGCTTCCCTTTGCAGAGCATGATGAGACCTCCTTCCACAAGCATTTAAATATCTCATTATGGAACGTGGTGTATGGGCTGACACATCCTCCCCACATGCACACCCTGTGGGTTGTGCTTCCAAAGAGCTGCCTGGTTTGGGGTGTGATCCTCTGAAAAACCCCAGACCCAGGCAAGCACGTCCTTGAAGCTGCTCCAAAGATGTGCTCAATCCCTGGTGACACCAGCAGGGAGAGTCCCACAGAGGTGTTGGAGCAGCTGCTGATCCAGCACAATGTTCCCCAGAACAAATGTACTCCAGGTCCTCTAAGCAATGAGGTCACAAACTGATCTGTGTTATCTCCTCTCCTGTTGTGACCTGATTATGTAGCTGGAGACTTTCTCTGTGGCAGCACTGTTGCAGTCAGTTTTCAAGTACAAATTGAAGCCAGAAGTTAAGAACAGTTGAGGTTGTTTAGGATAATTAAACATCATTCTCAGCTGTTAAGTCTCATCCAGTGCTCAGTGCCAGACATGCAGAATTTTTCAGATTATCTCTGCTGGGAGTTGTTGTGGAGTTACTGAGAACAGCCAGCAAGATAAAGTTTTGTTAGGTTTTATGACTTGCTTAACACCCAGAGAAGTCTCTGCAGCCTTCCTCACCCTATTCTGCCCCATCAGATGAAAGATGATGAGGGATTTTTCCCCAGGAGACTGTGGAATTGCTTTCTAGGGAGCCAAACACCTTGCATTGCTGAGTGCTATTTAAAAATAAAACTAAAAAACCCCAAGACAACCCTGAGAGTACTCCTTGAAGGCTTTTAATTCCAATGATGTTTCAGGATGGTATCTTGAGATAATTTAGCAGCCTTCCTTTAAATTGATGTGTGACCACATTAAATACATTAGAAAATGAAGAGCCCTTTTCAAAATGTGGTCTATAGCAAATGCATGTTAATAATAGATGAAGTTTTTGCTTTTCTATTTTTCCCCTAAAAACAGTGCAAGAGGATTTACTAATAAGCCATGCTGGACGTTAAAATAATTTTTTATGTACAGATTGGGATTTTTTAGTTGGAAAACAAAACACTTGAAATATTTTTTAATTACTGTACATGATTATTTAAACTGCATTCATCTTTATACTGCAAAATATTGTTGATTTCTGGTTCATTCCTTACCTATTTTAATAGCTACTGCCCAACTAATCAATTAGTTGGATGTAGTCAGCTCATTAGCTTTAGGGGAGAGAGTGGGGAAGAGGATGGACCTGGATTGTTGCCAGTTTTTCTCACTGGAACACAGACATCAGTTGACAAACGGGAGCTCTTCTGTCCGAAGGCTCACTTGATAAACCAAATATCATCCTTTTCTCCCTCTTAAGTACTTAAGATGCTATTTTTGTGCTCTTGAAGTAGATAATCACTGTAGAGCAGAAATAGCAATACTAAAAATTAATGTAAAATCACGATGTGTAAGCTGAAGGATATGCTCAGCTCATGCCAACATCATCATCTCCTCTTCCCCTTTATATCTGGATGGGGACAACATTGGAGATGTTCTTTTCTTTTTAGAACCTCCTTTTGTCCCCTGAACTTGGTGATTCTTGTCCTGTTGTAGGAACAGGAGTGTCCTTCCGTGCTATATACAGACTTACGATAGGTTTTACACTGCCAAAATGTAAGGAAAAAAGGGATGATTCCAGCTTTTGTAATTGGGTGTATTCTGTACAGCTCACTGTGACCCTTTCTGGGTCAGCTGTGTCTCATACATGATGCATTTGCAATTTGATTATTAAGGGAAAATTTCAGAAATCATCCAGAAATGTCTATATGTGTCAGGCAGGGATTTAGAGGAGATGCTGTTTTGCCTGGGTTGTAACTTTTTCCCATTTAATGTCCCAAAGAGAAATGGGAGGCTGCCCCATCCCTGGGAGTGTTCAGGGCAGGTTGGACAGACCTGGGGCAGTCTGCTCTGGTGGAAGCTGTGGCAGGGGTGGAATGAGATGAGATTTAAGATCTCTTCCAACCCAAACCATTCCATGGTTCTGTGCACTTCTATGTATGATACTTTGGACTTTGGAAGAGGATTCATTACAAAGTGCTCCTGGGAATGTCACCCAAAGGAGAGGGAAAAAAACCCAAAAAATAAAAAATAAAAGAAAGGGCTGTGTCCCAGGCAGTGTCTGGATTCACATCCCTTGGTGTGCTCAGAGGAAGGATTTGTGTTTCCAGTTGTCATTCTCAGCCCTGAACTCTGTCAGGCCCATCCCTTCTGTGCACCAGGAGAGTGTTTAAGCTATTAAGTCACAAGCCTTTCTACAGGAAACAGTTGTTGAATGAAACCCATAAACAGCCATGGGAGCAGGAACTGCAGTCTGCATTTTTTCACTTCTGTTTGAGAGCTTTGACTGCTGGACCATGGTCGTACTTACCCAGGGAATTTACAGACCCTCTGATCCCTAAAATGTGTGATCATTTCATATGAAGTGCAAAACCTTGGAGGAGGCTGAGGCTCTCCATAGATTAATGGTTGGACTCAGTGATCCTGGAGGTCATTTCCAACCTAAATGTTTTTAAGATTCTGTATCCTGGAATAAACTCTGCAGTGGTGAGGGCACATCCCTGCAGAATGGGAAATGTCATTTTTTTATCCCAGTGGGTTGCCAGGATTCTCCTCAGCAAGGAAGGGAGTTCAGGGCACTGTGGGCTGTAGATCAGAACTTGAGGTTCCTGGCAAGAAGTGTTGTCCAAAGGGGAAGCAGCAGCAGATTTTGGGCACTGCCCAGACGAGATGGAAAATGACAGGGTGGTTTGCAGTTCTTGGATTGGGACTTAGACTTCTGAAGTTGGAGCAAGATGGAACTTGGGATTCTAACCCTTTTATGCAACTGGCCCCAAATTACTAACCAGTGCTGCCTATAAATTGTTCTTCCTAAAACCTTTTGGGCTGCTGGCCTGATTTTGTAGAAAAGCAGCAGTTTAACAGCTGACAGGAATATGGGGAGCACACAGTGCCCATAGGTCATTAATTCCTGAAGCTGAGGAGATAATGGATGAAATCTGACTCTGCTAAGCTCTCTGCTCCTTTTCTAGCAGTGCTCAGTAGTTATTTTAAATCTCACTTAGAAACTACTTGTGGCCTTAAAAGTCCTCCAGGCATACTGTTGTAAACTTTTAAAAAACTATCCCTGTCCAGAATGCCATTGAGGTATCATGTGTCACTTCTGAATTTCTTCCTTTTGTGTTTGTGGTGGCACAGAAATTAGTGACCACAACTCAGCTTTATTCCAATGAATTGTTCCCTTCTGCAACATTCATTCACCAATGCCAAAACTTAGCTTTTACAGTTGGTCCTCGTGGAAATTGTGTGAGTTCTCTTCTTCCAGCAGCATCACAAAATGATTCAGGTTGGAGGCTCATCAGAGTGGAGTTTATTTGGGTGTTTTCATGTATTTTACAAGGACATGTAGTAATTGGACAAGGGGTGTTGCCTTTAAATTGACAGAGGGCAGGTTTAGGTTAGATTTAGGAAGAAATTCTTCCCTATGAGGGTGGTAGGGCCCTGGCACAACTTGGGCTGTCCCATCCCTGGAAGTGTCCCAGGCGAGGTTGGATGGGGCTTGGACAGCCTGGCATAGTGAAAGGTGTTCCTGCCCAGGTGGGCTTTAAAGTCCCTTCCAACCCAAACCATTCTGTCCCAGTTTAGGGTGTGGGTTTCAAAGCAGTGTCCTTGATGTCATCAGTGGTGTTATTCTTAGCCTAAAGCTGATCAAGATCAGCCTTCAGTTTGGAATGCAGGTAATTCTGAAGGTTAAAGTGAGGGTGTGATCTTGCACTGACTATTCCTTTGAAAGAGTAGTGATTAAATTTAAAAGTGTTTGTGGTAATAAGAGGTTTTTCCACTCCTCCTGGAACAGCACCTCAGTGTCACCAAACTTTGGGTTTGTTAAAGGAACCCTGCCCTTAAAATACTGAAATTTTAACAAATCTCTGCATTTCTTCCCTCCTCTTCAGAATGTATCATGGCTGGAGGAGAAGGAGAAGGAGGTGGTCAGTGCACTGCGCTACTTTAAGACTATTGTGGACAAAATGGCAATTGATAACAAAGTGCTGGAGATGCTGCCAGGCTCAGCCAGTAAAGTGCTGGAAGCCATCCTGCCCTTGGTGCAGACTGACCCACGAATCCAGCAAAGGTGAGTTTCCTCCTTGGCTTTAGGGGCCATGACAGACCAACAGGCTCCTGCTTTATCTGAGGAACCTCGTGGCAGGAGATGCTGGTGAAGTGACTCCTGTTTTCACTAAATTATTTTCAGACATCATTTAAAAGCAGATTCCCTGCTGTGAAGAAGCTCATGCCATGGAAAGATAAAGCAAATTAGGCTGCTTTCAGAGTGGAGGAAGGGATGGTTCTTAGCATAAACTTAGAAATTCATTGTTTTCCAGAGGGAGATTCTCTTCAGATGCTATTCCTGTTTCTGCAGTCCATGGTGGTATCCTACAAGCTAACAAATCCAATAGCTTCACCTGAAAAAAGAGTTTATCTTCAGAGTAATCCTTTTTTGTGCTCAGTTTATCCACCCTGATATTACAGAAGTCTGAGCCTGCACTCTTAACTGCTTTTTTTGGATTTTGCTGGATCAGATACAGAAGTAAATAGATGTACTTCAGCAGATTAACCAGTCCAAGTTCATTCCTGCCTCACTCAACAGATTATTGTTTTATGTTTTAACAGATTATGTGTATTACGTTTTTACCAGTTAGGCAGTGGGTTTGAAGCCAGGAAAGAAGTAGAAATTTGCCAAAGCCAAGCTCAGCATGGTTTATAAGAATTTGTGGTGTTGCCAAGCCACAGAGATATTGTTGGTGTTCAGCCCATGGATGCTGGAGCAATTGATTTCCAGAAAACAAACAAACATTGTTGAATAATACTGAAAGAGCAAAGTTAACACAGAGGAAAGCACAGAACTAAGCAGAGAAATGCAGGTGTTTGGTTCCTGAAATCCTGCCAGGTTTTGTGCTGTTCCTGTTTGTTTTCCCATTAAATAGCTCCAATTTTTTTTTACTTTCAAGATGCTTATTTCAGTGCTGGCACAGGGAAGGTTTATAATGCAGTTGGGGTAGCACTGGGTGCCAAATACTTTGCAAACAGAGATGCTCAGTTGTGTTTGGCCCCAGAGCTGAGGCCAGGGCAAAAGGAAGGAGGAAATGGGTGAGTATCACACCTGTGGCTGGGACAGGTAAGATCCAGTTGAGGTTGGATCTTTTGAACCATAAATCTGTTAAAATGGGAATGTCCTCTACACAGAGATAAGTCTCTGTTTCTGGAAACACTGTGCATTAAAGCACAGATCCCATGCCCTGCCTTGCTTACCCTCCCAAAAAAACCCAAAAGGGGATCTGGTTTTCTCAAAAAGCCATGTCCTTCTCTCCCTACCTGTGGCAGGACACAAAGGGGTGACTCTGATGGCAAGAACAGTGAGCAAGACTTGTGTCAGTGACAAAGAAAGCCCTACAATTATTGTTGGACTTCTTTTGGCTTTAGGGGAAGCATTTGCATCAAGGAAAAAAGTAATTAAATCTTGCACAAAATGGGCTTTCAATTACTGCCTCCTTAGAAGGAAGCAGACTGAAGATTAATGGCAAAGAAATCAAAGCCTTAGAAAGAGATGAGGGAGGGCCCTGTTTAGGAAATATCTCCTACCAAGCTAATTTCATTTAAAATGAGAACAAATGGCAAGCAACAAACCTTAAAAAAAACCCCAAACAACAACCAAACAATCAAATCCTTGCCATTGTTTGTATTCCCTGGTTGAAACTTGACAGTAGTTCTTCCCCCAGTCCTGCAAACCTCATTCACCTAAATAAACTCATTGGAGCTCATGGGCTCGATTCTTTTCTCACAGATAATGAAGTTACTGGAGTTAAGCCAATGCAGAATGGATAGCAGAGAGAAATGGGAAGATTTGGAACAACTTGTATCAGTAATGATTGCAAGATTACACCTTCTCTTATCTGTTTATGGTTTTGATGCAGTTTGAAATTGATTTAACGTGGCAAAGAATTGCTGAAGCGTTGCCATCAGCAGTGCTGTTAACACACCTTGTTTAGTAATGAAGTCGGTGTTTTCAGAATGGCCAGGAAAATGCCTGGGAGCACTGTTGTTACAGTTAACTTTTATTTAAAGCTGTCATCCTTCCAAAACTCATTTTTTTCTTTCCCCTTCAGAACAATAGCTTCAATTCTGTTTCTCATTAAAAACAAAACAAAGCAACACCCTTCCTCTTTCAAACCTGAAATTCATTCAGTTCAGTTTCTCTAAAGAAGTAATTTTAATTACATGTTTTCAGGCATTATAAACAGTGAGGCAGTGATTTGTAAAGGAATGAATAGAGTCAGCTCTCAGTGGTCCAAGGTGGTTTTGGGGAGAGCTAATAAGGAAGAAGGATAATACTGAAATAACATAACTTAAATGTAGGGCTTGAATACTTATCTTTAACGTTAAGGCATAGGATGGAGCTGTAAATTAAGATGGAAAGAATTGTTTTTAGCATTGCTGTGTTAACCTGCATCCTAGATAATTCCTTCTGATACTTGGGAATGAGCTGTTGGTGGTTTGTACCTTCACACTGTCATCATTTGGTGCTAGAGAACAGGAGAGCAGCTGAGCTTTGTCACCTGCTCAACACAAATTCTGAGTGTCAGAGAGCAAAGCACTGAAGTGCACAGTGTGAAACTCACTCTCCTAACATTTGATAGCATCTCCAAAATTTCTTTTTGTTCTCTTTTTTTTTTTTTTTTTTTTTCCTCAACTGCTCCCTGTCCTGCTGTGCAGTTCTGCCATCTCATCCTGCTACAGCCGAGTGTACCAGAGCCTGGCCAACCTCATCCGCTGGTCTGACCAGGTGATGCTGGAGGGGGTGAACTCAGAGGACAAGGAGATGGTCACAACAGTGAAGGATGTCATAAAAGCTGTTCTGGATGGAGTCAAGGTACGTGAGACGTTGTAAATTTTATTATAAAGAGCATATAGTAAAGTATTTTAGAAGAGATCTGTGTAAACTTGAACTCTTCTAGTGTCAACTAGACCCCTTCTAGTTTAAACTAGACCCCTTCTAATTTAAACTAAACCTCTTCCAGTTTAAATTAGACCTCTTCTAGTGTAAACCAGACCTCTTCTAGTTAATCTCTTCTAGGTTTTTAAGTGCAGGTAAAATATGATGATCCTATTTCTGCCTTCAGTAAACTTACCTCTTAAATCAACTGTTCCATAACTTAAATGTTCCTCTTTGGAGTGCTGGTTAAAGACTAGCACAGTTTGGCTCTGAATGGGAACTTCTGGCATGCTCACCCTGGCATTTGGATGAATTGGACGAAGCAATGGATCTTTCTTCAGTGTTGCATTAAATTTTCAGCAAGTCATTCCCAGTCTCCCCTGCAGATTACAAGACGTGGTTTGCACATTTTCTGTCTCAGCAAAATAAAATGAAAATGCTCCCTTGTCAATGCCCACAAAGAATGAAAGACTCCAGCTCCATCTTTTAAGAGAAATTTCAAGGGATTTGTCAGTGGTACATCACCACTCTGAGCAGCTGGATTAGGGTGTGGAACAGGTGATGAGCTAAACTCAGTTTTGTGCAGATTAGTTTTACATTGCTAATGGAAACGTTGAACA
This sequence comes from Ammospiza nelsoni, assembly GCF_027579445.1. Taxonomy (NCBI): domain Eukaryota; kingdom Metazoa; phylum Chordata; class Aves; order Passeriformes; family Passerellidae; genus Ammospiza; species Ammospiza nelsoni. The sequence continues at coordinate 7,688,916 of NC_080652.1, read as the reverse complement.
GAAACCTTTGTGTCCATTGTCAGACCTGCTTGTAGCATTCCCTCCCTCTTCCACCCTGGACAAGCTGTGGGCTTTCCTCCTCCCTGGAAGGTTCTTGTACCCATTATTTCTGTGTCCCAGGCTGTCCCTGGGCTGATCACTCACCTGTCCTGGCACTGTTGGTAAAGTTTGGTTGATCTGGGCTTAGGGCACCAGTGGAGTCTTATCTCCTGGGAATCTTATTTTGGAAACTTTAGAGGAAGTTAAATCTCTTTCAGGAGCAGGGCTGAATTTAAAGGGGAATGTTTAAATCACAAGAAAAATTGGGATGGAGTTTTAAGAACTGCAGCATCACCTGGAGTTAAGGATCAGGAACTGGTGCCTTTCACTGTACTCAGACTCAGTTTTATTAAATGGAGCCAAATGTAAAAACAAAGTGGATCTCCCAGGCTTTGACTGTCACATTTTCAAGCCTCTTGGTTTGATGTCTGCTTCATCTGGATATCTCTTTAATGTCACTCAAGCACAGATACTAAAGTCTGCTATTACTTTATGAGCCTTTTAAATAAATATCTTTGAAACAAATCATTTCTAGCACCTAAAGAAGATGGATTTTCTAGGATTATTTTGCACAATATGCTCTTTAACTTTAAGCTACACATTTTAAAAGTAAAGCTGGCCTTAAATTTGCACAGCAGGAGAGAGGAAAAGAGTTTAGCCTAAAATCTCAGCTGCTGTTAGTCTGGAATTCAGCAGCAATTTGGAGGATGTGAAAATCTGTGCTGTAATTCCCCAGCAAATGGTGAGTTACCACTGAGTGAATCTGCACAATCCCAGGGAGGGATGTGTTATCCCCAGATGTGGATCAGAGCTATGTGGTCTCATTGCAGGAGAGTTGGGTACACAACTTGGGAGTTGTTCTTTGACTTCAAACAGTATTGAAACCCTTGGTACCTGTTGCCTTTCAGCCAGAGCTGTGTCCTCTGCACACTGGGAGAAGCTCTGGGATGGGGGAAGGTCTGGGATGTCTGTTCTTGAGCCAGCCCAGACTGGAGCATCCATGGACATGTCCTTGCAGTGCTAAATCAGGCTCTGCTTTGTTTTTAGACTGAGTTATTTTGGCCTTCCAGTTGGAGCTGGCTCATGTCTGGTCAGCCCTAGAGCAGATGTGTGGCTGTCTGGGGAGATGGGAGAGTGTTTGCCCATCAAGAGGTCAGCATTTGGGAGCAGCATGCTTTCACCTCCTGCACAGCAAGGAACAAAGTTTATTTTAGCAAGGCCCAGCCACATTTGGTGGAAGCAGAACTGAGATGATGGACACTTCTCTCCACAGCAGAGCCTGTGTTTTGTTTTTCTGGCAGATCACACAAGATCCACTTCCACATTTCAATGCTTACTTCTTTATTTTCAGAATTAAACATAAAGGAGACTCTTGTTCACCTCTGTTACTTGATATTTTGATCTCATGTTTTAGGGCTTTGCTAGGCAGGGGAAAAAATCCTTGGTTTGATTACATAACTTCTCAAAAATCCATCTCATTGTGGAATTTTCAGCTTGCTGAAGTAGCACAGTTTGTAGAGAGGCTTTAATTATCTCTAATTACTGCTGCAGGAATCTCTTTCCTTGCTGATAAGGAATAGCATAATGTGCATCTGGCTCAGTTGTGTGCACATTACCTCTATGTGTATGCTAAAGATTCTGGCTTGATTTCCAAATGCTGATTCTCATTTGGGGATAGCAGAGAGCAGAAACACTGAGGGTCTGGTGATATTTGTCAAAGTTGGAAGGGAAAGTGATCCTCTCAGGTAATTGCAGTCATGCCTTGGTGCCTCCACTGGAAGGTGCTTTGGGTTTTTCCTCCCCCAGTCCCAATGGTTTGAATAATTCTGAAGATACTTTTGAGCCAAATTGGGTTGGTTTTCTCCCATTTTAACCTACATTTCCATGTGGTAGACAACTTTGTGTCCATTATGATTGGCAAAATAGGAAAACTGAGCACTTCAGCCCTGAGTGTCTGGGGCTCCTCAGTGCTGCTGCAGCACAGCCACCACCACAGTCTGCAGTGTTGGCCTGGCTTTGGTTTCAGGTGAAGGAAAAGGAGACATTCACTTTCCCTTCCACAGCCTTCTCAGGGGGATGTTTAAGGAGTATTTTGGCTTTCGGTTTGAATGCCCACATATTTTATTTCCCTTATTGTGCTCCTGTGTGTTTGCAGTCCTCGCTGGCCACTACCCCAGAGACTCCAACCCTGAGTCTCTTTAAGTACATGAGGATCTCCAAAAACCTTTTCAGCAGTGGAATTTTGCCCAGAGGGCAGAAAGGTGGCAATCCATTGAGTCATCACTCAGCCCCATGATGCCAAATGCAGCCAGAAGAGTCAAGTGATGTTACTCATCAGGACACTTTCCAGAACACACTGTTCCCACCAGGGCTCTCTGTCCCTCATCTTCATATTTTAGTCCCCATGGACATCTGTTTGTGCTCCCTCTTCCTCCCCCCTGTGTGGGATGTTCTGGAGAGCTGAATTTTTGGCTAACACGATGTACTGTGTTGGAGCACCAGCTCACACCAGGAGTGTAAGTAGGGCATGGAGACCAAAGTCAGCTGTGGTGGACACTTGGATGGTGTTTGCTCCTTACTCCTCTTGTTGTGTGTGTGTTAACCCATGGAATTTCAGCTTTCAGTAGAGCCTGATGTAAAAGGGCCAGAACTGGAGTATTTTCCTTCCTCAGAGGGATGATGGCAATGCCAGGTGTTTCCAAGCTCCACAGACAACGACACAAAGATGATACTGGAATGATGACACTGTACTTCAGGCTGCTTTAAAATAAATAAAATTAAAATTGATCCCTTCCAGTTTCCTTTGTGTAACATGCTGGGAAGCCAATAGCGGCAGGAAGCAGTGCCAGTTTTCCAGGCTGCCTGTAAGAGGGGCATGTGTTTGTGTCTCTGAGCTGGAGATGTATTTGTCAGCCTCAGACAAATCCATGAAATGTTCTCTCTGTCTTTGTGGCGTGAATGATTGTTGCTTTGACTGCTGGCAGACTTAGAGTTCAGGATTATCATGCCCTTATCTCTTTATCCAGAGCCTTATCTGCCCATAACAGATACACTGCAGTAGCTTCTTGAATGATTAGGTCTTCTATTACTAATGTGTTAAAAGGTAGCTTCAGGGGAAGCAGCCTTTTAATGAAGGTATTCTCTGCTTAATTTTTGGTGGGGCATTTTACAGAAAACTTGCTTTTTGAAGCAAATACATTCTTATTTATAAAATAGAAAGCAATTATTTAATGTTGGTTTTGGCTAGATGAAGTACTCCACTGGGTAAGACTGTTTTGTACTTAGATTTATATATGTAAAGCAAATTTGCCATTATTTAGGGTGTTGTGTGGACTGGAACACAGTTGTGAGACAGAGGAAAGAGGAAGCATAGCAAAAACACACACATGTGGGTTTGTGCAGAATCCCCATTCACTCAGGGTAATGAACTTCACTCAAATGCTGCCAAAACTTCCTCTGGGTGCAGGCTGCTCCTCAGCAGCTGTTCTGCATCATTTGTGTGGCTCTGTACCAGACTTACACCCAGCTCAGCTCTCTGTGTCCACACCATCATTAAACCATAACCAAGAGTTTACTGCAGTAGCATCTCTTTGTGTTCTGAGATGTTTAAGTGCAGCATTCATGAAATGATGATTATTCTCTTTTTCTTCTCTCCATCCATCAGGAGCTGGTCAGACTCACGATTGAAAAGCAGGAGCATCCCTCTCCCACAAGCCCAGTTAAACCCAGTTTGCCAGCATGTAAATCTGACAGGTGGGTCACTGATTTCTTCTGTGGGCAGCACTGATGTAGAAGGGATAATTTCTGACTGCTGACAGTGGAGTCACTCAGCTGCTCTTCACAGAGGGTGGTGTAGTGTTCTTTATGTAGCCACTGTCCATTTCAGTAGGATCACTAAATGTGCTATGATAGGACAGACACCAAAATCTGGCAGTGAAACACCCTTTGTGTCACATGCACTCTGAGCTCTGCACATACATGGAATTCCACCTGCAGATGCAAATTCTGCCTTCTGCTCTAGGTGTCTGTCTGATAGCACATGATTTAAAATAGGTTTGAGTCTGTCAGGGCTGTGTTCCAGCTGTGGTTTATGATTTACAGTCTGTGTTTTGCATGTGTTGCAGCCCATCAGAACTTCCCCTTACAGACCGAGAAATGGAGATCCTCAACAAAACAACAAACATGACTCAATCCAACGAGCTGCTGACTGACTCCATGGATGAAGAAGTTGCACCTCCTAAACCCCCTCTGCCCAGCATTCGTGTGGCAGAGAACAGGTAACACTGCCCAGCCAGCCAAAGAGCACCAGTGCCTCTCACCACCCTGTTGGATTTTAAACAATCTTGCAAAATGTGCACAAGAGGGGAGGGTTTGTGTTACTTTTGAATTTCCAGTCCTCCAGAGCAATTCTTCCCTGCTCCTGCACTCTTTGTGTTCTCTCTTATTATTTCTTTGTGTCTTTTCCTTCTTTTTATGTGAGGATAATGCCATGCCCTGATACCCACACATGAGAGGCATCACATAAATCCATATAACCTCACATAAAACTGTGTGATTTCCGCACTGTGCAGTCTTGGTCTGCTGTATCCCATGGGAAATGTTCCTTTAACCTCAGGGGCAGTTCCCAATCTGTCCTGCACAGCCAGGTTGTTCAGCTTTGCCTATCAGCTTAAGAGTGAAAGCCAGGAGTGTGTGAAAAAAAAGACCTTGTGCTTGGTTGTTCTTACCCTGTTCTGAGAGTAACCACATGAAACTTTCTGTGTTCTATTTTGAGAAGGAAGAGAAAACCCCCAATTTGCAGGTTTGTGTGTGTGTGTGTTGTTTTTCTCCTCTAGTACTGGTGCTGATGGCTGGTGTGAAAAATACGTGTTGTGGTAATTTGCAAATGCGGCTGTGGCTGACAAAAAGAATCACATTTCTGTGTATTTTATGAATTCTCAAAGGTTATATAAAATTTTTATGGTATGTTCCAAGAACAGACTATGTGTGCTCTTGGGAACTTCTCAGGCTTGATGACTACCAGAATTACGTGTCAATAGGAGCAAAAACTTAAAAGTCAAAGGGTTAAACTCTCACAAATTACTGTAAATGTGTGGGTCTGACACAGATTCATGCCAAAACAGGGGGCCCTCACAGTGCACAGTGAAAGCAGCTCTGACCCTTTTGTTCCCTGAAGTTCACCAAGAAAGCAAAGACCAAAAAAGAGAATTTTCCTGTCCTGTAAATCTGTTAAAATTTGAGCATTTTTCAGATCTGGAAGGTTTGAGGAGGGGGAGGGACTTCTGTGAATGGAAACAATATTTGGGTCAACCAAAACATTTAATTTGGATTTTCACTGCTTTTATTAAGAAATAATTACCATGCTAATTAACTCCATTAAATTATACTTTTTGCAGCAGCATTTGTTTCTGTTTGAGAAATACCAACCTTAAGAAATAAATCACTTAACAAGAGAGTTACCTTACCTGTGAGACTATTCTTAAATCGATATTTTTAGTGGATACCTTTTGCTGAATAGCTCCTGGCTGACAAAAGCTCCTGGAAAACATCTCGTGAAGCCTCTGAAAATCCTTTTTTTTTTTTTTTCTGGAAGAGTGATGGAAACATCAATTCCTGTTGTGTCTTGCAGCCCTCCACCAGCATTACCCCCTAAAAAACGTCAGTCTGCACCTTCCCCAACCAGAGTGGCTGTGGTGGCCCCCATGAGCAGAGCTACCAGTGGGTCCAGTTTACCTGTTGGGATCAACAGACAGGTAATGGCATAACCCCATTGTGAGAGCCAAGGGAAATGTGCTGGGAGCTGGAGAAAAGCTCAGGGAGATGCTGAGAGCTGCAGGTCCCTGCTCGTCCCAGGCATTCTGCAGTGGGAGTGGCAGTGGCAGGAGCAGCAGTGTCATAAATAATGTTGGCAGCGTTTTTTTTTTTTTTTTTTTTTACAGCGTTGTTGTGTTTAATTAACAAATTGCTACAAACTTGGTTGCCTTGAGGGGTGGCAGAGTGTGAGGGTGGGAGAGGCTGAGTGTTGCCATGGCCAATAGATCAGGGGACAGCAGCTGGTTGAGCTCCCTGACGTCTCACCATCTCTTGAAAGACTTATTTTCATCCAGTCACAATTTCAAACATCTTTTAACTCAAGCAGCAGTTTGAGCTGCTGCTCTGACTGCTGGTGGTGCTTTGGGGAAATTTGTACATTTTCTGGTAGAAAAATGGGAAAGTTGTATGTGTGTTAATCACATTCAATTTCTTGTGCTTGTCTGGGGTTTATGAGGTTGTAAATGGCTGGGTTTGCTTTACCCATTCAGGAACTTACTAGCTCAGCAGTGAGGACCTGAATCATATCAAATTGCACAAAAATCAAATCTTGTCCTCATCCCCAAAGCCTCAGCTCTGGCTTAGGGAGCCTCTACAGCCATTTGGCTGACTCAGATAAGCTGTGGCCACTCTTCAGTTGAAACTACAGTCACACTAAAGGTGTTCTGATGGAGTGGGAGTAGTGAGGGGTTCACTCACAGGTTAATAAGCTTGAGGTGATTTCTGAAATGGGCCCATAGACATAGGCACAGAAAGTTGTATCTCACTGTAGTTTATTTTCTCTTTGTGTGAGGTAACCAAGTATTTGCTAAAGGCCCAGGTGTGTCGTGAGAGGTCTTGCAGTGTCATTCCCTTGTCTCAGTGTTGGGACAGACAGCAGACACAGGTAGCTGTGAAGAACTTGATCATCTTCTCAGCATGTGTAAAGTCCAGTGTGGTTACAGAACCCCTGCTTGAAATCAAGAGCACCCAGAGCTCCCTGGCATGCCCTGTTTGCCACATCAGAGAGTTTCTGTGTTCTCCCTGAGCTTAGAGAGAGCCAGCAGCACTGGGAGGTCTTTGCTCCTCGAGCTGCATCTTCCTCACTAGCGAGCTACCAAGAGTGATGATGATTTGACGTTTTTATTTTTTTATTTCTGTCCTGAAGGATTTTGATGTTGACTGCTATGCCCAGAGGAGGTTGTCAGGCGGGAGCCACTCCTACGGGGGGGAGTCTCCTCGGCTGTCCCCGTGCAGCAGCATTGGCAAGCTGAGCAAGTCAGACGAGCAGCTCTCGTCGCTGGACCGCGACAGCGGGCAGTGCTCCCGCAACACCAGCTGTGAAACCCTGGGTAAGAGGGGCTGCTGGGGGCTGCTCTGCCCTGCCAGCTCAGCTGCACGAGCTCATGGACTCAGTGCGCTGCACTTGCAGCTGCTGGCGTGGAGTTGCTGCAGGCAGCTCAGTGCGGAGCTGTTTCAGAGAGGGAAAAGCCCAGGGGATGTGTTTCCCGTGCTGTAGGTGATGGTTCTCAAACTCAATTCAGCTCTCAAGTGGAGTGTTTTCTTCATTTCAGCCCTGTCTGCAGAAATTACAGTCCTGGTAGACTAAAGCAGTGTGGTTTCTACATGCTAGGAGAGAAAATAAAAATATAAATATGACAAAAATTAAGTCTGCAGATGTCTGCCTATTGAATTTTTGTTATTTGTTTGCTAGTGTAAAGAATTAATTATGAGTTGTATGAAGTCTGGATGTTACAGAAGGTGTAAAAAGATGGTCCCAGCTGCAAGGAAGTTCCACTCTGATTAAAATGAACCGATTAATTAACTGATAGAATGGGAGGGACAGAACTGAGAAGGTCTAAACAGTAAAAGAGAGAAACTAATACATCATTCTCTGTTTACCCAGATCAATCAGATCACTATGATCCAGACTATGAATTCCTGCAGCAGGACCTCTCCAACACTGATCAGATACCTCCTCAGGGGCCCAGCGTCCTCAGCCCCTTGCCAGAGTCCCTGGGCGAGTCTGGCTCCCCTTTCCACGGACACACGTTCCAGCTCCCGCAGGGCTCCTCTCCTCCACTGGAGCCCTGCAGCCTCCCAGGAGCGGCACAGCCAACAGAGACTCCCCCAGCTTTGCCAGAGAAGAAGAGGAGGAGTGCAGCCTCGCAGACCTCAGAGAGCTCGGGCTGCAGGGTGTCCTACGAGAGGCACCCATCCCAGTACGACAACATCTCCGAGGATGACCTGCAGAGCGCCGCCCTCGTCCCCTCCATGCCCTTCACGCCCTTTGCTGCTGTTCTGCCTTTCCAGCAAGGAAACTCTTCAGCTCCAGTGGGATTCATTGGTGATTTTGCTGCTCCAGTTTCGAACAGTGACCCAGAAAAGCCGCCACCTCTGCCAGAGAAGAAAAACAAACACAGTAAGAAGCGAGTTTCTGGTTGGGGTTTGTTTTTTACCTTGCAGTTGTCGTGCTTGTGATCATCACTAAGTAGTGGTGATCGTGGTGATGCTCTTATTTGAGTCTGAGTGTCCAAAGCAGTTGGTCAATGTCAAAGACATGGAGGGGAAATGTCAGGGCTGTGATGGGCAGGGGGTGATTCCTGGGGCCAGGACTGATCCAGGCCCAAGGGACCTGGAATCACACAGCATCTTGTTTACTGCATTGAGACCATGTTACTTCTCTGTTCACCTGAATGTGAGTCTTTGAGGCACTCTGCCTTGCAGATCTTTCTGCTCTATTCTCCCTTTTTAAGTCTGCTTCCTCCCCCCTTCCCCAATCTTGTTTTCCCACTGCAGGGGAGAGTTGGATCCTCTCCAGGAGCTCAGAGAAAGGGCTGCTTTTCTGTCCAAAACCCAGCCCTGCCAGAGCAGTTATTGGCAGTAGGAGCACAGTCACCCACATAGCTGTGCAAGACAACACTATTAACTAGACTCCAGCACTGCTGTTTTGCTGCAGGATCTCATTTCCTTTGGATGCCTGAGAATTTCCCACATCATTAAAACAAACAGCCTCTAAAAGCAAAGGCTCCTGTCCCCAGCCAGACTCCTGGCACACCAGGGCTGACCACATCTCAAGCTCACAACCTTCCTCTGATTTCCTTAATGTTCATGGCTGAAAAATGTGAAACCTCTTGCCAAACAGGCAGCCACAGTGCTCTGCCAGGGGTGGCTGTGGACTGCACAGAGAGGTCCAGCAGATTTTGCTTTACTGGTCACTGGCTGGCTATTGCATGAGGAGGTAATGTCTACAAGATCTGGAGGAAGAGCATTACACTGCATGGCTGGCAGCCCAAGAGAAGAGCTGATTTCAAAGAGCTGAGTTGGCCTTCTGGCTCCTTTCTGCAGTTTATGGACTTCTCACTGAGAATAATTTTTGTCCAGAGAGGTTGTGGACTCCATGTCCCTGGAGGTGTTCCAGGACAGGCTGGATGGCACTCTGAGCAACCTGGCCCAGTGCGAGGTGTCCCTGTGCATGGCAGGGGGGTTGAAACTGGATTCTTTAAGGTCCCTTCCAACCCAAAGCAGTCTGAGATGCTGCAATTGTATGGATAAGGTGGGAGTAAGAGGGGTGTGTGGTGTCAGGGTTATTCTCTCCATTCCTGTGCAGTGCACTCTGCCAGTCACTTCTTTAAAATACGCCTTGTCTAAAAGCATTTCCATTATCCCTGAGTGACCAGTCCACATGAGTAACCCTCAGGGATTTTACTCAGAGCACAAGGCTTGACCCACCTGAAACTGGGGGTCATCCGAGTGTCTCCATATGCAGGAAATCTCTTTTGTTCCTCTCTGGTAATCAAGCAGTTAAAGACACTAAAATCAGCTAAGAAAGAGGCTGAGATGGTTGTGGACAACAGAGAGGAAGCAAATGGGCACAGGCAAAGGTGTTACAGTTCAAAATGCTCTCCTGAAGTGTGAGCTGCCAGGGGCTGTAATACAGAGCATGTCAGTGCAGGGTCAGATCCTTGTGGATCTGCTGTTCCCAATGAGGGATGGCTGTTACCCCACTCAGGCTGGGGGGGATGCAGGGAAATGCACCTCTGTGCACGTAGGCAGGAGGGGAGATTCCTGGGTGAGTCTTGGGTAAGAGGAAATTTTGACATTTGCAAGAGAGATCTGAGCTGTTTGCTTGTGTCATTAAGCCCCATGTATTTGTTTTCTGGTATCACACAAAATGCTAAAGAGTTGACAACAAGTTTAACAGTTATCTGCATTATTGCTTGAGCACAACTTTAACCTCAGTACCAAGACCTTGTGTGAATTTTCTTTGATGTTGGATTAGAGTTAATTGTAATCTGGCACTACCAGAAATTTTGTGAGTATTGATCAGATTGCATTGTTAAGAGAGGCAGGAGCTGTTACCTAATGTGTTGTCCACTCTGATGATTTGATAAAGCATCCTTGCAAAACTTGTAGGTAGTCCTGGGGCTGATACCTGACCTCTGCAAATTTTTAGTTGCATTTGTGTGACACTGAGAACTTGTTTTAAGTTGTTTTTACTCCACAGTATATCACACCATGGATTTGTGGTTGCTAGTTTTACTTTTTCAGCATTTAAAAGGCCAGTCAAACATTACTCGGGCTCTGTGGTGACACCCAGGATATTTTTTGCCCAGAGGCTGATGCATGTAGATATTCTTGTGTAATCACACAAGGCTGCTTCCAGAACCTCAGCAAGCTCCTGTGATCTGGAGAAAATGTATGGATTTGTTAAAAAACACAGATGGGACTTGGTAGTAGTGCCTTTGTTGTGGATAATCTTTTGGTAGCTGGCAGCAAGTGTTGCAGCAGAGACACTGATGGTGTTTATTGGTAATACAAGGAAGAACTGCTTGAGTTAACCTTGTGCATTGCTGTGAGCTGTGCTCAGAGGGACCTCCAAGAGTTGACTTCTGTATAATTTACACAGAGGAGTGATAGGGCTTTTAGTCTGGCATGAGTTATGGTTATTTTACTGTGCTAAGGGCAAATTACTCCAGACTTCTGCTTGAGCACCAGCACTGTGCTCCTGCTGAACGAGACACAGACACGGAACAGCTTCTGCCATTAAGAGCCCAGAGTCAGAAATAACAAGATCTTTTCCTCAAACAGCTTGGAAACTACTGGTGAGGCACTTATTCATGTTTCCCTCCCTGTCAGTGGGAACAAAACACAGCCTGGTGCCCAGTGAGCAGCTGGTATTTCACTGCAGGAACCACGCTGGGGGCAGGCTGGGCTCAGCCAGCGGATAATGCCAGCTCTGTGAGGAGCAGCTCTCCTCCCAGAGGTGACAGCAGCCACTGCCTCATTGACCTTGGCTTCTGCTATGTGGTACAGCTTCAGAATGTCCATTATTTTGGCTCTTGCCCATGCACACAAATCTGTTGTGCCTGTGCAGGGCGCAGGGTCGGGCTGGGCTGTCAGGGAGCCCTTCAGGGGGATGCTGGTGGGTCTCACCTTATTGCAGGTGTGCCTCACCTTATTGCAGGTGTGCCTTAGTGCTGATCATCCCCTAATAACCCCTTTGGACTCCAGCAGCCCCTGGTCCTCTCCTGCAGATAAGTGTTTGCTTCCAGGAGAGCAGTACCTGTGACTTGTGCCATATGGGCAGAGCTGGTGTGTGCTGGAAATCCCTGAGCAGCTTTAGCTCCTTCAGAAATGACAGGCAAGGCACTGCAAGTAGATTGCTGGGAAGGTGTTCCAGCCTCAGTCTGAGATTTCATGTTTTTTTTTAATTTTCACATATTTTCTGTCTGGGTTAAGAGCTGACATAAACTGGGCATGTGGTGGGAGAGGTTTCTCTCTCACGCCTCCTTTTCTCCTGGGGTACTGCCTTGAGACTGTCACTCCACCCCAGCTGCTCACTGGGGAGTTGCAGCCCCCATCCCTCCCTCTGCACAGTTGATGCAGGGCGTGCAGCCTGAGCTGAGCTGCTGATGTAATTTCCCATCTGCTTTTAAATTTCTGCCTTGTTAAAAACCACAGTGCAGAGGGGGAGAGGAGACCCTTTGCAATCAGGAGTCATGGGAGTGCTCTTGCTCTCTTTCTCTCCTGTTAAAGATTGGCAGGATTTTAATTATGCCTGTTTTGATTTGCACTCTGCAGTGCCAGGTTTGTATTTCACCATCCCAACTGTTTTTCACTTTGCCTAAAAACAAAGATGACAAAGTCGAGGCAGAGACATGCTCACCTGCCCAGGACTAGTTGTAACAGGCCAGGCAGGGGAGCTGCCATGACAATGGGATGCATTAGCCCCATAAAGAGCTGAGATAAAAGAGCTCTTCATTATTCCCTTGCAGATTGAGTTAAGGCAGATTGAGCATTCGGGCTCAGTGCCCTGAGCTGCAGTGATTTGATTTTACGCGAGTGCCCTTTTCACCAACACTTGTGAGCTGTGGTGTCATTGCAGAGTTTGGGGCTGTGCCAGGAGCTCACAGCCATGGATCCCCAGTGGTGGCTGCAGTTCTGGGTGTTCACTGAAGCTTTTGGAGGTGACTCAACACCAAGGGTTGGTCTGCATTCAGCAGTGGCTGCTGCATTGTGCCAGCACTGCCAGGCCTGCCTTCTTGGCTTTTGTCCTGCTCAGCTGATGAGCTCTCAAAATCTTTCCCTCAAGCTCTTGTCCTCTGCATTTCTGCAAGGACTCCCGATCCTTAGTTCAGTTTTGCTGCTAGAGAAATATCTTCCATAAGCCTTCTTTAGATCTTGTCTCCTGAAGTTGTTGTGTGATACCAGGGCATTTTCCAGGGCACAGGAGCACCTTAGCCAACTGAATCACTGATACCTGAAAAGACAATTTTAGCAATTCTGTATTTCCTGCACCATCACCATGATTCCAAATAAGACAGTAATTCCAGAACATGCTTCTTGTCACTGTGAGGTGGTGCTGGGAAGGAGCAGGGAGTCTGAGGGAGCAAGAGGAGCAAGGCTCAGGTGGCAGGGAGAGCTCAGGTCAGGACTGCAGCAGCTTTGCAGGGCTGTGCAGGACTGGCTGTGCTGCAGGACATGAACAGGTTGTGCCCTGGCAGGGCTGTGGGGTCACAGGATGGGGACAGCAGGTGCTGCCGGTCAGGATTGGAGTCCATCAGCTCCATTTCCTGTGCTCCCATTGCTCCAACCTCGTTTTTTTCATTATTTCTTTTTTCTTTATTCCATTTTTTTGGAAGATGGATATAATTCTTCTGGGGAAGGGCAGCTGTGTTAGCTCCATTTCTAAATGAAGTTTAAAATATTAGAGGAAATCTGAAAAAAGGTGCCCAAGACAGGTGCAAAGCAACTCCTTCCTGCTGACACATTTGCAGGGCTGTATCCTGTTTAAAGGCTGGCCCAGGGCTCTGCCTTGGCAGGTGAACAGAGCAGCAGCCAGTGTGGGAACCAACTTCATGATGTGCAAATCCTGCATTGTGCTCATTGTATTTATAGCTTTCCCTGAAGTCATCCACTCCTTTCAGCTGTACAGCTGAAATGCCAGCAGAAGATGAAAAATTGCCACCAAATGACCACATTTAGAAGAAGTAACAAGTGCTTGTTTATCAGGAGGAAGGGAGGGATGCTCACAGTGCCTTGTGCATGACAGCATGTTTACAAGAAGGTCTGGGTTAGTCCTTCCCATGACGCTGAAATACATCTGTTTCTCCTGCTCTCAGGTGCACAGAAAGGGATTCTTTCTTTGTTTTACATTATTCAATATACTTCTGATCCTTAATAATGGGGGTGGGTTTGTGGTAGTCTTTCTATGGCACTGGATGTCATCCTCCCCCTCCAACACTAAAATTTGCAGCAATAACTAATCCTCTGTCAGAGCTGCCCAGGCTCACCTGTGTGGGGTTTTTTATAGATTTTGGAAGAAATATTATACAGATGGTAAGGTCCTCTAGACAAGGTTTGATCCTATTTAACATTTCTATTGAGCCACGTCTCACAAAAGCTTGCGAATCAGTTGAATTTGAAAATTGAAGATGGTAAGTTGTTTTAAAAAGGGATGTGGGAGCAAAGGGTGCTGGATTTGAGCTGAGGAGGTAGGAACACGTGGTCAGTGGCACTTTTAGAAGTGTTTTGTAAGTATTTTGTACCAGGATTGGCAGTGGCATTTAAAGAGCTGAGGGAGAGGCACAGGCAGGCTCACAGGTAGGTGTTCTCTGATAACAGCTTTATCAGCTTGCTAGAATGGAGAAACACTGTGTGCCTGCTGGTTCTAGAAATCTTGCTGACTGCAGACATGAGACTTACTGTAGGCACAAGAATTATTGCAGATTTATTGTCAGGATTGCATTGTTACACTCCTAAAAAGCAGACTGACACTATTCTAGGTTTTTGGTGACTTTGGTGACATTTTGGTGACTTTGGACATTAGCTTTTGAGGAATATTCTCAGAATTGGATTATGTGAGGATTTGGGCTAAGCATCAGTGAATGATGCTTCTCAAGTTGCTGTTTGGAGACCTCATGGTTCCAGAGCTGTGTTTGTGGCCTGGGATGGTGTTTGCTGTGTGCTGGCTGGCAGGATGGAGATCTGGACTTGCAGGGTGCCCTTCTGAGGACAAGCAGCTGCCTGCTGACCCTCAGTGGGGTTTGCAGAGCAGGACAGTGAGTGCCACCTCTCTTTGCCTTGCAGTGATGGCCTACATGCAGTTTGTGGAGGACTACTCCGAGCCACAGCCCTCCATGTTCTACCAGACCCCTCAGAACGAGCACATCTACCAGAAGAAGAACAAGTACCTCAGGGAAGTCTATGGGATCAACGACTCCTTCACCAGCTCAGACCCTCCTCAAGATCTGGCACCTCCTCCTGCTCTGCCCCCCAAGCAGAGGCAGCTGGTGAGTGACACCCCAGGCTCAGCTCAGCTCTCGCTGCCCCTGGTTCTGCCAGGCAGAGCTGGTGGGAGGATGTCTCCCTGCTCTTACCCCATCGTGCTCCCTGGCAGCTTGTGAACGTGGTTTTAGGCATTTTGCATTCTGTGAAGTTTTGCTGCATTGCAACCCCACGTTCAGACAGTTCCCTACAAGATTTGAAAGTCCTAAAAATGAAAGGTTTGTCTTGCACATGGCAGGGCTGAATCTGAATCTGTGCCAGGCTTGTGTAACAACAACTGCTTGGAAGATTTGGACACACTGAGCAACACTATTCTCAAGAGATTGCTGCACTGTTGTTCCCACTGCTGTTTTGAAACTGTTGTCAGAGATGCCACCAATAATAACTGTTTGAACAGAATAACTGCTGTTATTTTATTAGGCACATATCTTTGGTACAGCCACTGCTTCGCTCTGCATGTTTCCCTCACCTCAGTCCCCTTGTGTGAGTCAGGATTTTACCTTTTCTCAGTGCTCTGCTGGCCCCCAGGCTGTTTCCACATCCACATGTGTGTGTGGGTGCTGGGTTTAACAGCACAGAAAGGGCCATTTTCCATGTGGGGGATGAAATCCTGACCTCACTGATGGCAGCAGCAGTTTTGTTTCCAACCTCACTGGAGGGTGGGATTTTCTCCCATCTCCTTTTAAGGGTTTTCCTTTCATTTCGTTTCTCCTTTTTTTTTCCAACTCCAACTTAAGGTATTTTGATTATATTCATTATCTTATTTGTTCTGTTAAAAAAAAAAGAAATTATTTTGTTTTTATGTAGCTGACTTAAATTGGCCATGGCATTAACAAAATGGAAGGAAATGTGGGAACAGAGCCATGATCTTAGCACTGTGAGGGTGACTCTTGCAATATTTCTTCATGTTGTATGTGCTAAAGTTTGACTGCCCTAGAGTGCTACTTTTTAACTCTAATTTTGGGATTTGCATAACTATCTTCCTGCGATGCAAGGAGAGTCCTAAAAAGATAAAGTGAGATTTTTTGGCTGAGAATAATAATAATAATAATAATAATAATAATAATAATTTATTTATTTTTTTATTTATTGGGACAAGACTTTAAATACTGGTATCCCATTCGCTTTGCAGAGATACTAAAGAGTCTAAGGACTCATCTCTGGAGGATCAGGCAGTTTTCCAGGGTCTGTGGTCCCCATCAATGTGACCCTCCTGGTGGCTGCACTTCAGGGATGTTTTTGGAGGTGACTTGGGCTGCACAGTCATGATCAGAGTTTGCAAAACACAGATTTACTGCAGCCATTGTGCAGAAGGGACATTCTGCTCCTGTCCTGAATTTGATGGCTGAAGCAAAGCATTTCTTTGCTGCCCTTTAATCATTTTCTGGACAGCCAGGATGTCACTGCTTTGCCTGCTGGCCTTTCTTGTAATTTTACAAGCTGATACCATCAAGGTGTTGCTTGCAGTTCCCCTGAAGCAAAGGTTTCTTCAAGTGCAGCCTCCCACCCTTCATGCCTCCGTTGGGAAAGAGGTGCAAGGAGGTGATAGCTTATTGACCAGTCCCTGTAAAAGGCACCAGACTCTTGTTCCTCTGCTCCTGCTGCCCTGGGAGATTTTGATTTGGCTAATCAAATGGGCATCAGCTGCTCTAGCAGCAGCAAGTTTTGCTGGATGGACTCTTATGTAATATAATAATGGGGAAGTCCTTTCTTGTCAGCTACAGAATAAAAAATAAGATTGTGTGTTTGCATTGTATATTTTATTCAACAAGTCTGAGAAAACCTGAATATACCTTAGCCTCTCTCAGTCTCCTTACCATAGGGAAATTCAGGAGAAATTCCTTGCCAGGATTTGTTACTTACAGTGTAAGCTGCCTCCTGTGCAAATGATTATTATTTTGGACTGGACAGAGAAATGGCAGGATGTCACTGTCACCCAGTCTCACAGCAGTGCCAGTGAAGATCCATAGCTCACACTGGGAGGCCAAGTTCCCAATGTGCAGGTGGTCAGAAAAAGCCAGAAATGTGCAAGAGCTGTGTGCTTAGAGCCAGCTCCTGCTTTGGGTGTCTGTCCCCACGGCCAGGGGACAAAAGGACAGCCAGGAGCAGCTGTCCAGGGGGAGCAGGGACGGGGAGGCAGGAGTTCACATTTAAGGGATTTGTGAAACAAAGAAGATTTAAATTGTGATTTCTGCCGAGCCTCTTGAGCTCAAGAAAGGCATATTGGTGTGTCTGCTCTGATGAGCTGTATGAATAGCTGTTTGTTTAGCCAGCCATTATATGCATTGTTTTACAGTTAGCATTTCTTGCCCTTTATTCATCACCTTTTCTGTGCTCTCTGTGTCTTGTGTCTCCTGCTTTCTCCCCCTTCCTCAGCAGGCCTCCTATGCTGCCTCTTCTTTCTCCTCTGTCTCCTACTGTGTCCAGCAACCTAAAGTGCCCTTCAGCCCCGAGGACTGCGCTGCCACTCAGGGCCTCACTATGTCAGTCTCTAACTCCTTTCTCAGCAGGCACAGCTCCTTTCCTGTGCACTCGGTGAGTTCTGAGCTCTGCAACACGTGGGTATTGTCTGACTGCTCTGCCAGTTCCTTGCTTGGCCTCTCAGGTGAACCTGGAGGTTCCTTTGGGGGCTTTTGAACTCCTCCTGTAGTCACCGGGCAGGTGGGAGAAACGGTGTGTGAATCTCACCAAGTGTAACTCTCACCAAGTGTAATCCTCCCAAAGTGTAAATCTCACCAGGTGTAACTCACTCTTCCCCAGGTGTAACTCACTCTGCCCAGGTGTAACTCTGCCCAAGTGTAACTCTGCCCAGGTGTAACTCTCCCCCAGGTGTAACTGCCCAGATGTAACTCTCCCCTAGGTGTAACTCACTCTGCCCAGGTGTAACTCTTCCCCAGGTGTAACTCTGCCCCTTCAGGTGTGACTCTCCCCAAAGCGTAACTCTGCCCAGGTGTAACTCATTCTTTCCCAGGTGTAACTCACTCTGCCCAGGTGTAACTCTCCCCCAGGTGTAACTCTGCCCCTTCAGGTGTGACTCTCCCCAAAGCGTAACTCTGCCCAGGTGTAACTCATTCTTTCCCAGGTGTAACTCACTCTGCCCAGGTGTAACTCTGCCCAGGTGTAACTCATTCTTTCCCAGGTGTAACTCACTCTGCCCAGGTGTAACTCTTCCCCAGGTGTAGCTCTCCCCTAGGTGTAACTCTGCCCAGGTGTAACTCTCACCAAATGTTCACCTTGGTGAGATTTACACACTTTTCACCGAGTGAAGCCAGGGGAGGTGTGTCTTTCTCTCCACGCTGACATTTGTGGCAGGGGACTCAGGAGCAGAGCTGGCCTGTGTGCCCAGCACACTCCTGTGTGCCCCGGGCTGCACGTTGGAGCTGCAAAGCCTTTTTGTCCCATTGCATGATGCCACTGATGTGGATGAGTCAATTAAAGGCTGCTCTGTGAGCCTGGCCTTGGGAGAAATAACAAGATGCTGTCCCCAAAATCCATGGATTTAATCAAAGATGTGGAACAGGGGCTGCAGCTCCTTTATTTAATTTTTTTCTAGAAAACAGCCCCTGCTAGATCTTCCATCTCATTTTTGCCTGTCTGCTTCTCTTCACATCTCCATGGTCCCAAACAAGCTCAGTTTGCTTGTATGATGAGCAGGGTTTTCTCTCCTACAGCACTTGTGAGCAGCCTGAAGAGAAAATGACAGGAGGAGCTGGAAATCATTCAAATCAAAATAGTATTAGAGCACTGCTTAAATCTCTGATCAGCTGCTTAAATTAAATTGTAGTAATAACAAAGTGTTAATATAATGAAATTAAATTCAACCATGGGATTCCACCAGCTCATCAGTGTGGGGCTCATTTTCATGTAACACTATGTGGTTATGCTCTGATTGCCATGTGATGACAATTGAGAATACACTATTTTTTGACAGTGACCTGGATGTTTAGTAAATTAGGCTTCTCCTGGAGAAGAAATTATCAGGCAAGACTTGAGGAGATTCCGAAGTGTTCAATTAGTTTAATATGAAATGTTTGAAAACAGTATCCTCCCACTGTGCCACTGCTATCTCCCCATTTCAGCACTTACTCATTCTTTAAAAATCAGTGATAATCACTGGTCCAAAGAAGAAGAAAGTATTCAAGTGCTTTACAAGTAGAGCTACTTCACAAGGCATGAAAGAAAGCTTTTGGCTTCCACTTGTGTGAGAGAGAGCACTATCACAGCTTTGCTGCACAGATGAAAAGGCTGAGGGGTGGCAAGGTTACTCTTTGCATAAATTCGTGGTAAACAGTTCTGAAATTTGAAGTAAAAGTCCTGAATTGTACAGCTCTCTTGCTTGGTAGTGGTCCTTGCTAGCAAAACATGGAACTGTAGGACTAGTTAAAAGTGCTTGACTATTTTTGATTTAATTGGGAGGCTATAAATATGATTCTATAATGTTCTAAAAATACGTGGGCACTTTGATTTTAAAAAGTGTCCTTGTTGGATTAAATGGTTACTACCTATTAAATTGCTCTGACCCATTCTCATCTTACTTTGGACTACATTACTGTGAATATATTATTTTAAGAAATGTTAAAACTTCATTAAAAAATCCTTACTCATTTTTGCAGGGATTTGGTGAGGGATAAGATAAATGGCTGGGGCAGTGAGGAACAATGAGAACGATGAGACAGGGCACTGTCAAATGAAATAAGCTGAATTATAAATGGTGATTTTTCCATTAGTACCTTTAAATTAGGGTCATTTCATAGTTTCTCATTATCTGGTCTACTTTTTCACAGCCAAAAATGAGATTTTCACTATGAAAGTGTCTCTGAGCTGCAGAGTACCAATGTCCTGACCCATGTAATGCCATAACCACAGTTTA
This sequence comes from Ammospiza nelsoni, assembly GCF_027579445.1. Lineage (NCBI taxonomy): Eukaryota > Metazoa > Chordata > Aves > Passeriformes > Passerellidae > Ammospiza > Ammospiza nelsoni. The sequence goes on along the minus strand of NC_080652.1, from coordinate 7,669,427 downwards.
TCCTGTTTCCCCTATCCCTAATAAGACAGAGGTGTGAAACAGCTGTGGGGTTTGGATCCCTCCCAGGGTGACACCCACCCTCCACCAGCCCTGGAGGAGCAGAGCAGCCCCTCCTGCAATCTGCCCCAGGAGGTTTCAGGAGATGCCACCAGGAGCAATTCAGCATGCTGCTCTGCTCCTCGTGTCCTCTTGCCTTCGTTTCTCCTCTTTCCCTAGAGAAAGGGCACTGGTGAACAATAAACCTGGCAAAAATCAGCATTATCTGCCACCAGCCCCAGTGAGGAGCCAGTGCCAGGGAGAGAACACCTTTCAGACACTGCCAGCTGAGCACTTGGCCTCTTGTGTACCCAGGTAGCAGCAGTGGCTATCAGATCTGCTAAAATTATATGTCTCCTACATATTGTTATTCATTCTGCACAGGAAGCAGAAACCTCCTTGGATCAATAGCAGGAAGTCTGAGCTGCTGAACTCGATGGCTGTCCCCTGCCCCAGTGTCAGCAGGGCCCTGCAAGTGCAGCCAGTTTGCAGAGAGTGCCCTGTGCTTTTTCCCTTCCCTTGCCTGCAGGTGCAGCCACTTTTCAGAAAGTGCCCTGTGCTTTTTTTCCATCCCTGGAGCCTGGCTAGGGAGAGCTCAGGAGTCACTCCCAGGGAGGACCTGTCCCTGTCCCCATCTGTTCACATGCCACGTGTTGCTTTTAAGGGTTTTCCTTTCATTTCTTTTCTCTTTCTTTTTTTTCCCCCCCCAACTCCAACTTAAGATATTTTGATTATATTAATTGTCTTATTTGTTCTGTTTAAAAAAAAAATTACTTTGTTTTTATGTAGCTTACTTAAATTGGCCCTGGCATTAACAAAGTGGGAGGAAATGTGGGAACAGAGCCATGAACTTACCACTGTGAGGGTGACTCTTGCAATATTTTCTTCTGAGCCAGCACCACACTCTGCTTGTTATCCCCTTAGCTCCTTGCTGCAGGTGAAGGATTAGTGCCTTACTCCTGATTTACATGGCTTAACAAGACTGTTTTCAGACAGCAGAAAAGAGGTGAAGTTGTTGAGAGCATCTTTTAATTTTTAATGGATGAATTTTTCCAGAGCCCTGACTCCTTTCTCTGCAGTCAGCTCTGCAGGGGCTGCTGCAGCCCAGCTGCCACCACTGCTCTGTCAGCCCACTAATTGTGCTTTTCCCTCCTTTGCAGGAAATTGTGTCAGAGGTAATAGCTTTTACTGGATAGAGGCAGATCTTGAGCAACTGGATCAGACCTCATAGGTTTGGCAAGTGGAGCTGTTTTTTATCCCAGTGTGACTCGTGTCTGGCCTCTGTGCCAGCAGGGCTTGTGTTGGTGGTGTGGGCTGGTGCTTTAAGGAGCTGCATCATGTTCCCCATCCCATGGACACTGAGCCATTAAACCCCACACTGGGGGGACAGCTGGATTGTGCTGTCAAGAATCATTCAAGGGATTCCCACCTCTTTTGGAAGTTCTGAGCAGTGGGGAAGGAGGTTTGCAACAAGAAGCATCATCCTTGCTTATGGTGGGCAGTAGTTTCTCTCCAGCTGATCGCTCCCTCCCTCCTTGTGAGCGCAGAGCTGCTGTCCCTTGGTTCAATCCATCCTTGTGCTGTTTGCTTGGAAATGGGTGGGCAGGTATCCCAGCAGCAGCAGCAGTAATCAGATCTTGAAATCTCATTACTTCCTGGCAGCTGGAGAGCTCTGCACTGCTGGAGGAAATACCCAGTGATGAGCTCCACTGCTGCCCACCCACCCTTGGTGGCTGCAGGAACTCCTGTGGAAGCTTTTCCTCACTGAAACAAGGAGCAGTTGTACCTCCAAGGCATGTACATGCCATTAGTGGAAATTTGGCTGCATCCCTCACTGTGGAAAAATAAGTTGCCTTTCTCAGAATGTTGGGTTTTTTCTTATGTTTTCTTTTTAATTAAGGAACATTTCCAGTAATTACCATTAACCAACTGGCTGTCAGATTGCAGCACAAGTGATTCCCTTGTGAAAGCTACAGTTCAGTGCTTCTGTTCTCACTTGTTCTCACCATTCTTGAGCAAATTGAGCAAGTGCACAGAAAATTCACAGCAACTGTTCTTCTTTCTTGTGTGTGTGCTAACGTATGTTCAGGAAAAGGGGGGTCAGATAAGTGATTAAAGGCGTGCATGACACAGCCATGTGCTTCCCACATTTTCCCTGCCTGGTTCCCATTCCTGGAGCTCACTCCCAGCCTGCAGCACACACCAGGCTCTGCCTCAGCAGAATCTGAGCTCTTTTCATTCCCATGGTGGGAGCCTCAGTCAGACCATGGCTGGGAAGTCATAACGTGTTTGCTCCTTTCTGTCCTGAGGTTTTCACTCCTTAATTTGGAGCAGAGGGAAGGGGGATTGAAAAGATTTGCATCCCTTTAACCAGCTGCTCTGACTTAGGTATTGTTTTGCTTTTCCTGTTTAGCATTCCTTCTGTGTTTGTGTTCATTTCCACTGCCTGTGGCAGGCTTGGACATTGGTATTAATAGTGCTGTTGCCTGCTGGCATCACTGGATCCTCTGGGGTGGTAAAAACCTCTTCCTCTGGGGGTTTTATACATTTTCCTTGCAGTTGGAACCCTGCAGGTCTCTGTAGGTCTTGCTGACCAGTCCCATGTTGACTGCACAGGCCACACACCCCATGTTTTTTGTGTGATTGATCTTTGAGAAGTTTTGTCTTGGCTCCAGACTCTGTCTTTTCCTGATCTGCCATCTTGATCTGGGGGCTTTGTCCACAAGCTAAAGAGTTGATGCTGGAGCTGCAACTGAATTGAATTCTGATATTTTCCAAAGAGGGATGTGTGACAGCATGGTTAATAAATCTTACAAATGTTTTCTTCCCCTGCTGCCCCCTTATTTGTTCTGTTGCAAAGATGTGCAAGAATCTCTCCTCCACAAGGAAAAGTTTGGATTTTGTGTTTTCTTGTGCAGAAGCCAGGAGACACAAGAATCCCCATCCATCCCTGCACTGTGGTAACCATCAGTTAAAACCAGGGAGGTCAGCTCTGCAGCCAGGTCAGAGGCCTTGCTGAGAAGCATTCCAGGCTGGGGAGTTGCTGCCTTTCCTGTGGCAGTGCTTGAAGCCATTCTGTTGGCAGCTTGTGTTTCCAGCCATTCATTGCAGGAGCATTTCCTTCCTCATTAGCAAAAGTACCTGGAAGCCCAGCATTGTGTTACGAGATAGGAAGTCTTTTCAAATAGTTGTCTGTGCAATTATATTCTTAGAGCCTAATGACTTTGCAACACCCAGTATTTTGTGAACATAATTCTGTACTGTTACAATTTGGGCATCCAGTTCTGGCCCGCTGCCCACATAGTTCCCTTAATAACATTAGCAGGGGAGATCTGAAAGATTGATCCTTTCCTCTGATAGCTTCATACTTTGGGAGGTGATGCTCTACCTGGTCTGGGAGTGTCTGGCAGGATGGCAGATGAGTTTGGCAGAAGTCCATAGGGTAACTGAGAAGGCTGTGCTTAAAAGGTAAAAACTGTGTCTGCTGATGCTGCAGATGCTCTGTCAGCCATATAATTGAATTCAGCTTTGGATTTGGGCTGGAGGCTGCTGTAACTTGGACCCACTGACTCTCTGCGTGTATACCCTGTCAGCTGTGGTCAGCCATGCCTGGTGAGTGTGAAGAAGCATCTCTCCTGAAATAAGTTTAAATGGAAAAAAGGGCTTATCTCCTGCCATCTAATCCAAATAAACAGCCAGAATGTCACTGACCTCTGGGACATCCTGGAACAAGGCTTCTAATGACGGAAAGCTGTTCTGAAATATTCACAGTCGCAAAAAATCAAAGGCAGCAAATTGAAAAGGTTGAAAGATGCTGTCTCTGGGAATCCTCTGTGTCACAGTGTGTGGTAAATGTTCAGGGTTTGCTTCCTGCTGCTCCCAGGAGATGAGGCTGCTCCCAGCTCAAAGCTGCCTTTGTGCAAGCACTTCCCGAGTGGCAGAGAGGTTTTTATAAAAACCAGTGCCCTGGTGAGAGGAGAGGGAGCTCCCTCTTCTCCCTGTCTCGGCTGTTTGCTGTCACAGGTCAGAGTTATTCATGCTGGGAGCTTCTTCTGGTCCTGTGGTGGGAGCTGGCAGTGTGGCCAGAGTTTGGGGACAGGAGAGCATCCTTTCCCTGTTTTGTAGCTTTCCCAGAAATCACTTCACTTAAAGCAGAGCCATGGAGTAGGAGGTTGTGTCCGTGGAGCCACAACTGACTGACCCTGCAGGAAACCTCTGAGAAGCTGATGAAAGCAAGCCCTGATTTGTTTCCAAGATAAACTGTTGCCTCTTGGGGGGGAGCACTAAAGGATGGCTTGTTTCCTTGTGACACTTGTGTTGAATGGACTGTCCCCTCCCCAAAGAAGTATTTATTTTAGAGGATGACAAGGCTTCCAGGAGATGGACAACACCCAGATCCCATGGAAGCCATGGCTGGAATTCCTGGGGCAGCTGCTGGCTGGGCTGGGTCAGACTGGGGAGCAGCAGGAATGGGTGCCATATGGACATCATCTCCACTGCTGGGTGGGATTCTTTTCCCTTTGAAAAGTATGCTTCAGTCTTGGCTCTTGGCCCAGCACGGCTGCATAGCTGGAATTCCAGAGCTGCTTGCAGGCTCCGGAGGAAGGAGGGGGCTCCCTGGCTCCCTTTCTACAAGATGCAACTTTACAACAAGATTGGAAGTTGAGAGCAGGCTGGCTAATTAATGCCAGCACACCAAAGGCTTCTCTGCACTGTTCCCTTTGTTAACAGCATGCTGAGAGCCTGTCTGCATCCTTAAATGATTGTTCATGGATCACGTAATGAAGATTAATGCATTTTCATGGCTACCTGGGCCTTAAGCTGGCATTCTCAACATACCTCATGCCAAGAAGTTGTTCTGAAGGTGTATTATGAGACCAGGGAGAGAGAAGCATACAGTGATTGTCAATACTGACTTATCTGCATTCAAACTTCTAAAATTTCTTCAATGTTATGTTATATTTAGGTCTAAATTGCCTTCAAATTAGGATTAATGTGTGTGAGACTCCTCGAGGCAGGAGCTGTACAAATGTTCCTGCCCCAGAAGCAGTAACTCATGTCCCTGAGCTGCTGGTCCAGGCTGCAGAGCCTGCCCTGAGCTAACCCTGCCAGCACCTCACGCAGGGCTTGTCCCAGAGTGACTTGGCTGAGCGCAGGCATTTCCTTTCTCTGCTGCCCTGCGTGAGCTCCAGTGCTGCTTTGCAGAGCCTGCCTTTTCCTCTGGGTTCAGCAGGTCAGGGACAAAGCCCCCTGGACCTCCTGGGTGGAAGATGTCCATCAAGTACAAAGTGAAGGGCATCGTGTGCCGCCCGTGTCATGTGGGTGCAGGAAATCCAGCAATGGGGGAGCTGGCACTGAGCTTTGCTGGAGCTAATTATTTCCTCTGCAGGAGCAAAGCATCTTCTTATCAGCACAGCAGTTTTTTGAGAGCTTTCTTGAGCTGTTGAGCAGTGGTTTTGGGGTCTAGGCTGGGACTTGGGGTGATCATGGGAATATTAGTGCCAGTGAGATCATGAAATAGCAGGCAGGCAGAATGGATCTGCTGAGCCAAGGTGATGTCATGAGCCCGGCGTCTTACGAGGGATTTAGTGGTTTGTGCCATGCAAGTGAAAATGAATAAATGTAGAGCATTTATCCAGGCAGAAGGTAAATACAGAGATTAGAGTTGTCATTGTTACTGAGGCAGCTCCAAAAGCTGACAGTGTCCCTGGAGCCAGCGCTGCTCATCCGGAAAGAAATGGGCAGGAAGAGAGAGGAGCCTGTCCTAGAGCCAGTCTCCTTTTAGCCACAGGCACATGGAGGGGATTTGCATTTTAATTATTTTTTTCAGTAGTCTTTTAAGCTCTCTTTCCAAAGCATCCCCCTCCTCTCCTCTGTATTATGGCCTGCAATTTGTTTTGGGCCCTGAGAATACACCCAGAGCACTGCTGGACTCCACACAAGGCACAAGGCACAGGCACTCAAGGATTAAGGTGGTGGAAGGTAAAGCCTAATCATTGACCTTTACATTTCCTTTCCTTTGTAGTGGAAAAGCTTTTTTGACCGGGCTTCTGGCCTGAGGCTGTTATCAGTTTAAATTTTTAAGCCCACATGTTTCCTAGGTAGAAACAAAAATACCACTGCTGAGCTGGGTACTGCTGCTGGCGCTCAGGTGATGGACTGAGCTTTGCTTTTTCTTACCTGCTCAACTCTCCTGAGAAAATGTAGCCTGAATTCTCCAATTCCTGCCTTTGATTCCCTTTCTTTCTGCATCACAGTGGTGTCACTTTTCAGCCTGGTTTGAGCAAGTTGTGTCAGTGCTTCCTGAGAACTCTGTGCTGCAGCAGATCCCTCAATGGAGCAGCACCACAACTTTGTTCCAGCCTGGGGTTTTTTTGGATGATGTGATTCTTCTTTCAGTCCACTTGACTATGACCAGCTTTGCAAGTTTTAAAATAAACTCCTCTCCAGCAGATTTAGCTTTTTTTTTAATGATAGTCAGCTTTGTTTTGGACTTACCCTGATGGCAAATCTTACTAGCACCAGATGTTAAAAGACAGAGGGTTGCTCTTGTTTTTCTTGGCACAATATATTCCCACTGCACCCTGTTTAATATTATCTGAACAGTAATCTGATGATTAGGAGAGATAGTGAAATAAAGCTTTACGCAGATGATCTCTTTTCATCTCTTCAGCTGACTCTTCAAGGCACTGCATTAAAGGATTGGTTTGATAAGGAATTCATCACTCCTGAGGGCAATTACCATTTTTGCTCCCTGTTTTTCACGAATGGGAAGGAGTAGCAGCATAATCTCCTTTATCCTTCAGTGTAACTTTGAAGGCAGTATCCAGCCACTCCTCCCTGGGAGCTGTGTGTTCTGGAACAGACTTGACACAGTAGCTGTTAAATTACAGGGCTGGAGCAAAAAGCATCTTAAATTTGGATCCTGTGGAAAATCCCAGAAAAGCAATAAGCACTTGAAGTAGTTTTCTCTATGTAGATACTTCAGCATGCTCAGAGTTGTGCTTTCTGTGTGCCTTCTGAGCTATCCAGGTTTTCCCTTGCCTAGCAAAGGCTGGATACCTGCAGCTCACACCTTGCTGCTCACTTTCCCTCTGTGAGATGAGCAGCCAGGCTGCTGTTGGTGCAAGAACAGCCAGGAAAAGCCTGGCTGATGTATCCCAGGTAGCAATTCCTGCTCTAGTGTGTGGATCCTGAAATAGTGCTGCCTGTGTTAGAAATGCCTTGTGCTGTCACTGCTATGCTGCTGCCAATCTAATTACTTTTTCTTTTGTCTGTCTCTTTCCTTTCCCCATCTTCCTTGGTTTTTTTTTTTTTTTTTTGTGTTGTGTCTCTGCATCCTGCAGTACAAATCCGTGTTTAGGTCCTACTCCCAGGACTTTGTGCCTCACAACCAAGTCTCCATACCTCCTTTCCTCTCTTCTACCTCCTCCTCCTGCTCCACTCCGCCTTTCCCGCCCGTCCACGTGTCCCAGAGCCCCGACCTAGCGGTGCCCGCTGCAGCCAGCCAGTCACCCAGCACTGTGGATGTGCCAAACTCCTCTTCTCAGGAGAGCAGCTTTAATGGGAGTGCTCCTGTCTGCCTTCCTTCTGAATCCTCTTTCACTGATTCTCTCCAGACGCCTTCGGTGAGACCATCCAAAGGGACGATGATAACGCGCCTTCACGCAAGGCTGCCTTTGTTTGTTGGGGTTTTTCTTTCCAAAGAAAATGTCTCTTGTATTAATACATGCTAAATTGTGGTCTGGTCTGGTTTCCAAATGTGTGTGGATTGAAGAGAGGAAATTTCATATAAAAATGGACAGCCTCAGCAGGTTTTAGAAAATGTTACACAGATATAGGAAACACAAAATGTCAAATGCTGGTGAAGGGGAGAGTTGGCTGTAGCTTCCTGCAATTGTAAGATCAAGCTGAGGGAGGTAAAGGAGTGTTCTCTGAGGTTGGTAGTTACTAAATACAGGCTCCTAACAGCAGTTCACATCCTGCAGTTGCCACCTGCTCCCTCCTGAGTCACCAGGAGCAGTGGGTCCAGTCCAGCTCTGTCTCTCCTGTGCATAAAGCCTATTGTTCTCTCCAGGTTCCTGCTCTTCCCAGTCCCCATCAGCCCCAGCTGTGTGCTTGGTGGCAGGTTGTCACATGTTGGTGAAGTGAGGCTAACACTGTTCCCACTCTGCTAGTTTGAGGTCCCAGATCCCTTTGCACATCACTGAGCAGGTCTGTCCATTACAGATACTTTTTTGAACACCTCATTTTCAAGACAGTTCCTCTTTCGTCCGCTGCGAAGCCGAGAGTTGATGGGATTAGAGCTGTCAGCACAGGGCATGCTAGTGCTGCCTCTCTGCCAAGTTTGGAAGAGGGTCACTGATTGCAGAGTAAATGTGCAGCTTTTCACGCTTTGGATGTGACCTTGCTTTGCATCTTCCTTGCACCGGGTCCGTGTTATATCCCAGCAGGCCTCGAGTTTGGTGTGTTCTGGTCTGATGGGTCTAGTCCATGCTTGTAGCCTAGTTTGGGGGATACCTTTGATGCCCATGGGGCTGAGGGCTGGTCTGCACTCAGCAGGGCTGCCCTGGCTAGGACAGGAGCTCTGTGTCCAGCTCTGAACATTCTGCTTCCAGCACCTTGAAATCCTCCCGCTGCACCTTGGCACTGTCACCTGGAGCCCACAGCTCTTGCAAAGCAGTGCCTGCTGCTGCCCAGGGCCTTCAGGATAGTCCTCCAGAGCCAGAAATAATGATCCCCAGGCTGGTGCAGCCTCAGTGGCCACAGAGACAGAGAACAGCTCCGAGGGAGGTGACAGCAGCTGCCAGGGCAGTTCTGCTCCCAGGTTCTGTCTGCCACAAAGCACTGGTGGGGGGCACCATCACGTATCTCCTTTCATCCTGTCTCCCTCAGAGTGAAAACGCCAGTGAGGAGGCTGGTGAGGGTGAATATGTCAATCTGTATTCCTCTGGCCAGAGCAACGGGGAACTCCCAGGCTCTGAAGGAGTAAGTAAAGCCCGAGAGGGGCTGCCCTGCCCGGTGCATGCGGCTGCACGGGGCTCCTCTGCACACCCTGTCTGTCCCTCTGCTGCCCCAGCCATCCCTCTGCTTGCCCACTGCTGGCTGCAGGCCTGGGGGCCCTCTTGGTGCAGGTGCAGAGCAGGAGATGCTTTTGGGGTGATGCTGAGTCCTGGCAGGAGTCAGGGATGGCTTCTCCTGCTTCGCTGCTGTTTGGAGCTGCTTGCGTGGAGTTTCCTTGCAGAGAGCTGCACCCTGAGCCATCCTGGGGCCACATCTTTTCTTGTAACTGCTTTGCCTTCCCTATTTAATACAGAAAGCCTTCTGCACTAAATACTTATTTTTCCCCTCACTGTTTGGTTGCAGAGTGAATGATTGATTTAGCATTGTACTCACACGCTGTTTCTTCCTTTACCCAAGCCTTGTATCTTAGATATTTCCTAGAGGAGCCAGGGCGTTTTCCTTTCCAGGGAGGTCCCATCTTCCTGTTGGGTCATAGGAAGCTGGCAGCAGTGTGTGGTGATCCTTTTGCCTGCCCTCCTCTTGGAAGGCACATCTCCTGCAGGATGTGTCCAAGACGTTTATCCATGGTGGTGTTAAATACGCCAAGAGATAGTGCTCCCATCACTTCCCCTCAGGAGACACATCTGGGCAGGCCCATCCTTTTGGGCAGCTCTGAGCAGATTCTCAACTTTGAAGCAAAGGGCTTTACACAGATAGAGTCTGGAAAAATCCTGCAGACCCCAAGGAAGCCAGGCTCAGCAGGGTGTTTCCATGCTGGGTGGTTTCAGTCCTGTCTGTTCACCAGGTTTGCATTTCCAGGCTTCACTCTGCATGATGTTAAATAATTCTGAACTCTGACACTTTTGGATTAATATTCCCATTTGCTGTTCATGGCTATTTGTCTCCTTAATAAATGGCTAATTTAAAATGCTGTATCTTTGCTCTGAGCTCTCTACCTGCTGTTCCATGCCGCGGGTTCAGCTGGTTCTGCTTTTCTGCATTAGCCTCATTTCCACAGCCCTGAGTCGTGGAGTGGAAACCTTGCATCATTGCAAAACCTCTTGTGATGGGAGAGGAGGGAGGTAGGGAGCAGTGAGCATCCACCCCTGAGGCAGGGGGGCTGTGGTCAGGAGGGGAACTGAAACTGGAGAGCTTCGAGCTGATTGTGTCTGTTTGGATTAAAGCAGGAGGCAAAGTGTATTTCAACAGGAAGGGCTGGAGGAAAAATAAAAGGTCATGAGAGGGTTAAAATCCAAGACAACAGCTGACTTATGTTGTAACTTTCAGCATCATTTCACAATGTTAAAAGCAAACAGTACTAATTACACTAGTCTCCAGAGATGGTCCCAAATTTCCTGTCTGATTAACTTCTGTGTTTTCCTGGCATTTGGCATTAACTTGCATCAATCTTTAACTGCTCTGTAGGAATTTACAGTAAAGGGCCATTTAGAGGCAGGCAGACTGTAAATGCAAGGCTGGCTGGGCTCAAGGACCCCGTGTAATGATGAAAAACTCCTTTCTCTTGGCAGGAATCTCCCCCTGTCAAAGATGGCCCCTCCAAAGACTCGTCTTTGAACAGCAGTGCCATGGGCAAGGAGGGCAAAGATGGTGCTGAAAGGTGAGCCTTGACCCCTGGTGTCCTCCTTCCATGTTCAAAGGGTGCAGAGCCCCACAATCCCCTCTGCCAAACCATCCTTGGGCTGCCTGGTGTGCCCTAACCCTCCTCCATGTTGTCTAAACCTTTAAGCCCACTTGATGGGATCCTGAATGAGGAGAACCCTGGCTGGATGTCCTTGCTGAGCTCAAGGAGCCCCTGGGGTTAATGCAGCCTGTGTTGGCATCCTCAGTCCATGTCAGTGGCTGTGCTGTCCCTGACACTGGCTGCTCCCTCCTGCTTCCAGGGAAATGTGTGAGAAGAATCTGTATTTGCTGTTTGGAATCATCTTCCAGAGGGAAATTTCTTCCTAACCCTGCTAGTTAGAGGCTGGCTGAGGCCCTGGAGCAGGAGGCTTTATATCCCTGCTAATGCTCTTAGCTGTCATTTGCCTATGTAAATGAAGAGGTGCAAGCTGGAACAGATGGGCTTCAGGAGGAGTGGAGTGAGTGCTTCCCTGCTGCTCGAGATTGCTCTGCAATTGCATTTCTAAAGCAAAAACAGAGAGCAGCAGTTGATTTGTGTGTGACAGTCAACTTCCCTCCCCCATTTTCCTGCAGTTGGTTTGAGGGTTTTAATCCCTGCAGTGAAGGAGACAGCACAAGAGTGCTCTGCAGAGCTCACTATCTGCCCAAAATACTGACTGGTGGATTTTGGCCTGGGGAAAGCTCTGAGGAACATAAGTACTTTGGTTTGGGTTTTTTTAGAAATACAGGCACAGAGAGGACATGTCCTGGCACAAAAGCACCAGCCTTTGGGGGTAGGAATGACCAAAAACATGGTCATGATTTTCTGCTCTATTTTCCCTGTCATCTCCCCTTGTCTCAGCACAGCAGGTGATGAGCTGACTAAGATGTGCATGAGGAGAGTGTGCTCAGTCTCTGTACACTTGAGGAAGGGCTTAGATTTGTGTGCACTAAAAATTTGGTGGATTAAGGAGACATGGAATTGTGTACTTATAGTAAAATCCTGTCTGCCAGAAATGCAGACTGACAAGTGTTCACATCCTGAAGGTTTATCTTTCTCTTTTTCAAGAGATGCACAAAACAACAGAGTTAGAGAGAGACATTTGGGCTTGTTTGCAAAAGATTTACCTCCAGAGTGTCTGTGTACTTACTGTCATTTGGTGAAGGTTATTTCCCATTTCTTTGTCACAGGCAGCCACAGTCACCAGATGCTTTGGAGTCATCACAGCTGGAGGAAGAGGTAGATGAGCTGTCCCTTATTGACCACAGTGAAATCATGTCTAGATTAACACTGAAGCAAGAGGTAGGTGCATTCAGGGTTTGTTTGGTTTACTCTGAGTTGAAATCTGATTGTCTGTGTGCACAAACAAGGCATCAGCCTTTATTAGATAGGAAAAACTAGGTTGCAGCAGAAGTGGGGTGTGTGTGAAGGCTGCTGTTCAAGTATGAGGTGCTGGTACAGGCAGGGAGCACCAGCAGTGAGGGAGAGTTTAACAGAATGTGAGATGTCTCCCTAAAAATCAGCTTATCCTGTGCCCTTTTCCCAGTGTGCCTCTTCCCTCTTCAGCCTCTGACAGTCTGAAATGAATCACTGAGAGCCTGAGCACAATCCATGCTGGTGGGGGTGATGGTGCTGGCCTTCCTCTCTGAGGGCAGGCTCAGCAGGTGAATGAGCAGGACATGATGTGGAAAAGCAGCCAAGGAGTTGTGTCTGTGTTTGAGAAATGGCGGGGGAACCTTGTGAAGCTCACAGACTGTCAGGGGGCTTGGCTGGAAAACACAGAATGGATCATTTACTGGCATTCAGGGGTGTTCTTTGGTCAGCTGAGATGTGCAGGAGACAGTGAGAAGCTTTTACATGTTCTCTAAGTAGTATTTCATGAGTCTTGCCAGAGAGTCACCTGAAAAATTCACATCTGCTCCTGGCTGTAATTCATGTTTCACTGTTTTCCACATTGAAAAGCTAAAGACATTCCTAGGGGAAGACAGACACAACTCCAGCCTCCTCTGATTGATTGTTTCCTTTAAAAAACATATTAAAATCAGTGATTTCTGAACATTTGTGACTAGCAGATCTGTGTCTTAGTGTCCTTTTTCTTTCTTTTCTTTTTGATCTACGTGTTTGAAGCAGTATAGAGCTGTCACTGGGATCTGCTTCCTGCAGTGTGGGAACTGCTGGCTGAGTCCTGGATCAGTTTTGCATATTTTGAGTTGTGAAATGCAGTAGCTAGAGGAAAGATGTGTTTTAGAGAGTGATAATGCAGGGGTCAAGCAATTAGCAGGGCTGTTTTCTTCTGCCAGTTATTGGATCATTTCAGGTGACCTCTGGCCAAATGGCTCCAGATTAGGGCATTAACTGCTGGGTTTTGATGTTCCAGGAGCATGCAAGCTGGATGCATGACCTCCCACCCCAGAGCCACTGTGCTACGTGATCCTGCACTCTGAGGCAGCTCACACAGTGCTGCTGCCCTGCTCATGGGAGGATTTGTGGCATTTCTGGGCAGAAGGTTCAGCCTTCCCTGAGCTGCACAACCTGGCCTTAGGGAGACCCTGAGTGAGGATCGGCCCAGCTCCTCCTCTGGGGCACCAAATGCTCTGTGCAGATTCCAGGATTATCCCAGCACTGAGCTCCATGTCCCAGCTTGTGCTGCCAGCAGTGCCAGGAACACTTTGTGTGCTGCCAGTTGTTGCTGAGCTGGAGTCTCAGCCATGTTAAACCAGGCCTGAGGGAGCTTGGGCCGTGCCTGACGTGGTTGTGTTGCCATTGCAGGGGGATGATGGGCCAGATGTCCGAGGTGGATCTGGGGACATTCTCTTGGTGCACGCCACAGAGACCGACAGGAAAGGTAGGTGGGGCTCAGGGCACGGCCTGGCACGGCCTGGCATGGCGTGGCACGGCGTGGCACGGCCTGGCACGGCCTGGCACGGCCTGGCACGGCTCTGGCTGCCTCTCCTCTGCCCACTGACAGCTGGGCTGGGGGAGTCTGCAGGGATCCCCTGAGCCTGGGGGGTTGTGTTTATCTCTGGGAGATGGAGGTAAGCTGGATAAGCCCCTGGTGGTTCCATTTAGCAGCAGGGATGGGATTAACTCCCCCCCAGCCCTTGCCTGGATCTGGCACAGCAGTGACAGTGCTGTGTTGTGTCCCTGTACCTGCTGAGCTGGGCCACTGCCTCCTGTGAGAGCAGGTGTGACCAGCCTGGATCTTGTTTCCAGAGGTGCCCCTCGTCCTTTGAATTTCAGGGCAGTGGTGCTGTAGGAGTTATGGAATGGTTGTGGCATCAAAGCAGGAAAAAGGGATATTGGTTTGGGTCTGATGGCACTGGGAGGCTGCCCAGGTGCTGCTCTGCTGACACCCTGTATTTTCAATTTACTGTGCCACCTCCTGTCTCACTCTGTACCACTTGTGTCCTGGCAGCCACCCAGACCAGTTCAGAGAGGGAATCCACAGTACAAAAGATGTGGGGGAGGAGAAGGCACATTAGCAACCCTGAGCTCCAGATTTGTTAAAACCCCTCTTCATCTGCCCAAACCCAGGCACCACACACATGAGGCAGCTCCTTTCCAAGACCTGTGGCAAAGACAGCCTTTGCAGTGTTTCCAGAGAATTATTTGAACCTGCCAAACACATTTGTGCTGATGGCCTTAACCAGGATTGATCTCCTTATCTCCTGGGAGGCAAAGCACTAACCTCTGAATCGCTCAGTGCTCAGTTTAGAGGTTGATAGTCAAAGGGGAAATATCTTTCATGTACATTTTTAAATGACAGGGGTTTTACTGTAGCATAAGATGTTTGCAATTACTTACCAGCACCATTCAGCTAGCCAGAAAATCCTTCCCCTGACAGCTGTGTTTCCCAGTCTGCACGGGCATAGAATGCAGGCAGAAAGGACCAAAGATAGGAACACACCAGAGAGGAGGAGGCAGTTGATTGTGCCAAGGCTGGAAATGTATATTAAAGAAAAGTCTAAATGAGATGGTGGAAATACCCTTATAAACATGCTGAAAGTGGGATAGAGAAATTTCTAAACTTCTTGTTCTCTGGAATAAGCATGACCACAAAAAACTCCCCTACTGTTCCTGCTGAAACACAGCTGCCTGGTGAGGGGGTGAGTGCTGGACCTGCAGTTCATGAACAGGGGGCTCTGAGGGCTCTGCAAGCAGTGGGGTGAGAGCTGTGGGGAAGCCAGAGCAGGATTTAACGTGCCCAGTGGTGCAGCTGTGCAGAGCTGGGGCAGGGGACAGTTCCAGTGCCTGAGCTCAGCCTGCCAAGCCAGGGCTGAATGGAGCACAGAGGAATTTGTGCTATACTAACCCACTGCCTGGGTGACTGAGAGGGTTAATGAATTAAGCTTACAATGAGAAGAATTCCAGGCTTGTAAATCAATCAGCCAAAGGCACAGAGGGGTAGAGTTAAGAGGCTTTCCTTTAAAGATGAATTTCTTGGCAGCTTCAAGTGCCAGAGCAGACCAGCTGTATTACCTCACGTGTCCTTTTGGGCAGATGGGAACCCAGAATAAATGTAACTCCACGCCCTGCTGCATGATGCTTCTTGTCCATTTGAGTTTTCTGAAAAAGCTAAATGGCATAAGGGATAAAGAGAGACCTGCGGTCTTCAGGAATAAAATCCCTGGTCAGTTGAGTGCTCACAGCCACACACACTTGCTGTGAGTGCAGGGTTGGGGCTGGACAAGGCCTGGTGTGAGCACCCAGGCTCTGTTGTCTGTCACCCAGAGGCAGCAGCACTCCTAATTTCAGGGCAGGAGGAAGGTGAGGTTCCTGCCAAGAGGAACAGTGCAGGTAGAGAGGCAGAGCTCTCCCTCTGTGCCCTGCTCCTTCCGCCTCCCAGCAGTGGCTGTTGCAGCACGTGCCTGTGGGGTGATGCCTGCTCTGGCTGGGACAAGCCCTGCGTGTGCAGCCCAGCCTGGGCAGGCACAGCAGGAGCTCTTGCCCTGTCTGCCCCTGGTGCAGAGCTCCTGGCAGGGCACAGTGCCATCCCCTGCACACCCTGCCCCTGGTGCAGAGCTCCTGGCAGGGCACAGTGCCATCCCCTGCACACCCTGCCCCTGGTGCAGAGCTCCTGGCAGGGCACAGTGCCATCCCCTGCACACCCTGCCCCTGGTGCAGAGCTCCTGGCAGGGCACAGTGCCATCCCCTGGTGCAGTGCCCCTGGTGCAGAGCTCCTGGCAGGGCACAGTGCCATCCCCTGCACACCCTGCCCCTGGTGCAGAGCTCCTGGCAGGGCACAGTGCCATCCCCTGGTGCAGTGCCCCTGGTGCAGAGCTCCTGGCAGGGCACAGTGCCATCCCCTGCACACCCTGCCCCTGGTGCAGAGCTCCTGGCAGGGCACAGTGCCATCCCCTGCTGCCCTGCCCTGCTCTGTGCTGCCCCTAATCCCCAGTGCTGCCATTTTGGCACTCCTGTCCACAGGGATCAGGCATTGGCACTGCAAGTGCTCTGCAGTCCTCACCTGACATCTGCATTCCTGTTTGCAATTTGTGCTTCCATTCCATTCCATCCATGATAATGCCCAGAGCCTTTGCAATTCCAGGCCCTGCAGCACCTTGTCCTGCAGGTGGATCAGCACAGGCTGTGTGCACCCATCTGTGTTGGGGCAGCATCAGTTTTTGTAGTGCAATTTGCTTTTCTTTCGGCTGGAAATAATCTTGTAAATCAGTGTAATCTTCTATTTACACTGTCCTGGGATGGATTTCGTGGAACTCAGAAAGGGCAGAGGATCTGCAGCCCCACAGCATGTGCTGAAACACATATGTTCCTCATTGGGAGGGCAGAGTGACCTGCCTGAGCCCCAAAGACAGAGCAGGCATCACCTCTTGCCATCAGATCTTCTTTTTTAAGCATCCCCAAGGTCTGAACTACGTTTTTCCCTGACACATTATTGGTAGCTCCTGTCCCACAAGCAGGTGATTTTCACTGACCCTTTTATGAGGCACAAGCCCGAGTGGGAGCCAGGGCCAGCCCGGTGGGGACAGGGCAGTGTCACTGCTGCTCCTGTGCCAAAGGGTCCATCTGCTGGTAAGGACCAAGAGCACAGCGTTCCTGGGAAGTTCACTCACACCAAAATGTGTCCCTGTCCTCCTCTGTATATCTGCATTCAACCTCACAAGGAGCTCCTTTTTCTGAAAGCAGAGTTGACTGAAGCTTTTTTGCTTTTTCCCCCAGATCTGGTGCTGTACTGTGAAGCCTTTCTGACCACATACAGGACATTTATTACCCCTGAAGAGCTCATCAAGAAGCTGCAGTACAGATATCCTTTTATCAGAGGCAGTTGACTCCCATCAGGAGTCAGAGCTGGATGGTCAGTGTGGAGAGAGCTGGTGGCAGGGTTTTGGTCAAAAGCCTGCTGGCAGCATGGTCAGGGATGTGCTGGCCCTGGTGTGTCCCAGGCAGGAATCCCTTCACCTCCACTCTCTCCAGTGGGAATTGCTGCAGGGCAGGTCCAGTCACAGTGGATACTGGACCTGAGTTGTCTCCTGAGGGGTCCTGGCAGGGTAGAGGAGCAATTCAGATTTTTGTGTGTCACTGGGGAAATGTGTTTTATTTGGGACATCTCATTTGTGGAGTGGGGACCAGAGAACCTTCTGCCTTCCAGAGGAGCCGTGGGTATTCCCTGCATGGGAAAGTGTAGTTTAATATTAGACATGATTAAACCATCAAGGCTTTCTCTCTCTTACTGCAATAAACTCAGCCCTGAAGATGCTCTTGGCCTCCCAGCCCTGAGCTGAGCTTGTGCCTGGTAACCCTGATGTGCAGGGTGAGCATTCCTGGCAGAGGATGGAGAGGGGCTCTCCCTGAGCACCCTGCTGCCTTTCCTTGCCCCTGGCTCTGTTCCCTGCCAGCAGAGCAGGGCAGGCTCTGGCCCTGGTGGCCCTGGTGGCCCTGGTGGCCCTGGTGGCCCTGGTGGCCCTGGTGGCTGTGGCTCTGTGCAGCCACGTCAGAGGGAGCCTGACGTCACCGTGTCCTGCTGCAGCTCGTCAGTGCCATCTGCAGCAGAGCTGCTGCTCTGGATCAGCAGCCAGGGACACAGCACGGCTCAGCCAGGTGACAGTCCTGCCTGGGCTACCCCTGCCAGTGCTGCCTTACTGATAACCTTGCTCTCAGTCCCTTTGTCCACCTGGCAGAAGGTTTTTCAGCCTGTGCTGTCGCCCCTGTCACTGTCCTTGCAGCAGATTGGGCAGCCAGGAAGGTGGAGGTGACATCTGAGATCTGTTGAGAGCAGATGTCACAGACCAGTGGGGGAGATCACTGTGGGGAATTGCTGCTCATTAAATGCCACCTTAGAGAGAACAATTTCAGGGTACACCTGCTCTCAGTTCTGTGAGGTGTCAGTTCCTCCTCACACCCCTGCTACCAGCAGCTGGTGTCAGTTTAATGCCATCTCAGTGTCCCTTATCTCCTGGAAATCAAGCACCAGTTTCCATCAGGACAGAACAGTGTTCTAGTGTGGGTGCCCCATCCCTGGCAGTGTCCAAGGCAAGGCTGGATGGAGCTCTGAGCAACCTGGGGCAGTGGAAGGTGTCCCTGCCCGTGGTAGGGAGTGGAACTGGATGATTATTAAGGTCCTTTCACCCCAAATCATTCAATGATTTTATGATTCCTTGGGGCAGTTGGGAATTGCACTGATGCTGATGGGGCTACACTGAGTTAATTCTTTAATTTACAACCAACATATGAGAAGTTTTGCCACTTCCCGGACACGTTCAAGAAGAGAGTCAGTAAGAACACCTTCTTTGTGCTGGTGAGAGTGGTGGATGAGCTGTGGTGAGTTCCTTTCTTCATTTTGGGATGCAGGGTCAGTAACTCACAGAAACCTGGCAGCTGGGGAAATGTGGGTTTTAGGGAAGATGCATTTTTTTAACCTAATCTGTAATGACAGCTGAAATCCCCCAACCCTGACCAGTGGGACACCTGTAATGCTGAACTCTGTTGGAAGAACAGATTGTTCCTGTGTGTCCTAAATGGGTCAGTGGTTTGAAAATAACAAATAAAAGGAGAATCTCTGGGAAAGAAAGAGCTGGGAAGAAGAGAAATTTCTGTTGGTAGGAAAGAGCAATGAGACTCAGTACAGATACAAACCCCAGAGCTCAGTGTCTCAGCTCTGATGCCTTTCATGCATTTTAAACCTTCCTCCCAGCTTGGTGGAGTTGACAGAGGAGATCCTCAAGCTGCTGATGGACCTGGTGTTCAGGCTGGTGTGCAGTGGAGAGCTGAGCCTGGCCAGGGTGCTGCGCAAGAACATCCTGGATAAGGTGGATCAGAAGAAAATGCTGAGCTACGCCAACTCCATCAAACCTCTCGCAGCCAGAGGGGTGGCAGCCAGGTGAGGAGAGGTGTCTGTGACCATACCTGTGTCCTCTGAGAGCCAGGGCACCCCTTCCCTGGGAACACAAGAGTTTTCCTCAGTTCAAAATACAAGAAAGATAAGAAAACAGGTCACATTTGCTGAGCCTTGGTACTTCCTGGTTGTTTTCCACAGGCCAGGGACACTGCATGATTTCCACAGCCATGAAATAGCTGAGCAGCTGACCCTGCTGGATGCTGAACTCTTCTATAAAATCGAGGTACAGAGATGAGGATGGGCTGAGGGCAGTGGGAGGGTTTGGACCTTCTGCCAGCTCTCCCAGACACCTGCTGGACTGTAGGACACAGCTGATCTTGTGCCAGCAAGGGCCTGTGAGCACAGGCTGCAGCTGGGAATCTTGGGGAGGAAATCCCATTTTAATGTGTGGTATTTTCACTACCCTCTCCTCTCCTTCCTTGGCAGATTCCAGAAGTTCTGCTTTGGGCAAAGGAACAAAATGAAGAGAAGAGCCCCAACCTGACACAGTTCACAGAGCACTTTAATAACATGTCCTACTGGTAAGGAGCTCAGAACATGGCACTGAACTGTGCCTAACTTCCAATGCCTTGCAAATATTCCAAGTATTTCTCATAGACTTGGGTTCCTTTGTTACAAATGGGATAATGTGTATTTTTGGCCAGGAAATAGATGCAGAGCACTCATCTAAGGCCCCAGAGCACAGCAGAAATAAAATAAGGAGGGTCTTGTAATACAGAGGAATTAATTATCAATATCACTGAGCTCTTGAAACAAACATTCCCCTTGCAAATAAAGGCCCTCTGTGACAGTATCCTGTCTTTGCTGTGGGTTAGAGTGCTCCATTTAAGTTTGAGGTATTGTGAACTTTTTTGCATTGGCCCATCCCTATTAGTGATCAGCTTTCTTAATGAAACAAGAGGAAATCTGATCTCTGCTTAAGCAGGTTTATCTTTTATTCTGTCTGTTCTTCCAGGGTCCGTTCAATAATTATGCTACAAGAGAAAGCCCAGGACCGAGAGAGGCTGCTCCTTAAATTTATAAAGATTATGAAGGTACCAGTTTGTTTTTTCCTGTGAATCACACACACACTGCTGTCTAAAGGGGCAGGGGAGTGGGGCCCTCTGCTTGGTAGAGCTGTTTGATGCTAGAAGGCTTTTCAGAGCTCTCAAGTAACTGGAATATTCTCCCTCTTGACAGCACTTACGAAAGCTGAATAATTTTAATTCCTATCTGGCCATTCTTTCTGCACTGGATTCTGCACCCATCCGAAGGCTGGAGTGGCAGAAGCAAACCTCAGAGGTGAGGAGCAGTGGGGCCTGTGGGCTTTGGGGTAGGCTGAGTGTGGTTATGTGTGAAAGAGCTGAGTGGTTTTACATCCCAGCAGTGTCCCAGGGCGCAGGGATGGTGGATAACTCCTCTCCAGTGGGTAAAATGCCACAGTGCTGGAAGCCTTCAGTGTGGCTGGGCATTCTGACAGCTGCAGGAGTGCCAGCACAGTCACAGGGGACAACAGCCTCCTCCTCCTCCTCCTCCTCCTCCTGCAGCCCAAGGCTGGGGGTGGCTGAAGGCAGCAATGCGAACACCCCAGGGTTGGGCTGAGTAAATCAGCTGGAGGTGTTTGCAGCATGGCATTACCTCCCTGCTCTGTGTGGCTCTCAGGGGGGAGGTGACAGGGAGAATGGCTTTGCAGCAGGTGTGTCAGCAGGGGATTTGTGTGCTGCAGGGCCTGGCTGAGTACTGCACCCTGATCGACAGCTCCTCGTCCTTCCGCGCCTACCGAGCGGCCCTGGCCGACGTGGATCCCCCCTGCATCCCCTACCTGTGAGTGCAGCTCCTCCCCTGACACTGCTCTGCACATTCAAATGCCTCCTTCAGGGATTTCTCAGCAGCTGCTGCTGAGCTCAGCCTTTGCCTTTTGCCCAGCCCCTGGGGTAAAGCAGCACCGTGCCACATCAGCCCATGGGTGCTCTCTGGAGCAGTTTGGCTGGGGGTGTTTGCATCTCAACACCTTTGGATCTGCTGCTGGGGAGTGTTTCCCTCTGGATAAGGTTGCCATTCTGGTGGCAGTGGGAGGCTGTTGGATTTTGTTGGGCTGCCCTTTGTGACTAACCTCTGTGTCTGTTTGCCTTCTCCCTTGGCCTGATGCCCCTTTCCCTCTTTCAGAGGCCTGATTCTGCAGGACCTGACCTTTGTCCATCTGGGAAACCCTGATTACATTGACAGCAAAGTGAACTTTTCCAAGCGCTGGCAGCAGTTTAACATCCTGGACAGCATGAGGTGCTTCCAGCAAGTGTAAGTGCAGCAGTGGGGCTCAGAGGTGGGGACTGGGGCTTGGACATGGGAGCCCCTGGGCAAGGAGAAGGGAATCTAAAGGGGAAGGGAGTTGGAAGGAGAGCTGAGAACAACAGGGCTCTAATCAGGCTCCTTCCCTCTCTAGGTTAGATAAACATTGCAAGGGCATTTTTCTGATATTAGTTTTGGGATCCAGATAAGTTTTGCCTTCAGGTTTTGCCGTTGCTGATTCCTGTGTTCTCTGGGATGTTTGGGGTTTTCTTCAGTGCTGTCTTGCAGCAGAGGCAGCAGATCTACCTGCTGATTTCTGTATGATAAGTGCCTTTTTCCCCTCAATTCAGCAGCAGGTTTTCCCCTTTGTGGTGTGACACCACTGCCATGAGCACAGGGCACAGCCCACACACAGTGCTGGGTGTCCTCAGAGCAGGACAGGGACAGGGGTGGCCCAAAGGCAGGAGAGGAGCCCAGGCAGCCCTTGTGTAACTGCAGCTCCTCTGTGGCTTTCCAGACATTACGACATCAAGAGGAACGACGACATAGTGTCATTCTTCAACGACTTCAGCGACCACCTGGCTGAGGAGGCCCTGTGGGAACTGTCGCTGAAAATCAAACCGCGGAACATCACGAGGCGGAAAACAGATCGGGAAGAGAAAACCTAGGAGGAGGGGTTGTGTGAGGAGAATCGCTCCGCAGAGGCGCCGAGGGCAGCTATGAGACTGGAGTTCAATGTTTGTACCTGTCACTGGATGACACACCCTCCCTCCCAGCTGGCAGCCAGCCCTGGGGGTGGCCATGCCGGCCGGCGCAGCCGCCGAGGGCAGAGATCGATCGGCCGGAGCTCGCTGCACTCGCCCTCCTCCTCCTCCCACCCCTCTGTGCCATGAACCAGCTTTAACCCCGGGGACAGAGCTGTGTGGAAGGAGTGTCCCACGCCAGCGTGATGCTGGTTTGCTGGCCTGTTGCATTCAGGTGTACCCTGGCTCTTGTTTCCATCCCGAGCAGGGGCAGCAGGAGCTCAGCGCCCACTGACTCGTGTCCGGAGCGGCGTTGGGCAGCAGCCAAGGAAGCCGAGGGTTGGAGTCTCCCCTGCAATGCCACCTTCCCAACGTGTTCGTGAGGATGGAAGTGTCTCCTGCTGCCTGCCAGAGGAGCTCTGCTTCCAGAGAGCTGCTTGTGTTTACAGGGGTCTCGGCTCACCCCAGATCTCTGGGCCTTCTTCACGGCAGGAAGGCACCGGTCGTAGATGCAGAAGAGGCACTGAAAATGTGGGCAGGGACCCGCCATCTCCAGTCATCACACCCCCCTCCTCCTCTCAGATCTCGTTATTTAAGCAACAGTAAATCCCTCTGGACCTGGAAACACGGACTGCCCAGGTACTGGGGGTCACCTGCCTGTGCCCCCGTGTCTCTTAGCGATGGTACTTAGCTTTTGCACAGGAAATGCTGTAGGATACAGACTGTACATACCTAGTGTTTAGAACCCCCTGGAGATTTTTGATGCATGTCTGAATACCCATGAGTTTATAGGAAAAAAAAAAAAAACACAAGACAAGTGCAAACCAGTCTGTATAAAGTCCACAACCAGTGACAATGTTGTTCCGAGTGCTGGATAAAGGAGGCTCGGGGCAGCCAGGTGGGCACTGGCTGCAGAGCAGGGGCTGGAGCCTCCTCAAGGAGCCAATTCTGGGTTGGGAACCAGGAAGGAGCCCTGTGCCCAGCTGAGCCACCCTGTCCTCCCACCCACTCCTCTCTCCTCTCTCTGTTGCCAAATGTTTTTCTCTGGGGGTCCCTGTTGGAACCTCAGTGCTGTGCTTTGAGAGCTGTGCTTTGGCAGGACCCCCAGCCAGTCCCTGTCCCCAGTCCTGCTGCTGCCAGCAGGTCAGGGACAGCCCAGCACGGAAGGGCAAGGCAGGGGTGTCATTTCCCACACACACAGTGTTAACCCCATCTGTTCAGTGTGCCTTATTCAGCCCTTGTGTCCCCCCTCTGTGTCCCACCCAGCACAGCCCCAGCCAGGCCGTCTCACATCCCTCCTCTCTGTGCTGCTCCAGTGGTTTGCAGTTGGATTGTGGGTGTGAGTGTGTCCTGCAGGTTTTGCCAGACCCTCCTCAGCTCCCTGTCACGTTGTCAGAGGTTTTTACAGGGTTCTGACAAAATCCTGCAGGTTTAGGGCAGCATCTCCCAAGGAATACAGAGATGGAGTTTCACAGAGCATCCTTAACTTATTTCTCAGTAGCAACTCTGTGCCTGCTAAAGCCTCTGTTTGTTCTGGGTGAATCAGAGCTGCACTCCTTTCCTTCTCCAAACAGATTGAAAAGCCTTGGCCAGCTCTGCCTGGCTCTCAGGAGGGAGTGACAGCCCAGGGTATAACCCTGCTTTGTTATTTTCCTGAGCACTCAGGCACGAGGATCACACAGTGGCCAAGCACAGAGAGACCCCCTGCCCATGAGGGCACCTGGGGGAGGGCAGTGTGGGGTCCAACACAGTTCTGTGCAGCGTCAGAGCAGGAATTGTTCATGCTGAACCACGGGGTCTGAGCCAGAACACTCTAAAAGTTGTTTATTTTCATGGCACTGAGGGCATTGGAGCCGTGTGTTCTGTCCAGCCAAAGCTTTGCATTCCCCAGAGCCTTCCCAGGAAGTCATATCCATGTTTCCTTTGTAAATAAGATCTTTTAAAAGCCCAGCATGGTGAAAAGGGTGATGAATACACCCAGGATGTGGTGTGGGCTTTGCCCTGGTGGCTCTGCAGTCACAGCCCTGGGGGTTCAGGGGGACAGGAGGGGCCAGCTTGTCTTCATCCAGCTGAGTGACCGTGTTACCTGAGGGGTGAGCAAGTGGCTCGGGCACACAGGACACCCCAAAACTGGCACTGACTGGGGTTCCACAGGGCTCCACCCCTGGCCCTGTGCTCTTCAGCATCTTCACTGACAACCTGGACACAGGACTGGAAGGGATACTAAGGAACTTTGCTGACAACACTAAATTTGGGCATCACTATATAAAAGAAGATATTAAGCTATTACAGAGTGTCCAAAGGAGGCCACAAGGATGGGGAAGGGTCTGGAGGGGCCTCGTGAGGAGCAGCTGAGGGCACTTGGTTTGTTCAGCCTGGAGGAGACTGAGGGGGGACATTGTGGTGTTCAGCAGCCTCACAAGGGGCAGGTGCAGATCTCCTCACCTGTGAGCAGTGACAGGACCCAAGGGAACGGCTGCAGCTGTGCAGGGAGGTTTAGGTTGGAAATCAGGAAAAAGTTCTCCCCAGAGAGGGGAGAGCACCAAGCCTGTCTGAGATCAAGAAGTGTTTGGATGGGATTTTTGCATTGTCCTGTGCAGAGCCAGGAGTTGGACTCGGTGATCCTGATGGTCTCCTTCAAGTCAGCAAATTCTGTGATCCTGAGATCCCCAACCAGCAGGAGCCGTTTCAGGTTCTTCCCTGCACTTGAGCCCACAGTTAGCACAAAGGAGGTTTTGGTCTCTGCCCTCTGCCTACCCCCAG
The DNA here is from genome assembly GCF_027579445.1 of Ammospiza nelsoni. NCBI lineage: Eukaryota > Metazoa > Chordata > Aves > Passeriformes > Passerellidae > Ammospiza > Ammospiza nelsoni. The sequence goes on along the minus strand of NC_080652.1, from coordinate 7,644,640 downwards.
AGCCAGAGGCTCAGCCCATGGTGTGGGGATGGGAGCTGAGTGCCCCCAGCTTTCCTCCCCCTTCACCCCTTCCTCTGCTGTCATCCCCAGCTGAGCAGTGTCCCAGCCGCAGCTCCTGGCTCGTGTCCCACCCTCAGGCCAGGCTCTCAGGGCTGGAGGGACCCTACAGGAGGGTCCCCCACCTGGAGCAGCTTCAGGTTTGCTGACCAGAGACCCCCCCATTCTCCAGGAGCAGAAACCCAGAACATCCTTGTGCAAGACTGGCCATGAGTGTGTCCCCATCTTGCAGGCAGCATCCTCACATCTTTTTGGGGAGAGGGAAGAGTCTGAGTGCCCTCTCACACGGGGCAGGGAGTGGGGAGAAGCCATGCCCCCCGTCACCAGCCCCCTGCCCCAGGCCTCTCCCCCAAGCAGTTCCGTTGTATTATAGATTTACCACTAACCCCCATGGTGGCATCTTCCTGCAGACATTTCAGACCTGTAACTTTTATATTAAAGACAAATAAAACACCAGTAACGAGCCTGCCTGATGATCCTGTTTACAGTGCATGCACAGTCTGTGGATTAAAGTGACAATCGAATCCGCCTCTGGCGCTGGTGTGGCCTCATGTTTTCTCGTGTGCCTCTTTCCCCTTTATTTTTTCACTATTAATTTCTTCCCTCTCTCTGCCAAGATGGCTTTGCCTCAGTACAAGGGGAGATCTTCTCCTGTCACCTTCCCTGGGCTCTGGTGTCCCCCGTGTCAGGGTTTTGGCTGCCCAGCTCCCAGCGTGTGCCCAGCCCGTGCATGGCCGTGTGCCCACAGCCAAGGGCTATAAATAACCCCTCCATGGAGCTATTTCAGTCCTGGACAGGGTTCAAAATTCCTCTGGAAATAATTGTCACAGGCCAGCTTAGGAGGAGAGTGCCCAGACACTGACCTGAGCATGTGGCCCCTGTGCCAGGGCTGGAATGTGGGGCTGCATCCCAGGGAACCAGCTTAGCTTGGGGGGACACTGTCTGCCCACAGCTCAGGGTGCCCCCAAACTGCCCAGGCCAGAGGCACAGGGAGATTCCCCTTCCCTGGTGCCCACCTGCTAAACCCTGATTTCAGCTGTTGCAGGAGAACTTACCCTGAATTTTGTGGTGGGCAAAGGCCATGGCAAGGTAGGCCCTCGGTGTGCAGAGAAAACAGAAGTTTTGGCTACAGCTGTATTTTATTTCAGTCTAGAAGCAGCAAGAGGTGGCAGTACAGGGGTGGGTGTTGTATGGTGGGGTGTGTGTGCAGAATTACCGTAGAATTGCATACATGACTTTGTATGTTACACTATTAATGACCAGTGAGGGCTTCCCACACACCTGCTACTTCTGCTCCACCTCCAACCCCAATCCTACAAGATGCTCCCTCCGCACCTGAGTCCCATTGGCAGCTCCAAGTGGGAGCCCAGAGCAATGGGATTCAGCATCCTGCAGCAGAGCCTGATCCCACCCATGGACCCTGCCCAGAGCTGGATCCGGCAGGATGCAGCATCTCCCTGCTCCGGGCTCCTCCTGCCCTGGGCTGAGCAGATGCCTCAAGGCTCCGGGGCAGCTCCCCGCCCCACCAGGAAGGACGGACGCTGCCCCACAGCCCCAAAAACACTTCATTGTCACTCATTTCCACACAAGGATGTGGCAACTTCACCTGCCCGTGCCCCATACCCCCGCGCAGGTGGAGCCACCAGGAGCTCTCGGGCGCCCTGGGGCTCAGGGTCCTTGTCACTGGTACAGGGACACCAGCACGTAGACGATCCAGCTGATGGAGGCGAACAATCCGATGAGGAGGCTGATGAGGACCAGTGACTGCGCTTTTTTGGATGCCAGGTACGCCTGGGCCATGTCCCCACGGGCGAGGGCAGCGCGGGTCTGGGGCAGGGAGAGATCAGGGGAGCGCTTAGAGGAGACCCGCAGCACCAGGAGGGGCTTCGGGGCTGCCCGGTGAGTCCTTGCTTACCTCGTGAGAGTAGACGAGGGCCATGACCCCGGTGATCAGGCAGCAGAAGAGGGTCACCAGCACCGACTCCACCGTGTAGTCCTTGGGCCGGTGATGCCCGCGGCCGGCGGGTGAGGGCCCCGGCGGCGGGTGGTACTGCGGGGGAGGTTAGAGCTGCTCCCCGCCCGGGCTGTGCTGCTCAGGGCACCGCGGGGACCCCACAGACCCGGCAGGGAGATAAGGGGTGAGCCCTGCTGCAGAGCGGGGCAGGAACACACCGGGGTGGGGGATACGTACCGGGCTGTAGGGCAGCGGCCCGGGGTGGAAGCCCGGGCCTGGGTAGGGCCGCGGTCCCGGCCCCGGCGGGTAAATGACGGGACCTTGCTGGGCATAGCCGGCCGGGAACGGCGGGTAGAGGAGGTGGTAGCTCTTGGGGTCCGGGGGCGAGTACGGTGGAGGAGCCCCCTCGAAGGCTGAGTTGGAGACAACCGACACGGCCACGGGCCTGTCCCCGGGGGCCGCGGGGGCGTCGCTGCGGGGGCCGGGGGTGGGCAGCGCCCCGGCTGCTCCGGAGGGAACCCCGGTGGGAGCCCAGGCCGTCCCGGTGGGAGCCCAGGCCGTCCCGGTGGGAGCTCCGGGGGTGGGCAGCGCCCCGGCTGCCTCGGTGGGAGCCCCGGTAGGAGCCCAGGGCGCCCCGGTGGGTGCCCCGGGGGTGGGCAGCGCCCCGGCTGCCTCGGTGGGAGCCCCGGGGGTGGGTAGCGCCTCCGTGGGAGCCCCGGGGGTGGGCAGCGCCCCGCCTGTCCCGGTGGGAGCCCCGGCCGCCCCGCTGCCGTCCCCCGGCTCCGCTCCCCGCGCGGCGGGGCCGCGGGCCTGGGGCCCGGCTGGCGGCTCACCGTCCATCCGCGGAGAGGCCTGCGGGGACAGGGAGGCTCTGATGGGACGGGACGCTCCCGGCACGGTCACCCCCGGTCCGGGGTGCCATGGGGCTGCCCTCGTGTTCCCCCCGGTGCCCCATCCCCGGCCCCACTCACGCCGGTGCCCGCGGGCTCCCAACCGCCGCCGCTCGGGGCCCGGCCCGCTCCGGCCCCGCCGCGGCCCCCGAGCCCCGCGTGGCCCCGCGCGGGCGGCGGGAGCGCAGCCGGGCCGGTTAATCATTGACCCGCTGCTGTTTGCCCAGGGCCCGCGGGCGGCGCCGCCCCGCACCGGCCAGCCCGGCCCGCAGCACCGGCGGCTCGGCGTGCGCAGGGACCGGGAACCGGGCAGGCAAACGGGGCTGGACAGCGGGTCCGGGTCCGGCCGGCCCATGGAACCGGTGATGGGCGCCGGGCAGTCAAGAAGCTTCAATTTGTTCGTGTTTAAACATATGATTTGGTTTTATTTTAGAATATTGTATTTACATATAGAATGTGGTGTGTGTTCCGGCTCTATTGATACACAAAATGTATATAAAATTCTGCATATTGTAGCTATAGCTATTAATGTTTAACATGTGTGTGTGGCTATCTCTATGGCACCCACGCACAGGATGTGTGTGCACACACTGTGTGTAGGTGTCTTACCCATATGTGTGTTTATGCATCCTGGTGTCTCTGTGTTGGACCTTCAGGTGTTTCTTCACAGTTCCTGTGCACAGCGCTCTGCACACACCTGCACTCAGGACCAGGGGTACAACACATATGGGAACAGGTGTAAAACACACACGGGAACAAGTGTAAAACACAGGGGAACAGGTGTAAAACACACATGGATACAGGTGTAAGACTCAGGGGACTCAGGTACACATGCACGTGGGTACAGGTGTCAAACACACACGGAACAGGTGTACACATGCACATGCTTACAGGTGTAAAACACACAGGGAACAGGTGTAAAATACAGGGAACAGATGTACACATGCACATGGGTACAGGTGTCAAACACACAGCCGGGGACAGACACACGCTCACACACACGCTCACGCAAGTGTCAGGATAAGACAGCGTTGTCTGTAGCAGGGCAGAGCCGTCCGGCTGTCCATCTGTCCGTCTGTCCGTGCCGGTGCTCCGGCCCCGGGGCTGAGGCCGGCTGCGCTCAGTGCACGCGGCCACGCCCCCTCAGGACCACGCCCTCATCCAGGCCCCGCCCCCGCCCCTCTCCACCTCCGGCCCCGCCCCCGCCGTCCATCCCGCCATGGCGTCCGCCGGCGGCCCGGACGCGGAGCGGCCGCACCCCAAGCCTTTCCTCATCGGCGTCAGCGGCGGCACCGCCAGCGGCAAGGTGAGCCCGCCGTGCCGGGGCCCTGCCGGGACCGTGCTGGGGCTGTGCTGGGGCTCGCCCCCGGCAGCCCGCGCGGCGCGGGACCTGCGCGGCTCCCGCAGGGGCATCGCCGGCGGCGGCCCCGGGCTGCGCCCCGGGCTGAGGGCGGGCTGGGGGCCGGGCCGCAGGAAGGGTCGGGGTCCCCCCGTCCCGGCTGAGTCCCCCGTCCCGCTCAGTCCACAGTGTGCGAGAAGATCATGGAGCTGCTGGGGCAGAACGAGGTGGAGCAGCGGCAGCGCAAGGTGCTGATCCTCAGCCAGGACAGCTTCTACAAGGTGCTGACGGCCGAGCAGCAGGCCAAGGCCCTCAAGGGGCAGTACAACTTCGACCACCCGGGTGAGCCCCCACCGGCCCGACCCCAGCAGGGCTCGGTCCGTGCTCGGAGCGCAGCTGGGTCTCACGGGAAGTCCCCGCAGGAAATGGGAAGTGTTGGAGAACAGAAATGTGCTTTCCCCCAGCAGAACATCCATTTGTCCTTCCCGTGTGCCCGTTGTTCTGGAGCCGTGCAGAGGTGCTGAGCATGCCAGCCTGCTATCTGCTCCACTCCATGCTCGTGAGAGGCTCCCTAATGAACCACAGCATTCCCCAAATCCTTTCCTGTTACTTCTTGTCCACGCAAACAGCTGCTCCCCTTGCCCGGGGGAGTGCTGTGGATTGTAGGCGGGACAGGGAGCTGCCCTTGGCTGGAGTCTGGTGCCTGTTGGGCGGGTAATGGAAACCATGAAGGATGCCTGGGGTTTTCCAATTGGCCCTTGATTAACAGATGAACAAAGTTGCAAAAGATTGCGCAATTACTAAGTGGGTTGATAAAATTATGAAATGACCGGCTTTACCTTTGAGCTCTTAATTTCATTGTGTTGTAGTTGCTTGTGAACAGCAAACTGTCTCTTCCTTATCTCTGAAACCAAACACAGCCATTGTCACTTGGGCACAGAGTGCTGTGGTGCTAGTGGTAGGAAAGAATAAGCTGCAAGTTCCTTTTTTATGGTGAAATACCAGGCAGAGGGTTTTTCCTTTGGGTCTGGAAAAATCTGAGCAGATCATTTGATACAACAGCATCTGAAAGTCCTTCTCTTTGAACTTTCCTCCCGCAGATGCCTTCGATAACGAATTGATGCATTCAACCCTGAAGAACATTGTTGAGGGCAAAACGGTTGAGGTACCAACGTACGACTTCGTGACACATTCTCGGTAGGCCCTGCCTTTGTCTGAGGTCCTGGGTAGTGTGGGGATGTCCCCAGCCTGGGCACAGAGCCTGTTTAACAGCTCTGGGTGTTCCTCCTGGCAGGCTGGCAGAGACCACGGTGGTGTATCCTGCTGATGTTGTCCTCTTTGAGGGGATCCTGGTGTTCTACAGCCAGGACATTCGGGACATGTTCCACCTGCGGCTCTTTGTGGACACGGACTCTGACGTCCGGCTGTCCCGCAGAGGTAAAGCCCTGCCGTGCCCCTGCTCCTTATCCGTCCCCACTATGGGACAACAGTCAGGGCTTTTATCTCCCTTTCCCAGTTCTGCGAGATATGAAGCGTGGGAGGGACCTGGAGCAGATCCTCACCCAGTACACCACGTTTGTCAAGCCTGCCTTTGAGGAGTTCTGCTTGCCGGTACGAAGCCTCTCACTAATTTCATTTGTGGGGTCTTCTTTTTTTGGGGAGGGCTAGAGGAGCGGGGTTGTTTGGGAATTAGCTGCTGTAGGGGCAGCAGTGGTGGCTTTTGGTATTTGTATTTCACAAATCCCACGTTCTCCTCTCTGCCTCATGTCTTCAACCATTTCAAGCTGGTTGTTAAGGAACTGAAATGGTCCCTTCTGCTGGCAGAGCACCATGGAAATGCCTCAAGCAGGTTTTCTCACTGCTGGCTGCTGGGGCTATTTAAGTATGGGTCTCTCTGAATGAAAGACTCCCACTCTCAGTTTATTCTTAAGTCTTGTAGGAAGAAAGAAAAGCTTGGTTTCCAGCAGCATTTCTCAGAGGGAACACTGGTGAAAACCTGGTGCAGACCATTCTAGCTCTGCTTGCTACACCATGTAGTGTGAGGCCAATTTAGGTACTAAAATAATCAAATTAATTTGTAAAAACCCTATGAGAACAAAATCCAGTAATATGTGGATTAAATAAATTGGAAAAGACTAACTCAGGCGCCTCTTCCCCTAGATCAAAGGAATTCTGGGATTCTAAAACTACTCATTAGAAATGCTGAATTTGTCGGCTTTTTTGAGCTGTGGGGAGGAAGAAAAAGCAGGAGTGCTGTGGTGGCAAAGATCAATAAAATGTTATCAGAGGCAGGCAGGAATTTCACATGCACATTGGATACCTTGGCTCTCAGCAGAGATTTACAATGCCTTGTAAAATGCTGATTAAAACCAGCTCTGGGCAAACAGACCTTGCCTGACATGGGCACTGTTTGAAGGCAGCTCAAATGGGTAAAAGCAGAGGACTCCACACCTGACCTGCTCTTTCTACCTCGTGATTCTCTGCAAAGGGACAGTAAGAAGAATCCCTGAGCTTAAATCCAGTGCACATTTCCCAGTGTGATATTGGAATTTATTTAGCTTGTCACCATGAGAGAGAACTTTAACTTACAACCCTGGAGCACTTCCATCTTTGCCCAGTTTTCTGGTTGCTTCTTCCTGGAATGAAGCTGACTTCTCCCATCAACAGCCTCCTCCACCACTGTTTCTGTTTTGCAGACAAAGAAGTATGCAGATGTGATCATCCCCAGAGGCGTTGACAACATGGGTAAAAGGGATTCCCTCATTTCCCTGGGGAGAGACCATTGGGGTTGGGAAGAGAGCAGGAAGCATCCTGCTGCCTTGAATGCCTGCTCTTGAGGATGGGGTTCCCTCATTTCCCTGGGGAGACACCTTTGGGGTTGGAAATAGAGCAGGAGGAGTGCCTGCTCCTGAGGAAGGGGTTCCTCATTTCCTTGGGGAGACACCTTTGGGGTTGGGAATGGAGCAGGAGGCACCCTGCTGCCTTGAGTGCCTGCTCCTGAGGAAGGGGTTCCTCATTTCCCTGGGGAGACACCTTTGGGGTTGAGAAGAGAGCAGGAGGAGTGCCTGCTCCTGAGGAGGGGGTTCCTCATTTCTCTGGGGAGACACCTTTGGGGTTGGAAATAGAGCAGGAGGAGTGCCTGCTCCTGAGGAGGGGGTTCCTCATTTCCTTGGGGAGACACCTTTGGGGTTGGAAATAGAGCAGGAGGAGTGCCTGCTCCTGAGGAGGGGGTGCCTCATTTCCTTGGGGAGACACCTTTGGGGTTGGGAATGGAGCAGGAGGCACCCTGCTGCCTGCAGTGCCTGCTCCTGAGGAAGGGGTTTTGCTGGAGGGGAGGGAGCTGCTCAGCCTGATCAGAAAGCCCAGCTGCTCAGCCTGTGGAGGGCTGCAAAAGCGACCTGTTGAGGTCTGACCTCAGTGCAGACAGCAGGCAGAGTTTCATTTAAGGGCTTGTTAAAACTTGAGCAGGGCTGGATGCTCCACATTTTCTAGCTAACTCATCCAGGAGATCCTTCACGTCCTCTATTCCCCGTTCCTCTCTGCAGTTGCCATAAACCTGATCGTGCAGCACATTCAGGACATCCTGAACGGGGACATCTGCAAGTGGCAGCGGGGGGCGCTGAACGGGCACGGCCGGACGTACAAGCGGCCGTTCCCGGAGCAGGCCGAGAGCGCCGCCGTGCTGGCGGCCGGCAAGCGCTCCCACCTCGAGTCCAGCAGCCGCCCGCACTAGCCCGGCACGACCCCAGGCTTTGCCTCTGCTCCACACCAACACTGAAGACAACTTTGGCAAAGGACTTCCACGGAATGGTTGGTGAAGTGCCCCTTAAGTCATCCTAGCAGCGGAGGGGATCCTGGTGGGAATCTTCTCGCAGAGGGGAGAGGAAGGGGTTGGCCTTCCATCCTGCTTCCCTCAAACCCTTCCCTGTTCTCTCTGAGATGTCTGGAGTTGTTACTTGGTGAACTGGTTAAAGGCAGTGTTACTTGCCTTTTTTTTAAATTTTCACAATGAGAACTAATGCTGAAGATTCCCCTGAGAATTAAGCACTATCAGGTGACTAGCAAGATACCCCATTTCCCTGATGATGGTCGTCTGTAGCAGGAAAATCTGCTGCCTCTTGGGTGTTTTTCTCTCTATCCAAGACTAGCTCACATGCTGTTAATTTTAACAGGCTCTGACTCTTCTCCACCTTGTTGGCACCTTGAGGTTTGGCCATGCTCTGCTGCTGGCCACCTCCTGGCCTGTAGAGGCACCTCTCCCTTGAGGTAGGGGTGAGACAGAGACTGACTGGGACAAATGGGAACTTGCAGTTCACCAGGGGACACGCCCAAGAAGTTTAGTGGTTCTAGTGATTCCTAATTTATTCCTTTCCAAGCTCCCGAATCTTGCAACACTGTTTGGTTATTTTTCGTACCCAGTGTGCTTTACGACAGTTACTGAATGTGTGAGCTCCAACTGGATTGAGTTGCTCATGGAAACAGAACCCTGACCTTGTCAGTATTAGTGTCTTTTAGTGCATTTCTGTACTGCTGGTTGCAAATTCTGCTGGGCAGAATCCGTCCACTTCCAGAGATGGCTGGTGAGGTCAACAAGGGGGAAACTGGGAATTGCAGGACCCTCCTCCTGCTGGCACTGGCAGCTGCCTGGACACCCTCAGACAGGGTCAGAGCACTTGCCTTGCACTCCAGCAGCTTCAACTCAAGAATGTCTGGCTTTCTAAAAAGAGCAGACAAGAAGTACAAACAGTGATATCCCAGTTTCTGTAGTTTACCCCAGATAAGTGATACTGCAGCAGCATGAAGAGTCTGTTTGGGAAAAACTGCAATGAAGTGCTGGTTGGACCTTTGAAAATGTCCTTGTGATACTGTTCTTGAGTCTGGACTTAAGGTGTAATTTTGAGAATGAGGGTGGGAGGGAAATGTTACTAAGAGGAACTTTTTCATATTTGGTAATTTTCTAAAAGCAGGGTTTGGCTGTGTTGGTTGTGGGTGTGTTACTTTGGCTAATAAATAAATGAACAGTGATCAGAAATGACCATTTTTATGAAAGGTAATTCTGGTACATTCACACTGCCAGCAAAAAGGCACAGAAAGGAACACTGCTGGAGGGGCTTTTATACTCAACAGTTCTTTCTCCCCTTAACTCAGAATTGTTACTTTTGGTTCTGTTGTGGCTGAAAATTTAGAGAAAAAACCCAAACTTCAGCAATGAGTCTGCACTTCCATTTCTATAGTATTTTCAGCCTTGGGAAGGGGGTGGAGGGTTGGTGTCTCAGGTGTTGACAGTTCAGTGGTACTTGTGCAGTGCCCAGGAGAAGGCAGAGCATTTCCTGCCTGCTGTCTAGCTCAGGGTGACAGACTTAGAGCATGAGCTACTGCCCTGAAGCATCAGCTCTCAGGGCTGATTGCAGTAGGAGCAAAAACCTGCTCTGAATGACTGTGGTGTTGGATCATACCTTCCTCAAGGGTGGGGGAGCCTTGAATAGAATTTTTTAGAGCAGTGAGGAACTGCACAGCCCCTGGGGTGTGGGAATGCTGCTCTGGCAGCTTTGTGCTGCCCTGCAGGACCTGCTGCTGCAGCCACATGGAAATACAGCAATGGAATGTGGCCCAGGTACTACAGCCTTGCTCAGACACCGGGGCAGAGCCATGACAAATTCCCCACTGAGTCCCCAGTGCTTCACCTTCACCTCTGTGAATTCTGTGCTGGTGCAGGCCTGGCCACGGGCTGGGTTTCAGTGTTTTCACCCTGAACCCATGTGCACAAGCTGGAGCAGGTTTCCTTGTCAGCAGGATCAGTCCTACCCTGCCCAGAGTTCCCTTTCCCATGGGATCTGAGGTGTAATGGCAATACTGGCACTGCTGGTAACAGGCCTCAGGCCTCACATCAGTGCCGCATGACCAAAGGATTATTCCAGCTTTGGCTCAATTCCTGGCTTGCCTGAGGCCTTCTTTAGCTGTAACAGCAATTTTTGAATGTCTTTTTATTTTGCTTATCTTCTTAAAAGTGATGCTTATGTCAGATGATTATAAATAGATAATAGTAACAAGTCATTATTCTATGCAGAACGAACTATTTATAAATGTAGCTTAATGCTGTGTTTACATAAATAGAAATGATAGCAGAGCATTGGAAGTTGGGGGCAAATAATGCATTGTTGAGGAGTGGAGTCATGGAATGATGCTGTAAGGCTGCAGGGCCAGTTACTGATTGTTAAAGATGAACAGCTTTAGAGAGGGAAAACCCAGGTTTCGGGCATAACAAAGAAAACAGAAAAAAGTGTCAGATGTGTTGGAAAGAGTCCATTTATAGTAAGCATATAATGAGATTGCAGACCACAGTGATAGGAAACACATGAAATGGCCCTAAGTGCAATGTAGTGCCAGAAGGAAGAAACCACCACAGTATTTCCAGGAAAGAGAAGAAATTCTTGCAGCTCTTCCCAGCAAAGGAGCTGGGATGCTGTTGACTGAAGGCAGCAACCTTCACACCCTGAGGGGCAGTGAGGGGTGAATGTAAGAAGGGCAGAAACTGGGAACTGTGCTCAGAACAGCTGTATTACTGCTGAGCCCTTTTCTGTAACAGCATTCCTTTATTTCCTCCTGTAATCATTAGATCAGGACTACTACCAAATACCTGAAGCGACTGTTAAGATTTCCATGATATTAACAATAAATTCTTGGCTTTGCACAAGTGTTTCCCTTGCTGCAGCCAGGCTGGAGTGGTCACTGCTTTCTGATCAGGATGTTCCAGGTGTCCTTCCAGCGCAGGGCCCTGAGCTCCGCGGGCGCCAGCGCGGGCTGCCCGTAGGTCAGGGGGCTGAAGGTGCAGTACACAAAGTACACCCAGGAGAACCAGGCCACAACCAGGGCACTGAACATGCTCTTGAGCAGCACAGATCTGGGATCAGACAGGGAAAGAGCACTCAGGTTACATCAAGGCTGGCCAAACACTTCATCCAAAAGATCTGTGCCTGGCTTCCCTAAAGGCAAATGACAGAGTTTGGCCACTGCTGGAAAAATCACTGCTGGAAAAATCACTGCTTTCCCTGCAGCAGCCCTGGAGAAAGAGCTGTGCCAGTCCTGTTCAAGAGAACTATTCTGCTGAGCCAAATACCTGCAGAGGTGATCGCTGAGATGCTGCAGTACCACAGGAATCAGGAGAATCTGGAATGTGACAGCAGGCAGGTAGTGGTACAGGAAAAGTGTTTTCTCCATCAGGAAGAAAGGCAGGTAATTCACAGCCCAGCCTCCACCACAAATGCCTCCTGCTGCCATCCAGAGCTGCCAGGCATCTGCAGGAGACAGGAGATGGCACCTGAGAGCAGAGCAAGGCACAAGGCTCCACCTGGACACACACAGAGTGCAGCCAGACCTTCAGGGATGTCGTAGATCCTCCTCCTCCGCCGCAGCAAGTACCACAGGGACAGACACAGGTACAGCAGAGCAGCAGCATTAGCTGAAGCCCAGGTGGCAACATTCCCAAGGAGGTGGATCTGGGCCTGCAGGATACATGAGGGTCTATGCCAGAAGCAGGAACATGCTGTGGTTCTTTTAGGTAAGTTTAAATATTACCTACACAAACTTGCTAAATTAAGCTCCAGAATGAGCCTGCCTAGTAACCTGGAACAAAGCTGGTTGATAAACTTTGCTGCTTTAGGACTCTTGTGTAATGGAAAGCATTTAAAGGATGCTATTGGAGATGAACTCATCTTCTAAATGAAATCAATAATGGAAACTATTAAACTGCAATTTACCTTTTAAAAAAAGGTACAAGCAAACATAATTTAATTAAAAGCAACTACTGTCAAACCTGTATCTCATGCTAAAACAAATAACACACCCCTCATGGAAAATATATTAATACAGGGAAAGTCCTTGGCTGGAAACTGCAGCCCTGCTCTGACTCCTGCTCCTGGGGCTCACATCTGAGCTGTTCTGCTTTCTCAAAAGCTTCACAACTACTTCTGCCTCTTGTACTTACCCCCGAGGTGGGGTGGAGCCAGTAGGCAATATTGGTGTCCATTGTGATCCAGTCCAGGGCAGAGGAGCTGTACTTATGTTCTGTGTCTTCATTTTTTAATGTCAGTATTTTCCACTAGAAAAAAAAAAGGTAAGCAGAAGGATTCAGCATTGGAACAACAGGTGGGACAGCAGGCATGGGTGAACAGCTCCAGATATAAGATGTTAAGTTCCTAAGCTGGGAGTGGAGAAATATTTTACATATTTCATATGGATACTGATCAATACAATTTAAAAATTTTGTTATTAAATAATGCACTTTCCTTAATGGATTTCTACAAATATAGTAAGGGGCATCAACACTACTCACTGCATTTACCACATATTACAGTTCAGTTTCAGGCAGCTTCTGGGTGCCCAACCAATTTTCCTCCCCCTTTTTTGTTACACAATCACTTGGGTATTCATTACTGGACAGCCCAGGTCTTTAATGCCCTTATAAGTGCATTCAGAAACATTTTTTTACAGCGATGAAGCCAAACTATCAGCAAGGATTAAACAATGAATGCTCAGGCTCAGAGTCTGCAGAAATGCCGAGGTTCCTGCTCTGCAGCAGAAGGAAAAATGAAGGGGATAACAAGACACTCACCTGCAATTCTGTGAATTTTGCCATGAAACTGAGGTTTTTACTGATGTCTATCTGTGTGGGGGAGTGAAGTTCCACTTCCCTCTCTTTTTGCTCTTGGCCTGGAAGAAAACAGCAAAGCTCAGAAATAACCACATAACAGGCAGAAAGGGGAGAGAGCACACAGGCTCCTCACTCTCCCAGGAGCCCTTCTCCAATACATCACCCAACTGCAACAGCACCTGAAGGGACTTTGTAAGGAATCTGACACCACGGTAGAACCAACACACACAGTACCACCTTCCCACCACCATGAAGTGAAACCTGCTGCAGGAACATGGCTGAGACATACTTTTGCCATATCTGTGCTCTTCCACATTCCACAGCATGCTCTGGTGGTAGCCTTTGGACAGCTTCTCTCCCACCACCTCCAGCTGCCGGTATCCCCACTCAGGCAGAGATGCTCCACTGAGCTAAAAGAGAAGGACAACAGTGAACTTGTAAACTGAAAGTTCTACCAATCTGAACTGCAGGATGGAAGAAATTCTGCTTGAGCACTGGATGACAGCAAGGGACTGCTAGAAAATATGTGAAGAGTCACCACAAAAAAAAAATCTCAATAAATGCTACAGCCATAAAATCAGTGATTCTGGCAAACTTTGTGAAGAAAAAGATCCTTAATTATTCCAGCTGCTCTCACAGGCACATAGACTCAGCATCAGTTTGTAAGCTGAGTGTAGAGTGGTCACAGCCTCTGGAGAAGCAGGACACCTTTGATAAGAGAGGGATGGAGTACCAGTGTGACAACCCAAAACACGCTTTTTTGTCGTACTGAGCAATTATTTCCTTTTTAATTTACTTACTTGGTTATTCGTTATAGTGGTGTAGCCATTTTGGAGCAGAGTTTTTGAGAGTACAAGAACTGCATGAAGCAAAAGCTACAGGCAAATAAACATAACTCACTTGCCTTTAGCACTGCAGAGGTGTTCACGTGAACAAACCTCACTTCTGACAGAATTGTCTTCCACACGTCCGTGTCAGACTCACGATTTACAATTTCCTACAACAGAAAGATGATTTTGACCCACGTTGTCTCAGCTGTTTCTGCTGGAGCATGATCAGCTCCTCCCCTCCCTCTGACCACTCACCACTCTCCAGAGGTTCTGTGCTGGCATGGAGATGTTATAATCAATATAGCAGGAAACTTCTTGGGAGTGAGGGCTAAGAGGAGCAGCAACATCATGCCTAGAAGACAAATAAAGGAAGGTCCTCTATTACCATTTCCCAAATACATATAAAAAGCAAACCCATGTGGAATTGGCTTAGACTGGATTCAGTAATAAAGCAAAAAGTAACTCATTTATTGGGATAGCACTGTTTACTCTGAGAGAGAGCATTCCCCACAAGCAAGAGCTGCCAGGAACAGGCTCAGAGGAAGCCAATGCAGATGCCTGTGATGCCAGGCTGAAGAACAAGCACTGATTGTGACAAACAGAGACGCTGTTCACTGGGGTTTCCAATAATGAACAAATTAGATTTGGAAGGGACATAGCAAAAACCCAAGCTCAGAACAACCCCCTTCCTAATCTGAGTGATATTCAAGTACACACAGATGCCCTTTGGGAAGCAGTCAGGAGGCAACTTCATACTGCAGGCTTTCAAAACAGGAAGGAATCTCTGGCAAACAGCCACAGCACACCAGGTTCTCCAGCACATCCTGCTAACACATCCTTCAGGTAGGGGCATGCCATCAAAGTCAGTGCACTTGGATTTGGGTTAAGTCACACAAAATGCTGAATTTCTGCACCTGTCCAGAGTGGGGGCAATGAAAGGGTGAGGACGAAGACTGATAGAGGGAAGTCTATTTAGGAATTTGCAGAACTACCATGAAATGTGAACAACTATGAACTCCTCTAAAGGCCACTAGTAGGGAAGAACAGAAGCAGTAAGCAACTATTAAGAAGTCTGTGATTAGGATCAAATCCCACTGCCAAGTCGATCAGAAAAAATAAATAAGCACACAGCATCCTTGCTCTGGGCCACAGGGATGGCATATGGCACTAACCACATGAGGTCCCTCCAAGGCACACTGGTGTAAAAATCCACAAATAACAGGCAGTATATGGCATATCTGAATGCAAGGTCACTGAGTGGTTATTCTGAGAGCCAAGCCAGCAGAATGAGGCAGCAGGCTTGGCAGGGCAGAGCAGAGCAGGAGGAAAGGACTCACGTGTTGAGGTAGCGAGTTGTGATGCCATGGACCAGCTGCACGATGTGCCCATGCCTGACGGGCCGGGGGGGGTTACTCACCACCAGCTGCTGCCTGGGGAGGGACACCCAACAGCAAATGGTTAAACTGGAAATGGTTCAATTATAAACATCTTTATATAGACCACAGCCTTGTCATGACCAAGTTGTTGGGTCAAGAAGCTGCAGGTGGGGACAGAAATTTGGGTAAGAAAATGAGAAATTAAAACAATATATATAGGTCGTACCAGAATGGAAGCAAAGCTCATCAAGGGAAAGGTGAGTTAAGGGCAGAATGAGTCAGAGGATCAGTAATGGGATACTGACACTCCAGGCATTAGGTCAGTGCTCTGAATCCAGGTCAGTCAGGAGTGAATTAAGGTTATTACTGTCACACAGCTGTTTGGTGGCTCGTGTGAATCACTGAGTGCTTCACTGAGTCTGATGGGTGCTGCACGACAGCAGGTGTCACTTTGGCAGAATTGTAGGAGAGATCAATGGCTTTAACACCATATAAACTCTCACCTGGCCTCTGGAAAGGGCCATGGCAAGGGGGAACTGCAATTCACTGAACTGCTGCCTATATTTTACTGTTCCATAGAAGAACTTCACACCCTCCAATGCTCATAGGAGTCCTCTGAGTTTGAAGAATTTTAATATATTTGGGGTCTGTGGTTCTGTTAGAGTCCCTACTTGAAAGGTTTGGACCATGGACAAACTTTCCCAATGTGGATATGACTTTTAATGGCACACAGTCCTTCTGATAGGACTCTTTCTACAGTTCTTAGAACAACATAAGAAACCTACAAAGCAACTTTTTGATCAGTATGGAATTATGTCACTCAAAGGCTTTTACTGACAAAACAAGGACAGAGAGTCCTGCTCTGCACTGACAGTGACAATGGCAAAACTCTTCAGCACAAACCAGGCCCCAGGTACACGCACCACTTGGAATCCTTCCCTACGTGGCAGATCTCACAGCTCATTCCACACTTCTAACACAAAGAACTACTCATGTTTCAAAAGTGTTTTCTACTCTTTTCTGAGACTTATTCAAGTTTGATAAAACTCATCAAGACACTCTAACATCATGACTCACATTTCAAAAAGCAGAGCTTCCCTTTCATGCAAAACACCTGAAGAATCTCCAGTGGACTTGTGAGTCTTTCAAGTCCCAGTTGTGCACAGCCCATGTTCTGGCAGGAGCAATTCAGACAGGATTTTAGAGTCCTCAGTAATGTTTTTACTACATTGAGAAGGATTGTGCAAAGAGCTGCAATCACTTGCTCAGATCACACCAGGCTTCTGCACCCATAAGCAGAGAAGAGTTATGTCCAATCCAATCCAAGCCCTGGTTGAGTTTTGAAGCATATAGGTTGAATTTAAATCTCTTGCATACTCACATTCCAGGATCTTTGACAATCCACCAGTTGTTGACATCCTTGAAGGGATAGCAGGTCACCTGCTGCTGATGGGAACTCCCTCTGCCATTCTCATACCTGCACAGGGAGTAACAAAACCCCCCAGAGGTGTAAAGGCACAGCTCTGTGCTCACCAGTGCCAGCAGCACAAACCAGCACCACATCACTGATCATCCCTACAGAGCACAGGGACTCTGAAGGATCAGTGAAAACACTGCCAGCACCCAAACTGCTACAGTTGGACTGGCAGGTGGAGAAGCAGAGCTGACCCTCCCCACAGAGACCCAGGCAGACTCCTCACCTGATGGGGTAAGTGTTGGTGTGGGAGTGGAGCCAGCACTGCATGGGCTTGCCCAGCACGTTCCTCAGGGTGATCTGGGAGCCATAGGCCACCTCTAAGGGCTGACCCTGGGTGATTCGAGCCAGCCCACCCTGAGAAGGGCAAGGACAGGGGAAGTACAAAGAAGAAGAAAAAACCCAGAGGCTGTTTAAATTCCATTGAGTCACATCCCAGTCCAACACAGCAGTATCTTCACACAGTGTCTTCTCATTTGGTTTTATCTACTAAAATCAAGTCTTGCAGCACCATACTCGATAGATATTAAATACACCGACACCTAAAAAACTACAAGGTCTCAGGAAATATCCCCAAAGCCACGTTCTAAAAGACATACCCCTATAGTATGCCATGTCACCATGTGAGAGTTCAGTACTGTATCTACTTCTGTGGAGTTTCCTGCAGGAAGGGACAAACCTTCAGCAGAAGAGTGAATATATTTTTCTTGCTTCACTGGGAAAAGGTTTTCATCTGTTATTAGGATTTCAGTCATTATTGCTTCACCTTAAAGCAGTACTACAGCAGCAAAATAGTTAAATGACATAAAAGGGGCAAAATCTGCAGGATCAAAGGAACAGGATTAAACTAATAGTGAACATTCTCCCCTCTTGTCTCTAATAAATCAGTTCAAGACCACATTTCTTTTACCTCCAAGCTGGCTTGGAAAGCACTTGTCATGATCTGGTCGTGAGGCCCAGAGCGATAGAGCAAAGCCAAGTGAACATAGAAGAAGGAGAGGTAGAGCCCCATGGGGATGATGATGAGGGCCAGACCCCGGGCCAGAAAATGGCACAGCAAGGAAACCTGGAAAAACAGAGAAAGCTCACTTCTTTCATGCTCTAGATATAAAAATTTCCAGAGCACTTAACTTTATTTGTTTGTCTTTTCTAAGTTTTCCCCACTGCTCTCATTCAGCTGTGACTTTGTGGACAAGGATTTGAAGTGGAGCTGGCAGGAGTGTGTGAGACAAGTGCATGTTCTGAGTCACACATCACCAAGACATGGAAAACAGCAGAAAAGACACTCACACACACATATTTTTGTTAAACTTAATTCCATCTTCCCCAGCAACTGAGCTGGGAGCTGTGCTATGACAGGAGGGTTTCCAGACAAGGAATTTTAGACAAAAGCCAGCTACAGACTGCACTGTTATCTGTGGGCTTCAAAGGCTTCTGCAATGAAAAGTGACAAATAATATATTTTGCATGCTGTGCTACATACATTTGACAAGTTCTGGTCTCCTATCATGTGCCAGAAGTGGAGTCCTGCAGTGGCCAAGAGCAGCATATAGGTAAACAGGCCCATATATTTCACTCTGAAAGTGCATAAAAATGCACATGGTTAAAAAACCACACAATTACCTAAATATTCTAACATTCTCTTCAACAGCAGGCATTAAAGTCCAGGTAAGACACCATCACTTACCCAACTGCACAAGAACAGGCTACTCCAGTCAGCAGGAGCCAAAACCACCAGCTTCCAGAGAAGGAACTTAAAGATAAATGTATTAAATCACTTGCTAGGCTCAATTTAACAATAATTTTACTTTATTAAGGATTAGTTCATCCTCTGCAAGGATCAGAGAACAAAAGAGACAAATATCTCTAAATTCAGTGCCTGTAAACACTCACAAAGGAAAATTAAGTGACTTGTTATCATCAGTGTTTCTGTGCACAGAAGGAAACCTTCCAGTAAAAAATATGGGTAGGCAAAGAAATGCTCCCAAGAGATTTTATTTCTATTTTAAAATTGAAAAAGACAACCCTGCAAACAGTAAAAGCAGTCCTTAACACTGCTAAATAGAAAAATTCTGGGGCAGCCATATGAGAGGGTGAAGCATTGGATTTTACAGACAGGTGAAGTGAGTTTCAGAACGGTTAAGAGGCATAGAAAAACACAGTTTGTGCCAAAAAAAGTCACCATGACAATATCTCCATGTGGGAGACAATCCAGCTTTACCTGTGCTTTTGCAAATTGTAGAACTTCAGGTAGGACAAAACTGCAAGCAGGATAAAAAAAATCAATATTGATTCCAGAAGCATGAACCTTGATTGAGTGATCAGAGAGTTTTCTGTTGGAAAAGAGAGACAGACACAAAAATAGATAAACTTGTCTACAGGCAAGTGCCATCTCAGACAATCACACTGTTATTCAACAAAAGGACCTTCCTTTTTAGGGACAGACAGCTCCTGCTGGCTGTAATGGGCAAGTGCTGGGTTTAGAGGGACAAAAACTTTCCAGCAGGAGCAAATTACATGGACATAACTGCTTCCAAGACAAAGAGGTGGGCAAGCAGTGAAGTTATCAGGAGGCTGATAAGCTGCTGCACTTCCTACAAAGCAAAGAAAATCAGTGCTGGGAAATGCAGAGGTGCTTCTCAAAGCAGAGAGTCCAGGCAGCAAGCACAGCAAGCAATGAGCACCACAGCAGATCTGCAGGAAAGGGAGCTGCAATGAGCCAGAATCAGCGAAGCTGGTGGGTAGGAGAGGTTTCTCTTATCAGGCTGCTAAAGAGCTGCTGAGAGGCTTTTTCCCTTTGAGGCAGCTGCCAGCAGCCCCTCAGAGAAAACAAAACCAGCTAGTTGTACACACCAGAACAGTGTCAAACCACAGTGCTAAGGACACAGGCTGGTTTGCTGCAGTTTGGATTTGAAGAAATCTGATGAGCTCTGACTCTAAGTTGAGTTGTCCTGCTGTTAAATGCCAGAATGTTGTAACTCACCTTGTAAACCTCTGAGGAAGGGAGTTCAGGCCTCCTTGAATACAAGAAATGTGGTTTCCTGTGAGGCTGCTAAGGCTGCCTGCTTTGGTTAATATTGAAAATAACTTTTATAAAGCCCAGAAGGGCAGCCTGCTGCAGGGCTGTGAGGATGGAGGAGACCAGGGAGGCTCAGCACAGACTGGCACAGGCCAGGGCTGATCTGTTGCTCATATTTCCTGGGGAGGTGCTACTCCACCCTATTACTTTGGTTTTTTAAAATTTTCTAAGTTTTCTTATGTTGACATTCTTGTAGTCAACTTTCTCACACACTTTCTGTAAATAACTCATTGCTTTGCATTCCTTTATGGAAGAGGAAAGAGTTGACAGACTGTTAGTTTGACCAGTGTCATTGGAGAGGTGTCACTGTCACCCTCCAATCCACTGTCACTTTTAGAAAACTATAAATGTCAGAGTCAGAAAATAAACTTCTCTTTTTTCTTCACCTTGAGAACAGCAGTGTGAGCTTGTGTTCTTTTGTGTCCTATAGTGACATAACCCTAAACATTCCTAAGGGGAAAAGGAACTCTTCTCCCCATGTATGAAGGGCTCAGTTGAACAATCTCACCTAAGAGAATCAGAAGAGCAGCTCCAAGTGCAGCACAGTGGGAGAAATGCAGTTCAGCCAAAATCTGGTAGGCCAAAGGCACACAGAGAGCACCAGCCAGGGCTGGCAGGAGTCGCAGGGACCACACAGGAACATTGATGCTGTACTCTGAAACAGAACACAGGAACCAGTGATCCACCAGGCTGGAGACACAATGCAGAGAGGACAGACCAACACAGAATTTCTTGATTGTTAGAGAAATCTAACTCCTATTTGCACTGATTTGTCCATCTTGTATTGCTTAAATGTTTTAGCTGATTTAGAAAGCCTGTGCTATGAGTTCACAGTGCTTTTAACTTGTGCTAGAGACCTGCAGAAGACTTGTTTAAAAAGACAAGTGAAGGTGGTGGGAAAGTGTTATTTCCACTAGACAAGCAAAAGGAATCTGTCAGTTGCTGAAATTCTGCTTCTTTTCTCTAAAGAATGACACAGTTAAAAACAACTCTCACCAGCTCCAATCCTGTTCCATAGGAAGTTTCCATCAAATCCTCCTAAGTAACCTACAACACAAACAAGAGAATTTCCAGCCTCAAAGCACATATAAAACCTGGTGCTAAATTGGGAACCATTTCCCAAACACACAGCTTCTCCTTGCATGAAGGCCCTCTTTCCCAAAAGGGTCCTCTTTGATACTGTTCTGTCTGCAGGAATACTTGAGAATGTGCAGAGGCACAAAGACTATAAATTGGGAACAAGGGATTCTCAGTGACAAAGTCAGATGTATATTTAATCCCTCCCTCCCATACAGACACTTTGATGTTGTACAGAAAGGAACTGAGGCTATTTCTTGCACTAGCAGTTCTCATCTTACTTTTCTCTTTCTCCAAAGGATTGGATTCTGGTCACTGTACAAAGGATTGGATAAAGAGAGGTGATGGAAAAAATCCAAGAGAGAGGATTGGATAAAGTGAGGTGATGGATACATGGCTTCATCATCCCTCCTTTATTCATGCAACAGCCCCCTAACCATCCTAAATAAAGGAAAACTCAATTCTCTCTGCATCAGGCTCTCATTTGCTTTGTGCTTTCTCCTCAAAGTGGATTTAATGATTCATTTCTAACCAGCACCTCTCTCTTCCACAGCAACAAGCAACAGGCACTCCCCAGTCCCAGGAGACCCTACCTCCCAAGGCCAGCAGCATGTGGCCAAAGGGTGGGCCACTGTCATCCACAAAGAAGATCCTCTTCATGTAGAGGGAAACAAACTGGCCGTAATAAACTTCATCGAAACTGAAACACCAGAGGCAGAAAAGTGTCAAATCTAACAGCAATGATCCTGCAGGGATACTCAGAAAGCAAACATCAGTTTGTTGGTAGAGAGCTAAGAATGCAAGGAAGCACTGAGGCTTTCCTCAAGGATTTTAATTAGGGAAAGATTATCACTGTATTGGCATTGTTCAGCCTGGAAACGAGAAGGCCTAATTGTGGCTTTGTGGTGCCTGGAGGGAGCCTACAGGAAAGATGGGCTGAGACTGTAAGAGCCTGGATGGCAGCACAAGCAGGAATGGCTTCACCCTGACAGAGAGTGGGTTGAGATGAATTTTAGGAAAGAATTCTTCCCTGTGAGGGTGGGCAGGCCCTGGCACAGGGTGCCCAGAGAAGTTGTGGCTGCCCCTGGATCCCTGGAAGTGCCCAAGGCCAGGCTGGAGCACCTGGGATAGTGGAAGGTGTCCCTGTCCACGGCAGGGGGCAGAATAAGATGAGCTTTAAGACCCCTTCCAACCCAAACCAGTCTGGGATTTTGTGTTTCTATGATTTACAGAGGCTGACATCAGTCAGGCTGTGCTCTTCTGCTCCTGCATTCTTGCTCACAAATGTCTGAAAAACAAGTCTGTGTCATTCAGGAATAAAAGAAACTCATTACTCACACCACAGCCCGTGGATAGCAAAGCCCCCAGAGACGACTCATTAATCCCATCACAGTCAGTGCCACAAGGCTCACGTTGATCTTTGCAGTGACCACAACTGGCTCCTTCAGAAATCCCAGCATCCTGTCAGAGGTTTGTCTGAACCTTGGAGAGCAGAAGAGAACAGCAGTCACCCTTTGGCTCACAGAAAGCATCAAGCCTGATTTCTGCTACAGGCAGCTCATGGTAATTTAATTCCCAAAATTCTCTTGCTTTTCATGTTTTTGTGTTACTATTCTACCTTCAGGACTAGCTGCAAAAATAAAGTTACTGAACTGACACACTTTTCATCTGCCCTGCTTCTGCCTGCAGTAGTAAGCTAGAAACCTTGTTTATTCTTACACTGGTTCTGCAGAAACACAGCAGCTTCATTCTCCAGCCTGTATTCTGCTTTGAGCAAAGCAAACCTCACAGCCCAAATTCTGATGCTACTATGGACAACCCATGTGCTCAGGCACCAGATGACCTCACTAACTGAGCTATTTAGAGCCCAGGTAGCTTAAAAAAAAAAAAAAAAAAAAAAAAAAAAAAAACCTCAAATAAATTACTTCCTTACAAAAAGAGGTATTTCTTTGGGATTGGGGAAGGGAGGAGCAAATCCCCCAAACGCCCTCTGCATTAGAAAGCTGGTTACTGGTGCTGTTACTGGAGCACAGGTACAGGTGCTGTTTAAGCAGAAGTGCTAAAAGCCAGGTCAGAAAATAGCAGAGAATCCGTGCCATGCCTCCTCACCTCAACACAACGGAAAGTTACCAGAACAAATCCATCAGCGAGGCTTTGATCAGGGGAGAACAAAGCGAGATGCGAGCACATCACCAGCATCCAGAGCCGTGCCACTGGCCTGGTTTCTCTGTGCCTACAGAACACAAGCGCTGCGTGGAGCTGAGGTTTGCAGGAACCAGGGCAGAGCTGTGCCCCCACCCGGGCTCTGTCACCCCCTCGCACGCCCTGCGAGCCCGGGAGCCCCTGATGGAGGCCCTGCGGTACAGCGGGGCCCAGGGCAGGTGAGCAGCACCTCCTCGGGGTACACTCAAACCTCCGCAACCCTCATGAGGGGGCAGCAGGGCAAGCGCCCCCCACCCCGCCCTGTGCCCCCTTTAGGCTCTCGGGTGGCATCTCCGACCCTTCAGGTGGCCCTCAGAGAGACACCGAGCCCCACCACCCACCCTGGATCCAGCCCTCGATCCTCTCTTAGGCGTTTTTGGGGGGCAGAGGAGCACCAACCACAGCCTCCCCAGGGCCTCGCCCACCCCCCTCAGCTCTACGGGAGTGAAGGCAGCGAGTGACCAGCGGGACCGGGAGCACGGCCGGAACCAGCACTAGGACCGGAATTAAGATCGGGACTAGGACTGGGATCGAGCAAGACGGCGATCGTGAGCAGGATCAGGATTAAGACCGGGACCAAGCCCAGAACCGGGATCGGGATCGGAACCGGGACCCCCGGCCCCACACGGCGCCGGGGGCGTGGCCTTCCCGCGCGCCGCGCTCCACCCGCCCCTACCTGCCGATGCCGGATGTGACGTCAGACGCACGCATCCGCACGGGGCTGAACCAGGAAGTGCTGCCATGGCAACGCCGCATGCGGGAACAGGCCCCGTCTCCCAGACATGGCGGCTGTGAGGGACCCGCCAGCATCACGGTCATAATCACCGACCCGGCCGCTGGGGCTTGTGTGCTGTGTGTTTAGCTTCTTCCTTTTTTATTGGGTCTGCTTTTTGTTGTTGGTTTTTTTTTTTCGGTTTTTTTTTTGTTCTTTTTCAATATTTTTTTTTGGGGCGGGTGGGTGTTTTGTTTGGGTGGGGTTTTTTTTTGTTTTGGATTTGATTTTTTTATTAATAACTAAAAGAACCAGACAAGGGACTGGGGAATTTGAGAAAAGCATAATCTGCTTTATTTTTTTAAATTTTTTTTTATTTAAATAAGGAGAATTCTTTCATATGGAAAGAGCTAATACAATCACATATTTGAAAGGAGAAACAATAGGTACTGAAACGAGGAGAAGGGCAATAAAGAGTGTGCCGCAACTGGCCTGGTGATTCCGTGATTCGAATTCCGGTCCAAGTTAAAGTTTCCAAAAAATATAAACAGGTTGCACGTTACACAATTATCCATCGTCTGCCCTTTCAAATATCTGGTCTACATGAAAAGACAAAGAGAGGAAAGGCCAAAAAAAATTTACTATACAGGTCGTGAAGTTAAAAGCTTTAAGGAGGACAGTATCCCCTTGAGAAACAACAAATGCAATTCCTACAGAACCAGAGGGAGGATTCCAGCTAAGGACAATGCCTAAGACATGCTAAGGGGTGAGCGCCTCACTGCTGCAGCTGTGATTCCTGGGGACAGTCAAGGACATCTGGAGCAGCCAGAACAAGCCACTAAACCCAAGGGAGTGTCTATGGCCACTGGAAAACCTGGTGGTCTTCGGATTCAAATAAACAACAAAAATAGCTGGACTCTACTGTCTCTTTTTTTGGCAAAATGCAACTTTTCTGTCCATGTGCCACAACTAAGCACGCTGGTGGTTGTTGTAAATTAAATTTTATTCACAAATGCAACTTTCTTATGAAGAAACTGGGTTGCTGAATAAAAAATAACCAGTGCTACAAGGAATTAACCTGTGCTTAACCAGCCTGGAGCAAAAGGGAGGGTTAAGAAAATGCAACAGAAGGAGGTCCTGGCATGCAGGGGTGCTGGCTGCAACGTGACTGGTGTAGCCAAGAGGTGAGAAACAGCAAAAACACTCAGCTCATTTGGAATACTTATCTCTAAATACACAGCAAGCACAGGGCAGCTTGTGGCTTTGCAGCATTCCTGCCAGGAAGGTGTGGATGGAGTGAGTGGCTCTGAGTGAACACCACACACGGGAGTGCAAGGGGCAGCAAACACATCCAGAGGTGCTGGCACAGCCAGGAGCAAGCTATGGGACATCAACAGCAAGACCTGTGCCACTGGTGACTGTGCTGCTTGTCTTTTAAAATATGCTGGAGTGCCTTTTTAATACTTATTTTTAAATTTCCAGACTTGAACGTTGATTTGTTTTTAAATGAAGAGCTACAGCAAAAGGGGTGAGGGCAGCAGCACGGACTGGAGCTGCTGGCCATGGCAGGGCACTGATCACACAGGAGCTTCAGACCCTCTGCTAACAAGAGCAGCACTCAGCCTCTCAACATTCCTGCTGCAAAGGGGTTCCACCTTTCCCTCCCACTGCACCCTGCACCTTTCCCAGCAGATTTGGTAGCTGACTTCCAGTCAAAGCAAAAGCAACTCACAAATTAGTAAATCAGCAATAAATCAACTCTTCAACAGTGCAGACAGCAAGCAGAAGGACCTTCTGTAACTGTACTGATCCATTCTGTGCATCTCCATCCTCCTCTCCATGCTGGATTTTTATCACCATTCCAGCTCCCTTGGCTTTTCTGCTCCTTTGAGGATCAGAGGCTTTTCCTTTTGAACTCCAGAGCACCACAAACTGCACTAACCTTGGACTAGCTTTAAACAAACAAACAAACAATCAAACAAACAAGCAAAAATATATGCCAGAGAAGGATATTGCACCGTAGAAATTTGGGCTCTAAAACTGCTTTCCATCACACAAAACTCCACTAAGTGAGAGAGAGTCTTGCCAACTGCAGCTGACAGTCACGCAAAGTTGAGAAATGGAATGAAGCTCACATGCATTTCTTGGCCTTTCCTGCACAGAATAATTCAGACATAATATATAAATAGAGCAGTGAAACAATTACTTTTTCACCTAGACCTACAACATCAAATACGTATAAATAAATTCTAGTGTTTTATCTGTTGGGGGAAGGAATGGAGGGATTAAAAGAGAAACAAGGGTGACCTTTTTCAACAGGAAGTTTTGTAGTTCTGATGGCATGTACACCAGAGGGACTGCAGTAACTTGGATCTTGCAATAACCCAGTTTCTCCAACACGTTTGACCATTTTGAAGTCACACAGGTGGGAGGAAGGAGGTTAGTGTCTTTGTAAAGTTGAAGTAGTGTGTCTAGAGTAGGGAAGAGATGAGAAGGGCTCAGGTAAGTCTCTTTAGCCATTAGTTAGATTCTGGGCTTGTATTAGCTAGGGCCAGCTGGGCAGAAGGATAATAAAAAAAAATCTCAAACAAACAATTCTGCTGTTAATGGTATTTCAAGGGAGAAAATAGAAACAAGGGTGGGATGACTTACTGGAGGTGCAATCTTTGGAAAACACTGGGAGCAGGACTAGCAGATGAGGATGCAGATCTGGGAGATGTCTGAAGGTTGGGGAAATATTTGTCACTAAATCTCAAACCCTGTACTTTAAGGAGGATGCTAGAGAGATGCTGGCACACTCTGCTCTGAAATTAAAATCCATAAAACCTAAGAAAAAAAGAGCTCTTATTTTTTCTTAAAGTACCATCCTATCCCTTTCCCTTCGGGTTCTCTGCCATGTTCCATGGGGACACCTATGGAGAGGGGACATTACTATGCCTAAGTTAGTTTGGGTTTCTAAGCTCTTTAAAGCTACTGTATAAAAATCATATTTATGCCTAGCTTAAAACTTCAAATGCATCCTTACAAAGTTACAAAGGATCTTTTTCCAGAAAGGGCAGAGGGAGGGGGGAAAAAAAGCAAACAAAGAAACAAGAACACCTTTCAGATCCCTTCCCCAATACATTCTTTGTTCAAAATATCTTCTTTGGAACCACCACCAAATGACTTTCTGCCATGCAGCAGAGGCTGACACACAGCCCGTGAGCAAGCCACCATCTCCAAAAACAGTTCTGTCCCTCACTTCAGAGTGACCAGCCTACTTTATATTTTGAAAGAGCTAAACAACACAAACCAAGTTAGCTGAAAGTAGTTTTTACTTTAGACTACCATCAGGTAAAAGACTCCCAAGTCCTTTCAGGAACTTTTAGGTCCGTCCTAAAAAAAGCTACGTACACACACGCACACACACACACTCACATAAACCAAAACCAAACAGCCAAAGAAATAAAACCCAACCTCTCCACTGGGATCTTCCTTGTGTAGATCATCAAATACTGGAGAGGAGTGGTGAGGTGAGGATGCTGTACACACACTATATGCAACTGCATCAGAGTAAAGAACCCTTTGCTGTTCACCTGGGGAAGGAGAGGAGAAGGATTTTTCCAATCTGCCTCGGGAACCATGAGCTTCCAACCCAAACCAGGAGGTTCCAAGTGTGCCTTGCAGAGGGGCTCCCTTATCAACGTATCTCTATGCAAATTTTACAAAAGGCCATGGAATAGAGGAATAGAAAGCAAGACTCAGGGAAAAGAGCAAAGCTTAGGAGAGCAGCCCCGAGGGTGAACACAATATAGGACAAGTCTCAGGAGACACGAAGAATTCGAGCAGCCAAGGCAGGGAGCATGAGAGCATCACAACTACAAAAAGTAGTCCATACAGACCCGTTGGCTCTAGCCAACTCTTCTGACCCATGTGCTGTGAGAATTTTTTTCTTCCTAATAAACGTTACACTTTGTAAATCTATGATTTACATTTTGGCGAGTGTTTTGCAGTCACTAAAAAAAACCTGAAACGCACAAAAAGGAAAAATTTAACACCTAGACCTGTATGAGCTTGCAACAGAAATCTGGTGGTTTCAGTTTTTTTTCCTTAAAATGAAAATGCTAAATTTTGTTGTGCGCAAAGCACCCCAAAGCTGTGTTGAAGTGGTGCAAGTTTCAGGATTTATGCACTGATGTACTACGTATCCTTAGTACACATTTCCTCCTACTGCAAGCACTGCCTCTAGCTTAAAACAAAAATACTGAAAAATTAACAGATGTCCTATCTGTCCTGTGTTTTTTAATCAAATAGTCTGAAAGGCTAAATCATCTGGGGAAATACACCCAAACAAACTCAAACTCTCAACATAGCACAGAACCATATACAAAACTAAGCAGAGTTTTGTCAGAACACCATTTTAGCTGAAGGGAATTCTTTTTTGAAAGGAATGAGGAAAGCAGAAAGAAGGGGGGGAATGAGAGAACATATAAAAGTTCAGCTATAAACAAAGATACAGCTTTTTTGTAAAAACCTCAGCTGCCTTTAAAATGAAAAACCTCAAACTAAACCCCTCTCCCCCAGTTGCCACTCTGCTGAGACAGAAGTAGGGAAGGAGAAGGACGGGCTTTGCCAAGTGAGCAATCACAGCTACCTGTGGATGGGGCATGGGGAGGGGGGAAAATAAAAAAAAAATGGCTAAAGCCACTTAAAAGTCACATGATTGGTTTGTTTTAAAGCAAGCAGGTCAATGTCATATCCACTGTTTCAAACTGCTTTGTTGGGAGAGGGGCTTGAATGATGTTGCTGTAGTCAGTCAGTGTGGGGTGGGGATAGATCTGGTGAGATTTTCAGGAGATCCAGTGGGGTCCAGTCTAAGCTGTGGTGCCTCTCAGGCAGCAGGACCAGGCAGGCATCAGGTGCTCCTAGGCCTTGCTCTCCTCCACTTTGACTGCCTGAGGTTTGATCGCTCCTGTGCGCACTGGCTTCATCTGGTTTGTGGAGGCTGTTTCCTGCAGCTTCACTGCTCCCAGACTGGCTTTGTTATCATCCACCCGCTGCTTTGCCTTGTGACACAAAAACCAAAGCATTAGCTAGGACAGACACCTCTAGGCAGGCAGAACAAGCAAACTGTGACCATCATTCATGCAGGACATTGAATTTGCTCCTGTAACACCTCACATTTAAGGATCTCAGTGTTTCGTGTATTTCGCAATGCAAGTAACTTATAACTAATCTCTCCTGACTTTCAAATCACACAGAATTACTCCTGGACTCAATAAAACACCCACCTACCCAAGGGAAAACAACTCCCACAGGGAGCTTCAGTTACACAGCCCTTTCTGCCTTTTCTCTGCAGCCCAAGGCACAAGCACAACAGTGTAGCAGGGAGGTATTTTTGGGCTGTACAAAGAACTCAGGTACACTACCTGCTGGACGTAGTGTCCTTGCACAGAGCCCATGCTCACTGCTGGTCCCGACGGCTTCCCGCTGGGGCTGGCAGAGCTAGGCCTGGAAATCGAAGAGTCGACAACATTCATGGAGTAAATTCTACAATGGAATGAGAGCCTTATTCATGTGTGAAAGAAAAAAAAAAAGACAGCAAAGCAGCAATAGACAGGGCACGAGTCTGTGCTGTGCAGATCAGTGAGCTCCACAGTCCAAATGACAACACACGGGTCGGTTAGGAGTAAAAAACCAATAAATTAGTCTTGCAAAAGCCTCGATGACCTGATGTGTCTAGACATGAACACTCTCATCTTCAGGACCAAAAACATTTATTCAATGATCCTCAGATTTCCCATCTTCACAGGGAACAAAAGCACACACCAATTCCAACGTGTCTCTGAGATTCAGTGAACAAGGAACTTCATGCACTTCCCACAAAGCACCAGGTCAGGTACACACACTGGCCCACACCCAGGATGAAAGCCATGACCATGCATTTAGACACAAGTGCTTGGACTGAGGTGAGCATGTTCTAGACATGAAAAGCCAGGTGATCTCGTGCAGGGATGATGGGTGCACCACGTTTCTCTCCCATCCTAAGGAGCCCGAGCTGTGTGGAGGTCTCACCTGTACGTGTGTGGGGACGGGACTGACCCTCCGGAGGACATGCTCTGTTTACCATCGGAGAAATGAAACCCTTTCATTTCCATCTGGGAGGACTACAGAGGAAAATGAGTGAGAGAGAGTATCATCTTTGCATTCACAAATCGCTCATTACTTCATATAAAAACTCAAGCCAAATGTTTGCCCTTCTCCCCATCATGCCCATTTAAAAGAAGAAATATTTTTCAGGTGAAGAAAGTGAGACTTGTAAGTGAAATAATCTGTTTGTATTAAAGCACCAAGCCAGCAGCACAAGCAAATACAGAACCTGGAAGTTAACTGCTGTGCTCTCTCTCCCCTAGAGTAAGACAAACTTATGATATGAATCCATCAAACCAGACATGACATTAATATACCTACTCAAATGGACAAGCTTCACAACAGAGTGAAATATCTGGGCAGTATTCCAACTGTGTCTGGAGCTCACCACCCCTCAAGCACTCTGGGGAAACCTGTGTAAACATGTAATAAAACTGGAGACTCCAAACTGGATCAAGGCAGGATGTGGCTCCCTGGAAACAGAATGATGACCAGCAGCAAAAACCTGAAAACTGCTGGCTTGCACTTTGGAGATGAGGGGAAATGGGTTCCTTCATTTTAACAGCAATCCTTGGCTTGGATATTTAAGGATCCCAAACAAGCCATTCTCCCCTTTAAAAAGCAAGGAGTCAAACTTCAATGCAGGAGGGGTTACTGAATGCCATGAGCAGCACCAGGAGTTAATCCTTACCTCCCTGCTGGCAGCAAGAACAGAAGGCTGGGATCCAGGAGGGAGGATTCTTCGGGGAGCTCCTACAGGCAGGTTTTGCCCCTGGGGAAGCTGGATGGACTGTGGCAGAAGCAGGGGCTGCTGGCCAGAGCCGTAGCGGGGCAGAGGCAGCTGGGAGCCAGGCACAGGCATTGTCAGCTGTGTGACAAGGACATGTAGTTACCTTAAAGGCAGTAACAGTCTCGTGTTTGACATGCTGCCTCCCAATACCCTGAAAGCACAGCCTTGCCAAAAGGAAGCTCCCAAACAGCGCGGTCTGGCACGGAATAAACGCAAATGACTGCAACAGAGGGACTTTCACACTGAAATGGATGTTCTGGCAGTGCTGCCAACACTCTGGATCAGCTGGGTTTTTAACATGCCATCAAGTTAACCTAACTGCCCATGGATGGGGGCTGTTCTCCATTCCTACAGCCCAGTTCTCCAGTCTTCCTCATGGTCACTTCATGGGTCTGTTTTCCCTTCATACAATGGCAGTGTCAGTGCAGTGTCAGGTGCTTTGTTTTCAGCTTTGAAAATCTCCTACACTCTTACACCAAAACATTCTGAGGACTGGACCTCCAGAGAAAGCGATGGAGACCTCAGTTCCATGTTTCACAGTGAGCTTCAAACAAATGATGGATAGAATTAAGAGCAATTACAAAAAAATACTGTAGCTCAGGGCTGAGGCACCCCCTGTTCCCTCTGATTTTCTCACAATTGCTGGATTTGGGAGGTTCTATCAACATTTTAGTATAAATAAATAAACCAATCTAAGGCTGGCAAAAGAAACCAAGTTACTTGCTCATGATGGATAAAGCATTTCTTCAAATATTTCAT
The DNA here is from genome assembly GCF_027579445.1 of Ammospiza nelsoni. NCBI lineage: Eukaryota > Metazoa > Chordata > Aves > Passeriformes > Passerellidae > Ammospiza > Ammospiza nelsoni. Next base: position 7,613,322 of record NC_080652.1, on the reverse strand, counting down.
TTGCCAGTGTTCTCTGTATTTTCCTCACCTAAGTTACTTTCAGGATTAACTCTTTACGTCAGCCACAACATAAAAATCCCTCTGAAACAAAAAATAAACCTTAACAAGTTGCACAAGATAAACGTAAGATGAGTTTAATAAAATTATCAAATTTCTCCAGAGAATCAGAGCACATGCCCACAAACACAGCTATGGCCACAGTAGAATTCAATGTTTTTATGTGAACCATGCTTTATTAAAACATTTTCACACATTGAAATTCCTGTTAGGAGTCTGCCAAACAGATCAGCTGAAGCTGTAAATAAGACTTGGACGACAAATGAACTGAGAAGACAGATGAGCCTTTAATACAAGTTCCTAGTTGCCCTGGAAGCTGAGGTGCTGGGAGAGATGACTGGGATTTGGCTCTCAGAAGAGGTGCTTTTAGGACAACCATTGCATCATGGCCTCCTATGCATGCAGCACTGGAAGGTCTGACTTCCAAGTGACAAAATGACGTCTCAGCAGGGACAGACAAGGTATGAGCAACCATCTCATTAAATAAGGTGCTGCATATGTGAAACCATGGTTCACAGAACAGTGTCTCGGGGAAATCTTCCGCCTCTTTACAAAGAGTTTAGTTCAGACAGACATGTTACAACCCATCCTCAGAAACATGTGGCTGTGAATTAGCCTGGACCAAAGGAGTGGCTCGCCAGTCCTGCTCCTAACCTGTGTGAGCTGAGAGTCCATCATCTGGGAGGCTCCCATACCAGCCTGGTTTATTTGCCCCTCATAAACCAGTGCCTGGCTTCCGTTCATGGGCTGATAGGGGGACCCAGACTGGGTTTTCACCACCTCCAAGGGCTGCATGCCTGGGAAGGCGGAATATGGAGGCTTCAGAGCAGTGCCTCCTGTCAGGACCATGGTGCTGGGCTGGGACAGACTGGGGTGCATGTACACCTGAGACCTGCAGGAAAAAAACATGCTTCAGTCATGATGCACAAAGCCTTTGGAGACTGTACAAGCACACCCTGCCAAACCGTATCTGGCCTGCCATCAGTTGTCAGACAACTAAACTGACAGCTTAGAAATAAACTGTGATGCCACTTTCCATTTTAGTTACCAGGATTTTTTTACTTCCATTCTTAAGCTTTTACAACCACATCCTTGTGTTGCCAGAATATTCAACAGAACAATGTTGTGTAGTATCTGATATTTATGTTTCAATATCCCACAAAACAACCTGTGCATTAGCAGTTAAGGGAGGATTCAGGTTACCTAAAGTCTGCAGCAGTTTTGCAAAGCAGGAAAAAATCAGAAGTTAAAGATTCCAACAGCTCTAGCAAATAAGAAGGGTTGTTTGTTTAAACCTCGGTGTTCAGGCTTTTGAGGCACTAACTACTAATTCAGATTTTTCAGTCTCATGCTCCCTACACTGGCACTGTTATTAGGGGAAGGAAACAGCATTTGAACAAAGGGGAAAGGGAAGATGAGTGTGGGGTATCTGACCAATGTACTCAAACATCAGGAACATAAGAGAGCAAGCCACAAGGAAAGGAGAACAGGAAGCAGTTACCTGAAGGGCTGTATGGAGCTGTACATCTCCTGGGACTGGGACACAGGCAGACCACCCCTCAGTCCAAGCTGAGCTTGGGCCTGTAAGGATGTGTGGAGGGAAATGGGAATCTGTTGAGCAGCAGCAGCCTGCAGAAGAAATTAATATGACTGAGAGGTACAAGACGAGCCAGAAACTCTCCAGGGCTGTTAGAAACCCATCCATTTCCTGCATGAGTCAATCTGCAGTGACAATTACCTACACTGGGCTGTCACCCAGCCCTGCATCATTCCCCAGAACAGCAGCACACACTGGGAACACAGTGCCCAGGCACCCAGAGGTTGATGCCTGCAAGAGGCATTTGATGGACATGAGGGAACCAACATGCTCCTCACACACAGCAGGCAGTGACAATCCCAGCTCTCACCTGCCTGTACTCCACTTTGAAAGAGCTCTCCCCAGCCCTATCAACACCCAATGTACTAATGAAGTTACTCATTATTATTGACTGGCTGGGGAATTCACTGAAAGTCACTTCATCTCACTCAGGCCTCAGCATCTGTTTCAGTTAAAACCAGTCCAAGGGCACTGGTACAGAAGGGGAAAACTCCTCAATTCCCTCCCTTCGGTTCCACTAAACTCTGACACCCACTGCGAGGCAGCATTCAAGGAACCTAAAGGGAGCCCCATCTAAGCTCCTTTGGGCTATGAAAGTGAAAAATTACTCCTTGTTTCTTAAGTGCCACCATGAACAATCCCTGAAACACCACGTGCAAGCTGTGCTGCTCCCTTACCTGTTGGTAGCTCTGCTGCTGAGGTATCGTCTGAGGGACCAGGCGGGGCTGACTTGCAAACACGTGCCCATCCAGGTACAGGGGTGGAATATGGTTACCTGGACATCACAAAAGGCAGGCTGTCAATTCAAGGTACAGGGGAGATGCAGCCACAGCAGACTGCAGAGATCTGCAGGTCAAGACTATTTCCTGCCTCTCAGCAAGTTAACACAAATATAGCACCCATTCAGAAAGTGTCTGTAAAGCTCCTAAATCCACATACCAACATCAGCAGTAGCAGGATTGCTGAGAATTAATCATATCTTCCTGTCAGAGGCTAAATGTAAACCCAGGTTTCCCACCTCCACAAAAGAGTCAGACACTAGCAGCTCAGAAGTTGGTAACCTGTACTCTGAACTAAATGCCAGCAATCTGCTCTGCAATAATCTCATCTTTGCAGCTCAGACAGACAGAAAGAGCAAACACAGTGTTTAAGGCCTTGACACATAAGATGTAAGAGCCACATTCACCCCAAGGGTGGCACCAATTAGTAACTGCTGTGCCACTCCTGTGCTTTTGTGCAGATGTGAACCACAGGATTAAGCAGCAAGATTAGGGTGGGTGAGGAAGGAAATCACCTGACTTGGAACCATCTGTTCACCAAGTGAAAGCTAACAACAGAGTCACTACACATTTCATTCTGTTCCTGAACTGAGACATGAGAAAGAGAGTGCATACATGAGAAGCCCTCTGGGACCCAAGAGTCATCCCATGGAGAGAATCCCAGTACATTTCCTCTTTCCAGATACTCTCCCTAATTACACACACTAACATGACTGAGTTAAGCTTTTCCTTTAACTAAAAGGCAGCAACACCTTCCCCCCTTCCCAGAGTTCCGTGAGCTACAAGCCAGTTGCTGTTTTGCTAAAAGCAAAAAGTGCTCAGAATCTGTGGCTTCAAAGGCAAAACAAGCAGAGGAATGGCTGACAATGATATTGGGACTGTTGAAGCCTCTCAGCCAGAGGTCTCTTTCCTTCTATTCTACTGGGCACACAGTAAAGGGTAAGCAAGATCTATTCAGACATCAGACACTTGTCACTACACAGGGAAAGCTGTCTTTGTATTAAGCTTTCACCAGTGACATTCTTTAAAGTGGGGAGACAGTCCCTCTTTCTGCCTTGCCTGGGTTGTTAAGGATCTGTCAAACACCAGCCAGCCAGTTACTCTACACAGAAGCTCTTCTCACCATGCTCTCATCTACAGAACCAGAGGATGGCTCCCAGATAACAATCAGACAATGCAAATGCTGCTGCAGTTTGCAGGTACCTGGAATAGATGCAGAAGGTGCTACAGATGCCACAGGCATGGGAGGCATAGAAACTCCACCAAAAGAGCTGTAGCTGACACCGTTGGAAGCTCCAACACTGGAAGGAGGCTGGATGCCTGAGCCTGCACCTCCTGGGGAGTTCTGTTCTGGTAAACTCGGAGAGTTTTCCCAAGCTTTACGAGCAGACTCCATCTAAGGAAACAAAGAACAATAACTACAGACAGTTCAAATGGGGAGGACATTACCAAAGCCCATAGTTGCTCATCTGTGTCCTGTGAGCCCAAATCCCCTGCACTCTAGGCATAGTGGAAAGCTGACAGGTCTGAGGTCAGGTGATTCTACAACAATTTCTAATGAACAAGAACCCTTCACAAATACTCAAACCCCTTGGTATTTGCTGAGGTTCTTGGGTTTGAGATGGACGTGGGGTTTGGTTTGGTTTATTTAGTTTTGTTGTTCTTGTTTGTACACTTGGTTGGGTTTTGTTTGGTTTTTCCCTCTCTTTACACCACCAGGCTTCCCAGGATCCCTGAGCAGCCACCTTGCCCAGTACAGAAATAGGAAAGCTCTGTTGCACTTGATTCTACAACTGGCAAGGACTTCCTGCATTCAGGACTTAAAACACACACCCCTGCACTCATGGTGAAGAGCACATATGCACAAGTTTTACAAAAGTTAAATAAAGTTTAGCAATACCTAACAGAATACTCTGGGAAAGATTTCCCCCACAGAGAAGTGGTATCCACACACCTTCAGAGTGATCTCCCCACAGATGTGGCATCCACACCCCTTCATCTTCCTTACCTTAAGAGTAAGGTCAGCAGTGGGGAAGGACATGGGGTTCAGGCCGATGCAGCGCTGGAGGTGATGATCCCTTCGCAGGATGGGAATGGACTGTGTTAACCCTGCCTGAGGGGAGAGTCATAACAGGTGAATATTTGTGAACTCTGAGGAGAATGGTATGAGCCACCAAGGCTGACAGAGGTGCAGCTGGGCAGCTCCAGTAAGTGCACATCAAAGAATTCAGTCCCTGGTGGTACTGCACAAGCCAAGTGCCACATTCACCTAGGGTCCATTCTGCTCTTGCAATAAAGGAGGCTTTGGTTATGTGCAAACACACCCCTCTATGCTGAACTATATCAACTTCCACTTAACCATCAGTTTGATCCAAAAACTTCCATTTGCAGAGGAGTTCTCCTTCCTGTACCATACTTAGAAACTACCTAAGTTTCAGACAAAACCTGTTTCTGAAAAGAAACACCCTATAAGACAAGTCTCCAAAATCAAAACCAGACAGCCTACAAACTTGAAGACATTTCAAAAGCAACTTTTTGTGTGTCTCACATTGCTGTCTACAGCTGAGTTACCAGCTGGGCTTTCAGTGTACTCACTCTTTCACAGAAAATAATGAAATCCCCAGAGGGCTGGAATAAGCTGGGAAACCTCCAAAAAGGCCTGACCACCATGTTACAGTTCTCTGCCTTGCTGTGACAGGTGAAACCTTTGAGGAAGCTGGGCAGTCTGGGTCTAAAGATGTCACCATCTAGACCATGGCCATGTCCAACACTTGTGTGTTTCAGGGGAAGAGACTGGCCATCTCAGGGATAGCTTTACACAGGTCACAATGATAATGAAGTTGCTCTCTACCTCATTTCTGAGTTTGTGACACTCATTGTACCACAGTATCATGAGATTTCCATTTTGGATTTCAGTGACATGTGCTGCCTACGCATGAAACATGAAGTCAGATGCAGACATGCTTCCTCTCTTCATAAGCATCTGAGGTTTACCTAAGGAGTATCTCCAATGAATCAATGTCAAAAGAAAAAAATACTTACATTACTGGCCAAGGCATCCTGCAATTTGGTGACAGGGTTAGCTGCAGTGCCAGAGGCAGAACCAGGTGGCAAGCTGAAGTCAGAGTCCTGAAAAAGCGAAACACATAAAATTTAAATCCAGGTCCATGGGCCACCCCTCTGCTTTTCATGCTTAATGACTCTAGCCTGAATTATGACACTACAAACTAAAGACTGGTCTCCAGTAAGCCTTGCTGCAAACGGAAAACACTTCTCAGCACTCAGCAGCAGGCAACCCCCAGAGGCACACAAAAGCTTGGCCATGATTTTGTCCCTCACCTCTGTTTACCACCCCAGCTGGTCCTTGGGACAGTATTTCCAAGTGGACACTAAATGTTTGCCAGGACATCCTGAGTCCCTAGTCTGTGTCAGTAATGAAATCTAAGGCAAACCTACAGCTGGAAACTTCCTCTAAGCAATCCTTCTTCCTCAAACCACTTTTCATGCCTCAACAAGATCAAATCACCAAGAAGATAAAATTAAATTCAATCCTCACTTTAGGATTTACTCCAAATTCAATGGGTGGCACAGGAAGTACAGAATCCACGTGAATTTCCACCCCATTAACAGGGGGAATATTCCCTTCCAGCCGTTCCGTTCCCTCCGAACCCTTTCTGTTTTTCAGGGAGCGTTCGTTGCCGATGGGTCCGGGCTTGTGTTCCTTGTTCTGTCCTGAGCCTTGATCTGAATCCTTAACAGGAAAGCAAAGAGGCTGAGACACAAAGACCAAATAACCCAACCTCAAGCCTTAAAAATGCTATCAAGAACAACAACAACCACTTCACAACGTCTCTCACTCTGCGCTCTGGCTTGGCTGCAAATCCAGATTACCTTTTTATCAGTTTGCTTCTGCACTTGCTCCTTCTGGCAGTCAGGCTTTGAGTCCACCAGGCCAGCCCCATTCATCTCCTCTGGTTTGAGGGTGCCATATGGAGAGCTGCGCTGAGAGGAGGTCGCGGAGGATTCCCGAGACTCCGCGCTCAAGTCAATGCCACTATCCCCCTGGCTGCCTTTAAATCCCTGCTATGCAAAGCACGAAATGTGTTAAAGCCCCGGACTCCGACCCAGCACCACCGAGGAAAAACATCCCAGAAAACAGCAAGACCATGTCCCTTTGTCAAATCACCATCCTGGTTAACTGCAAAGGAGTTGGGCCTGACCTGCAGCAGCCCTTGGCTGCTCCTTCAGCTCTACACAGCCCTGAGACAGGTGAACTGATGCACCAACCACACCATGGCTTCAGAGTAAGGAAATGCGTCCCACAGAACAACCAGGCTGAGACTGCCAAACTCACTTCACAGGGGACTCAAACCGAATTTGAACTCTTGGTCTCTTCACTCCAGAGGTGAAGAGTTCAGGAACTCCTCTGCCCTCCCTGCACTAAGGCTACAGCTACACACTGCTCAAAGGCACAAACAGGACCTAAGGGATTCCACCCTCCTCAACCACAGTGTGCACCCAGTGATGAGCATAACCCTGGAATAGCTCTAACACACAGTTACTCCAGATTTATACCCACACACAACACCAAGCAGTGCTGCCTTGGCTCTTTAGGTCAAGATTTGAACAGCGCCAAGCTCAAATTAAAACTGCAAAGAGATGGTTTAAAATGGCACAAGCAGAGTTGAGAGTCATTAAGCACAGATGCAGCAATGAGAAGCATAAAAGCCACCTGCATTATACTTTATACACACAATACCTTGAAGGGCACCTCAGGAGCCACTTACCTCAGTGCTGGACTCAGTACCATTAAAGGTATTTACAGGCTTGCTCCAGGAATCACTGCCAGGAGACTGAACAGAAAGTGCTGGAAGAGAATGGAGGGCAGGGTTCAGCTGCCTGAAACACAGCTATGAGCACACCCTGTACACATTACACCATCCTACACCTTCCATTTCTAGACATGAGAAAGGGTATTTTCACCACCTCAGAACATTAAGTGTTGCCCAGACATCTGAGACATGATGCAGCAGATAACACAGGGTATGAGGAGTGAGAGTGGAGAACAGGGAGGAGATTTCTTAGGGAACACAACAACAAGAGAAAGACAGGTCAGAGAGAAACAAGGGTGGCACTAACCACTCAAGGCTAGAGATGAGAAAATGTAGGAAAGCAAAGTAAGAAAAAGTAGATCCAGCCCAAGCAGCTATAAAATGCTGTATAGCTTGCATAGCTGTAACTTGATGTGAAACAAAGACCCAAGAAGCAGATTAAGAGACTGACATGGCCAGCAACAGGAGCAGGATGGCTGAACAGCAGAGCTTAGAACAGAGGTTACTCCATATGTCTGCAGCTCCCCTCCCTTTCCCAGCATCAGACAGGAGAGGGTTTTCTTCTCTGAACCACAGACCCCCCATCCTTGCTGCACATCCCAGAGGACTCCAGCTCTGTGAAACCCTTTGGAACAAACAGACCCAAGCCTACCTGGGCTGTTGCTCTCCCAGATCTCTGTGCCCAGGCTGTTTCCAGACACTGTTACATCACTCTGCTCCAAGCACAGGCTGTTCTGCTTCTTAGCAAATCGTGGAGGAATGCGCGACTGAAGGACGCGGGCCTTGGCTGGTGCCTGTGACAGGAGAGGCAGAGGTGTCAGCCTGGGAGGGTCCCCCAGTCTGACAAGGCTGGAAAGAGCTGCCTTTTGAAGTGTGAGGTTTTCTTCTGGCAACAACACAGTCAGAGTGCAAAGTCCTCCACTGCTCCTGCTGCCCAATATCCCACCAACTACAGCCAGGATCTGGCTTAGAGAGCCAAGCTGCTTTGGATGAAGACCACTCTAGAAACTTAACTCCCAATTAGCAATTGTGCTGCAAGCCAAGAATAGTCAGAAATCAAACTCTCCTTTTCAGACCAGCAGCCCTAAATGCCTTTCTGGGGCCCAATACAGGATCTGTACTACTTTGGCACTGTCAACTGTATGTTTTTCTGTTCATACAAACACTTTCTGGGGCCTTGTTTCTCTGACTGCAACCCAAACCATGTAACAGGTCCAACTTTTCTGCCTGCCACTCCTCACCTGAGCAGCCTGCTCCTTCTTCCTTCGCTCCTCTTCCAGCAAGCGACGCTGCTTTTTAGTAAGAACCTCAATGAAGCCTTCCCCTGCCATGGAACCAACTTCATTCTCTTCTGCTGTGTTTGACACCCGATTATCAATGATGGTACCTGAACAAAGCACACAGAGAGAACACAGTGCACATGTGTGTGCATATAAAGCTTTGTAATTGCAGGAATTTAAACAGTGCACTCCAAAGAGAATCCATGCCACAATAAGTTCACCTAGCAACATAGCAGCTACATTTAGAAAATAAAATAATGTATGTAGTCTGCTGACATCTACCAGCCACTTTATTTTGCAGGACTTTGCTGTCTCCTCTGTTTCAAGATGACCACACTTCAGCCAGAGGAGCTGTGTGATAACTCAGGTAATTCTCTTTTCAGAGATACAAATTTCTTGCCTCCCTGCCATTAGCTCAGCCTCAAATTCCCCACTCTGGATTCTTTCTCAACTTCCTTCACACAACATAAATTTCAAGCCTAAAAATACATTAACATCTTAGAGAGAAATACAAAGATATTCTCCCTAAACACAAACTTTCTATCGAAGAAACATTACAGACACTGTCAGATCAGGCTGAAAAGTTTGTGTTTAAAATTTAACAACAATTTTACCTTCCAAGTTTTTCTATTTAGATACACAAGAATTTTCTTGTTTCTGGAAACAAATGGAAAAAAGCCCCTACCCTGATAATAAAAATTACACTGGATTGAATCAGTCTGGCTTTAATCAGTCAGCCATAATATGTTATCCTCTTAAAGAAACAAATGAATCAAGATACTCACTTCCATAACTCAGTTCAAACTGTGACAAGGCCTCTCCCTTCTCACTTGCTCTTTGTGCAGTGGATTTGTGCTCCTTCTCTGGCTTTTTACCTGGCCCCTCAGCACTCTCTGAGTTCACATGGGAGGCCCTATCCAAGCTGTAAATGGAGTGGCTGCTCCCACCACTGGTGTTGCCAAGGCCTCCTCCTTCTTCTGTAGACCTACACAAGAAAGAAAGGAAAAGATTTAGTTTTGTCAGTAGAATGCGAATAGGAGTGACAAGAAGAAAATGCATGGGGTGTATGTCCACTCCATCTGCATATATCACAGATCAGAAAACAACTTTACCTTTTGCTCTTTATCAGGGTCCCATTCTGCTGGCTCTCATATCTGGAAGCTGCTCCCACGCCAGTCCTGACGGACTGCTCTGTAAACCCTGCCGGCTCAGCCTTGCGGCTCTGCCTGTCCACCAGCGGCCTCTGGCTTGAGAAGCTTCTCTTTGCCAGCTCCCTCTTCTCTCCCAAGCTCCCAGTGCTGAGGCCACCTTCCAGCTGGCCCTCACTCTCAGGGGCTCCATCTCTTCTGTCCCGCCGCTCGCTGAAGTCGCTGCTCTCAGACGCCGTCTCCCACTCCTCGTTGGCATGGTCTGAAGAGTTCTGGTAGGACAGCTCAGGGGAGCGTCTGCCCGAGATGCTGCTCTTCTCTGCAGTGCCCAGTTTGGATCTGCCTGACCACTGGCTGGGCAGCAGATTTGGGCCTCCCTCCTCAGGGTTCCACTGCCCGACTGATTCCCTCTCCTGCCTGAGGCGTCTGAACCGTGGGGGTTTGTCCTGGCGGGGAGGACGCCGCCTCCTGAAGGGCCTGTTCTCTATGTTCTCCTGATCTGCTGAGTAATCCTCCTGGAAAAAGTGCCTTTTGTCATCCAGATGACTCTCATCAAAAACCCGGCTGGAGAAGGAATCCGTGTGTTTGTAAGAATCCTGAATGTAGTCCCTGTCAGACTGCTGCCTGCTCCCAAAGGTGTCTGATGGAGATGAGTGGCTGTACTCTTGCCACCCTCCTCCCCCACTCCTGCCCTGCCACTGGGTGGGCTCCTTACCCATGAACCCCCTTCTCCCATAGCCAGAGTTGCTCAGTCTCGGTGGCAGTGATCTCCCAAAGGCTCTTGGAGCCCTCATCTTAGGATCCAGGCTATTGTGATCATCTGAATAGATTTTGTTGGACCTCCAAGACTCTTTGAAGTCTCCCTTTTTCAAATCACTGTCCTCCCTGTCCAGCACAGAGCCTTCATTGCTGTTCTCAGAGCCCCTCTGCCGGCGACGCTTGGGGAGTTCCTCATACTCTGAGCCTTCACTGTGTGTCTCGCTGGCAATCCGGCGCCTTGGCTTGCCCCTGGGGAAATCCTCTGGCTGGTTGAACTCCCGCAGCCCTCGGCCCCGGCTGCTCCTCTGGTTATTGTTGTTGTTGTAGACCCCCCTGCTGCTCACAACCGTGCCTCGGCCTCTGAAAGTGAACTCTCTGAAGCCTCTCCCTCGCCCACGCCCTTGACCTCTCCCACCAAAGGCTTGTTCCTCATCAATGAAGATCCAGTTGTTTCTTTTTGTGGGAGGGAGATCATTGCTTTCTCTGGATAGTTTGTTCTCCCAGGTTCTTTCTGGCTTCTCTTCTTCTTCCTCCTCTTCCTCTTCCTCCTGGGATTTCTCAGCCTCTCGTGCAAGGTTGGTTTGGGAAGAACCTTTGTCATCCAGCAGGTAACGCGTGGAGTTCAGCAAGGCAGCAGAGTCATCTGACTCATTTTCCACCTTCTGAACAGGTGCCTTCTCCTTCAGCAGGCGTGAACTGTCCTCTCCCTCCAGTTTAACCTTCTCCATCTCCTTCTCCTTCTCTTCCACCTTGAGGGCTTTCAGGACTGGTTTTTTAATGGGGCCCGACCGCCGTGTCCTCCCCATCTGCTCTGGGGGCTGCCCGCTGGTGCTGCGGCTCTCAGGAGCCCACTCTGGTGTCTCCTCAGTGGCCTGCTTGGTACTGGCTCCTTCTTTCTTCCAGGGGTCAGCACTGAAGGACTGCTCATCCCGGGGTACTTCTTCAGCAACTTCTGCTGCTGTCTCTGCAGGTTTCTGATGGTGGTTGATATCCCAACCGTTGTATTCAGGCTTCTTCTCTGCTTGGATAAAATCAGGCTCCAGAGGTGAGCACCTCAGGTTTGCATGGCGGCTGCCAGCAGGACAGGCTTCCTGCACACTCTCCTGGTGCTGGAACAGGAGATCCTGGCCTATCCTCTGAGAAGACAGGCAGCTGTCAAAGTCTGCTTGGGCCTTCTTGTCAAAAGCATTCAGATACTCCTCCCCTCTCTCCTCAAAGAGATCTCGCTGAGTGCTCAGACTCTCTGGCCTTCCAGAAGCAGAGTAACTTTCATTCCTGAGAACAAAACAAACAACAAAGAAAGTCAGGTAATGCAGAGCACAGCACAAATCCAAGGGTCCAGGCTGGATACAAGAGGTGAAAAGAAATAAACTGAGGTTTATAGTAAATCATGAGGCAAATTACCTATAAATACAAAATGCTGGGAAAAGCTGCTGTGGCCCCAGGCTGTACTGCCTGGTTTGTTAAATCAATACATGATAAAGAAAAACTGTTCCTATGATGGGCAGCAAACTTAAGAAATTAAAGGAGATTTAACTTCCAATGATGTGGAGATCTGAAAACAAAGAACTGGTTTTAGAATGTCTAAAAACAGTAGGAGACCAACTAGCAATCATCAGATTTTTTGACTCATGGCTTTTTATACCTTCCCGTATAGGTGACAAGGCCCCTCTCCCTCCAAACAGGCCCCAAACTGGCCAGATAGAAAACTTCTGAATAGCTCAATAGCTCTGTGCAAACCAGCTAAAACACTGAGGAGTGTAAGGGTGCTCCCAGATCAGAACCTGGGCCTGTTCACAGACATCTTTCAGGCCAGCTCTACACCTGCTCGTCAGCAGATGGCTTACAGCAGCACCTCCCATCCCAGCATACATGAGGACAGGGGAATTCTGCACTCACCTGGCATGCAGCCCCTCCATGCTCATGTTGTCAGCCTGTTTCTGATGTGACAGGGAGTATCCTTTGCTCTGCAGGGATGTGTAGCTGTCCTGGCCCCACACTGGCACAGGATCCAAGGGAGCAGTTTTCCTCTCTGCCTGCCCTGCCTGACAGTTCTGATCTTCAGACCGACAGCTGCTCCCACTGATGGAGTCCTGCTGAATCATGGGCTTCATAATTCCTGCTCACAACAGAGTTCATGCCATTAGCACCAGGATTTCACAGACAAGAAGAATTTAACAATCTCCTAGCTTGACTTCCCTTCCTTCTCAGGCAGCAGGTGGCTGCAGCCATGGAAACCTCCCTTGTAAAGGGGAGCCTGTGCTTGGAAAATGCACAGCTGGGAAATACACCTGGAGTGATACAGAAGATGACACAGCTCTCAGAGCCCAGCCCACACAGACACTACACAGCATCACTGGCTTGGGATCAAGCAATGCACCAACTCCAGGGAATGATTTATATATCCTGATGTTTACATTCACACCTCTGAAGATTAGGACAATATAGGAAGGTGGAAAGTGCACAGTTCAGGAACTACAAGGTTTCTCCATCACATTGCCTAAAAGGGGTCTATTAAGATTTCACATTATTGTAGTAACTCCTTCAACAGGTAAGATCAGTGGATCTGCTACCCTTTCCTCCAAGGGGCAAGATCAGTCACATCCACTATGGTCAGAAAGCAGTCAGGGAAGGTCTCCCACTGCAGTGCAGAGAATGGACAGACATGTCTACATGTCCTCCCCCCCAGTCTCCCACCACCTCCCATTCTCATCCTTAGAGAAGGGATGCCAACAAGAATGCAAAGTCTGAGCAGAGATTAGGACAACACAGCAAATCTCCAGCTATGAACCAACTCAACAGCCAAGATAAACCCTGCCACCACCTCACCTGAAGGGTGAAGGGCTGAAGGGTAGAAATCCACGGGGGTGCGGCTGGGGGCCATGCGAGGGTCCATGTAGGACGGCATCATCATCCAGCGGGGGTCGAAGCCGAGCATCTGCGGGTGCGGCGGGTAGAACGTCCGCTGGGCATGGGAGTGGGATGGAGGAGGATACACCTGCTGCTGCCAGTGCTGCATCTTGTACAGCTGCTCCTGCAGGGGACAGGATGGGCCATTGGACATGGCTGTGCTGCCAGCAATCACACTGATGTACTGCTCAGCCAAAGGAAAACACGTGCCATCAGCAAAGGGTCAATCACTGATCAGATGGGAGGGTGGGGCAGACGGGCAATTCACTCCCAGCTGGGAATGTGGCAGTTGTTATTCTAACACACCACTGTGGGCCAGGCTATGTGGCCAAACATAGGGGATCACCTTTAAGACCACAATTTGCATCTGTTCAACACTCCTGAATGAATACAGGACAACTTACTGTCAAACGTCACTTCATAACCGGAACCAAATACTTCAGAAGATGTTACATTTTTCAGGAAATGCATTTCTAATTTATTTAGTGTGTAGATATATTAGTTCCACCCCTGTCATCTTAAGAGATTAGATAAAAACAACCTAAATCACGTTAAGAGAGCTATTAATATTTTGCTGTGTTTCCTGGGCATCCTTCAGAGACAGGTTGGCACTTGCAGGTTGTTTCCCCATCTCCAACACAGCCAGTCCACCTTCCCTTAGCTGAGGACTGTCATGATGCTAATTTGACTTGACATTTAACTTTTGCTGAAGGTCCAAAAATAATATATATTTGAAAGGAGTCTGTGTACTGAAGAAAGCTTTCAAACACTGAACAGCTCCAATTAACATCAAATGCATCTACTTACTTGTCAAATGTGCCACCATATTTTTCTGCTAAGCTTACAAGAGTGTCAGATACCGTAACTGGTTATTAAAAAAGCCAATCCCCAACTGCAGAGCAAAAGAGACACCTTTAAATCTGAATCTGACACATCATTACAACAAGGAAGGCTCTGATAAACGCAGATTATATCTACATTGCCTAGTCCTCTGGTACCTCAGAGAAAATACTGCCTTCACAATACCATCACTTTTCCATTTTATTCTCTACATGGAGCTACCAGAGCAGCAATACAAGCTAGCCAAAACATGCACTGCCTCATACATACTAACATCAGAGAGGATAAGAGAAAATAAAATAAAACTTCATGTTCTTCCACTAGTGATGACCTGTGGTATTATTAGCATGACAGCAAAGACATCCAATTCTTTTTAGTTTAAGAGCATCTCTTTTCAAGAGTAGCATTAGGCAGCATTTGCTGCTGTACATCTGAAACATGAAAATGTCAACTGCCGAGCAATGAGCACGGGGAACATCTATAAAAGAGCAATTACTGAGCAAAAGCCAATTGTGAGCTCTTCGCTAAGATCTGCAGCAGCATTGATGATATCCCATTTCAAGTGGTTATTTTATGAAGAATGGCAATTAACTTTGCATTATCTGAAGCCTGAATACTCTGTCCCTTGGTTAGGCCCTACAGAGACTCAGTGCATCTGGCAGCAGCGCTGCACAGCACGTATGGCACATACAGCACTGAAAGGTCAGGCAAGAGCCAAGATGCACAAAGCAGCTCAGCTGATGTCTCAGTGCCCCAGAACAGTTTTCAATGCAACAAAAATGAAACATTTAAGACCAAACATTTTTACAGTGCAAAGAAAACAATGGTCTCAAAGAGCCTCACAGAAAAAAATAATCGAAGCAGGTATTAGATGAGAGCTGAGCGAAGGACCAGCCCTCTGCAAAGGCAGGAGATGGAATGAGAAGTGTGCCACTCCAGAACTCCCTCCAAGTCCAGAAGCAGTCCAGGAACTTGCCAAACTAAGCACAGTTTGCTCCTGGCAAGCAAATGGCTGCCCATACCTACAATGGTAAGGACTCAGCAAGTGCTGAGTGAAATGGAAGCAGCTGAATCCCAAGGGTTTCCTTTACCCTGTCCTGTATATTCAGGCACTGCAGCAGTGCTGAAGAACAGCAGCTCATCTTGTGCCAGAAAGTAAAAAGAGATGTTCATCAGGTTCAAGGCTAGCCCAAGGAACAGAACCTCCCCTGGGCCCACACAAGCACCAAGACAGCCATTCATGGTTTTGGATGTGGAACATCCACAGCTTCTCCTGCTCATGAACATTTGCAAACCAGAGCTCTGCCACAAGCCACACAGTCCTAAGAGTTCCAACTGTCAGGAGATGCCCAGACAACCATGCAAGACAAGTCAACATTTCTGACAGCATTGTATTTTTCTCCCAGGCAAGTGACAAACCTGGCAGAGCTCTACCCACAACAGCTCAAGCATCACAGGGAGCAAGGAAAACTTATGTAGCCCACAGAGAGCACTTCTACCCAATCACACAGGATATTTCCATGATCAGAAGTACTGAAAAAGGTCAGGGTAAAACCCCACTTATCTCCTACCAGCCCAAAAACAGATGGTGTTGAGAACTAAACTGAGGTTTAGTGGGGGTCCAGAAAATGGACTGTGAGCCATTTACCTGCTGCTGTTGCTGCTGCTGCTGCCTCTGGAATCGTGGGGGAAGAGACTTCTGGTATTTGTTGAATTCTTGGGCTGGTGAGGGAGCTTCTCTGAGCTCCTCCTCACTGCTGCTTTGGGCTGCTGCTGCTGCTGGAGCAGGACTCTCCTCTTCCAGATAGCCAACAGAGGCGTCCTGTGTGTGAAACTCAGGGGTTGCTGCAGAGAAGAAAACAATCCTTCAAGAGCCTGCTCATGATAGTTGGGAGTGCATCACCACCACCAAACATACACAGCTGTGGGCATGTCCTGACTGTATGTAATACATGACTGAACCATACTACAATCAATACAGCACATCCTTTACCTTGACAGCCCTATACAGGGTTTTGTCCATCTTATTTTAATGATAAATTTTGAGATACTCCTTTACTATCAGCCTTCTGCTTAAGCACTGGGAAGAAAGTCCTTTTCCTCACTAGTCCTTAAACCTGGCAGCACTTACTCTTTTCTGATCTATGGCCATGAGCACTTAATATTATCATCCAATCATGAGAAGCCCATGAGGCCCATTCAAACAAGCCCTCTGCTAGCACAGCTCACTGAGCACAGATGAAAGCAACTGAAGAAGTTTGCATTTAATATCTTTTTTAATTTAATCAACCTTTGTCAACAATGCAAAATACTCTGCAGAACACAAGCAGCAGCTGATCTCTCAAGGGCAGCTGAAGGACCCTCTGAACACTCCCTCCCAGGAATTCCCCACTCCCACTAAAATATCAGCACTACAGCAAAAAAAGCAATTTTTGCAGGGTGAGGCAGGCAGTGTTTCTGTACCTTTACGGAAAGCATGGCCATTCTCTTGTGTAGTGTTTTTCTCTGTGCTGGGAGGTCGCACATCTTCATTCTCTGTGTGTTTCTGTGTCTCCCCATTCTTCTGAGCCAGTTTGCATTTCTGATCAAGCTGCTTGAGCTTTGCAGCACAGGCTGCCAGGCGCTCCTCCCTGGCTCGCCGCTCCTCCTCCTCCCGTCGCTTCCTGGCTCTCTCAACAGCCTCAGAGATCTCAGAGTGCACAAACTTCTGTCTCACAGGCACCTTTTCTTCTTTATCCTCTATGGACTGCTGTCTGAGAACACTTCCTAGTGCGGGCTTCTGCCAGAGAAAAACCATTCCTCCGTAAGTGTGACCCAACCAGCGCCTCTATCCTGAGATCTGCATCCCACGGTGACAATTTCCCCTTCTGACTCCCTCCTCTCTATCCTCGAGCACAAATCCCCCAGTTACAGGGAAGGGTTATTGATATTTGGTTTAGTAACTCCATTTTCTCACTGACAACCCCACTGTTCTGGACCAGCTTCAATTTCTTTTCCCTAGTGGAAGTGCTATGCAGATAGATTCCTCTCCAGGTGGATATAAACTAAGAACAGAGAAATTCATCAGCATCCCATTTCCAATAAAATGTCAAATTAGCCTCTTAAGGACCATGATGGGCTTCCAGCTCACCCTCATGAGTTCAACCTACCTGGTATTCTGAGGCAGAGCTCCAGCCATTCAGCTTCCTTGGAGGCTGCTGTGAATCCTGTGCTTTCCGGACTGGCCGGGACAAGCCAGCTGAATCATTCCAATTCTTTCCCTCCTCCAAGGTGTGCTTGACATCTGCACTGTCTGCAGAGCTCAGGGACAACTGTCGCTGCCTTCTGGGATCCCAGCTGTTCCTGTCACATAAACAGCTTTATTATTGCATTTGCTACTTGCTTCAAAAAGCACTTGGAGTGTAATCAAGTGGCAAAGGCAACTGACTCTAATAAAAAGGGAAGATCACAAAAAATCACCAGAACAAGTGATGTGCTTCTCCGAAGGTACATAAGGATCAACTCCACTATTGTGCAGCAGATAAAGGTGAAAAAAGAGGAGAAAAAAGCCTGGCAAACTGGAAGTCAGCTGCTAGACCCACACAAAGCCTTGAAGACTACTCAAACACCGCCCAGTAAAATCAATGAAGTCACAGTAAGAAATCAGAGGGATCAAGACTCCACATTTAGAACAAGTTTTTAAAGATCCTGGTATTGCTCACTTTTACTAAAGGTTAATTGTACGGCCAAACAAAGTGACTTCTTACCACTTCTGTCGTCCATCTTTAAGAGTTTCTTCCTCTTCTTCATCTTCACTAAACTTCAGTTTCTCAGAATAATCCACTTCATCATGAATGCCTACAAAGGCAGCAAAGGGAGAACAGATTTCTGAGAGAAGAGTAACAGGTCCCTTGTCCTGATAAAGCTTATGCCCCCCTTTAGCACTAAATTACAGGACACACAGGCTTGGCATGAACTACTCACAAAGCCAAATGTCCAGCACTGGTCCTGGAAATCACAGAATAGTTTGGGTTGGAAGGGACTTTTAATGTCATTTACCAACCTCCCTCAATGAGCAGGGACAACTCCAGCTAGATCAGGCAAGAAATTACATGAGCAGTGTGGACACACACTAGTGAACAGCTGGACTGGTCCCAGAGGAGGAGCAGCAAACAGCCTGGGAGTGGGGGCTGCACATGAGAGGGCGGTTGCCAAGCCAGACTGTGTGCAATTGGATATCAAATGCCATGACTGAAAAGGCAAGACTAATTTTCCTTCCCAGCACCCACAGTCCCATCCCTCCTGCTGTGCTTGGTGTTTTCAGAATTCAGGAGTCTTCAGATCCAGTTCCTTGAGCACAATATGATGGAAGGATCAGAAGGATCCATTGTGTCATCATTTACACCAATTTCACAACTACAAAAAGCCAGAGCATGAAGGCACTTTACCTGCCCATCCATCATCTGCATCATTGTCCAACTCATCCAGCCCCTTCAGGTTCTCTGCATTGATGATGGTGGGCCGGGGCACTCGCTCCAGCTGCTGCCGAACTGGGCGCATTGGGCGGGACAGGCTGGGCCTGTTCTCTTTTCTGTAGGGAAACACAGAACTGGTCACAAACAGCAAAAAGAACATCAAAGAATGCAGAGCTGAGTTTGTAACACCAAATCTCTCCTTTTCTACTATGCACTTATATACACTTATATACACATATATACAGTTTCTCTCCCTGTCCAGCGATTTCTTCCCCTTGTCTACCTGGTACCTAGAACTTACAGATCAGAGCTCCACCCCTCCAGTCTAGGATCACACCCCAATTCCCATGTCTGCCTGCTCTTCAGACACACAATGTTCACCGTCTTGCTGTTCTAGTTGGAGAAAAGCACTCCTGCTTTGGGTAAAAAACAGGGTTCCCCTTTGGTGCCTGCAGCTTCACACATGCAACTGCATCCTTGGCCCAAATTCTTGCCTGGTTTAAGGTTCATGTCACACCCTGAACCTGCCTCTCAAGTGGGAAAGTGATGGCAGCCTTACCCATCCTGGTCATTCATCTGGAATTGTCTGAAAGGTACCCGGGGCTCAAGCCGAAGCTGAGGAACGGGGAAAGACCCTCGCTCCAGCGGTGCAGGGCTCTCAGATGGCTGTTGTGGACACATCTGGAATGAGGCAAAGCAGAACAGCCTGGTTTTAATCCTTGCCACAGGAAGGTTTACCCAGATTAGGTGACAACATGTGCAAGGTAGCTGCACCCCACACAAAAGGGAAACAAACATTTCACATCTGGCTGGCTCCCTCTCCAGCTCCAGAAGGAAAGGGACAACTGGACTTCTCTTTAGGCTGAGCAAGGCTGTGCTACACAAACTAAAAACATGCCAAGAGAAGGATCCCTGAGCAAGCCCTGGCAGCCAACTAAAAGCCCAGAAAACACATCCCAGCTGCCTTCAATTCCCCCTTATCTTAAGAATGAAGGGGATCACAACAGTGTGGAAAACGGGTGACTCACAAAAGCAGGCAGCATGTCATGGTAGGTGGGTGGCTGGTAGACATTTCCCATGAACTGCGAGGCCCCTTTGCGGAGGGGCTGAGCTGGGCGGAGAGACGGCTCCTTGGCATCGCTGGCGCTGGCTGAGGAGGGGGCCCCGTCTCCAGAGCTGGGGGTTTTGCTGCCCAGCTCAGCAGGGGAGGCGGTCAGAGATGTGGCAGAGGTGACGTTCCTCCCACCGCCCTCCCTCCAACTGGTGACATCTGGAAAAGAGGTAATTATTATGTTAATGTTTGTAAATGCAGGCAGCCACTCTGCCAGAAAGTCTCGAAAGCTCAAGTACTCTGGTCAAGACCTAATTACCCCAAGGTTGTAGAAAAATATCAAGAATCAAGAAGAATTTCCAACTGTGTTTATTTTCTTAAGAGAGGAGCAGCTTCAACTGTTACTAAGTAATTGCTGCACCAGTGGCGTCCTTATTTGCCAATAAACCTGAACTCCTATCAGTGTTCCCCATCTCCACAGTCCTTACCCTGCAGAATTAAGGCCAATTAGATGCAAAAACAGTGCAAGAGAAGCCACATTACACCACACACTGATTTCACTGTGGCTCCCCCAGCCCAGGAAGGGGCCTGCTTGTAATATCACAGAGCAATTTTTATTTAACAGTGCAGTAGATGACAGTCCACACTTGGCTGTCTGGACCACAGAACATCAGGACCACATGCCAAACTAAGTAGCCTGACACTTATAAGGTCATAAAAAGATAAAAGGAAATGTAAGGATGAAGTTCTTGGTACAAAACAGGGTCAGTGGGGTTACTGGGCAGACAGACAGACAGACAGACAGAATCCTTCACTCACTCTGGGGGCGGAGGCTTGGTCCTGGCCCATACGACGGATCTAAGGCGCCCTTTTCTTTGCCAACCTTGTCCTGCTCGCCAGCTGCTTTCAGCGTCGGAAATTCCTCGGGAGAGAAGGATAACAGTCGGCTTGAGGCCCTTGAACCTGTCAGACAAACAAGTGTGGCACTCAGAGAAGATCTTCCCACTGCTTCAACTCCCTGACGGGATCAGCCTGGAAATTTGTTTGCTGGGAATCTGGGCCTCTGGCACATTTAAACCCAAATTACTACGGTACCAGCACCTCACTTCACATCCCCAACACTCTCAGCCACTGTCACCAACACGACAACACACGTCCTCACCCAGCACTCCCACACTCAGGATCTTCATTTAAATTCTCACATTCAACAAAGTCAGTGAACTTTCTCAGCTTCCAATTATTTTTGGGAAGTACAGAATTCAGACAGAGGCAGAGATACAAATTCTCCAAGACTGCTCATAAATGATACCCTGCTATCAGGTATTTGACATCTCTATTCAGACTCTTTTTGCTCAGACCTCACTCTGCCAGGGAAGTCTATTGTTAGAATTTCTGTTGATCAGTGAAACACCACAGGGTAAGGGCAGATGTTCTGTGCTCTCCTCCCTGCTGCAACATTTTCAAGATGCAGATCACTGGCCAGATCGGGTCAGGTTCATTTCTAGTCACTGGCAAATTGTCTTGCTGAGTCATCTGTCACTCCAGAACAACAGCTCTGTCAATTCTAAAGATCTGCCAGTGACTGGAACACGAAACACAGCAATTCTCCTAAATCTGTTGGCAAGATAACACTGAATAAAAGGAAATTACAAGCATTATTGTACTATTACACATTAAAAGAATTGCTTTTTTGAGAACTGCTTCTTAGTGTTACTTGGCTAAAAAGCTCTCTTAAAAAGGGCATTTCAGAATTATATTAGAAGTATCAGCCATGAGTACTGAAGACTTGCAAGAGTCTCATCTATCTTTCTCCTTCCTTGCCCTGAAGAATCAAGACAGACTGGCTTAAGTAATTTTCATTTTTTCCAGTTTTCTGGAACTTGCACACTGCACAAGGCCTCCCATGTGGAATTTCCAGGAAAGACTCTGCAACAGCTGTACAAAACACTTTGAATTTTAGACAGATGAAAATATTTGAGAAGGACATTGCCTAATTTATTGCAATGTAGCTAAGACTTGCTGAAGAGTTTTGATTTTTACTGAACTAGAATGGCACAGGTATGTGTCCTTCAGGGGAGACATCTACCCCCAGGTAAGGCTGCACCATTTAAGGACTATTTATGTGCAGCCATTAGGAATTTGTACTCTAATCCTAAGCAGCACCACACTGAAAAAAGTTTGGTTCCCCTTTTATTTCTCCAAATGTTCTTTATACAAAGACATAGGCATGGACAAGTCCATAATTAATTTATTAGGCCACTTTTCTTCAGGATACACCCTCCAAAAGAGATTTTACAGCTCTAAGACAAAAAGAGTAAAAAGCAAGAGATTCTCCTCTTTGTAATACCTGAATTAGCTAAGAAGGAAAAGCAATTGTTCAGTGGCACTAGAGAAGAGGTGCCAGCATGGGAAGGCCTAAAAAATCCTTTCAGACAGATTTCTAATTCTTCTGTGATTCAATTACCTTCTAATTAAGCTGTTCTTAGCCATATAAGCAACTGTTTTCTTGGGTTGAGAGCTCTACATTGTTAAGTGTGATCTAAAATGAGTTTTCAAAAAATTCTTTACGAACATTGTTAGATGATCAGATTTCAAAATGACTGCACAGGAGGTCTACACAGAAAGAGTCAAAAAGTACCAATTAATAAACAAGACAGTCTTTGCACTGGCTACCAGCCTCAGGTAAGCACAAATCTCTGCTTTAACATTTAGCCTTTGAGAAATACCCTCTCATTAAGGGCCTCATTTAATTTAGGATAAATTTGTCCCCTCTGTTTGTACAATCAGCAGCTGTCTGTTCTTTCAAATATCTCTGCAATTTCACTTGACAAGTGAATGGTTTCAGGTCTGTTCCCATTATAACAGTGGAACTGAGCTGTTATTCTCACAATGGTTTTAATGGCACTACTCAGTGCAGCTGGAAGCCACCTCCTGTGTGGAAATGGATGCATCTGAACACAACTAAACTCCCAATTCATGTTAACATTGCTTCAGGATTCTCAGTCAGGCAGAAGCCATTAGCAGCACAGTTACTGAGGGACACTTTAACAGCAAGGCCTCAGCCAATGTGTAGGCGAGTGCACCCTGCAGCAGCTCCACTGCCACTTCCACCCACTGCAGCTCCCTTGGATCACAGATCCTGTACAAGAACATTCCAGCCTCACTCCTGACTACCCAGTTAGGTGATGATCCTCCTGCTACTGCCCATGGAGATACCTACATTTCCCCTCTCCAATGTCCCTTTCTTCTTCTCTTCTAAACGAATCCCTCCCCTATTTCACAGTGATTACTGCACCTTTGTTACACACTGCTCTGGGCTGACTGAAGATGCTCATGATGGGGGTAAATGTTCCCTTTCTCCTTCAGAAGCTTCCCCTCCCAGATCTCCCTGCTGCATCCCCAAGAGCATGACTTGCTCGGGGGTTCAATGTGGCCATGAGACACATTCTGCTCAAGTCATCTCTTGCACAGGCAGCTCTGAACTGACTCAGCTGCATCATTCCAGCCAACACAGCACACAGACTGGAAACAGGACTCATAAGTCCTCACTCCCATTCTGCACCAGGCTGACAGAAAGAAATGGAGCCCATCCCATCTCATGCCTGTCTGGGAAAAGCAGGCACATACCAGCTCTCTCATCATACTCACCACCTTCTTGTCCTGCTGGCTTTCCATTCAGCTGTGCCCATGACTTTGGTCCACCTGGCACTGAATTTGTACTCTGAAAACAAAACAAAGCAAAAAGAAACCCCAACATGGATCAGTTTAGATTCATGACTGTTTCTCGTTTCCTGGCTGGCACCTGCTATGGTTCAGGCCTCAGATCACAAAGATACCACAGGTCTCCACAGCTTCAAGCTGGGACTGCAGTCAGCTGTTCCCCACTCCAGTGTACTACAATGCTACAGTAAAAATCCTCTGCTCTGCCCTAATGTCTCCTCTGCCCATTTTCACCAACTATTTCCTCAACTTGTACTCCCATTAAGCTTTCCTTTTGTTTTGCTGCATTGTCCTAAATGTTCTCAATCTTCCAGATTTGTTCCATGCCACAACTCAGCTTGAAGGCTACCCTACTTTCTGATGCATTAACCACTCTTCTCCTCTTCAAAACATAACTTCTGTCCCGATTTCCCTGAAGCTCAAGGGCTGGGAATTTTTCTTTAAACCAGAAGTGTGAATCTACAACACACTGGGGGTCAGGTCCTTGCACTCTCTGGGGCACCTTCTTACTTGCCAGTAGCTTTTTTCAGGTCCTAACACTGGCTACTTCTCCCACATGACCAGTTCTCTCCCCATCAAATCTCAACAGGCTGGGAGCAAGAGCTGCATCTGTTGTCACCAAGCAATGTTTGAATTACAATCAAACTAGAATAGTTTAGAAGTGCTAACCAGCCATCCCACATTCCAGCCATTTTTTCCCTACACTGCAACTAGATTTACTGCACACATTTGAGAAATACAGTTCTGTGCATTTTACTTCTGTAACTGCAGCACAACGCTGCTGGTGCACAGCAGCTTGAACTCAAGAGAGTCACTTCCACAATAACTGATTATAGAGGAGCTTTTTCTTAAAAGCAAGGCAACACAGGCAATTAAAGTCCTCAAGCTGCCTGGGGACAGGGGAAGCAGGGTGGCAGTCAGAGACTGGTGGCACCTACCTCCTGACTGATTGACTGTGTCGGTTTCTGTAAATTGGAGACAGATTTCTGCAAACCCTGCTGCGGCAGCGACTCCTGCAGCTGTGCAGCCGTCGCACTGGAACTGAGCACAGACAGCAGAGGTGAGACCAGAGGGGGGGAAGGCAGGAAAACAACTCCACACTGGCACAGACAACAGAGAGCTGATCCCTGTAAGGTCTGACACCAAGCACAGCAGTGCACAACCACTGCTGCCTGCCAAAACTCAAAGATTCACTCTACCCACCTCTTTTGGTCTGGCTGATCCTGCTTGTTTGCCCATCCTGTACCGTCCTTGGGTACTATAATGATGTTGGGGTCGTTTCCTTTGTTCTCAGACTTCAAGCTAGGCAAATTTGCAGGAGGTGGCATGCGCCGGGCAGCAGCAACTTTCCCAAGACTCTGTAAGCCATGTCTAGGAATAACTGGTGAGAAAGGAACAGCAGCAGGTCAGAGGGCTGTATCCTGCTAGATAAGTAACCTTAATTAGGAAGCTGTGGCTGGGCACAGCCCCAGCAGAAGTGCTGCTGCTATGTCAACACACAGGTTGTTTCCCACAGGACCACAGATGCAGCCTTCTGTTGCAGCAGCTGGCAAACAGCTCCTACAGTGGGAGGGAGAGAAATCATTCTCCCCAACAAAGTGCTCACAGAGCCCTTCAGGAGGATTTACACAGGTAGCTCTTTCATTTCACCAAGGAGAAGCAGCACCACCTTTTTACAGCTTGGGGCAATGGCCACCCAAGTCCAGCTTTTAGCAGACAAACAGGTCACCTAACCCAGGAATCCTGAGGTCTCCATTTTCCAGCTCTATACACCAGACCACATTTATTAAGAAAGTATTTTATTTTTTGTTTTCTATTCTCACATCAAATCCAGAGCCAGTCCAGGCAAGGTCATTTTTTTGAACCCACTACCTACTTTTGGTCATATTTCCACTGCAAAACCAACTCAGGTTCTTTCTCAGTGGCCTCAGCCCTTGACTTTAATCTTACACAAGGTCTGACCAGCTTAAGGCACTTCAGTCAGTCCAGGTGTCCTGCCCTGGTGCAGCCTAAGGCCACAGTAAAGCCTCCACTCAAGTTTGCTACCTGCCCACTCTGCAGCAGGCTAAATGAAAGGGCCAAGAGTCCCCATCTGTCCTGTGTAATTCCTCTATGTCTCCACAATAAAAGAGAAATGGAGATTTTCCTCTGGATCTTAATGAAACACAGGCTTTGACACCAACAGTGCAACCCAGCTGTGTCCCACAGGGTCAAAACCCTGAACAAGCTCTGCAACAACACTGTTGGAAAACATCAAAAGGAGCTTTCTGTTTCTTACCTGTAGTTCTGATAGCTTCTATTGACTTTCCTTTATACTTATCAAACAGGCTGAGAGTCGAGTACTTGCTTTTCCCATCCTTTCCCTTGGTTATTTGCCCCAAACGATCGGACATTGCGATGAAATGTCATCTAGTAAGGAAATTGCTCTGCGCCGCTCCCGATCTGCCTTTGAATGGAAGAGAACAGGAAAATCCCATCAAATGCATTGTTCAGTCATGCAAAACATAGAACATACACACAACAGCAAGAACTAAACATACAAGTGAGCACACACACCAAGATACAAGTTTTAATTCCCTCCTCTTTAGTCACAAGAAGCTTTTGGGCTTCAAGATTCACAAATTGAATGAAAAGAACTGCAGGAATACACCTCTCATGGCATCTTTTTTCTGCCACTCTAGTGCTGAAAGAAGTGAGATTCTTTAAGTATGAGAACACAAGAGAGGGGGAGGTCAACTAGTCCTTGCTTTAAAAGAGTAAGGCCGACAATAAACAGCTAACACAAGGATTCCTAAACATAAATGCCAGAAAAGCACTGTATCTTTGTATCTTATACCACACTAGAATTTATCATTGCATTTCCCCTGAAGCACTGGGTTTGTAGCGTTTAGATTATGGTTCCACACTGGCCACAGTTATACCAGCAATTGATACTTTGACAGCATCAATGGAAGACAACAGAGCTATTTCTCCAAATCCCCTTTTCTCATCAGCTGGCCATGAAAGAGAGTTATGGAGTCAGAAAAAACCTGCTCAACTGTACCAGATTCAGGTTCTTGAGCCTGTGAGTTCACCTGTTCTACTATGAATTCTCCAAACACATTACCAAAAAATTATATTCCTCTGTTGCTAGCATCTTGAACATAATTTTTAGCTTGAAATGTACTTTCTGTAATGGATGTGGTTTGTTAATATTTCAATCTGATCTTTGCTGGCATAACATGCTGTGAGTAACACCCATCATGCAGGCAGTCTCCTTAGTTTGACTTTTTGGCTCTCAGAGCCTGGGATAAAGTTGAAACATGTAGTGCTTACACTGTACATCAAAAGTTGATGTCGGAAAAGACACTTTGCTTACTTTCAATGGACCTATCTTATATTTTTTTAAAGCATCATTCTGTTCTAAATTCTCTCAAATCTAGGAGCTTCATCTAACCTTTTCTCACATAATTTAGATTTCCAGATTTTTTGTTTTAAAGCCTCTACTTCAAGCCCAAAACTGCTGGCAGTTTCATTTCACCATCTGTTAGGGTAAAATGAAACCATTCTAGGGTTTCAACTCTATGTTGGGAGTAACAAAACACTATATACATGTGTGTGTGTATATATACACACATACACATAACTCTGATCTTCCCACACCTCACACTTTCTGAAACTCACCCAGCTGAAAGCCTTTTCCAACAGAGACAGCAATCACTCTTTCTGAAAGAAACTGTAACTGACCAAAGGCTACAACTCCCAGCAGCAATGCCTTATCAAACACGATTTGCAGGTAAGAGGATTAGTCCATCACACATTATGTACAAATTAAAGCACAGACTGTGAACATGCTGGACAGAGCCAGACTGGGAATTCAGTGCCAACTGTAACTGGCCCAGTAAAGCCCATCCAAAGCTGCTGCTGGGGCAGGTGTCTGACCAATAAGCCTGGCACTACACAGCATTTGTTCTTGCACTGCAGGATTTAACCATGGCTATCAGGAGCAAGAAGCCATGGACTGTGCTAGGTGCTCAGGGAGAGAGAAAGAAAAGTGGATACACAGGATGCTCAGGAAAAACACCCTGAGAAGCCCCTCACATCATTTCTGGACCATCACACGGGGCTGCAGCACGAAGGCTTTGTGGGGGCAACCGGGCTGTCTGGCAGCCTTGAGGCACCTCTTCCTGCAGAGCAGCAAACAGATCTTTGGCTCCAGTCTGGTTCATCTTTGCTCAGATGGCCACTATGTGCCAAAGAAAACAAGAGCTCCTCCCTCACTTGCCCATTTGCACTGTATTTTATTAGTAGGACAGACATAAGAGAGAGGGAGAAAACACACTGATTAGCATACACTTGGCAGGAAAGCACAAGTTGGACTGAGAACAATGAGCTTTTTGAAGGGGCAGAGCTGTGGGGAGCCCCAGAGCAGAACAAAGAGCAGAGGGTGCTGTGCTGGCAAGAGCACAACCACCTGCTTTTACAGGTATATTGAGCCTGGCTCACAGCCTATCCACACCATGTCAACCCTGTACCAACCTCACAATAAAAGCAGTAAAATCTACTCTGAAGTTTAGAAAGCTCAAACCAAACAAAATTAGAAGGTGTTTAAAAATAACCCAACAGCAACAAACCACCTACTCAGATCAGATTGAGGAGTTATCTGGTTAACAGAAAAGCCATGAGTTCCTGAAAGTCAGTGTGCAAACAGCACACAGGGCAATGCTGCCAAAGAGAAACCCTGACAACAGTTATGTAAGCAGGTCTCAGCTGCCTCTTGATTACATCTCCTATCATTAAAAGGATTCAGGAAGAATAAACAACCACTGCACAGCAGAGGAGCTGAGGACATGTGGGATAAAGCCCCTTGTCAAACTTCCTGGGACAGACAAAACTGCTGTCTGGATAAATGAAATTTACTTTCAACTCCTTCAATGCTCTGAAGATGTGAAACACAGCTTTGCTCATGTGTTATGTGTGTGCTCCAAAGGGAAAAGGAGACCATGGAGAGGTGAAGCAATTTCCACAGTCACTGTGCAGAGGCTGCAGCAGCACTGAGCTGGGTCAGAGCTGCTGGACTGGCAGGACCTTGCTGCCTGTCCCTCCTGCAGATCCCAGCCACTCCAAGGGTGTTACCAGCCAGGGAGATCACTCAGCACCCAGCTCACCCACAGCACTTCAAAGAGGCCACAGAGCTTCCAAGGCCGGCACAACACTGCACTATCTTCCCATCAAACAGTTAAACAGGGAATCCAGGTAGGGATCATAAGGACCTTCCAGTCTTGAAGAGCAAAGCCATTTCTGATAAAAATCGTGGTTCATTTAGAACTGAACTGCCAGCCTGCATGCTCATTATTAGCAGAGCTGGAACTAGAAGGCTCATGCTGATGCTGACAAGTGAAAACTGACAGCCTTGGCAGAGCCTCTGACCTGTGCTCAGGGTTCCCGTGCCCAACAGCTGACCCTGAAGAAAGCAATATCCCGTTACAGAGAAATCATAAAAAATCAATCACCAGCATTTCTGCAAGGTTTCTCTCTGGGTTTATAGAGGTCTGTGGGGGAAGGCTTGCTATCAGTTTCAGCATGGAGAGTAGCTCTTCTCATTTTCCTACTACAGCCAGGGACAGCATCAGCAAAACAGTGTCTGAGCAATCATAAAATACTGCAGCATGACCAGTTCCCTTCGAGATCCCAGGATACAAACAACTGCACTGAAGCACTTGGGCAGAGAGCTCCAGTGCCCAGGCATAGTCATGTCCACATCACACTACCCTGGATCCAATTTTTGGGTATTGACCATGTTTAACTGCCTTTTAAAGGGGGAAATTC
Source organism: Ammospiza nelsoni (assembly GCF_027579445.1). NCBI lineage: Eukaryota > Metazoa > Chordata > Aves > Passeriformes > Passerellidae > Ammospiza > Ammospiza nelsoni. Next base: position 7,584,087 of record NC_080652.1, on the reverse strand, counting down.
TAACCCAGAAAGCAACAATGACATTTTAATGTCTTTAAGACATTAGACTTACAAGCATGCAAGTCTTGTAGCTACAGCCTGTCCTGCAAAAAAATGTGAAAACCTGAAGTTACTGGCACTGGTAAGAACTGGAAACCCCTGAGCTGAAAACACAGCCAAACACAGGGACTCCTGACAAACAGGATTGTCTGCAAAGCTCTTTGCAAATCTATGTATGCAGGAGGCTGGGCTGCTGGTGTTTTATTCACAAGACTTCAATGGAGCTTGAGTATCTGGAAGTCAGCCAGCCTTAGCTGAGCAGGGCAAACAGATTTATGAAAGGTAACACACATACTAGAAGGAATCATTGCAGCTACTCACACACCACTGAGCTCTACACTGAGCACAGTCCTGACTACTGCAGATCCTCACTCCTTGCTCACTTCACAGCAACACAAAAAACAACAGAATGAGATTAATAGGGAAAATGTTTTTCTTCACAAGCAGAATAATTTCTGATGCAATTTTATACAAATTGTTCAGAACTCACAGGTTGGAAAAGCTAAACGGTACTTTCAGAATAAAAAAGTGTCTGGAGTTAGGTTAAACTGAAATACATTGTGGTTCCTAAAGTTACCAGCAATGTGAAACCTTCTAAAAAACCCAGTATAGTTTTACAGGAGATTAATGATGTTCACTCTTCTTTAAATACACAGAGAGGTCAATTTTACTTGTACTTCCATAGCTGGACATTCAGCTGTCAACACAGAGATACCACTACCTCTGGAACACGTCCCACCAAGAACCACCTATTTGTGAAACACTCAGCACCTGCCTCAGCAATGAAAGACACCACTGGCTGCCCCTGGGAGGGCTCTGGTGAGACACTGTCATCACCTGCCCAGGACTTGCTGTCAGAAGCACTTATATCCTGCTAAAGCCCTGCTTGGGCCATGCAGGGATCAAGAGCCTAGCAAGACAGGGACCAGATGAGCACTCAGCTCCCAGCAGAGATTGCTTAGTAAGGCAGGGAGCAACAGGAGAATATCAGCATCCAAGTACAAAGTCAATGGGATCAATGCAGGAGAGCTGTGCAGCAGGCAGAGGCTGTAGCATGAGGCACAAAAAACCCTCTTGCTCTCATTCTACTGCATCACTTCCAGAGGGAGATGCCAAGATTTGCTGGTACACCTGAAAGGCCCTGCCAAGATCTGGGTGTAACACCAAACACAGTGCCAGAAAACTGCACCAAATCCTGCCAGACAGGGAGAAGCAAGTCAGGAGCCTGCAGTGCAGAGAAGAGATAACAAACCTCCATCACTGAGCTCCTGATTCACAACAGAGACCCTCCTTGCTTAGCTCAAGTCATATTTGGTGATACCAGTTCTTTTAATCCTGCACAATTCCAGCTTCTATCCATCTCCCACAAACCTTGGCTCAAAGAATGAGACCAGGATAGTATGTGCCATGATTTGTTGCAGAGGTTCTGCTGCTAGCCAAGCAACACTGCTGGAAGCTGTCTGCCAGAGCACTTGCCTGCTGTCCAGCCCCATTCTCAGACCTCAAAGCCAAGCCTCCCAGGATTTGAAACATGGAGCAGGACTATGAAGAGCATAGTTCTGGACAGTAGATCTCTCCTAACTCCACACTGTGGAGCTCTACAGACAGTGGTAAAACCTGACAAAAGGGAAGGCAGACAGAAAGGGCATGTCCTGTCTGATGACCTGACCTAATTTTCTCAGTTTTGCCTTCACCAAGCTCACCTGCTGCCCCCTCTTCTGAATGTACCAACAGGTTGGGAATCACAACTCCTGTCAGTGACTCACTGCACACTCTAGAGAAAACAGGTCTTTGCAATGGCAGGTTTGGCCTTAAAATACAGAAGCTTCACCTCTCTGCTAAACAGCTTTTCCAGTGCTGGGAAGGCAGGCAAGGTAAGGGCAGCCAGAGAGGCTGGAATTGTAACTTACTGTAAAACAGATAAAGAAGACTGGAGTCTGCAGAATAGCTCAATTGTATTTACACAAAAACATTAATGAGTTCTGTGCTCCTTTCTGTGCAGGCTGGACAGACAATACCACACCCTGGAAAGGAGCCCTGACCTCCAGTAATTGAGGATGCAGACAAAGAAATAGTTCATCCTGAGTATGCAAGACTATGGCACAGAGCAAAAAAAACCCAGTCAGAAGGCTGGTGCACAGCCCACAGAAAGTACTTATGACATCCTGTGCTCATGAAACTCCCCCTCTTTTTCAAACAACAGAAAACCCAAGGTGTGCAGGTAATTCTTCCCTTGAAAGAAGTGTCTGCCCACCAAAGAAACAGCCAGTTTCACCCATCTGCCCCACCATGCTGCAGAGAAGGAACTGACCCACTGGTGCCAGCTTGTCAGGAAGGTATAACCCCATCTCCAACCCAAGAGGAAGTGCTGCAGGGCTTTCATATCCTGAAGCAGGAAGGTGTCTCATGTGGAACAACCTGGAGGCACCAGCTACCAACATTACACTCCTTACTCTCACATCCAGGCCCAGAAGATGTTAAAGGAGACAAAGCTCAGCACAAATTGAAGTTAAAAAGTAAAAGTTATTTCTTTGCTGTTACATATTTCAGAGGCAAAACCCAGGGAGGACAAACAGCTCAGTTCAACAAGGATCACCTGTGGCTTCAACAGACCCAGATCCCAACCTCTGGTACAAGAGAAAAGGGAAGCAACCTCGTGATCTGCACAAGCTGCCTGCCCAACAAGGCTCACATCCAAGTGCAAACCTGTACCCTTCAGAGCTTTACTTTCACTCTGCCTCCCCTACAACCAAGGAGCAGAGTTGAAACACACAACCCTCAGCCTCCAACATAGATTCTGCCTTCCACCCTGCCCTGCTGAGCTCTCAGTGTCCAGGGGGAACACACAGACACATCCTGCTCCCTCAACACCAAACAGGGAGCCTGATGAGGAGCAAGCATTTTAATCCAAATACAAAGGAAATACCTGGCATAATGCTCTGTTGGCAAAACTTGTTCAGAAAGCTCCTGGCAACATTCAGCTGAACTGTAAGGTAAATTGGGCATTTAGGTATCTGAGCAACAATAACCGACTGTGAGTAGCTGGTGGGGATCTCCTGATGGGTAACAGGACTGGCACTATCAGTCCAAGTCAGAGAACAGTTTACTCAACTAAGACTGTAGACAGGAAGAAGTCCCACAACTCAGGTGCCTGCTTCAGCCACCCAAACCCCAGAGAAAATGTCAAACAAGAAGGAAATGCAGTGCAGCAGCACCTGCCATGTCCAGAACACTCCCTTCCAGTGGAAAAGGCTGTCCATTGGCACAGAAAGTGCACCCAGTCCTGCCCACTGCTCCCGAGGAGCCCACGAGGGCAGGACGCACCCACACAAGCACAAACTGTTCTCAGGCACTGCACAACACCTTAGGTCTGATAGGTGGAAGCAAAGACTCTTCCCTCACTAAAAATAAATACCACTACATGTAAAGGTTGTGAAAGGCCCTGAGTCCTGATACTTCTGCCTACACAGACCTTTAAAAGTCATCACAGCCCCGATACCCATATAACCAGGTGAGACACAGCAAGAGCAGCACACATGAAATACCTGTGCTGCAAGCAGCTTATCTTGCAGAGCACAACCCATCCAAGGCCACCACTGGCCACTGGAGAATCCTTCTCTTTAAGCATTTCACAATTCCTTCACCGGGTCCCAAGCTCAGCAACTGACTGCATCTCTCAGCAGTGAACATAAATTTGAACATAAATTGCCACTAAGCAGAGAGCAAAGCAGAGATGTCACAGCTCCAAGAGATGAAATCAGAGCAAAGCTGGCAGTCCTTTGGGTTAACAGTCCTTTTTTCAGGAACAGAAACAGCTCTTTCCACACAAATGCCATCAGCTGTTGAGTAAGCTGCTCTGTTTTCTCTGCAGTCTCAGGAAGGATCACACTGGTATGGGGATGTGGATGTTTACCCTGTGCCTGATGAGCCTCACAACAAAACCTGGACTCTGGCAACACCTCTCCACTCTCAGGTTGTCTGCTGACTTCAGGGCCTCAGCTCAGGTTATGCACAGAAGGTTTTCTTTATGAAGAGAAAAAACCCAATGCTGTTGATCAGCAGGCAGCAAACAAACCCTCACTGCACCAGCAAGGGAGAGGTTCCTTTACACCCCAGCTGAGCACATCCCTCCAGCCCTGCTCCTCCCAAGGCTCTGCTGGGAGCTCCCCTGGCAGGTACATGCTGCAGGGTACAAAGCTGCCCTGGCAAGAGCTGAACAGCTTTTTCTCTATCAGATTTCTCCCAATTTCCACAGCCATCAAGACTGAGGCAGCTGGTTCAAGCCATTAATAAGATGACAAGCAGCCCGGACAAGCCTGCAGATCATAAACACTGCAGAGGCTGAAGCTTCCAAGGAAGTCTTCCTCCAGGTCCCCCAGTCTGAACTGCACTAAGGCAATGCAGCATTGCACAGCAATTCTCCTTACAGGAAGCCTATTCATGGGAGCCATTAGCACCACAAATGAGTGCCAAGGATGTCAGGAGAAACGTGATGGGAAAGGGACACAGGTACAAAGTGGTAAGAAAGCACCTTATGTGTGTTGTGATTCAGTACTCTTAAGAAAGAAGCTTCTTTAGGTTTCCCGGAGAACTGAGCAACTCGGACTCTGCCCAGGACATCTGGACTACTCCGAGCCAGACAGGAAGTGAAAACGTTTCACAGATGCTTTCATTTACATAGATATTTGCAGTGCATAACTGACAAGGTGTGTAAGCGTCATCACTTCTATTTTCCAGATAGGAAAACGACACGGCAGAACTCTGCAGCTCTGCTAAGTGGCAGAGCAAGAAATAGAGCCTTCATCCCTCACTTTGTGGGGCTGAAAAGCACCCTCTGAATCACACGGCCTGCCTGACGCTGTGGGGCCAGCAGCAGCATGAAACCCTGCTCCAGAGAAGTTCTGGGAGGAGCAGGTCCTTGCATGCTGGGATGGGGAATGCTGCAAACACCTCCTACATGAGCAACCCCATACACTGCTTACACTGCAACAGGATCACAGGCTTCATTAGAGACAACACTAAGCTCAGATGAAAAACATTAACACCATAATAACACTCAAGATCACATGAATCTGGTTCTGAATGACGGTTCTTGAAGCTTGGATATTTCAATAAAAGATAAAACCAGAGTTATTATTGTAGCCAAAGAAGGAGAACCTCTTGAAGGTGTCCCTACTCCCCTGCCTGCTTCACAGCCCACTCCAAACTCTGAACAAGATCACTCGAGGCTTTTGTGCAGCCTCCCAGCCCACATACAGGTAGGAAGAGCTGAAGAGCTCACCCCGCAGCAGAACTCTTCCAAAAAAATCACTATATTCCCACACAATAAGTGCCTGGAGGAGGCAAAGTCCCAGTGCAAGCTCTTCAAATCTGTCTCTATTCACTCCTTGGAGCACCATCACGACAATTCCCATCTAAACATCTCAATAGCTACCTGGGAAGGATTCCTCCACCGAACCTCTTCGGTAAGGGTGTTAACAGCACAAATACTCGGTAGTTTACTCCTCTTAAGTAGTTTACTCCTCTTACTCCTACCCACCTGAAATCCGAAGGCTATTGAGGGTGCTCCCAACAGCTGATGGAAGCCTGGCAGACATCTGAGACACTACAGTCCAACAGAGTGGGCCTCTAGACCAGATCCTACAGGTAGTTATCAAGTACTCCCTTTCTTCCCAGTTATTTTTCCCGTAGTTCTTCACACTTAAGCCTGGCTCAGCTGCCCGTTTCAAACCTGGTCATTATCTCTTTTTTTTCACCCAAGGTACGACTTTTCACCAGTCCCCCACAAATTAATACCTGCAGTCTCCTAAAGATGGAACGCTGAGCTCACCCCCCACTTCCACCCCTTATCACCTTCTCAGCCTATTAACACTCTCCTGAAAATTTAAGTGTTGGAATCAAACCACAGACATTGTATTTTGGCTGCAAGTTAAATAACCCCCTGCAAAGCTGCATATACACCTTTTAGCACCTTTGGTCCCCACACACCCCACAGCAAAACAGCACAAGCAGCTTCACAACCAACCAGCGCCACAGGCAATTACAAAACAACACAGGGCTACTAAAGCAGCTCCAGTCCACTTCGGTTATTGTCCAAATGCTCCCAGATAAAAAAACAGATCAGGATTTAACAGTTATACAGATCAGTATCTGAACAGCTTTGCTCTGAAATAAACAGCTCATAAGCTCCAACTGCTCTGTTACTTTTGCACCAGAAGTACACGTGCAGGCAGGGAACATCCTGAATTCTAGTACAACTTACTAATAGAACATGAGCCCAATAAATGTTTCAGCGACACTGGATATAATGCAATGTCCTGCTTTAGCCCCATTTTATCCTTCTGGGGGAAGGAAAAACTCTTTAACCAACCCAGATGTGTGCAAAACCCACCCTCGGAGGTGGTAACAAAGTCACTTAATTTCAGAAGTTAGAAAAGGCTGTTCTGTGATGGAGAGCTGCAGCTCCCCAGCCTTTACCTGCTCTCTGTGCTCTCACCTCATTGTCTGATACCTGACAGAAGCATCCTTCTATTTCTTCTGCTCCAAATGAGACATTAGTGATAAGGAGCTGTGAAATTATCTATCAATCAGGAGAATGAGTCAGTGACACACGAAAAACAAAACCCACTTCACAAGGCAGGATCAGCTTAAGAGCAAAGTCTGATACTGAGACAACAGCTCAGTGCCAAGTTGCAGAATAAATGAGGAATGTAGTAAAAAGAAACAGAGAACCAGAGAGGTCCAGCCCTTGGAATAAACCCTCTCCTAAAGTTACCAACCTGTATCACCAAGTCTCTCCTGCTCGTACTGCTTTTATTCCTGAACTTTGATGTTTTCCAACATGAAAACACACATTTTTAAGTGGAAACACCACAAGAGCAAAATCTCTTTGTAGACTACCATCATACATGGAAAAAAAAAAAAAAAAACCCAAAACAAAAAAACCAAAACCAAAAGGTTTAGTATTATTTTCAGCATTTAAACCTATGCTGACTTGCTCTTAAAAACTGCCACACTTCTGTCCTGTGCCATCACCCAGGCAGGCACACAAACACAGCCTCTAATGCCACCACTACATTCAATAATAAATCAGCCTTTGAAGTCAGGCTTCACACAAAGCTTTATTAAAAGGTTTTATTAAGATGTCACTATAAAGTGAAATAACTTTAATCCAAAATATTTAGCGACATTACTCACTTACTGAAACAAAAATACTTTTAAACCCTGTGTATCCCTTCCAGCATCTTTATGGACTATTTACTCACTCTTCCAGTTTCAGCCAGCTGGCTGAGCTGCCCTTTTAAGCTCTCATGCACACACAGAAAAAAGAAAAAAAGCTCAGAGTGCATCCAAAAAATGCACCGTAAGACCAAAGAAAAAATCTCCGAATTTAGAAAAAACAAGGCACCAAGGCACTATTATGGAAACCCATAGCTAACACGTGGTTTATCTTTTTTTAAAGGTAACTGTCAAATAATATAAAAATTTGTTTTCTCAACAGTGAAGACTGCTGAAAGCATCCTCAAATGTGTGATACCTAGTTTATTCAACCATGCAGAAAAGCATACCAGACTAATGAACAAAAAAAAAGTAATGAACTTGTACTCAAAATTAAGCACAAACTCAAAATATAGCTAATAGCAGATGTACTTACACTGGCTTGCAAAACCAACAAAGCAGCAACTCCAAACAGTATCTGAAATTTTTCTGTGTATGATTTTTATCTGAACTTTTAAATTTTAACAATAAAAACATTATGGATTGTTTACTATAACCCAAAAATATTCTGCTAACCAGAAAAAGCTTCTTAAGCCACAGACCCAAAAGAAACAGCATCACCCACGATGAACCCACAAAGATCTCACGAACCACAGATGAGCTGCTGGTAAAACCTAGGCTCATTTACAATGCTTCACTGGGAATGAAAAATGCATGCAAGTATTTCATATTTTCAGTCAGAAATCCACCTGAAAACATCACTTTCCATCCTCTCTTTAAATTCCACTTTCAGAACATGGCCTTACCTTCCCTACCTCTTCCAGGTGACTTTACTCCCAGTCTCTGGCTCAGAGCACTAGTTTTTGGAACACTGGGATTTCACTACCATTGAACATGGAAAAGGCAAGTACAAAAGTAATGTCCTGGCCTGTTCATATCTGAGAAACCTACTCATCAGGACTTGATTCTCCAAACTTGGGCTCTCCAAAACAGGGACCAGCTATTTATCCATCATGGAAGAGCCTATTCCAGGGGAGGTGTCAAGTGAATCTGTAAAACAAGGTTTAACAAAACCAAAACTTCCATTATAAACCTGGATTCGGTGCTAGAAAGGGTGGGATGCCTTCCCCGCTAGGAGATGATGCAGACACTGCAATGTGCTTACACTTTATACCTGTTCCTAGAAAGAAACAAAACTACTAAATCCTTAAACGTTTATGTTTACTGTACCTTATACCCCAAACACCAGCAACATCAATAAATGAATATTTATCCGATGAGTAGATACTCAATGTCTTTCTCACCCTTTGCACACCCAGAAGACAGAAACCAAACAAAACAACTTTCCTAACAAACCCCGCAATTTCCAGCTCATTCAAGCTCCTTACGGCAGCTCTGACTTCAGAGATCAGGGGGGTTTTTGTAAAGAAAAAACCCTCTAAATTCACAACCAACACACTAAAACCACCCCCTGGAGAAGATGCTCAGCATGTGTCCCAGGACCCGCATTAAGGATTTCCCCAGCTTGCAGCACAGCTGCTCCCACACAAAAATTAGAAACTCCTTCTTGAACAAAAAAAAAAAAAAAAAAAAAAAAAAAAAAGCCCTAAAACATCTTTCCAAACCTACCAAACGAGCTCGCCCAGCGCACAAACTCCATCCTCGCTCCCCCCAGCCCCAGCCGCATTTCGGCCTCAGCGGCCCTTTTGTAGCTCCCGCACAATAACAAACCGGCCGAGCCTTCTGGATGCCACCCCCCCCCCTGTTTTGCTGAGACACACACACACACACGGCGCGACAAAAATATCTTTGTGTCACAATCCAGACGCCGAAAAAAAACAACCTGCCTTTGCGGCGGGGAGCCCTCCGGCCCGGCTGCACCCTCCGGGGAACGCAGCGGGGCGGGGGCGGCTCGGCCCGGCGGCCGGAGCCCGGACAAGGGGCCCCGAGCCCGGGCGGCCCCGCCAGCGCCACCGGGGATGGGCCCGGCCAGGCCCCGCCGCGGCCCCGTCCCCGCAGGGAGAAGGGGGGCGGTTCGCACAATAAACACCGGCGGTATAGAAGCGAGAAACCGGGGCGAGACTCCCCCCAACCCGCCCGGGGGACCCGCCCGAGCCGGGAGGCCGCGGGGTGCCGCAGCCGCTGGCTCCGGCTCCATTTTAGCGCTGCCTCGTCCCACCTTCCCTCTCCCTCCCCTTCCTCCTCCCCCCCCGGCCCCACTCACCGCCCCGAATATCCGCGGCCGCCGCCGCCGCCGGCCCCCGATACCCACCTGTGGTGGTGGCGGGGAGCCGGGGGTGCCTGCGGAGCCGGGTGCGGAGGGACGATGGGCGCGGGGCGCGGCGGATGGCGGCGGATTGCGCGGGGCGGCGGCGGCGGCTGCGGCCGATCCGGGCACTCGCTGCCTCCTCCTCCTCCCCCTCCTCCCGTGCCGGCCCGGCCCCGCCGCGCAGCGCCACCTGCAGGGCGCCGCCGGCAGCGCGGGGGCGGCGCCGAGGGGGCGCTGCCTCAGGGGGACAGGGAGCGGCTGGAGAGGGTCCTGTGAGGGACACCCAGAGGATTTGGGGCTGGAGAGGGCCCTGTGAGGGACACCCAGAGGATTTGGGGCTGGAGAGGGTCCTGTGAGGGACACCCAGAGGATTTGGGGCTGGAGAGGGTCCTGTGAGGGACACACAGAGGATTTGGGGCTGGAGAGGGTCCTGTGAGGGACACCCAGAGGATTTGGGGCTGGAGAGGGTCCTGTGAGGGACACCCAGAGGATTTGGGGCTGGAGAGGGCCCTGTGAGGGGACACCCAGAGGATTTGGGGCTGGAGCAGCTCTCTGGTGAGGAGACACTGCGGAGCTGGGCCGGGTCAGTCTGGAGAAGGGAAGGCTGAGAGGGGATCTCAGCAATCCATGTCAATATCTCCCCGGCGTGTCCGAGGATGGTGCCAAACTCTCTTCAGTGGTGCCCTGTGACAGGATAAGGAGCAATGGGCATAAACTAGAAGACAAAAAGTTTCCCCCAACTTCTTTAGCTTGAGGGTGGTGGAGCTCTGGAATAGGTGCCCAGAAAGGGCATGGAGCTTCCCTCTCTGGAAACATTCCAAACCCACCTGGGCACGCTCCAGGTGACCCTGCCCTGATCTCCAGAGGTCCCTTCCAACCTCAGTTAATCTGTGATTCTGTCAGCTCCCCTCAGAGGGACACCGAGCCGCTGGAGTGGGTCTGGAGGAGGGCAACAAGGAGGATTGGGGGACTGGAGCATCTCTTATGAGGCAAGGCTTGTCACTGTAGGGTTCATTCCTATAACCACCCCAGGCCCCTGTGCCAGGGATGATGTCTCCAAGGGGATACTGGAAATGGATACTGGAAATTTTTCCCACACATTTTTATGACCCCACAGCCATAGGGCAATGGCAAGGACATGGGGTGATGACAAGCCCGTGAGGATTCCTGTCCAGCCTGAGAGGGAGCAGAAAACACCGCTGAGGGATGTCTGCTGTTCCCCTGTGGTTTCAAAGGCATCCTGGAGGAGCTGCCCCTTGGAAGGACTTCAGTCCAGAAATATCTTTTAATTTGTTCTGTCATCAAGGATGATGGAAATGAATGCAGTAGAGCAAAGCAGTCACTCCTCTCCCAAAACACTCCACAGAACCATAAAATACCAACAGCCTCACCAGCAAACACAGTCCCTGCTTCAGCTTCAGGTCAACACAACCTGAGCAGCAGCAGCACTGGCAAGAAATTGGCACTAAAGAGAGTGTTGTAAAAGTTACTGCAAACTGCACTTTCTCTGCCCAGTGGATCTTTTATAGCTTTGGAGATGTGGTCTCCTTGCACCCAAGGACAGAGCAGCCTCTGTCTAAATCTGCTTCCCTGTCAGACACACAGGTGTCTGTTAGTGTGACATTTGGTGACAGAAGGCCAGACTGCAGGTACACACATGCATTTATATCTTAGGGACTGTCCAGCAGTTCAGAAGAATTGTGCGCACACACACACATGCATATATTATATATACGGGACAAGCACCTGGGCAATTGCTGGTTTCTTGCCCTTGCCCATGAAGGGAAGGTGGCTTTAGAGGAATTTTGCAGCACATTTCCCAGAGCAGGCAATGCCTCAGGAGGAACAGCTCCCACCTCTCTTACAGGAACAGCGTAAGGCCGAGCAGCCGGATCGCTGCTCATGAGAGATGTCTCTGATCTCAAACAGTCATCAAGAGTAATGCAGAGGGAAGAAATGCATGAACAGCTTTCTGGACCATATGGGATGCTCCTACAGTTGATCTGCACTGCTATTGAAGTTGCCAGGCACTGAGCTACCAAGAGATGCACCAGCACTGCTGAAAACCATCACCTGGTTGTCCTTTTCTGCATATCAAAGTATTACACCACCATTGCGTGCCCCTTTGGTGTCTCATTTCATTTCTCTAGAAGTGTTTTGCCTGTCCAGAGACAGGAGGCCAATGCCTTCCACTTCTCTCCCTGCAGGAGCCCAACCCTCCTTCCCACCATTCCCAAATTCGTGCTCTCATCAGCTCGCTGGCAGCTGGGGCATTAATCTGGTCCACTTAATTCTTTCTTTATCCATTGAGAAAGAATTGTGACAAGTACACACACATACAAACAGCTCCTCTAAACTGCTTCCTGCCCATGCAAACATCACTGTCCTCCCCAGGAGCAGCTACAGGCTCACAGTGACAGGAAGCCACCCAAAGGCATTACCATTTCCCTTCAGGAGATGAGAAATGTGGGATCCCCTCACTTTCAGTGACTCATGCAGACACCTACAACCCCCCCCCCCATCAGCAGGTGACTCACACAGGTTTGGCCAGGTCAGCACTATCCACACCTGCTGCTGTCATAAGCAGTTCTCTGAAGGTCTCCAAGGCAACGACCAAGGCCAAGGGAATAGATGCAGCAATTAAAGAAAAAATTAATGCAAACTGTTGTGGTGATCAAAAGGCCAAAGTAAACAAATGAAAGACAATTGTGCATTCATTACCAGGTGTGTACACTGCAGTGCCCACGAGCTCCTGGCTTTTCCACCTGTGCCCAGCAGTGTGCCAGAGCCAGCTCAGGAATTCTGCAAGTCTGGTTCAGGACTGCATTAGGGCTGGATTTTCCACCCCCTCACTGTTCAGAGCTGGGCAGAGTCTGGATAGTCAGAGGACATAGCTTGTCTCTGCCACCACAGGGGAGAGTGTGGTTCCTCTACTTCCAGGTCAGCTCCATGTGGTCCCTGGGGACACACGTGATCAGACCTTGGCAAAAGGTGAGGAGTTCCTTCTGGTGCTCTTTGAAAGCCCTGCACCACCTCTCACCAGCCTGTGTATGATTCCAAACAACTGGTGTAAAGTGAGAGCTGGTAGGATTAGACCCACAATAGACTGAGAGGGAGGAGTGTCAACAATGAGAAGCAGTTTGGGCAGAGACTGAAGAATAGGTTTCATCTGGATGAAATTCAGTGCACAGCTCTATGCAGGATCCATTCTGGAAAAACAGCTCACCCACTGATTTTTACCTGTTCCAAAGTCCTTACCAAATTATCCCCTGGACAAGAGAGTAAAGCTCAGGAGTGTTCTGCTTCCTCCTTGCAGGAGTAATTACAAGTGAGAGCAGAAATCCTGCTGTGTGCTTTATCCTTCCACTCATGAGAAATCTGCCAAACACAAAATATCCATTACAGAGGACTTACAGCCCTCATATAGGATATACATCTACAGAATTGACTTCTGGAATAAAACCTCTTAGAAATAATAGAATTTCTATTATATTCTACAGCTTCTACAAAAATTTGCTCTGCATCCATCAATCCCTGCCCCTGCCTTGCACCAAAGCAGGGTGATTTACAGGCTCGGTGCTCCTGTGCCATTTTGCTATCACTTTATTCAGCTGTAAATGGCAGCCTGCACCACAGGACAGGGCCTTACTGCCCTCTCAGTCATTCACAAAACTCCACAACACACTTGGAAAAAGCAAAGTGATCCTTCTCTGTTCCCCATCCAGAGGCCATTTGGCACCACAAAGTACACATTTACCTTAGAGGGTCAGGTCACAGTCCTTCAGTTTTCCATCTGTCTCAGACAGCAGCCAACATCAGCTGCTGCAGGAGAAACACTCAATGGTCAGTTGTGGAATAACCTGTCCAGGGGAAAATATGCTTTATAATTCCATGAGGTAGGAGCTGTTTATGCCCTGAGGCATGAAAATCATTTCAAATTCAGTTGTGTTTAAATCAAGAGTGCCTCATGCCTGCACTGACTTCATTAGCTTATCTGAGACAGCTACAGGGAAATTCAAGCCTGCAACTAAGTGAGCAGGGCCCTAGGACCCAAAACCCAGTCAGCAAGAACATCAATAGAGTTGAGCTGTCATATTTGAGAGGTAGGAGAGAAGACATGAGTAGCTCTGGCAGCTCTCTGTAATCCCACGTATGAGGCTGTGTTATCCAAATATAAGGAAATGTTTTGAAAGCCAGACCTCAAGCAGAACAAAGGGACATTGGGTCTCAAATATAAAAGATTTTTCCCCCTCTTATTTAAGACAGAATATCAATAGAGATGCTTTGTAAGAAGAAAGAGGCATTCTGATGAGAGAGGAAGCTGGAGTCTCTCACCTAAACTGAAATGGAGTATGAAATACTGGGAATGGAAAAGAGTATGAAAACCCAGAAATATTGGCCTGTATTCCAAACTGGGTTACTTGTAATAATTGTGTTACTTACTGCTTCTTCTAGCTGCTGGATCAGGTGGAGACTGTTGATTTTTATTCCTTTACAGCCCATGGGAGTTGCAGGCTCTGTATGAAAACAAGATGCCATGGAAGTGTTTGTTTGCCAGGCTATTGTTTGTCCTTTTAAAGGCTGCAGACCCACTCCATTCTTCATGAGAAAATGCGGGCTGCCTGAAGGACAAACCAAAATGACTATTTAAGGCACTAAAAATGGAAATCATTTAAAACAGAGCTGATTAAAAAGAAGAAACTATTCTTCCAATGAGAAGTGAATTGCTTTCAGCTGGCCTGAGCACTGAGCTTTGCTTGCAACAAAACCCAAATACCAGTTGCCTGATAGTGCAAGTATTTTGGAGGCACTTCATTGGCCATGACTTCAGTTTTTCCTTGTGCATAACTACAAAACAAGTCTACTGCTTCTGCTCATCCTGGCTCTGTGATTTTTCCTTTGGTTGGGCTGCTCAGAAGACAGCAAGGCTGTTCTTTAGTCAGATTTTAAAGCCCAGCCTTTCTTGCTACATCCACTTGGAAGCCCTCACAAAACCTTGGTTTCTTAAATAACAAGAGATTCAAGAAAAAAAATAATCAAGAAACATCACACACCTCTCTTACAATGTGACAGCTTGTGTTCTTCAAAAGACTCCAAAGATTGCTGGTGGCATGCTGAGTTTTCAGCGCCTTCAGAAAAGAGGGGGAAACAGGGAGATGGAGGTGCAAGTACTAAAGTTTTGTCAGGGAAAGACTTGGGTGTATTTTTCAATACAACACTTCCAAAACACACAGAAAAACACTTGTAGTAGGACCTAGTTTTTTTTCAGTTAGCACCTCTGTTTGCTCTATCAAAGCCCCTTCTTCAAAGAGGTTGAAAAAAAAATCCAAGACAAATAAGGGGATAGAGTTATTTAACATAGGGTCCTACAAGGTGTATCTCAAAACACAAAGGAATATTTCTGAGGAAGGCAAACCACTCCTGTGTTAGATGAACCTGACTCTTATGACAATTCATAATATAAACATATCAAACTTCTTTCACTCTGAATCTGAAGATCAGTCCAGATTTAAGCTACAAAGTAATTTTTTTTCCTACCTCGAAATTCTCATCATGACTATAGCTGTGGTCAGGATGTGAGTTCAAGGACACATTTGGGTTCATGGTTCCAACCTTCCATCACAACAATTTGATTCCTCCCATCCATGTGTGGCGAGGCAGCTGCTGCTTCACAGTTCAAAAATATCTTGCTTCACCCCGACAAAGGGAAGTATCAGCTGCTTCTGAATGCTCTGGAGCTGATGAGAATGGATGGATTTTGGTAGAGCTTCAGCCCCTGCTGTAAACAAGCCAGCTCTCGCTGTCCCTGCCGAGCGCGGCTCTGATCAGTGACGGGATGATCACAGCCCAGTCAGCATGCGAATCCTGCACACGTGCAGAGACAGAAATGGTAACTGCAATTAACAGGCTGCAGGATGCACTTCCACAGCCCTGGAGCCAAGGCCGTTGTTTGGAGCTGCAGAATTTCCTTTTCCATGGGGAACTCATGAAATAACTCTCTACTGTTTTTTTCTCTTGACTAGATTTGTCCCTTCCGTCTCAGGACATCACACGTGGTCCCTTTTGAGTTCAGCTTCTTCTTTAATTATTAACACAATTCCTAAATATTTCAGTGGGTGCTGACCACCTCTGCTCAGGGAAAACACAGGCCCAAAAGCTCAGGGAAAAGCATCAGCCCCAAAAGCTCCATCCCTCCTGCCTCTCCATCCCTGTATCTCTGCTCCCTTTGGGAACGGCCCCGTGGCTCGGGGTGTAACTTCCCACGGGACTTTGGCTCGGGGTGGGGGCACAAGGCACAATTCCCGGAATTCGGGGGCTCGCAGGGGCCTGGGCATCGCCATCCCGGGGCTGCTCGGGGCTGCCCTCCCGGGGCCGCGATGCGGGGCGGCGGCGACATCCCGCCGTGTCCCCACTAGATGGAGCGACAAACCCAGCCTGGAGCCGCCGGCGGGCGAGCCCCGCTCTGCCCCTTGTCCCCAGTGTCCCCAGTCCCGGCAGGGCGCGGAGGGTGGGCCCGGCAGCGGCCAGCGCCGGTCCCGCATCTCCGCCCTCAGCGTCGGGGCACAGCCCAGGGTCCCCGCGGAACGCTGGGCTCACACCCGCCCTGAGGCAGCCACGGTGTCGAGCAGATGCTGTGCCACGTGGGAGTGGGTTTGTCTGGGTGCTGTGGGCACCTCTGCTTTGCTATTTGGAACCCAGGCAGCGCTAATGGACCTGGCGAGCGAGCAGCAGCCCTGGTGAGCACAGCCGGACTCATCCTCCCACCGAATCACTCCGCAGCTTTGCTCTCTGTGTGATGTGATGGGGATGTGGGTGTGCTACAGCCCACCCCGGACACGAGGAAACCTGGGCAGCCCTGGTCTGTGCTCACCAGGGCTGGCAGGGACCACCAGTGTTGAGGGATCCCCAGCAGGCTGCCTGCAGCCCGGGTGCTCCCTTTGGAACTGACCAAAGTCAGATTGCATCATCACCACAATTTTGTTGAAGGTGCCATTCCTTCCCCTCAGCTCATCTCCAAGGGATCTGTGACTCATCTGCTTTGCCCTCACAAGCCTGGGAAGAAGAGCAAAGGAGGAAAAGGCTGTGACCACAGAAAAGGTTCAGCAGAGACAGATGGAAACTCAGTGGCTGGCAGACCCTGTCCTGCCCAAACATACACAGGGGCCAAGGGCCACCAGGGTTTGCAGCAGCCTGGGGACACCCAGTGTGTCCCAGCCTGGGGAGGGGGTAGGTGGCACTGCTGATGCCACACTCCAGGAGGCCAAACTCACCTGTTCTGCAGCCTGGGCGGAACTGATTATAGACATAAAAACCAGAGGATGTGGGACAAGGATGCAAAGAGGCTGAGCTCAGCAGGAGCCTCTCCTGTGCCGCAGGAGGTTCAGAGGCCTTGAGTCTCTCCAGATCCCTCAATGAGCCTCACACCATTCCTGCCCAGCCCCTGGGTGAGCATGGGGTGTGTGGGCTGGCAGGAAGGAGCTCCTGCCCTTGCCTGGGATGTGCATCTCACTTCAGCACGGAGCAGAGCCAGGCGGTGCCAGGGCTGGCAGGCGCTGCGGTGAGAGCACAGCCAGGGGGTTATTAATAACCTGCTGAGTCAGGGGGGGCTCTTGGGTTTCAGGATCACAAGACAGGCGCTGAGCAGCTCAGATGGATCTCCCTCATTCCTACTTTTTACATTGACAGGGACAACTGCTAAGATGGCCTCGTTCTCTCTGCAGGACAGCTCGGCCTCATCCTGACAGTCACTGCACCCAGCAGGGATCCAGGGTTTGGACTGGAGCTGCAGTGACCCCAAAAATACAAATGCTGTCCTAAAGGAATTAAACAGAGAGGGCAGGGGCAGAGACACACAGGATTGATCAGCTATGTCAGGACATAGCAGCCATAACAGCCCTGTTCCTCATCAGTGTGACCAAATCACATCATGGAGAGAAAAATGAGTACCACAGGCCTCCCATCCTGCTTCATGTGCAACACCCAAAAAGGCTGTGACTGAGGCTGGCATCTGCTCCTACCCAACAGGATGCAGCCAAGGACCTCATAAGATGCAAAGAGAATTTGGAGGATCTTGTATTTCAGTGTCTAATTTCAGGAGTGTTGCAGGGGATGAAAAGCCTCGGGGATAGGGCAGCTCTACAAGGTTGGGATGGGATCAGACCTCCCAGAAAGCACATTGTCCCAGCCTGGCTGCCACAGCACCACCTGTGTTCCTGTTGAAGCTCTTGGCTGAGACAGGCTGAGCTCTGCTCTGGGGTGATTCCTTATGCATCACTATGGAAAAGTAGTCGGTGATGTGGAACAGATTAACTTTCAGATGCAGCAGCCCATGGTAGCAGTGTGCATTGCAGCTGAACAGCTTCTCTCTCTCACAAACACGGTCCAAGAGCAGATGGAGTGGCAAAGGACCATCCCTGGGTCTGAACCTGGCCCTCAGGGGTGCTGCCAGGGCTGGGGGTGCAGGGACCCCTCACACACACAAGCTGCTCCCATCAGGCTGGGATCTGGGCACTGCCAGAGCTCCTCAGCCCCACAACCACTGGTGTGAGGATTTCCCTGGCCCTGCTCCCCCTTCCCCATCCTGCCCACCCCCGGGTGTGCTGGAACACAGTTGCCTATCAGGAGGAAGAGCACTCTGGCTCTTGCTGGCAGGGTGTTTCAGGCTGGCAACAGCTCCAACAGCTATTTTTTCACCCAGGTCAGGACCAAAATAAGCTTCTCACCCATCCCCAGCAGCTGTTACAGACATCACCCCGGCCATGCCGGTGTTCCCTGGCCCCTCTCCTGTCACAGTGCTCAAATCCCAGCGCCTGCAATTGCTATTGCTGTAGCTGCCACTTGCAGTGGCTGAAATAAGTGAAGTGCTGAAGCTCTGCTTGACTCCTGTGTCCCCAGAGAGGTCTCATTTCATTGTATCAGGCTGCCTGAGCCGCTGAGCCCCGTTCATTTCAATTAGCCCGATAGCTCTCCAATCCTATTTACCTTTATGAATGTGTGAGCATCTTGCTGCTTCCCACAGCAGTGAGATTAAAGGGTGAGCGAGGAATCACACACTGCATCCCTTGCAGGGCAGACTCACAGCAGTGTACTTCCTGCAGTGAGTAAACTGAGACACAGATAAAACCATATCCAAGGGACACAGCAAACCTCATTGAGTTGGGAGCAGCCTGCAGTGGTAACCCCCAGATTAGCCAGAAACTTGGTCTATACCTTTTAGTTCTAAATAAATATTTTACATTTTAGGTGATGCATCTTTTGGCAGATAAAAGATAGAAGAGCCTGGAAAGGCTGTAGTCCCTCAAGTCTCCTTTCTGACTAAGTGGTCCCTCCCAGCAGGACCTGTCCTGAGGTCCATGTTCCCCACTTGGATTTTAACAATCATTAACCATCTCAACACATTCCAGCACTTAAATAGGCTCCTTGAGAGGGAGAGATAAGGTATCAGCTTTCCGGTTCATCTTGCCAGCCTGTCTGCAGCAGATAAGCATGTTGGGCAGCAGGAAAGAGGTTATCTAGAAAGGAAGCTGAGCAACGGTTGCTGTTATTGCAGGAGGCTTTGAAAAAAAAGCCACCCCACCAGGAATCCCACAAGCCATACAAGCCCTTCCCGCTGGAACGTGACTGATGGTTGGAGTCCAGCTGTGCCTTCCTCCCGGCCTGGGAGGCATCTTCCTGTGGGGAGGGCAGAGCTGCCGGGTCAGGCTGTCCCAGGGAAGGTCACATCCTGAGGCAGGTGCCCAGAAACCTGTTGCTTTCCCTCTCTCCTGCCCTGCCCTGCTCTGAGGAACAGCAGCAGGAGGGGTTTGGATCAGTGTGTCCCTGCCACCCCTTCAGCACGTCTTGAGTTTTCTGGGCTGAGGAGTCTGCAAGAGGGAGCTTTTCTGCCCCAAAGTGAGGAACTGCTGTTGTGGGTTGTGCATGGGGTCCCTGGAAACCAGCCCTGATCTCCCATTGAGGGGAAAGGAGCTCCTGAGAATTCTCAGCCTTTCTTAACCCCAAGTATCACCTTGCTTTTTGTGATGGGAGAGGAGAAACGAGCCATGTTGGGAATAGAGGTTCATTTACCCCTAGTGAAAGATGTTCCTTTCCTTTGGATGAGTGCTTGTTCATTCATCTTCCTGCCTGTACTATGCTTGCTTTTTTGCAGTTGCAGAAATGATGCATATCAGCTAGAAAAAAAAAAAAAAAAAAGGCAAAAAGCAGCCATTTCCACTCAAATTCCCAGGCCCCCTTTCTGCCTTCTTGTTATCACCCATGGACGAAAGACCCCTGATCACAGATGTGGTTCAGGAAATGGCCTGAATCGGGGGCTGCAGAACAATTACTGGAGCAAATCCTGCCAGGAAGTGCTGTGAACCCACTCAGCCACCTTCTGCACCCTCTGGACATGCCACCTTCCTCCTGCCTCCCCTTCCAAGGCATCCTCATGGCATCCCTCCACATGCTCCTGCATTTTGCTGATTCCCATTAATCTGTGTTTTATATAACCCCTGGCTGGTGCTGGACACAGAGGAGACGCATTACTGTGCTATTAATACACAACTCAAGGGTTAGGATTTAAAGCAAATAAAGCCCCCCACAGCCAGGAGAAGCAATCCATGACAAACCAGTGCTGGCAGCTCCAAGGTGCAAATTGCAATGGAGAGAGGGCACCCACACCCAGATACCAGAGGCTGATTCTTTAATCACACTGCATCGAGTGTGTTTAACTATTGCACAGCTCCTTGGCTGGAAACAAACATCACCCAATGCCCAGAGCACTTTGGGCTCTGGGCAAGTGTTTCATGAACATCCATCATTTCAGTTCTCAGCTTCTGTTCCCATTGCTTTTCATTTAATTAATTTCTGCAGGTCTGGCTTACCAGCACTGATGGTCTTGCACAAAATTGCTGGTCCTGGGAGAAGAGAGGAAATCAGAGAGAGTCCCAAGGGTGTGGGGATATTGGAGGGATGGGACTCAGGGCAGTTTCTGAGGAATGGAAACCAGCTGCACCTGTTTGCAATTTGTTAGAAAAACTGGGATAGATCCCTCTGCAAAGCCCAAGTCCCATCCTCCAGAGAAGCTCAGAGGAATCACAGGGTAAAGGGAAGAGCACTGGCATTTCCAATGGCCCTGAGCCCACAGGCTGGCCAGCAGCATCTGCTGCAGGGTTCCCACACGTGATCCCAGAGCTCTGGAGCCTCCTGGGAGCTTCAGCCAATTTGTTCCAGCACTGCAATTAGCACTTCATATGGCCAGACTGTGAACAAAGGCTGTAATACCGCCCAGCCTGCTAAGAACCAGGTATTTTTCAGGGAAAGTTCTTTTTTTTGGAGAGATTGGGGCCCCCCCAGGCCATTGAGCGTCTCCTCTCCGCAGCAGGGTTCAGGCACGGATCAGCCCCGCTCAGGCTGTGTGAGGTTAATGGATTTCAAACGACTCCTGTGATTAACTTTTCCTAAATCTCCAATTCTTTCGTGCCTTCTATTTTTATAAAAAGAAAAGGGGAGGGAGGCGGTATTTACAAGGGATTTCACTCAAATAATGAAATAAATGTGATCAGCCGAGGGACCTTTAATCCGCTTTGACTCCTGCGTCCTGGGGAGCCAACGAGCACCGAGATCTTTGCGGCTCCCAGCGAGGCACGGAATGAAACAGCCCCATCCCTGCCTGTCTGGGGGGCAGAGCCCCAGCAGCACCCCTAAATCGAGCAAACACAGGCACGTCAGCCAGGCATTTGGGTCAACACCAGAGAAAAACACCTCTTTGGTCACCTGCTCCCACCTGCAGCATACCTGTCCATGTCTCTGCCTGAAGTCCAGTGTGCTGAGGCAAGAACTGGCTGCATCTCTGGTTCAGGTGACCAAAATCACATAAAAGGCATCATCTCTGTGTATCTTTCATGTTGCAGCACTCTCTGGAATATATATGTGTGTGAAGGGGAGACACTGTCCCATTTCCTTAGGCTTTGCCCAATATATTCAACGTGTAGCCTGGAAATGACATAGTTAATTAGCACTTTAATTAAAAATCTTAACTGAAAACCATGCAGGTGATTCCCCCTAAGTGAGTTTGTGGCTGCCAGGGACATCCTGTAGGGTTTGGTGCTGCAGGGAGCAGTGTCAGGGCTGTGACAAGAGCTGGGGCTGCTGCACTGAGCTCCTGGGAGCCAGATAAACCCATGGGTCCCTGCACCCCCCCTCAGAGACACCCTGGCTGAACAAAAAAGAGTGTGTTTGCCCAAGGAAACCCAGCCTGCGGTGAACTAGAGCCACACCTGTGCTACTGCTGGGAGACCTTGTGTGACAGCCTTTCTAATTCTCCCCTCCATCCTCAAATCTGCCAACCCACCCTGCACCATGTCCCACAGGTTCCTCCCCTTCAGCTGCCTCATCCTGGGAAGGACACGGCCAACGAGTGAGTCCTGGGGGACAGAGAGGACCCTGCCATGGCAGGGAGGGCAGCACAGCCCTGATGTGGGAAGGGATTTGTCCTGTCTTCAGCACAGCCCCAGCCACAAATGTACAAAACAGCTTGTCAGGGAAAAAACACCAGCTTAGGTTGAGGAGAGGAGAGGAGAACTAAGCACCCCAGGCGTGATTGCCACATATGCCCGAAGATATAATCCAGATTTGCTACTTGCCCTGGCCCTGGAACCCTTTTTTTTTTTTTTTTTTAATTTAATAAATTAAAATCTCTTTTTGCTGCTGAGCATAATCAGCATTAGGGTAAGAGGAGGAGGAGCCTTTCACTGTCCCCTGCAGGATCACACACGAAATCATCACTACAGCAGCCTGGGACTCTCCCAGTGGAGTGCTGATGGCAGCAGTCCCCAGCCCACACACTGCACTTGTCTCCTCCTGGCCATTTTCTTAATTAATCTCTTAGATGAACTGAAAGGCAGAAGATGCCATGGTCAGGACTTCTTCAATCCTTCTGGTTGGACAGGTCTTGGCTTGGAAGGACCTCCCACACCTCACAGGCTGAATTTGGGGATCTGAAGGTTCAGGCAAAACACTCACAATCCTGGACCATCCTGAAGGAGCTCAAGCCATTTGGCTTTTTGTCTCCCCACACTGCCATGGTGAGCATGAGGACAGAGCAGCCCCAGTGTCCCACTCCAGCTCCCAGGGACAGGGGACAGGCACCCACCATCCCCTGCTGTTGCTATAGAGACAGAAGCTGCTTCTCTCCACAGCGATGCTGGTTGTTTCTGAGCAGTACCTTCAGCGTGGCAGGCAGGGAGAGAGGGATCAGGAATGTCTTGGCTTGCTGGGAGGGCAGCCATGGCTAAGGTAAGGCTCTGCCAGGCCTCTCCTGGTGCCTCTGTGCCCAAATCCACACTCAGCTTGTGCAAAGTCTCCCAAAAGCTTCCCTTCAGTTGCTGAGGGCACTGAAGCACTGTGAGGGATAAGGGGCACAGGCTGCAGGGGAGCTGAAGAGGAAGATTCCCTGGAGAAACTCTCTGTGGGAGAAAGCCTTATCCTGTGAATACCAACTTACCCCAGGGAATTGCCCCAGCTCACCTCCCCCTGCTCTCCTGCCTTGCTTTGCCGGGCTGAGACCAGCTCAGCTGATCTAACCCACAGTGGCAGCTTCTCCAGGCCACGCTCTCCTGATTATACCAGCAAAGATCAGGAGCAACTCCTACAAAGCCATTCTGCCACCCTGGATATTCCAAGAGAAGACAACACAAGTGCAAGGAAACCTGGACCCGCTGACACGGCTGAAGAATCATCCAACCTATTTGCAAAGGTTCAGTAAATTCTGGAGCTACAAAGTGAGAATTTCCCACAAAGCCATGGGAGAAGAGGCAATCCCTGCTCCCTGCCCCTTCAGGAACCTGTCATCTCCAGCTGTACATTGGTGCATCACCCACAGCCAGAGCTCAGAACGTGCTGCCACCCTTGCTAGGGATGAGGATAAACTCTGCCACGTGTAATAATGCCTGGAAGGAAGAAAAAGCACCACAGCTCACTCCTTCACAGAAATCTTTGCAGGAGAAGGAGGCTGGCAAAGGGAAGCCCTGCTGGGAGGGTAGCACATCCCTGCTCCCACACACAGCAGCAGGAGGGAAGCAGGACGGCACCCGCCGCCCCCGCTGCTCTGCCTGCTGCTGCTGCAGCCTCCAGGGACAACCCTGAGCTCTCCCCTTTCCCAACACGCTCGGTGACAGCCCTTCCCAGGGGACAGCTCATCTGTGAGCTCCGTGGGAGGCTGGTGCTGGAAGGACATGGATGCCCCCTCAGCACGCTCCTGCTGCAGCCTCGGAGCCGGCAGCTCCCAGGGCTCTGTGCTGACATCCCAGCTGGAGACACATGCCAGGGATAGATTTTCTGTTCAGCTTCTTTTCATATTAATCATCAAAGAGCAACAAATGTCAGCAGCTTGCAACAGTCATTAGCTGAATGTCTTCTTCTCACCAGCCCCTGGAGGAAGAGGCCTCCCAATGTGCAGGGTGAGATGACAGCACAGGACCCAGCTGACTCCTCCCTGGCCTTGCAAGCCTGGTGAATTTTTCTTGGGATCCATAGCAGGACAGGGATGACAGGACTCCTCCATTCTGCAGGATTCATCCAGTTAGGAAAGATGTCTGATAGTATCCATCACCTGCCAAGCATCAAACTGTCTTCTAGAGACAGCTAGACCACGGAGAACTGGAACATTCTGTTCAAAATATGAGATTTTCTTATGGCAGTTGTGGGGGGGGGGATCCATTTAGGAGACAGCACACTGAGCATGGCCATCACCTGGATAAGGATCCACCAGGCTTCAAGGAGGCCACTTGTCAATAATAGGAAGAAACAGCACCAGGTCAGGGCATTGTGTGTCCCTTACCAGACCAAAAACTCCTCATGCACCCTGACAGAAGAAGTTTTCCTTCCATGTCCTGAGCACCCAACTAGGCCCATCCCACCCAAAGCAAAAATTTGCATCTCCTTGGGCAAGAAGACTGCAGGACCTGCTCCATGCTGAATGTATATCTCAAAGCCACACTGGGCTCGTTTTCTCCCCTCCCTCATGATAAGAACCAAACAGGGCAGGACTTTTATGATTATTTATTATCTGTAAAGCACCAGCAGAGTCCTGACTCTGTACAAGACACAACTGCTGGGCTTACAAAAAGAAAAAAAAGCACTGTGGCCAAAATAATTTATCCTCTAAAAAGTTCACAAATGTGTTCTCAGGAAGCCCTCAGGTACTGCCCATCCTGAGGACACACCAAGGTGCCAATGTGAACCTCTTAAAGAAGGCAGACATGGAGCTCATTTCTCTCACCTGTAAAGCTTAATAAGGCTGCTGTCCAAACAGAGCTTGAGAATATGGCCAAAACACAGGTAAGGCCCTTGATTTCTAAAACCCAATCCATTACAAGATTTTTTTTTAAAGGTGGGGAAGCAACATTAAAAAACATCACTACTCATGGAAGTTACAACAGCTTCCAACAAACAACACGTAGAAAATACTGGGAGGGGTGGGGAACTCTCAAAGTATCTCCTAGCTTCCAAGTCCTCCACGTTCACCAGATGGATATCAACATCTGACACGTGTTGGAAGACATCCATATCAACTCCACCAGCCTGAACTGCAGGTAGCCGAACACAAAGCCGGAGAGGACATCGGTGATGTGGTGCCTCCCGATCATCACACGGGACAGGCCCACACAGAGGGCCCAGAGCACCAGCAGGATGCGCAGAGGGATGGCCAGGACCAGGTGGTTGAGGAAGAACTTGGAGAGCATGGCCACCCTGCTGGCGTGCCCGGCGGGAAAGGCATACGTGTCCATGGTCAGGTAGTCCAACAGGCCTGGGGTGATGTCGTAGGGGCCCTTCCTCTTGGCCAGCTTCTGCAGACCTGCCACGATCATGATGTCCAGGAGCAGGGCTACAAAACAGGAGACACAGAGGGAGCAGTGAGAGACAGAGCTGAGGGCAATTTTCAAGGCATAACATTAAAGGGTTGTTGTAGGAGCGTTGGGGGGTAGCACGGTCGGGACAGATGGAGATGGGAGATCTCTGAAGCCAGGTCAGGAACTTGGGGTTTATTGCAAAGGGCCTGGGTGCAGGGCCCTGCTGGGATTTGGGGTTTATTGCAAAGGGCCTGGGTGCAGGGCCCTGCTGGGAGCTGCAGCCACAGCTGCAGGCCTGAGAGAAGAGAGTGGGAGAGAGGATGAGAGAGTAAGAGAGTAAAAGCATAAGAGAATAAAAGGGGTAAGAGCTAAGAGAGCAAAGTTTCCATTACAATACAATAAATCATCTCCTGTGTTGAATATTCTGATTCTCACTAACCAATCTAGTACAATATACAAATCCTAGAGCATTTACATACAGCCTGTAAGAATCATTACATTACCACACTGTGTTACATTTTAAACCCTAAAAACTCCTCTTTGGGGCCCTTCTGCCAAGCTAGCAGGGTCTGCTCTGACCCTTGGACCTGTCTGCAAGCAGAGGATATTGTGTTATCAAAAGGAGATTACCTTCCATCCACACTGTTGTTTCCCCATTGTTCAGTAACTAAGGTATCTCAAAGCTTGCTTTCATTTCAATCTCACTTATAGTTTCTATATTTTCAAAATCTTTTGCCAGACAATCATATTTATAAGGCTTTCCTGTTTCATCTTCCCCAATAGGTTGTCATTGTCTTTAAATAAAAATTTGTGTCTGGCTCTGATCAGGTGTCCATGGTGCAGATGTACACAGCTTCCCCATCCTCAGGTCACCACCCAAATGTTGATCAACCCTCCCAGTTTGCCCACAGAAGAGGCAAATGCCACTGTCACCATCTGACAGAGGAGAGCCCCAAACCACAGAGGCGAGTGATCCACCTGGGCAGGAAGAGAGCAACTGGCAAAGCTAAAATTGAAACTCTTATGGCCCTCAAACCACCACTCTGGGTGTTCCTGTTGCTGCCTCCACCTCATGCTTTAGAAACCTTGTGCAGCAAAGTCCCTTGCCAGGCTGACCAGGCTGCAGTGAGCAGTCTGCTGGAGGAGAGGTGCCCCACAGCACTTTCTAGGGTTATCCCTTGTCCTCTCCCAAGCCCACCACCTCCTCCTGCCCAGAGCAGCCAGGGGATCACACCATGCTGACAGATTTCTCACCATGCTGACAGATTTCACTAAGAAAAGAGCATCAGGAGCCAGTGAGCCAAGGGGAACAATAAAGAAAAACGGGCTCCTGTGTTAGAAACAGCACCACAGCGTGTTGGAGGGTGGGTGACATCCTCCCAGACATCCCCCACCCATCCTCCTTCCTCTGCCAAAGCACCAAACACCCACGAGCCATTTCTTGTTTCTGCTCACCTCTTCTGCGACTTTCTGCCTGCCTGTCACCCCACACAGCCCCTTCCCTGTGCAAATACTGGGGGTACCCCACCTCCCAGCCCAGCAAACGCAGGCTTGTGGTGGCACAGGCACCTGCAGCTCTCTACACCACACCAACATTCCTCCTTAACAGCTTCAGGAGTGAAACCCATCAGCACTTGTCTACATCTCCCTCCTCTTCAGCCCACCTGCTTCGTCCCATCAGACAGGTACTGTCATTTCTATTTCCTAGCATCAATTTTATTTCTCTTTAATCCCCTCATCTGCTTTTCCCCAACCCTCCTAATTAGTCAGAGAGCTGATTTCAGCTCCCTGCAGCAATGACAAGGACGTATCTGCCATCACCAGCACAGCCTGCTCCCTCAGCAGGAACGCCAGGGGCACTTGTTTGACTCCCAGACCCTGGTAAAGACCATTCCTTGAGAGGTGACAGGGATTCAGGAGCATGGATGGGGGTGTGGTGGTGGTGGGGATGGGAAATGAGATGGCACATGGGAGGCAGCTCCACCTGCCTGCTCAGCACCTGGCAGGAGCTGAGGAGCTGTCACAGCAGCTCTGCTCACCCACCTTCCCCCTGTGCCACCCCCAGCTCCAGCACCGCTTTGGGAAGGGGCTGGTATTTATCCTGGCACAACCCTCTCCTTGTGGCAGACTGCTTTTCTCCCTCATCTGCAGGGATCTTGGACAGCAGGACCTCCCTGAACCTTCCATGCATGCCCTGGGCTCTCAGAGCTGTGGAGGGCAGATAGAGCAGAGGAAAAGATCTGGGTACCAGCTCCTCCCTGGCATGGACAGCAGCAGGAATCCAGGACAGACACAAAAAGCAGGAGATTGACACAGAGCAAAGGTTCAGGGGTGGCACCTGAACAAAGGTGTTGAGGCTGCAGCTGGAAAGAGGCTGCAAGGAGGCCAGTCACACCAGTGGGTTTGGGAGGACAAGGACAACCAGGGACTGCCCAGCTGCTGCTGGATGTGACCAGCAGGCAGGGGGAGAGCAGGGGGAGGCCTGCAGCCCACCAGGACCCCCACAATCAGCAGAGTGCTTGTCTGCAATTTGCTGAATTTTTTTTTTTTTTTTTTTTTTTTTTTTTTTTTTTTTTTTTTTTTTTGACAGGCTGGCTGTGGGGAGAAATGGAGGGAGGGATTTCAGACAGGCTGTGGAGCCCTGGAGCAGCCACTCACCCTGGCTCCCTGGTAAGGTCAAATGCTGTGAGCCCAGGCCTGGCTGACCATTGCAGGGCTGCCCTGCTACACAGGGCTCTGCTCATGCTGGCCTTCCTAAATCACCCCAGCCCAACTCCTCAGCCCATTAAGTGACCCCAGACAGCCCTGATCCAGCAAAGTGCTTCAGGGGATGATTTTCAGCTCATCAGCTGCATTTCCCACCAGCCCCATCTCACCCTGGATGAGAACTGTGTGAAACTGAAGCTCCAGGATGCTCTCTTGGGAACCCAGACTCATCAAATTCTTGGGAACCCAGAAGCATCAGAGATATGATGCACCAGTGCTGCCAAGAGAAGGCTCTGGCCCAAGCTGCTCTGCTGAAGTCAGCACCAATTGCATTGCTGAGAAGCCAAGCCAGGGCTCCAGAACGAGTCTGGGCACCCCAACAAATCCCAGTGTCTGCTCCACAGTGTTCAATTAATTCCCTCAGAGACATTCCCCACCAAACCTGCCCATGGATCAGCAGCACCAGTGCCATGTGCTTTAGCAATGAGTGGTGCTCACCACTGCCTGTCAGTATTTTGCACTGGCAATATTTTTTTACGGTCAAAGGTGATGTCAGGGCAACTGGAGGGATGCAGGCATGTGTGCATGGAGGTGTTCAGGGCATGGAGAACAAGCCAAAGAGCAGTTCTAATAATCCTTTCATTCAGAAGATGAATAAAATGGGCCTTCAGTACTGCTAGCTTTGATTTTCGTCAAATGATGCACAGAAAGGAGAAAGCCTCGTTTGCCCACATTTCAGGATGGGGAGGCATGACAGCATTAAAACCAGGGGTTAATTTGCCGTTAAAAGAAAAAAAAAAAACCACAGAAAATCCCTCGTCTGGTGCTTTTTCTGTCACTTCCCCTTGCACTTTCCATTCCTTTCATGGAGATTTCTTTATGAAACAGCCCCAGCAGCCCCTGAGGCTTGGGGGGGTCCCACTGCCCCAAGGGGGGTCTCTGCTGTTCTCCTTCCCAGTGTCTGCTGTTCCCCTTCTCAATGCTGGATCTCTGCTGCTCCCTCTCCCAGTGTCTGTTGTTCCCCTTTTAGAGCTGGGTCTCTGCTGTTCCCTTTCCCAGTGCTGGGTCTCTGCTGTTACCCCTCCCAGTGTCTGCTATTCTCCTTCCCAGTGCTTGATCTCTGCTGTTCCCCTTCCCAGTGTCTGCTGTTCCCTCTCCCAGTGCTGGATCTCTGCTGTTCCCCTTCCCACTGCCCTGGGGTCTCTGCTGCTCCCCTTCCCAGTGCTGAGGCTCTGCTATTCTCCTTCCCAGTGCTGGATCTCTGCTGTTCCCTTTCCCAGTGCTGGGTCTCTGCTGCTCCCCTTCCCTCTCCTGCTGCTGCCAGCACAGGCAGGGTGAAGCAGCAGGCAGTGCTGCTGCCAAGGGCCCATCCTTCAGGAGCAGCCACAGACAGTGCCAGTGCCCAGCAGCCCCATCCTTCAGGAACAGCCACAGACAGTGCCAGTGCCCAGCAGCCCCATCCTTCAGGAGCAGCCACAGACAGTGCCAGTGCCCAGCCCCATCCTTCAGGAACAGCCACAGACAGTGCCATTGCCCAGCCCCATCCTTCAGGAGCAGCCACAGACAGTGCCAGTGCCCAGCAGCCCCATCCCCAGCCCTATTCCCTCCCAATCCCATGACCTACATTCCCACTCAGACCTTGGTTTCCTTCCTCCCCTTAATGCACATCAAACCCTCCCTCCTCGGGTGGGCACTAAGGGGTTAACTGTATCTGTGCTCCAGCTGCAGGTCTCTCTGCACCGGGGGCTGTTCCTGCTGTTGAGCCCCAAGCCCCTGAGCCTTGCCCCTGCCACCTGCAAACCAGCAGCACCACCTTGGCTCTGTCCTTCCCTGGTGCCTCACAGAGCCCTGCAAATCCTCCAGGCTGGAGGCTGGAGCACACACAGCCCCAGGAGAGTCCATGGAAGGAGCTGCAGCCTGCACTGGCTGCTCTCTGGGGACCCTGGGGCTGTCAGAAGCACAGCAGGCATGGCAGAGTGCCACCTGACTGAGGCTGGGATGAGAGGAGCAAGACATTTTAATGTGAAGCATTTTTTTCATCGTGCCTTTCCCCCCCAGAGCCAGGTAGCACTGGATTTAAACCAGAGGCATCACTGGATGTAAAATCCAGGTAGTGATGTATTTGAGACTAAAGGAAGGATTAGCTCTTGCCCATTCTTGCTCCTTTCTCATTTTTCTGAAAAAGATCAGGAATTTCCCTGTTGACCTGGTAATAAGGGGAACAATCCTTCAGATTTCCAACACAAAACCACCATGTCCCCAAATCCTACATTAACATCTACAATTTCCTTAAAACACAAAACCAAAGAGCAAGTCTTGTCCTGCCTGTGACAATTTTAGCATCAGAGATCACCTTGGTATTGTAAAAAGCCAACATCTGGCATCAGATGCACAGTAAATGAGCTGAAAGTGAGCCCCCTGGGCAGGCATTTTATATCTATTAATAAGGAAAGGAAAACAATTATCTGCCAAATGTGAGGAGCCCATTATGAGCAGAGAGGTGAGCAGAGAGGAGCCCTGTGCAGGCAGGGCACAAGGACAAACCTGAACCATCAGCAGCACAACCAAACCAAACCCCAAAGCTTGAATTTAAAAGGAACTGAAGCAGTTGGATGTCCCCTGTCACCATAAGGTCCTTTCTGTCCCCGGGGTGGCATTTCTGCTGCTGTCCCTGAAGGCTGGAGGAGGCTGAGAATGGTGTGAGCACCCTTGGGGACACGGCCTGCTCCAGGTTGGGGCCAGGCAGAGTCTCCAGGGAGGGAGGCAGATTCCAGCTGGAGTGTTTATATAAACATGTTATCAAAACCACAGCTGAAAAACAACCTGGGTGCAGTTCTGGGGGCAGAGGGGGAGGAAAAGAGGAGAAAGCCAAAAGAGCCTTGGCCTCATCTGCTCCTGCAGCCCAGATCCACGTGACTGCACACACATGGGGCTGCCTGCATGACAGAGCCTGTGAGATTGGGATCAGAAACACTCACAGGCTGGACTCAGCCCTCAGAACCACGGCTGAGCACATGGGGAGGGGAAAACAGGGAGGTGAATGCCCAGGAATGGAGAGTGAGCTCATCACACGAGCTCAGGAGGCCCCCAATGTGGGAGCAGATGTGCCTCACACAAGATGTGCATAGAGCAGAGCCAAGCTGGGGACAACTCATTGCCTGGGCCTCAAAGCTGGAGGTGCCATGTGCTCCCCACTGCAGCTGCTGAGGCCAGGTGTGGGGCCAAGAGTGGCTTGGAAAAATCTGTATTGCCCACATTGCCCACCCTCACCCAGTGCTGAACTCTGGACAAATGCCACCGCTCCCAGGAAACACTTTCTTTAGCTCCATAATTAGAATTCATAATTTTTCCCCCCACTTTTTTCTTTTTACTTACATGCCCCCTCCTACTCCTGAACTTCCCCAATCTCCTGCAGGCATTGGGCTCCCTGACCTGGAAAATGAGCTGTGTGTTTGCAGCCTTATCTTGTTGGCATTAATGAAAGATGCAGCTTTCAAAAGAGTCTTCACCCTCTCTCCAGTGCAGTCAGCAGCACCTGGAAGAGGTCCACTCTGGAAATGAACCCCTCCAGTGCATTTTGTTCCCCAAATGTGGCACTATTGGGTGTAAGAGCTGAAAAAAAGCATGACACACTGAAGAGCCAATGAATCAGGCATTTTGCTGTTTGAGGGGGGGATATTTTTTGGCTGAACAAGCATCAGTGTGGGGTAAGTGGTCATGGGGAGGTGATAAAATGGTGGAAAGCAGAATTGTGCAATTAATTAAAATAAAACCCCACAACAACTAAAAATAGATTTGCTATATTCTGGATGATTAGAAGCAGCCCTGAGTGCAAACACAGGCTGCCTGGAGCTCTCCCTTTGGAAACACTGTGCCCTGGGAGCTGGGAAATTTGAACTCAGCATCAAATACTGAGTGGGACTGCACAGGCTGGGGAGAGATGCAGGCAAGAGGGGGATCACAGTGAAAAGGGCTTGTACTGCTGGGGAAAAGGAGCTGAGCAGCCCTGAGGATGGCTCATCTGCCTCCAGAAGGGCTCTGACAGCTTGAAATGTTCCTGTACCCCATGGCAGCAGCACAGGAACCACCAGCACACCCCAGAGCCACTCCCAGCACTGCATGGGATGAGCTGGAGGAAGAAAAGTGCCTTGGGCTGAGGACCAGCAGCATGGCCCAGGCACAAAGGATGGGATCCTTGCTTGGCCTCAGTGCTGTTTGGGCTTGGATTCCACCCCACTGCTTTCAAAGAGGCAAACTGGCAAAAAAAGTTTAAAAAAATTAAAAATTTTAAAAATTAAAAAAATCTAAAAATCAGACCTTTTAAAATTTTAAAAATTAAAAAATTTAAAAATCAGACCTTTTAAAATTTTAAAAAATTTAAACTTTTAAAAGGTCTGATGCTGTGAGATGCTCACAGGGTCTCCAACCATCACACCTCCCAGCGTGGACCCAGATCAGGTACCTCTGCCAGCATCCCTGGTTCTCTGTTCCAGCTTAGAGCAGGGAGGTTTCCTCAAAGTGGAGGAAAACAGGAGAGTCCATCTGATTCCCCTCTTTCCCACCCCATCCTGACCCGGAGCAGGATTTCCTAAGGGCTCTCCCTGCTGCTGCTGCTCCTCCCAGCTCACCTCACTGCCCACCTTGCTCTCCCCAGCCGCTGCTCCTGTCAGGGTGAGTCAGAGGCAAACACACTCACCCATCCCCGGGAGCTGCCCTGGCTCTGCTCCTGCAGCTCTGCCCGGTGGAGCAGCCACTGTCCCCTCCGAGCCGCAGGCAGGGGCAAGGGGAAGTGGTTCCCGCAGTGACAGACACAAGGATGACTCATTTCCCATGTTTATCCCCCCTCTTCCCATTCAACAACCCTCGCACTTCTTTTCTCTTTCGCTCTGCATGCAGGCTCGGTTTCGCTGCTGGCTCTGCTGGGTTGGATTCCAGCTCCAGGGTTGGATTCCAGCTCCCTGCACGTTCCCCAAGGGCTGCACTCTGCTGCCTGCAGGGCTCGCAGCATCCCCTGCAGCCGGCCAGGACCTGAGCAAATCGGTGCTGCCTGGTCCCAGGGGCTGATCAGAGCATGGAAACACCCCCGTGCCTGCTCCAGCCACAGCCAGATGAGTCCCAGGCTGTCCCTGCCCGTCCTTTATGCAAGGGGACACTGCAGGCAGCAGGAAGGGGGGCAGGCAGAGCTGGGCATTGCTGCCTGCTCAGAGATGCCTGAGCTCATCAGCTGTGAAGGGATGAAGGCTGAGCACAGCACCCACCACAGACCACGGGCTTCAGCTGCTGTTCCTGGGCAGAACAGAGGCAGATTAGCAGCCTGCAGTGATGAAGAGGAATGTTTAATGCCAGGCTGGACCTGTGTCTCAACGCTGGGTGCAGGGGCGTCTGTGCTGTTCCCTCTGCCTGGCACCTTCCATGGGTCACTCACGGTGGGTTATTTGGCACTGAAATGTTTCCACCTCACTGGGCAGACGTGCTGCTGGCTCAGTGAGACCTTGGTGGGCACTGGCAGGGCTGGGAGGGGAGGGGGACAGCAGCTGAGCCCCCTCCATGTGCCAGGCTGCCCAGGGCACCGGCTCCTGAGCTGCTCTACCCATCCCTGATGGAATGTGCTCTGCCCTGCCTGGCTCAGGAAATCCCTGCTCTCACAGTGCAAGAATGAAAGGGGAAAAAACAGACACATCTGGCCCCAAACCATCTCTGGGGCTCTGGGCTGAGCAAGCTCTGCTGGATTCAGACTGATCCATCTGCAGCTCCCCAGCCTCTCTGCTGGATCTGGGCTGCCCTGAGGTTCAGCTGACAGGATCAGCTCCTCTGCACTGCCTGGGCATCTCATCTACCCCGTGACCTTTACCAGCACCAGGCTGCACTGTCTGGAATTTTCATCCTCCAAAGAGAAGCAGGACAATACCTGAAGCACGTCTGTATTGTTAGAACAGGGTCACTGGGGTCTCAAAGGGCTTGGGGAAGGCATTTCTTTCTCTGTCTCCTTCCTAATCCACCAATTTCTTGCAAATCTGGTCTCGCCTGGAAGCTGCCAGGATGGGACCACAGAACTCTGACCATATTTATGGATTTATAATTTTCTTTCTTAGGGGGTCTGCAGGGAGTGCTTCAGAATGTCATGGCTTGGCTCCTGGTCAGAGTAAAGCTGTGCCAGCATTCAGGAAGAGCAAGATCTTCCTCCCTGCTGACCTCCAGGAATGGAGAAGCGGCCCTGGGCTCCCTCCTTTCCTCCTCCTGTGGCACTGACCCATGCCCAGCCTGACACTGCTCGCTGATACACCCACACCCTGAGGCAGTGCTGTACTTAATGGGATAAATGCTCAGTGACAGCTCCAAAGAGCCATCCTGCCCTCCAAGGGGATGCAGAGCCAGCTGGAGATGGCTGAGCACCAGGACCAGTGTCACTGAGACAGCAAGCAAAGAGAGGACAAGGGATTTTCTCTTCTCCTAGTCTGGGTGCCTGTTCCAGAGAGCAGAACCATTCCTTGTCCTTCAAACCAAGCACAAACACAATTTTACGTGCAAGGATGACCCAAGTAGGTGCCTCCCAACAGCAAAGGCACCCAGCTGGACGGAAAATAACTAAACACAGCAGGGGTTTGGCTGTAAACACAAAAGTGGGGCCTCACTGGAGTGACCACCTTGGGTGGGCAACCATATTCCATCCCCAGTGACCACATGCCATCCCCAGTGACCACATTCCGTCCCCAGTGACCACATTCCATCCCCAGTGATCACATTCCATCCCCAGTGATCACATTCCATCCCCAGTGGTCACATTCCATCCCCAGTGATCACACTCCATCCCATGCCATCACCAATGACCACATTCCATCCCCAATGACCATATTCCGTCCCCAGTGACCACATGCCATCCCCAATGACCACATTCCATCCCCAATGACCATATTCCGTCCCCAGTGACCACATTCCATCCCCAGTGATGACATTCCATCCCCAATGACCACATTCCATCCCCTCTGCAGTGAGAAGGTGCCTGGATCTGCAATGACCATCAGTTTAACGAGATCAATCTGTTTAGCTTAATAAATAGGAGGTGAAGAAATTACTTGAGCACTATCCAAAATACTGAAAGGCAGAAGAGGTGTTGGCTGGAAGAGCTGTTCAGCTGGAGAGAGAAGGGTATGGAAATGCAAGGAAGGGGAGAGTCCAACTAAAAGCATTTGTGAGAATCCCAACCACTGCAGTAATACAGAAATGGCTCTGACAAGTTCACCCTCACTTGTAACTGCACATCAGATTGAGTGTTTGGGTTTTTTCCCTTAACAAATTGAACAGGAATAAATTAAGGGATGTGCTACAGCCTGTATTTTGCCGTGGGTTAGATCAATGATCCAAATGTTCTTTGCTGGCTTTGCAGTCAATGAATCACTAAATTTGGATCCACATCCTCACCAGATGGATCAGAACCAGAAACCAAGGTACTGCTGCCCCCAGGGTTTAATGGAATTTCTGTCTGGTTCTGAAGCAGATCTGGGCATTTTACTGAAAGTTTTATAACTGCTTTCCCCCTGCAAGCCCAACTGCAAAGTTCAAATTACTTTCTTAGCACCTTAGTTTTCAGGAAACCCTTGTGATTGCAGAGAAAAGCTTGAATAGCCCTAAAAGTTCCAACAATGGCAGACAAATAAAATGAATTTTATAACTGGGGGATTTCCTGGGTTATGATTTTATCAATTTAGCCAAGGGGTTGTGGAGCTTCTCCCTGACTTTTGCTCAGCCAGGGCTGGTGATGCTGAGACAATCTTCCTGAAAGCGTGTCCTGGCAGAGGGATTTTTACAGTGGGCACAGATATCTGCTTTCTCCCATCTTTTCAGTAACAGGCTGTGTGTGCTTCTCTGGCTGTTTGGCATTTGCTGGAAAGGATTACTGTGAGAAGGGGAATCAATAAATTCCATCACAGATGACAAACATGGAGGGAAAACATTGCTTGGGGTTGTTAATCAGCATCTGCAGAGGGGATGGATGGGGCATCCCACGGTCAGACCCCCTCACCTGAAATGCCCCCACAAGTGCTGGCAAAGCCCCTGGTGGGAGCTCCTCCTCCATCTGCAGTGGTGCTCCTGCCAGGCTCCAGTCCCCCTCCAGCAGTCTCCTGTCTCCTCGCCTGGGAAGCCTGATTGCAAATCCTAAACAAGTGCTCTATGATGGGCTGGCTGCCTGCCCAGAGACTGCATCAGAAATTCTGCTTGATGGATCAAACCCTCAGCCAGCCAGGGAAGGGAGGAGAGCCCGGGGAGGCACTCAAGGGGTGCCACAGACAGCCCCAGCTTCCCCCTTCCAGCAGGGGAACACCAGGAGGTTCCCTTCCCTTCCCTTCCCTTCCCTTCCCTTCCCTTCCCTTCCCTTCCCTTCCCTTCCCTTCCCTTCCCTTCCCTTCCCTTCCCTTCCCTTCCCTTCCCTTCCCTTCCCTTCCCTTCCCTTCCCTTCCCTTCCCTTCCCTTCCCTTCCCTTCCCTTCCCTTCCCTTCCCTTCCCTTCCCTTCCGCCTGTGCCTAAACAGGAGGGCAGTTCACAGGAGGGCTTTTCACAGGAGGGCTTTAAACCACATCCTGGTGGATTTGAACCACAGGAAAACAGCAGCAAGAGGGACCAAGGATGCCAGATGCACCAGAGGTGCCATGACCTTCCTGTCCACACAAGACCTCACTTTTCTTGGGGGCCTGTGGAGGTCCAGCAGCCCCAGGCTCCTTCTCCACCAGCAGTGCAGATTCCATGGCAGCAGCTACTCAGAGCCTCTGACTGCAATCCTAAATACCAGCCCAAGGCCACTCTCCCAGCAGAGATCTGCTCTGGGGGGTGACACCAGTCCTCCTGCAGAAGCTCTGGCAAGAGAGGCTGAGGGCACCCTGGCCAGTCCACCAGGCAGTGCTGTCCTTTCAGAGGGAGCAGTGGAGCTCTTTGGAAATTGCCAGACCTATGGAACTGGTTCCTTCACACCAATTAACTATTTCCTGTCCTGGCAGTGGGAGTAGTGTGTCTAGGCAAGGATGCAACACTCCAGAACCCCCAGCTTGTCCCTGGGCACCACGTTGGAGCTCAGGAGACCTGGAGATGTGGGTAGTGATGCAGGGATGAGCTCTCCCAGCCACCACTCCACAAAGTTAGAACATGACCCTGAAGTGGCTTTGCATTTGTGCTCCTCATATAGCAACAGAAGGGTGAGAAAACCTTCCTTGTTTTTAAGCCAAAAGGGGCACCAGCTCTTTGCAAGGATCTCAAACATTCTGGAGTCAAAGCAGTCAGAGTTTTCAGGCTCCGACCCCGTCAGAGGCTCTTGGGTCAAGAGACATCTGGAGGCTGTGCTGGTTGCTGTCAGTCACCTGCTATTTCATCCTCATGCCCTTTTGGATGGATCCTGTGTTCCCAGGAGGGGCTGACCCCAGCCCTGAGGAGCCCCTGCAGGAGCTGCTGATGTCAGTGGGCTCTGCATCACGCTGGAGCTATTCTGGCCTCTTCCACCACAGCCTCCCCCCAGGAGATGTCACAGCACCAGCACAGTCTCCTCCAAAGGCACAGGGGAGAAAAGGCAGCTCCCACTGAGCTTTTCAAGCCAGTCCAGGTCAGTCTCCACCCTCTCTGAAGGATGAACTTGTGAAAAAAACCCCAAAACCTGGGGTTGCTGAGCTGGGCCACGTCACAGCCAGCCCTTGCAGACAGGATGTCCCTTTCCTGTGGTGCCTGTGAAATAAAGTGTCCCTGTGGCCTCTCAAAATGCTCCCTGAGAAGAAAGGGTCTAAATCCAATGTTTTCAATTTCTCCTACCAACCAGAAGTGGGATTGCTGAGTTTTTGGGGAGGGTGAAACACCAGGGTGGGTCACAGCCAGAGGAGAGGGTAATTAGTCACAAAGAAAAAGAGGATAACTGAACCCTGTGCCAAAGGCAGAGGAGCAAGAAGAGCAAGGTCCTCAGGTACACGTGGCCTG
This sequence comes from Ammospiza nelsoni, assembly GCF_027579445.1. Lineage (NCBI taxonomy): Eukaryota > Metazoa > Chordata > Aves > Passeriformes > Passerellidae > Ammospiza > Ammospiza nelsoni. Next base: position 7,546,074 of record NC_080652.1, on the reverse strand, counting down.
GGCAGGCTGGGGACAGGATCTAAGCAAGTCACAGCCAGAGCTCATCCTGGTCACTGGTGGGACATCAGGGTGGGATGGGCCTGCACAAACCCTCCAACACATCCAGAAACAGGGACACTGACCACCACCATGCAAGGAAGGACTAGCAGCAGAGCCAGAGGCGTCCCAGCCTGCCTACACAGCCTCTGGGTCAAATTAGCACATGGAAACGGGGACAGCGGCAAGAAAGGTACCCAAGGGAAGGAGGATGTGAGAGCAAACTGCAGCAGGGAAGGTGACAGGACCCCATCACATGGAGTCTGGTCAAGAAGGTGGCAAGGGATGGAAATAACATCCTCAGGAATTGATCCAGATATTAGAGACTAATATCTTTATGATACCCTATCAAACACCAGGCAGATGACCACAGATTAAATAAGACACCACTGCTGGTATCCACCCTCCCACCACGGACACTCCCTCAGTCTGAATGGACATCCCTGCCCCACGCAGCACCAGGGGCCTGTCCCTGCCCCGTGGCTGTCCCCAGCTTCCATGGTCACTCCACCCCTCTTAGACACTTCCTGTGCCACCCATCACCCCCAGCCCCTGGGACCAGGAGGGCCAATAAGTGCAGCATTCACCCTAAGGGTCACTCCCTGCTTCCCGACCACTTCTGACACTGGGAGCAGCCAGAGGAGGAGTCCCAGCGCTGCTGCTGTCCCTTGTGAGGAGGGCTGGGCTTCCGCAGCAGGGAGGGAGGTTTGCCACTCACCCAGCAGCAGGTTCATGAGGACCTCCTGGCCTGCCAGCGTGCTGCTCTTCACCAGGCAGATGAGCGTGCCCGCGATCCAGGGGATGCCGTGCCCCGTTATCCCCAGCAGGTTGATCATGGAGCGGGCACCTCCCCAGGAGGAGGCTCTGTTGGCGCACACCCCCAGCCTCTTGGACATGCAGATATCGATGGCCAGCAGCGAGTTGAAGGCGATTCCCTTGAAGGAGGGGTTGAGCTGCATGCAATCCTCCTCGGGCAGCTGCTGCGACTGCCGCCGCTCCTTGGGGCCGCCGCTCTGGGCGCCGGCTGCCCCGGCCTGGCCGCTCTGCTTCCTGCTGGAGCTCCTGCCCTCCTGGTTGCCCTTCAAGGGCTGGTTCAGGGACAGGAACTCAGCCCTGTTGAGGACATTGTTCCTGTCTCTGGCCCTGGAGCGTGGCTGGGATGCTGGCATTGCAGTCTCTCCTTAACGCAACCTGCTTTGCAAATACCGGCAAGGAGAGAAATCCCTCTTGTCCCCGCAGAAAGCTTCCCCCACTCCCACCCTCACAAGCTGTGAATTTGGGAAGCCACAAAGGTTCCCCTCTGTTGCAGTTGCCCCCAGCACAGGCTGCAGCTGTTAAATATAGAGTAAGGAATGCACATGGCTGTTTACTTCATGGGCCTAGCAAGCTTGGAAGGAAAATTAATGCCAGGCTTGGCAGCCACTCCAGTGCCAGGGAAGAAGGTTGGACAGCCAATAGATATGAAGAAGAGGAGGGAAAAACATTGTGCCAAAGGTTGGTTGCTTCTGGCCTGGTCTATTTAAATCTTCCAATTGCTTATTCCCCTGGGCTGCAAGGGAAACTGGGAAACGTAGTTCTTTTTGTGCTGCAATTCACATTTCAGTGCCAGCGTTAGAGCTGGGGATGATGGCACTTCCCTCCCTCCTCAGGGCATCCATGAGGGGCTGTGCTGCCTGGCTTTGCAGCACCAACACCAGGTGTCACCCAGGCACCTCCCCTCAAGGGGATCTCCCCCAAATCTTCCTGATTCATCTGTTCTTCAGCTTCTCCCCTCCATACCTGGGCACCCTGAATACACCTCTGGCACGGATACCTTTCAAAGCACCCCTAATCCCACCCTCCCTGCCTTTTCCATCACTCACCTTGGAAAAGCATCACCTGCCTCCTGATTAGCCTGGAAGGAGCTGCTGATGAATTCCCATCCTCCTTCAATTCCCATCCTCCCTGGATTCCCATCCTCCCTCAATTCCCACCCTCCTGCCCCAGCGCTGCTGCGTGGCCTCGATAGCGCACGTGTCCTCTCCGTGTCCCCAGTGTGGCACAGCCCGAGCTGGCAGCAGGTGACAGCCACTGCTGTGTCCCCTGACAGCAGCACAGCGCTGGCCCCAGCAGCACGGAGAGCAGGGAGGCTCTGCCAGGCCCCAGGGAGGGCAGGGAACACCTGCTGTCCCTCTGTCCCTCCTGCCACGCACGCTGTGCTCCATCACTGTCACCTCCCACCTGAGACACCCATGCCACTGGGAGCATCCCTGCAGCTCCAGCTCATGGGCTGAAGGATCATCCTGCACCCTGGGAGCATCCCTGCAGCTCCAGTTTGTGGATTGAGGGATCATCTTGCACCCTGGGAGCATCCCTGCAGCTCCAGTTTGTGGATTGAGGGATCATCCTGCACCCTGGGAGCATCCCTGCAGCTCCAGCTCATGGGCTGAAGGATCATCCTGCACCCCTGAGCAGCAGCTGTGTGGCTCTGAGCCTCCAGCACCCCTGGGAAATGCCACCCCTGCCATTCCTCCTGCCTGCAGGGTGACAGCCCAGCTGCAGCACCTGCCCTGCCAGCACCTCCCTGCACAATGGGCTCTCCACAGCACCCCCAGGCTCCTGGAACAGGATAATTCCTATGCAAATAGGCTGGAAATCCCCCGTGGGTGGAGAATTGAAGATGGATATTGCACTGAGGAGCAGAACAGCCACAGCTCCTGGTGCCAGTGCCATTTGTCTACACAACTGTCCAGTCACAGAGGTCAGTGGATGCACAGGTAACCCTGGGAATTGGGCACTCAGGTGTCTTTAAAGACACCTGTCCAAACTGCAGTGGGGAGTTTAAGTACTAAATGGAAGGTGGTTCTCAGGATTCCAAAGATAATAACACAAATTTTACATTTTCTTTGCACTTTTATACACAGCTCTCAAAATTCCCTCAGTGAACTGAGCATCCAGGCTGTGCCCATGTGAGTGACACACCATCCAGGTGGCACCAGTGCTTGGACAAGCAAGTGGCTGGGGTCCTGAGGAGCCTTCACTCCTGGGTTTTGTTCATATTTTCCTCCTTTAAGGGAAAATAATGTACATCAAGTTATAATTCATGCCATCCTGGCACTTATCTCTGGTCAGGGAGGTGATTCTGCCCCTCTGCTCTGCTCTGGTGAGCCCCACCTGGGGCACTGCATCCAGCTCTGGACCCCAGCACAGGAGGGACCTGGAGCTGTTTGAGTGAGTCACAGGAGGCCTTGGAGATGCTCCAGGGGCTGGAGCTGCTCTGCCCTGGAGCCAGGCTGGGAGAGCTGGGGGTGCTCAGCCTGGAGAAGGCTCCAGGGAGAGCTTGGAGCTACTTGCAGTGCTTAAAGGGGCTCCAGAGAGCTGGGAATGGAGTAACAGGGCTGGCTCACCCTGCCAGAGAGCAGATGGGATATTGGGGAGGCATTTTGTGCAATGAGGGTGCTGGGGTCCTGGCATAGGTTCCCAAAGAAGCTGTGGCTGCCCCATCCCTGGAGGTGTTCAAGGACAAGGCTGGACAGGGCTTGGAGCAGCCTGGGATAGTGGAATGTGTCTCTGCCAATGGCTGGGAGTTGAGCTAAATGACCTTTAAAGATCCCTTCCAACCCAAACCATGTGATTCTGTGATCCCAGTGGGAGGAAGAGCTTGTTCCCTTCCCAGCCACCCTCACCCAGCCCATAAAACCCAACCTCTCCTGCCTCAGGTGGGGCTGTGGCAGCCCTGAAATCACACAGGAACTGCCACATCACCCACACCCAGCAGCTCCTGCCTGATCCCTGCCTGTGCTGCCACTACCAGGGCACTCAGCACCCCGTGCCCACCTGCCTGCCCTCACCCCAGTGCCCAGCACAGGAAAATCTCAGCCCACCTGGCATGGGCCAGGCAGAGAACATCAGCACTGCTCCCACTTGGCTGCAGCCATTACCTCCCAGTGCATGGCATCCTGGATTTCCCCACTCTGTGCCAATGTGGGGCTCTGCAAACAGCAGTGGGCGCAGGGATAAAGGCTCTGGTGGCCAGGACCCTGCAGAAACAGGGAGACACCACCCAATCTGTGCTGGGGATGCTCAGCTACAACTGAACACGTTCCTCGGGAGCTGTCAGGGGTTAAAAAATACCCTGAAAGCCCTGGGAGTGAATTTAATCTGGTGCCTGTCTCCTCTGCTGACACTGATAGGAGGGAATTTCTGTGCCCCAGCCTCCCCATGAGACTCCAGCCCAGTCCTGAGCAGGAAGGGCAGCGTGGGGTGGATGCAGTGCCAGCTAAAGCCCCATCAGTGCTGGAGAGGAAAGGAAAACTGCCTGGTGTCCCCTGCAGCAGGGTGGGCTGTCACTGACAGTCCCAGCTGGGGAAACTGAGCTTGGGAGGGAAAAATCCCTGATCCCACTGAGGCCATGACAAGCCCCATCCCATAAAACTAACCCGGGGTTTATAAATATCCCTGCAGACAGGCTCCCTGCTCGGCGGGGCTACTCCAGTCCTGACACACGATCCACAGGGGTCACCCAGCACCGGGGAGAACGCCCAGACAGACAGACAGACAGACCCGGCATGCTCCACGTGTCCCTGCCCTGCCCACCCTACCTGCAGGGCTGCCGGCCACAATTCCTGCACAATTCCACAATTCCAGGGGCCAGCACGGCCAGGAAAACCGCGCTGGAATGTGGCTGGGACAGCAGCGACAGCCCCGTCCCCTCTCTCTGATTCACTGGCAGAGCTGGTGCATCCCAACCTCTGCCCAAAGTGCATCCAGCAAACCCTGCCCGGGATTCTTCCAGGGTGGGATGTGCTAATGCCTCAATCACTCACAGCAGCCTGATGGAGACAGGCACGACCAAAACCCAACAAAAACCTCCAGCTGAAGAGCTGATTTAATTAGAGTGAGATAATGCAATTTCCTAGCTGACCAGAGGCAGCCAAGTTGAAGTAAGACCTGGCTGAAGCTTCAGTGGAACTAGAGGCGCAGAATATGCAGTTTCACCAGGCTCAGGATGCTCTGGGAAACTGTGACAAGCTTGTTTGAAAAGTGTGAAAGAGCCTTGGAAATGTCAAAGGATTTCAGCACCTTCTGGAGGCTGCTGGATATTTCATTCGGAAGATGCTAATTTCATTCTTCCTGGTACTACATGGTAGTAAGTGCCTTGTAACTCGAGCGGGTTCTTAGTGATTGTCTCTGTCACAGGATTAGTGACTAAATTGTGCCTTTCACAGCAACTGGGAAGTTTAAAATAAATACTTCTCAATGCTCCGAGAAACACGTGAGGAGGAAAAACATCACAATAAGCTGTGTTTTTTCCACTGGCTGTGGGTGGAAAGGAGCAAATCTGCCTCTCCTCATCCTGTGGCATTTGCTTGTTAGGATCACCTGGTAGCTCAGGTCTTTCCTACCTGCTAAGGGCTGATCCAGCCTGCTGAGAGTGCAGGGTGGGAAGGACTAAAAGACATTTACAGCAGCTCTGCACCGCTGTGCCACACCACCAGCAGCACCGGCAAAGAGATTTTTACCTCTCATTCCCCCAGGTTTCCTATTTAGAAACAAGTGACAGAGGACACACTCACCCAATGCCTGATGACCATCAGCTATTGCTGAAAAGCCAAAAATTTCACTTCCCCTGGTGCTCAGACCCTCAGCCAGCTGATGGCCAGCAGGAGCAGCTGGCAGCAGCATTACCCTTAAAACTGCCTGTAATAGAAGTTTACAACTTTCCCACAGGCCACTGCTGCCTCAGACGCTCCTCACTGCCTGTTGCAGCTGCTCCCGAGTCTCATTGCTGCTGTGGACAGCTTTACATTATTCCTTGCTGGAATCACAGCCCATCCAGCCTGGGGCTACAGGTTCTGCAAATGGGGTAATCCGTCCATCCCCGCTGGTGCCCTTTGGTTGGCACCAAATCTACCTAGGAGGGAGAGGAAAATCTTAATCCGAAAACCTAAGAAAATGCACATTGCAGTGAAATTAAAATATAATAATAACAACAACAATAATAACAATAATGATAATAAAATTATAATAATAAAAATAATAATAATAAAGGGGGGGAAGGCGTTTCTAAAAATAAAAAAAAAAAAAACTACATTACCCACAATCCACGGACATGTGGGAGGAAATGCTGGTTTTTTGCAAAGGAGGTTTAGCCTCAACAGCTGCAGTTTAAAAGCGAAATACAGGGGGAGGGATGGCACTGGGCGAAGGAGGGAGGACGGGGCGGCGGGGGGGGCGCGGAGCCGCCGCCGGGGCCGCGGGAGCCTCGGGCATGCGGCGCTGCGTGCGCGGGCAGCCGGCGGGGCTCGCCCGGGGGCACCGAGGGGCTGCCAGCGAGTTCCCGCAAAGTTTGACCCCGCTGCCTTTGCCGACGCTGCGGCGAGCGGAGCGGGAGCCCGCCCGCGCCCCCCCGCGCCCCCGGCGAGGCTGAGCCCCGGGTGCACGAATGTATTGCGGGAGAGGAAGCCTGCGGCAGCCGGGAGGCGGAGGCACCGATCCTGCTCCGCTCAGCTCCCCGGGCAGCCAGCGCAGAGGCGAAGGGGAAAAAAAACCCAGCGAGAGAAGAAGGAGAAGCGGGAGAAGCGGGAGCCTCCCCCCCGCCGCCCCGCGCCGCCGCTCGCCCCCGCAGCGCAGGAGCCGGGGCTCGGCGGCGCGGCCGGGGCTCGCCGCGGCTCCCCGCGATGCTGTGACGCCCCGCGGGGCCCACGCGTGTGCGGGGCAGCCCCGCCGCCCGCCCATGAGCCCCGCCGGCTGAGCCGGCTCGCCCCGGAGCGCCAGCGGGAGGAGGAGGAGGAGGAAGGTCGGACACCCCTGCGGAGAGCCGCTCGCCGAGGAGGAGAGAGGAGGAGGAGGAGGAGGAGGAGGAGGAAGGGGAGCGGCGCCCCCGGGCCGGTGCGTGGGGGGGATGTCACGGGCGGCGTTGAGCGGGCGCTGAGCGGGCGCGGAGCGGCGCGGCCCCGGCGGGCGCGGGGGAGGCTCCATCGCCGCTGCCCCGCTGCGCGCCCGGAGCCGCCGGCCCCACCGGCACCGCGCTCGCGTCCCTGCGCCCGGCTATTTCTAAGGAGAAGAGAAAAAAAAAAATTAATCCCCAAAGCCCAGACAGCGCTGGCGGAGGAGCCTCCAGAATCGGAGATTCGGCGACTTTTTGCATTTTCCAGCCGTCGTTTCTTTCTGTTATTATTGTAATTTTGTGCGAAAGGAAGTTATGAACAACTGCAAGTCAGGAAGTGGAAATCCACACCGGTTGTGACAAGCTGGGGCTAAAAACTATTTCATTATTTATATAGATGTGTCTATCAACATTCTGCTTTTCATCCAAAGAATAAAGGGAAATACCGGCTAGTCCTATGTTTGATGGTGAATGACAGACTGCATCTGAGCAAAGGAAGGACTAAATATATCAGCTAAGAACACCACCTTTATTTATTGAACTCAAGAGACTTTTTTTTAACCCAAAGACTGTTTAAGCAAGAGATTTAATGGGTCATTAAAAGGGGAAAAAAATTTAAAGGCCCTTTTGCTTCTGAAGCGCAGCTAACCTCAAAAATAGAAGCAGTACTTGTAAGACAGATATTCGAATTAAGGCTTTACGTGATGAATTTTCTATCCTATGGATATCAGTTTTGAAATTGCAAACCAAGAAGATCTGTAATTGATCTAGCACCAGACAATTTCAATGCCTAATATTCCCCAGGATTGCTGGAGTACCCTAGGAGCTGCGTCAGACTGTACTCGGGGTATGCCATGGGCTGTATTCAGAGCATTAGCTGCAAATCCAAAGTTTTCCGGGAGAGCATTTCAGTGGTTGAAGTGAAAGCCTCCATCGATCCCGTTCCCACCAGCATTGACGAGTCCTCCAGCGTGGTGCTGCGCTACCGCACCCCTCACTTCCGAGCCTCTGCCCAGGTGTTGGTGCCCCCTCTCCCCAAGAAGGAGACCTGGATCGTGGGCTGGATCCAGGCTTGCAGCCACATGGAGTTCTACAACCACTACGGGGACCAGGGGATGTGAGTATTGCCGAGGGGAGGGCGCGTGCGGGTGGGAAGGGGGAGAGAGGCAGGGCCGTGGCCTGCTTGGGAAATAGTGGATTAAGCCAAAAATTATAATTTTTATAATCCATGTTTAAAAACCCAGCCCCTCCGAAACTTAACAGGACTTTGGCGTGTGTTTAAAATACAGGAGAGCTTGTCCCTGCCCTTTCAAAGCAGTGGGTGGTGTTCTCCTCGAGTGGGAATTCGCCCAAGCCCCAACCAAACCCCACTTGTTCTGGTAGGAACCCAAAAGCAAAGCCCTTCCACAACAGCTCTTGGGCCGCACAGGAGATCCTGAAACCCCGGCAGCAGCCCTGCTTTGATGGGTGTGTGACACCAGTGGCTCTCCTGACCCGCAGCTCCTCTTGCCTGCATCCCTCCCCATCCCAAAGGTGCCCATTGAGGAGCCCCAGGGCGAGCCCAGGGCTGACACTTGTGGCACGGGGCCGTCCCTGGAGTGCTCTGTGCTGCTGCTGCAGTGAGCTGTGGCTGGCAGCTCGGAGCCCACTGAACGTCACAGGAGGAATCCTGCTTGCTTTGCCCACAGCAGCAGGCAGCCCACGGGAATCACAAGCTGGATTTAACTCCTTGGTAGTTAAACCATCCACATCACCTTGGAGCAGGGTGCGGATTTGACGTTACCCTCCCTCACGGGGGATGTGAAAGGGAATATACGGGTGTAAATGTGAGGTGGGAGGAATCAGGGGCTGCTTGCACACCAGGAATCCCCGTGGTGCTGGTCAGACAGTCATAGTGAGGCAGGAATGAGTCAAATCAGAATGTCACCTCCCTGCCAAGAGAAGTCATCTCCCCCCAGTCCCCCACCAGCTTGTTCTCCAAATGTTGCAGGCTTTGGCCCACAGCTAAATCAGCCCCAGCACCTGATCCCCAAATGCCTGCACAGAGCAGCAGTTCTGCAACCCACAGTGCTGGGCAGCACAGGTGCAGCCTCCTGGTGCAGCAGAAATGTGTCTGTCCAGCCAGGGGGACAGAGCCTGACCGTGCTGGCAGATGGGTCAGTGGCTGGAGCTGCTGATGCTGCCCAGGCTCTGGGGCTGAGGGAGGAAGGACGGGAAGGTCAGGTCTGGGAATCCTCTCCCTGCTCTGCCCAGAGCCAGGGAGATGCTGGCTCAGCCCCTGAGGGACAGTCTGGGCAGCTTAAAAAATCCCTGAATGAGGAGAGCTGGGGGAGAGGGAGAGCAGGAATGAGTGAATGCAGCACCTTCCTGACAGCCTGAACATCTGCATGCACAGCTTCCCTTCCCTTCCCTTCCCTTCCCTTCCCTTCCCTTCCCTTCCCTTCCCTTCCCTTCCCTTCCCTTCCCTTCCCTTCCCTTCCCTTCCCTTCCCTTCCCTTCCCTCTCAGGGACCCCAGGGAAGGAGGAACAGCCCCAGGTGACAATCTGCCCCCCCTCCTGTCCCCATGTCCCCTCTCTGCTCAAGCAGAAAGTTTACTGAGAGGCAAACTGGTACCTGGCAAACAGCAGCAGCGCAGGCAGGCTGATTGTGATTTTAGAAGTATTTACAGCAGGCCTGAAATCTGTAGGCTTTCTTGGCTCCAAGAGCATCTTTAGCAAGGACAATTTGTTGCTCAGATGTTCCCAATTGCAGGCCTTTGGGATTTGCATGTGCAATTCTCAGGCTCATTTAGGAATCCTGTCTTTAGCCACCAGCTGCAAAGGGAAAATAGAAAAGTCCACTTTGTATAAATACAGCTCAGATGCACTGAAATAGAGGGGACTGGGCACAGAGTGATGCTGCCAGTGCTGCAAACCTCAGTATGGCCTTTTATTTCCCTGCACCTGAGTTTCCCTGTGCTTAAAATGAGGATTTGGTACAGCCTGCCCTTACTGGAATGTTTTGGGACAAAAAACGAAAAGGAAAAAAAAAAAAGGAGTAGTAGGTGCTGCTGTAAACTGGTAGAATTAAACACTGCAGCTATGTATGAGAGCTTTTAGCTAGAAAATCATGGAAACAAAGATGTTTCCCTAGGAGGTTCACTGACATTTAACTGATTAAAAAAAAAAAAAAAAGTTACCCAAACACAAGCAGGAATTTGTCTGTTCCTGCACTCTCTTTCTATAGACTCATTGCCATCTGAAGGCTATAAATAAAGGCATTTAGGAGGAAAGGCCTCTTCAATGCCATTGAAACATGGGTTGGAAGACCATTGCAGAGAGAGAGAGGACACAAACCTGGGAGAGAGGATGGGCCAAGGCTTTGGCTGGTGAAACTCGATGTAGTCCCTCTGACCTCCACAGAGCTGCATCGATTGATGCCAGCACAGCCCCAACCCTCCATGGCAGGCAGAGGCCACTGCCACATCCATGTGTTTAACCCCTGTGGTGACTGGCAAACAAAAACCCCCAAATAATCAAAAATCACTCATCCGACCGGAGCACCAATACTTACAGCAGGCTCTGGATTAATTTTGCACTTCTCTGCTGGGAAGTTGTTAGCTGTGCATAAGCTGGCCATTACATTGAGGATGGAAACAGCTGAGAAATACTGGAGCAGATGGAGCTGTGCATAATGCTGCTATAGGGATGGGAGTACAGAGGGGATAATTTAGACACGCACGTTTAAAGTGGCACTGACAATTTGGGGGCTAAATGCAGCATTTTTAAATTTAAAGGGAGAGAATTAGAGCTCAGCTAACACATTCAGTGCTGGCATTGCTTTACATGTGAGTCAGGAGATGCTGCAGGGAACATGAAAACCCTCAGCATGGGGATGGGGATGTGCTCTGTGACCCCTCCCTGTGCACCCATGGTCGGTGTTGCTGTTCCTCCCTAAAATGCAGGATTTCACCCTGGTCCTTAGGGAAGGATCTGCTGTGCACAGGGAGGCAGCAGCATCAGGCCAGAGCTGTGACCTGAGCAGGAGCAGCTGGACCAGGTCCCTGCTGGCATCTGCTGGGCTGGGTGCTGGTTTCTGCACCTGGTGGAACCTGTGCCAGCTCTGGGCCCTGCTGGAATGGCATTATCCAGCCTCCTTCATCTCCATGGAGATGTGCAAGAAGCTGTGCAGATGGAGATATGCAAAAGAGAGAGATAAATGAATTGGAGTTGGAATTTGATCAGCCAGGAATCTGGAGAAGTTTTCCTGTGGATGTTTCTCCCCCTGGAAGACCTGATGGGGCACTTGCATCCTTATATCATCACTCCATCTTCCCAGGCATCTCTTCCTGGTGAGATTAAATCTTCCATGCCCTGCAGCAGGGACATAATGAACTCAAATTGCCAAGAGAATAAACCCCCAGTCCCCAGGAGGGAGGACACGATCAAAAACACCACAAGGGCATCTTTTCCAAAGAAAGTGAAGGGAGGTCAGTTCCCTGTGGGAATTTACTCCTCCAGGGATTCAGAGGACAAGGCTTTGCTGCCCTGCAGTGGCCCCTGGATCTCACCCACCTTAGCCCAGTTCCATGGGTTGTCCATTGAGTTTGCTGCCCTAAACCAGCAGCAATTGTTCCCCTTTTCCTAATGCCAGTTTTGTGCTAGTTCCACTCCCTGACCCAGCCCCAAACACTGCTGCTGGTTCAGGAGATGGGGCAGGAACACACAGCTGGAGGGTGGGAGGAAGAGGGACCACAGCAGCCCAGCAACATCTTCAATTTCCTTCCTGTTCTTCACTCTAACCCTGCCCTGACTTGCCTGCCATGCTGGAAAAGGTGAGAGAGGCACTGTAAAGGAGAATTTAAAATTAAGCAGCTCTGGCTATCAGGTTTTCTTTCTCTCAGTGAGTCCCCAGTGCAGGGCAGTGGTGGAGGGAGGCAGGAGCAGGATGTGAAATCCTGAGACAGAGTTTCAGTACATGGTCCTGCTCCCTCCACCAGGCAGGGGCTGTGCCCCACAGGGGCTGCTCTTTTTTAGGGAGCTTGGAGAGGAAGGTGCTGGAAAGCAGAAGGTTGTGCAAGTCCATCTGGCCTGTGACTAATTAGGAGCTGGCTTTAGGCAATTAGAGCTGAGGTTGCAGCAGTGCCTGGTGCCTGTCTGGAGAGGTTACCTGCATGTTCCCCACTGCTGGATGCCCAGGGCTGGCTTTGCTGTCCCTGCCCTGCTGGGTGCTGTGGGACAGACATCTGGAGCTCAGGAGGATTTGTTCTGTGTGACAGAAGAGGAAAAAAGTATCTGAATGAGAACTGGGAAGCCAAAACCTACATAAAGCTGCTTGGCTGTCAGCAGCAGGGCTCTGCTTGTACCACAAGAAATAGCTCAAAGTTCCTTCTGGTAGCAAGAAGACATTTGTTGGAGAGGTTTCTTGGCAGCTCCAGGCTCTGGTGGTGCCCACAGTGGCTCTGAAGGTTTCAGAAGAGGCAGAAACAGGCCTGTCAGTGTTGTGAGGCAGAACCTACTGATCCTGGAGCTGATCAGTGAACCCACGAAACCAGATAGCTTGGTTGCTTTTCATGCCTCCTTCCTGCTATTGTCAGCAAAGTGTTTACTGGGCACTTTCTGGTCTCTCCTTGGCTCGACACTACCACAGAAAGATGCTGATGCAGCCAAAGATCATTCCACAGCATTCTTTCCAAAATCATCCAGTTGTTGGCATATTATTCAGCATGGACACGCTCTGCGAGCAGAGGCTGCCTGCCTGGCTGGCACAGGGGCTTTGCTGGAGCATCAGGAGAGGGACAGTCACCAGCAGCAGCCACCAGGCAGCCTCTGCTCTGCTCCAGTCATGGGATCATCATGAGGCCTCGTTTTTCTGCTTGTTCCAAGCAGAGCAGATGAAGCATGATGGTTTTGAAACCCTGGGGTTAACCACACTGGCTCGAATTAGGCACAGTGTGCTCTCTGAAGAAACGCAGGCTGGTGTCTCCTTCCCCATTCCTGCCCACGCCTTTGCTCAAGCTGGGTGTCCTCCTGGGCCACCCTGAGCCCAACCACGCTCAGCTTTGCCCTGGGATGCTGCAGGCTCTGCAGGCACCATCCTGCTCAGGCCCTGACAGCTCCACCCTCGTGCTCTTATTTAAATCCTGGGCAAATCCCCAGAAGCTCCTGCAATTCCGTCCTGACCTGGGAATGAAGATGGGGACAAGCAGATCTCAGAGGAGCTGCATTTACTGAGCATTCTCTGTCAGGTTCTCCTGCCATCCAGCCAGCAGCTCTGATCTGAGCAGGCTGGAGCAGCCCAGGAGGGTTCTCACCCTCTGGGGCATCTCAGCTCCTGGTTTGGCACCTGGATACCTGCAGAGATGCTGTGGCTGCACCTCAGCATCAACCTCTGCCACGTCTCAGCCCTGGGTGACAGCCAAGCTGAGCACCAGCCCCTGTCTGAATGGAAAGTAATCCTAAACCAGCAGGTGACAGGGAGAGGAGAGCGCCCAGATGGGGTTTCGGAGCTGGGCTGTGCAGCAGGGAGGGGTGGGGGCTGCAGAGCAGGACCTCCACTCCTCCATCAGCGAGGGCTGGGTCACTCAGCATCCCCTGGGCCTTCCCTGAGCCTTCCTTGGGCCATCCCTGAGCCTTCCCCTGCTCAGCTCTGCCTGAAGGGCACAAGGGGTGGTGAGCCAGGATGACTCCGGTTTGCAGAGCAGAGCAGAGCACATAAACATCTCTGCAGTGCACAAGGGTCCTGGCAGGACTGCTCAGGGATCTCCTTTTGGCTGCCTTCACTAAATATTTTCTTCCAGGGAAAGGACTCCCTCTGCCTGCTGGCGACGAGCGCGGGAGGAAGGCATTGCTGCAGCTGCGGTGCTGTAGCTGACAGCAGCCTGTAAATCTGAGCAGGGAGATGTTGTGCTTGCATAACCCCTGCTCCTGCGGCTCAGAGCATCCCTGCAGCCCCTGCTCCTGCGGCTCAGAGCATCCCTGCAGCCCCTGCTGCTCAGAGCATCCCCTGCTCCTGCTGCTCCCAGCATCCTGCAGCCCCCAGGGCACCCCACCTCCTGCTCACACTTCATCTCCCGTGGGGAGGTGTTTGCCAGGACCCTGGCATGAAAAAATAGATAAATGAGACCTTGAAATCCCCCGTGGTATCCTCTAGCCAGAGCCAGACACAGCTAAGTGCTGAACGATCCAGCGGGTACAAACATGGAGGCACTTCACGGTCATTAACTAATTAACAGTCAAAACAGCCTTGTGAGACAGTCACATCTCCCTGGCCAGAGCAGCCATCCCAGAGCCGTGCAAGAGCCAGCCAGGCCGACCAGTACCCCCAGCCACAGGCTCCTCTGCAATCAAGGGGCTATTTTAAGCTGCAGCACCAGACTTATGAAAGGCTTGGACAGTCACCCTGACCCTGAGGAGCCTCAGGGCGTCCCCTCTGTGTCTCTCCAAGATAAATCATTTCCCATGTCCCAGCCTGCAGCAGGGAGCCACAAGGCTTGGGGAACTGGAGCACAGCCAGTGCTATGGCAGGGTCAGGTGCAAACACCACTGCTGCTGCCACCCAGTCCCTTCTGCCACCTTCACTGCTGGGACACCATCCCTGGGTGATGAGGAGTGCTGATTCATGAGCAGGAAGGAGAAGGTGCATGAGAGGCACCTCTGCCAGCCTGGTTTTTAAAAGATTGTCCTTAAAACAGCTGCTGTGCACTGAGCAAGTGATCTGTGGCCGTGCCGTCTCAGAGCAAACATCCAACCCTTCTTCTGAGACATTTACAGCAGTTTGCCTCTATTGGCAAATCTAATCTTAAAAATTAAATTGGAAGCTAATGAAAAAACCCACTCCAAGCTGTGCATCAAGCAGCACAAGGTGACAGGGGAGTGTTTTCCCTCACATTCCTGCTAGCAGCACTGACCTTTGTGTCCCTCTCGCAGGTGAGCAGTGCGGGCAGCTTTACAAGCAGCTCCACCTGGGGCTCTCTGATTACTGTAACACCATCCCCAGCCCAGAGCCTGGAGTGCAGCCCTCGGGCTGGGTCCTTCCAAGGGCTGCAGGAGGATGGGTTACACTTCCAGAGCCAGGCAGACAGCGGGGAGGGACAGTGGCTCATCCAGAGAGAAATTCAGGGGATGAGCGGATTGAGAGCAGGCCTGATGAGAAGGATGCTTCTAATGGCAGGGATGGCACAAAGGGCACAAATTCCAGAGAGGTAATGCATCCACAGCTCTTCATTCTCCTTTCTAAAATCCAGCAAGTTTCTAAACTAATTAATTAATTAATTATCCATCATTTGCTGTTGATTATGGCAGGTCAAGCTGGGAGCTTCCAGATCTCCTGGACGGTAAAATCCAGGCCATCAGTGACTCAGACGGAGTGAACTATCCCTGGTATGGGAACACCACAGAAACCTGCACCATCGTGGGTCCCACCAAGAAGGAGTCCAAGTTCAACATCAGCATGAACGACAACTTCTACCCCAGCGTGACGTGGGCCGTGCCCGTCAGCGACAGCAACGTGGCCAAGCTCACCAGCATCCACCGGGATCAGAGCTTCACCACCTGGCTGGTGGCCACCAACACGGCCACCAACGAGATGGTGACCCTGCAGACTATCAAATGGCGCATGAGGCTGGGCATCGAGGTGAACCCCAGCAGGCCCCTGGGGCAGCGTGCCAAGCTGCAGGAGCCCTCTGCCCAAGAGCAGCCCCAGGTCCTCAGCAAGAATGAGCCAATACCACCCAGTGCCCTTGTCAAACCCAATGCCAATGATGCTCAGGTACTCATGTGGAGGCCAAAGGATGGACCACCACTCGTGGTGATACCCCCAAAGCATCGATAATGCACGCCTGGCGTCCCGGCAGCGAGAGGGAGAAAACAAACCCGAAGCAAAACAATCACTTAGGTATTAGGATACACACCTATAATCTGAGCAAAACCTAAATGCACTTTTTATTCATTCAACAAATGCAACCATTCTACCTTCTCCCATTGGGACGGATTTCACTGTGCTAAAGCTAAAGAGGAGACCTTGGACTGGGTCTGTCTCATCACTGGATTCCTAAGGGAAGAAACTAACACTGATGTCTACCCTATAGCTTTTATTTTTTCTTCCCTACTTTAGTTCCCGTTTGAACTTCAGTCTCATTAGCTTGTCCAGAACTGCCCAGAACAATATGAACATTTTATTTGGGATTTTAAGAATTTTTTTTTCCTTTTTGGTTGAGAATGAAACAAGTTCCTGGAGCAAAAAGTTGACTATTTAAGATAAGGTATTTTTTTTTAAGCTGTAAGGTTCTGAGTTGCAAATCCAAGTCATGCGGCCTTATGTAGACTTTGCTTTGCATTGCCAAACTTTTGCCTTAAAGCTATGTTTGAAAAAAAAAAAAAAAAACAACAAAACCACCACCAGGCAGAATGTCCTTTCTACAGAATTCTGGAGAAAAAGTTTTGGAACAAGGAATAGGCTGTCAGCGTGGCATGGGCTGATGGGTACAAAGGGCATGAAATTGGAAGAAGCAAGAAAATCTTCCTCTTTTTAAAACCTGGAACAAGGAAGCACGGAAATCATCTCAGTTTCAAAGCAATGCAAATAACAACCCTGCTGTCGGATGGCTCTCGAGGGGAGCTCCCAGGCCACCTCTCCCTGATTGCAGGAGGCCGTGGAAGCTCCTCGTGCTGCTCATCACTCGTGGTGGTCTCAGCCTCCCTTAGCAGTCCAACAGGGAATCAATCACCTCACAGCTGGAATTGTGGCCCTGGGAGTCAACACCAGTCAAGGGGGGGATGTCCCACTGGGACATTTGTCTTTAGGACACACAGATGTTCTCCCAGCTAGCCCACAGCCTCACCTTCTCGTGGATAAGAGCTGGCGTGCCTGCTGCTGTCGGGTGAAGCTCTGTGGCCCTGTTTGCTGTGAAATCCCAGTTATGGAGCTGTACAAAGAGCGGGGTGTCCCAAGGATCCTTCTGAAGTCACTGGAGACACACAGGTGTCAGAGGGGGCAGATCTTACCCAGCATGATCTGTAGTTCAGGAGCAGCCACGTCTGAAAATTACAGGGACCCACTCCCGGCAAACACAGCAACAGCTGAGGAAAACTCTTCCTTCTGTGCTAACCAGTCACATTGGGATTCACAGATCATTTTCTTCCCAATGACCTCATGATCTACCTGGCTGTCAGGAAGGAGGTACAGGCAGGGCCATGACACTGTCCCTGTCTGTCATGGCACAAACATCCACTGTAGCAAAGGGAAACACACAAGAAGGTGCAGGCAGGGCATCACCTGAGCCCTGGGTGTGGATCCTCAGTGAGGAAGGAGCATTTGGAGGAGGAGGTGAAACCTGTAGCTTTTAATAAGGACCAGATGGCTGCTGAGATAACCAGATGCTCCTGTGCAGAGGAGGATGAGGCACAAGAGCTGTTTGAATGGGAGGGAGGGGTTTGAAGGCAGAGGAAGTTCTGTGGTAGAGGTGGCATCTGGAGGCCAGGGCACAGGATGGGGAGTGGAGGATCTGCCCTGCTCCAGCACATGGCCTCAGGCAGATCGCTTCCCTCTGCAGCTCCTTCCCCCAGAAAATATTTCTTCCTCCTATTAACAACTTGCCTCAAGAGCTGGGACTGAGGAGAGTTCTGCATGCCAGGTACAAGCCTGGCCCTGCCGAGCTGGTCTGAACAGGTCTCACAACCCCACACACGCTGCTCAAAAGGCTCTCCCCATGGAGAGGCACCAATCAGCTGCTATTCCTACCCCCATCTTCCACACAGGACCTTACCAGCAAGAAATTCTCCTTCCTCACTTCTCCACAGCCACACCACCTCCTTTGGCGACAGGTTCAACACCAACCCCTGCCTGGGGAATGCACACCCAGGAGTTGTGTCCCCCACCAGGACAGCCTCAAACCAGCAAACAAGGATCCTGGGGCTCTGCAGCCATTCCCCTGCCTGCAGGGGAGCCCACCCTCCTCATCCACTGGCTTTCAGAGATGCTCAGCCATGGAGCTGCTCCTTTCCACGGGCAGAGCTCCGAGGTGGGAATTCCAGCTTGGAAACGACTGGACTGGATCAACCCCAAATCCACAAGCCAAAGGGTGCCTCAGTCTCGCTTTGGGACTATAAGGGATGAAGTTAGGGAGACTTGGACTTGCACAGTCACTCTCTGTATTAAACTCCGTTTTCTTACCTGGATTCACATCCAACTATAGCTCCACTAGCACAGCCCTTTGGGACTTGTCTGTATTTTCTCCGAGGCAATACATGCAGAAGAGGACAAACTGTGAGCTGTGGGTGAATAGCTGATCATGCTCTCATGCATCTTGGCTGCTGCTGAGTCCCATGGGTGGGAGCAGAAGGGGGATTTGTGTCTGGTATTCACTTTGTCTCCAGGTGCTGAGTACTTAGAGTTCTCACTGATGTCAGCCTGGGTCGAAGGAATCGGACCCAGTTGTCTTAATTAGCTGCACAAAGAAATTCCAAGGAAAGATTTCTTCTCAGTCACCAAAAACCACATTCAGGGAACACCTACGTCCTTTTCCACTTAGCTTTGTGTTGGACTTAGTCTCCCAGTGCATTAAGCAAATCTGGTTCCTCCTATTCCCTCTACCTGGTGGACTGGATACATCCATGCAATTTGATAGTAACCTCCTGGCTAATTTGTCCTGTTGCACTGAACGGACCCGGCTGAGCAGTAAACACAAAATTCAAAGTTCACTCTGGGGTCGGCTTTGCATGGACTTCTCCCTTCCCAAAGAATGCCTTTATCCCGTGCCTAGGTCAAAATGTGCCCCCTCACCTCCATCTGCATCCCCAGACACGGCAGAGAGAGCGATGCTGCCTCTTTGGAGATTTCATGCATTGTGATTAAAAGTGATGTTTTTCCAATGCTGCTTCATTACAAAACTGACAGGGACAGATTGTCTGTAACAGGAAGGATGGCTGGAAGTAACAGGGGCTCTGAGACACCGCTGTTGCTAAGGCTGGTGGTTACAACAGGGATTGACTGACAGGGTTCCAGTGGGGACTTCAATGTCTGGGGACCCATGGCAGAGTGGCAAATGAGCAGAGGTGAATCAAGCTCCTTCTCTGGCAGCTTTTGGCAGAACCAGGAATACACAAAGGATACACTGGGCAGGTGTTGGGGCACCGACACGGCGTACACGGGTGAACGTGAGCGTGTCTGTGCCTCACCCTTCCCAGCAGTGATGCTCTCAGCTCTTTATAGACCCAAACCCCCAGAGGGGCTCAGAGTGCAGCCTGGCCATCCTGTCACAGCCCTGTGGTGCTCCAGGGTGGGCAGCAGCCCTGGCCCAGACCCTCACCTGCCCCCAGGGGCTGCTGAGCGCGGCCAAGGCACCGAGTGGGTCAGGGACCTCGTGGTTCTCCTTCCCTGCCCTTGACACCGAGATGAGCGTGGGAGGAGAGGGGCAGCCCCTCGGGGAGCCAGCACAGACCCTCAGCAGCCTTGGGGAGGGGTAGAGACCTGTGGAGCCGGCGCCAGGCTGGGTCCAGCCCGGGGAAAAGGCGAGGCACCGCCGGCCCTCCTGCCCTGGCTCCCGGCGCAGCAATAAGAATCGTCCTTGGTCTTGCAGAGATACTGTGAAAACAAAACCAAGATGTACCGAGTCTGGACACTTACAGAGATGTAAAATACAAAACCCTGCTTTTATAACAGAGAAATAAAGTGAAATTTTCAAAAGCGTCTGCCTGGAGTTGTTTGGGCGGTGGCTGTTTTTAAACAAATAGCTCTGCGCTCACGTTTGGAATATCCTATTTACCATCAATTCTCTCTCTGTGTCAGCTCTTGGGCTGCAGTAGACAGAGCCAGGAGGTTTCTGGTGAACAGCACCAGCCAACATCCTGCATTTTTCATCACCAGCCTGCTGTGCATTGGGGGCAGCCGGGCTGGTCGGTGCAGGCAGCGCTGAACTTCCGCACGCTTCGGTTTCCTGACACCACTGGCTTATTTAGCAAAACCCCGCGCAGATGTTCACTGAAAATATCACATCTGGAGAGAGGCAGCAGCGCAGAGCCCTGGGCAGGGGAGAGGTTGGAAGATGCTGCAGTCTGTGTGGTTTTCAAACACCACCTGTACTTATTCCGTTATTCCCTGCCTGCCCCCGAAAATTTTCACATTTAGGTTTTGTTTGCTTTCCAGTAAAGGAAAGTGCTGAGTTTTGGAGAGCAGGGGGTGCTTGGCCAAGCAGCCAGGACAGCTGCACTGCTGATCTCTTAAACCCACTGGCATCTTCGTGCTCCAGCTCCTCCTGCCACAGCCTGACCCCACTGCAGGCTCCCATCCATCCCACCGGCTCTGCCCAAGCAAGACACAGCTTTCTCCTTTGCACATTTGTTTGGTCTGTGAGAAGTTTTGCTGGTCTCTGATTCAGCTGGCAAAGCAGCATCCAAACTTCTCCAAAAAAGCAGCAGAGCAAAGACCTGCTGGGTATCAGTGCTGTGGCAGTGACACAAACAAGTGCAGGTGGGGAGGAGGAGGAAGGAAACTCCCAGCTCAAAGGAAGGAATGTGCAGGGATGGAGCTGGAGCAGGGGAGAGGACAGATTCTGAGTGGGATTCCTTGCCACAGTGGAAACACTCCAGCCTCATCTGTTGATAGCAGCTTAAATTTAGATGTCCCAGTTTTGGAGGGAGGGAGGGAGGGGTGGGGAGGGGACACAGCCAACTCACAGCTGCTTTGGTGAGATCCTGGAAAAGCCAACAGCTCCTGGACACTTCTCCCTGCACAGGGAGGCTGGAAAAGCCCCTGTGGGGGATGAGGAGGGCACAGGGAAGACCATGAGCTGCTGAGCCCAGCACAGCCCGGGTGAGGCTGGAGCTCTGCTCTGGTGCCTCAGCTAACACCAATCCTTGACTGCAGCACATCTCAAACTTTGCCTTTCTACGAGTTTTCTCCCTTGGTTTTGTGATTTTCTAACCTCAGTTTTAAGCAGACTGAGGCAACAATTCCTTCATTTGAAGAAGCCCTCTGACCTCCACAGTTCTTTCTTGAAACTCTGCAGGGACTTTCCTCTGCTGATGCAAATCAGGTTTTGTTCCCTATTTCTTCTCTCACATCTCCTTAAGCTGTTAATGTGCAGCAGCTGCAAATACTCCTTTCATTCCTTCACGTTTTCAAGTTTTAAAGCAAAACATTTTTAGCAATGCCCTGAAGAAGCACCTATGAAAAATAAAATAAAAATACAGTGCCATGAATTGACACATAATTGTAACAGCTCCTGAAACAACCTGCACTGAGATTCTCAGGGCTACCTTTAGTAGCTTTTGTAAATTGGTCCCCACAAAGCTTTTGGTTGTAGAGTCCTGGAAAAAGGATTTCCCTGTGAGGGTGGTGAGAGCCTGGCACAGGGTGTCCAATCCCTGAAGTGTCCAAAGCCAGGTTGGATGGAGCTTGGAGCAATCTGGGATAGTGGGAGGTGTGGAAGGGGGTGGAATGAGATGGGCTTTAAGGTCTCTTCTCCCCCAAACCATTCCATGATTCTGTGAAGAGCCCAAACCCAGGAGAGCAGCACTGGAGAGCCAGCTCTGACTCAACCACGATTCACGACTTTGGGGTTGTCCCACGTTTCCCTTTCACCTGTGCACCTGCAGAGAGGTCCTGTGAGGAGCCCTGAGTGCAGCACTGGTGCAGGGGGGCTCACTGCCTCTGTCCCTGCTGGGATGGGGCTGTGAGGAGGCAGAACTGCAGCCCAGGCTGGGGCAGAGCAGTGCAGCCCCAGCACTCGAGCTTATCTCCTATCAGGGAACACAGGAGTCCCAGACAGGCCCTGGCAGCACAGAGCCCGCATGAGATAAGGGCAGAAAGGAGAAATCCTGGCTCTGCAGCAGGGGACAGACTCACACTGGAGAGGAGGAGCTCTGTGACCTACTGGGAGCTGCAGATGGGGTGAGGTGAGGAATATGCTGAGAGTGACCACAGAGCCCCTGGGGAGCTGAGCCCACGGACACGTGTGGGTGTGCAGAGCTGGAAGATGTGTTCTCACATCCAAGCTCATCCCTGGGAGAGGAAGAGCCATGGAGGCACAAAGGTTGGAAAGGACCTCCAAGGTCATGGAGTCCAACCTTTGAGCAAACACCCCCATGCCAATTAAAGCAAAGCACTGAGTGCCTGTTCTCCATGGCTGCCAGACCCCAGAGCCTCATGGCTATGAGAGGGGGGACAGGGATGGACTCACTGCTGACCCAGGGCTGCTCATCCCTGTGAGCCACAGCTGCCTCTGCCCAGCCCCTGGGGCTGCACACATTTATCCAGGAACACAACTTGCCCTGGCACTCCCAGGCTCTCTCATGCCAAAGCCTCATGCAGGATTATTTTTCCTTGTAAGCAATGCTGCAAGCAATGCACCAGGGACACATGAAAACTAAGAAGGGATAAATAAAATGTCATTTCAGCCTCTGAGCCTGGGCACATACACAGCTGAGGGGAGAAGGGAGCTCTGCTCCAGAATGCTGGCAGAGAGCAGTGCCCTGATTGCTGGGCAAAGGGCTGGCAGGACATGGAGCCACCACCTGCCTGCACCCTTCCCCAGCCTCACTCCCTGCTCCAGCATCTGCAGCAAGGGAATGTTCTGCAGCACCTTCCCAACCTCCATCACCTCTGTGAGACTCACCCCAGCAGCTCCCTCCCATGGTCTGGTTCCTCCCACTGCCAGGATTTTGGTCAGGGACACATCAGCTTTCTTTTGTCTGGAAAATAAGGCCAAACCATAGCTTTGTCACAGAGGTGGAAAAATTAATTACTTAAAACTCATGTTTGAAAGGCTTTGCTGTATAAGGCTTGATATTTCAAAATGTGGTCTTGGCCATATCCCTCTGTCTGGGAAGGGAAGGACATCATTCCCTTGGCCCTTCTGTGCCACAGTGGGGAGGTGACCAGAAGAAAAATGCCAGTGGTGTCCTGCTGTTGTTGAGCTGGGAGGGGATGGCAGGGCAAAAGCCCTTCAAACATGAGATTTAAGCAATTAATTTTTCTACCTCTGTGACAAAGCTATGGTTTGGCCCTATTTTTCCAGAAAAAAGCTTTTTTCTTTTTTGCTCTTTTATCATTCAAGGAAGCAGAAATCCCTGCTTTGGTCTCCCCATGGGTTTGGGGAGATCCTTTTTGTGCCTGAGGCTCCCCTCTGCCCACCACAGTGACACCAGCCCTGTGCTCTGTCACAGCACAGCCCTTCCAGCACTCGGCTTCCCACTGCCCTGAGCTCTCAGGGGAGGGGAAAATAAGTGTGTGCCTTCATTAGACATAATTAAGATTTTGCCTTTGATAAAAGCCTTGGAAGATTTCTGCTCAGGAAAAAAAAAGGCACAGAAGGCAAAGCTCCTCCAGAACAGTGGAGTGAGAGGTGCTGGTTACCCAAGGATTAACCAGCATGGACAAACTACTGAGTGAGACCCCAAACCTGGCTGGTCCTTGAATTGTTCCCCACCACCAGAGGCCACTTTTAGCAATGTGACACAGCTGTGACAGCCTCTGGCAGCCACCAAGCCACTGCCACACACACACACTTACCAACTCCTTGAGTCATCTAATGAAAATGCAGATTTTCCAGAGCAGACTCTGCTGGGTTTTGTGCAGATTCCTGTGGGCTCTTGGTCACGATCAGCCTGAGCTGCTCAGCTCCTCCAGCAGCTGCTATGGAAACAGGGAGCAGCACCTGCTTTTCTCAAGGGCACATAGTTCAGGGGGCTGGGCTGTTTCAGCCAGGATTTGGGAATAATTGCAAGAAAAGGGATGTTCAGTCAGGGTCTGGGGTAGTTCTGAAGGGACAGGAGTTAAACAGGTACCAAGCAGCAGAGCAGGGACACCCCCAACTGCTCCCATCATTCCAAAAGAGAAACTCTAAAAGGCTCAGCCTGCCAACACCACATTCTTACCAAGCCAATCTTCTCCATAGCAAGAGGCTTTTCTGAGCTATCTGGGGGAGCACAGCTGATATGGCCTCTGAGGAGGTGTCACATGCCACAGTGAGGGGAGATTAATGCAAAGAATTTAAGGTCAGTGGTTTGGGCCAGCTGCTATTTATAAAGAGGAAAGAAAGCACAACAGCAGTGTCACCTCTAGGCCTTAAGAAATGTTGTCTTGTCAAGGAGAACACACAGGGAAGGGCATGCTTCAATCCATCTTCAGCTTTTCTTCACCTCCAGACCAGCCAGTTTGGAGTATTCTCTCTGTCCCAGTGCTGTGGTCCCTGGATCACCAGAACTCTCCCTGTTCCCCCAAAGGACTGGGAGGTTCCACCCAAATCCCAAAAGTGCTGCCTCTAACATCACCCATGGCATACCAGGTGTGAAATCCAGGGCTTATGGAACAGCCTTGGAGCCCATGGCCTTGCAAAGCCTCTCCACAGCTAAAAACATTGCCCACATCTCTTCATTTTTAAAGGAAACCTGCCTAACATCATTCCCAGGTGCAGCGACAGGAAGGACACCTGGCTCAGCAAGGACAGAGTTAGGAAAATATTTTTAGGCTGATTTGAAAAAAAAATAAAGCAATTTCTTCAGGAACTGTTGAAAAATATAAGTTTATAATGGATATGAAAACAAGAAGTTACCAATTATTTACAATTCCCAAAAATGATCACATGTCCACCAAACCAGAAAATGTCCCCTGTCATCATATCATATGAAAAGAAAAAAAGAAACAATATAATATTTCTGCTGAAAACAGAAAATGCAGAACTCCCCAAAACATCCTAATAGGACCAAGGAGAAAATCCCATCTAATTTGCTAATACAGGAGCTGCTATTTCAAACATGTTATCCACAGAGCAACATTTGCAGGTTTCATGGAGGTCAGATGCATCAAATACAAAAAGTGTTTGGTCAGGAGTCTTTGGGGCATTCTTAAAAAAAATTGTTTAGTATGTTCAAGTATAAACACATGAGAATTTCACAAATGAAACTGACTAAAGCCAAAAGCTACAGGAAAAAAACCAAAATCTCATCTCTGTTAGAAAACAAAATGTATCCAACAGTAGAATCCAACAACCAAAGCCAAAAAAGGCAAAATCACTAATGGCTCTAGATGGAGGTCATGTGTCTCCTTCCAGGGCCAGAAGTTTTCCCCAGAACCTGAGTTCCAATTTTTGAGTTCTGTAAGATGTACAGAAAGGTAAAAATAGGAGAGCTTTTACTTCCCACCTCTTTGCTGAATGTTACTGCCATGGGAACGTGCTCTGCACGCTGCCAGCTTCTTCCCAGATAATTTCCTATTTCTCCACCAAGCCTCTGGCTCACACATGACTCAGTTTCAGCACTTCACTGAGATAAGCATGTGCCCCATCCTAGACTTAAAATTAGCAGGGCAAACCTCAGTCCCTTCTTCAGAGCCTGGGATAATCAGGCATTCTATTAATGAAAAATGTGCTGGTTTATGTCAGGAACCAACTGGAGCTTCTACCTTGGGTAGGCAAGGGATGGACAAGAAAAAGCTGAGCTCAGCACACATCCAGCCCTTGATGCAGAGAGATAATAAACCCTTCCACCACAGAAAACATCAAGCCAGATAAAATAGTTTAATATAGAGCAAGAGCAAGTATTGCATAAAAATAAGCAAAATCTTTTTCTTAAAAAAAAAGTCTGAGAACTCGTATTTAGAAGAAAAGCTGGTTGGGTATCAATCATGTGGGTGACTCATGAATGCAGGAGCTACAGGAAGAGTTCAGGATGTCCCTAGCTTCTCCATCCACTAAATCCAGAGGAAGATCTGTGGAGCAAGATAAAAAGAAAACCACAGCAGTGAGTGCTAGAGCCTCCCTCAGGCAGCATTAATTCAGCAGATCTCTCAATCAAACCTGCAGTCTCCCTAGTACCAGCAGCTTTTTATGAGAACACACAAGTATTTCCAGCCTCTTTTACCTGAGCCTGCAGCAACACACACTGACTAGATATAATTGTGCTTATTCTAGAGCCTGCCATCTGCAGAGATCCATGTTCTCTCCATCTGACAGGGAAACAAAGTTTAGGAAACTTGCTGGAAGGGATCCAGCCAGGCAGAGGCAGAGCAGATGACAGAGTTAACCTTTAACTGTAAATCATCATCTCACTTCAGCCACCAAAGTACCAATTTATCTCATTCCTTGTTTCAACCTGATAAATGGAGCAGACTCCTGATTCACAGACACAGCTTGAGCAGAGAGATCATGTCCCTGAGAGGTGGAGAGGGAGCATGATCCAAGTGGAAATTTTCTCTTAAGAGACAGGTAAACCTCTCTGGAAAGCTCACATCCTGGACTGGGACCTCTGCAGCATCACCAAAATGGGAATAGAGCTAGTATTTAAATGCTATTTTGAGTGTTTGCTCCTGTAAACCATTCCATTCTTTATTCTGATTCAATTCCTATTTTTAAGGAAGAGTTAAGACACAAAATGGTACTTACGTGTTAGGTGATCCAAAACCAAACCCTGAAAGAAAAGCAAGATAGAAAAACAGTTGGTAAAAGGGAACACGAATGCTTAGGATTTGTAGTAAATGTCCCCTCCCACACACAGATTGAAAAATATTTCTTTCCTGCCTTAGGCCAGGAAAAAAGCGATGGGCAAACAATGAAAGTCAAATCTCCATCTACAAGAGAAGTGACTTGCCTGCCTCCTGAGAGAGCTTGGCTTTCACTGCTCATCAGCCAGGTCATTCATTAGCAGACAATGTGCCTGCTTTGCTCCTCTCTCCCTGAGCTGCTTTTTTGAGGTTTGTGCTTAATGCAGGCCCCTGGTGTCAGGCAGCCACCAGGGAACGTGGCCCTGCCTGGATCACTGTGGCTTCACTGAACTGCAGCACAAAAACATTTGGCTGTTGGTGCTCCAGCTCAATTTTTCAGTGCATATTCCTCTAACACTAACCACTTACAGCACAGATACCCAAGTGGGTACTGAAGAAATATTCCTTATTTCTCAGTATTTTCCTTGGAGAAGAAAGAGCAACTCCACAAAAAGGGGTGAAAAGCAGTAAACAGATGAGGTGTGCAGAGCAGTAGTGATGTGCTGCCATTGCAGCCAGCAGATCAGTCATGAATTAGGAGCTGAAGGCTGAGAAGGTGCTGTACCTCACCCTGCACCTCTATCCTCCTGGACATGGTGCCTTCCCTACAGCACCAGGCAGATTTTTGAGAATTCCCACCAAATTTCCAGGGAAAACCAGAGACATGGGGATGTTATGGTGACTTTAGCCTCTCCTACCTCCTCCACCTGTCCCAAAAGCTGAGAATCCACTGCTCTGGGTGCCAAAGCCTGTGCCCTGCTGGGACAGGGAGCCAAAGGTGGGAGTGTTCTGGTTTGCCAAGGTGCCAAACGACGCCGTGTTGTTACTGGTACCACCAAACCTGCAGGTTTAAAGAGAAAATCTCAGTTTGCAAACATCATCTCACTTACACTGGAAGTTTGTCCCCATACCCATGATAACAGTGCACTCCTTAAATGAGGATACATCAAAAGGTGGGATCAGTTGATATGAATAATTGTTCATTTTGGAAAGATTTCTTGCTTTGGGAGAATATTGTACATAGCAAGGTCTGTTCAGCTCCCATTCTAAACACACACCAGGCAAATATGTTCATGCTCACACACAGGGTATATTTTCAAGGGCTTGGAAATACCAACTCCAGCCAACAAATGGAGTATTTTAATTCACCCCTGTGTGTGTGTTGTCACCAAAAGCCTTGCTTCACAAACAGGGCAGCAAACACAGAATTGGTGTGAGCTGCTCAAAGTCAGAGCACAAACCAGAGCCCAGATACAGAACCCAGACTCTCAAATTTCAGAGGGTACCTTCCCCATTGCCCAGAAATGTGCAGATTTCTCAAATCCTTTCTCCCCCCAGCCCATTTTGAACTACACAAGGTTCCAGTGCTTCCCTGAAGATCTTCACCAACCTGGCACTTCTCCCCACCAACTCTAACTAATCACTTCCCTAATTGCCTTTGGGGACTGAAATGAGAAACACTTTTATATAAGAAAATGTGCCTTTCTCCACCCACTCTGTCCAACCAGGCAGCACAAAGCTCTTGGTGTGACACACTAATGAGACCATGACATGCAGTGTTTCTCTGCCCTTCCTTCCATTCTGAATAGAAGAAATGTTCTCAAAGAACGACCTTCAAATTTAACTTAAACTGGGCAAAATGCAGATTTCCAAATGACAAGCTCTGCTAAAGCTCTGCAAATGCACAACAATCCTAAACTACAGCCTGAGCAGAGCTGGACATGTCACAGTGTGCCAGCTCTACAGGGCTGTGCCTCACACAAACTCCTGTCATTTCTCACTTCAAACACAACCTGACAGCACGTTAACCCACCTCTCCATCCATCCACATCCAGGAGACTTGAAAACACCCAAAACACAGAGCTACATCAAAAGCTATCTCTGCAGACAAAAGACAGCCCTTGTAGCAATGTGACAAGCAATTCACCTGGCAAAGGACATCACCTCTGCTGCCCCAGACACTGCCAAGTGTGCACACTGCCTCCACAGACTGCAGAGACACCAGGGGCACTTCAGTGACTCTGCATCTCTGCTCCTGCTCTGCCTTCTCACCTCTCAGAACCACAAATGTGCTTTTCTCAGGAAAAGCAGAACAGATTTTTTATTTTAAAAAGAAGCAAGACTGGGTGATGTGTTCAGAACAAGAGGTTTCAGAGTGCTCCATCCTCTCAGGACCATGCTACAACACAAATCCTGTCTACCTTGTGTAAGGAAGAGGTGAAAAGAGTGACAAGAAAACTTGTGGTTCAAACTGCTCCCTTCAGGCCTGTTGGAAAGGCTGCACACAGTTTAAGTAAGAAACAGCTTAATATGGACAGATTTTTTTCCAGACACATAAAAGACATGAAATGCAGTCATTGCCTGGTAACAATTTAATCAACCTATCTTGCCCAGATTTTCAGGTCTTTTGTAAAGCTGCTGTGCAAAACACAACTGAGATGCACTTGAGGTTAGTTTATAAAAGCAAAATATTATTTGCCCACAAACAGTTGGAACTGCACGGTCTGAAGAAGTGTAGTGGTTTCTATTTCTGATACCCCCATAATTTATTGAGTGATGCACATTTTTCAGAATTGAAGCAGTATGAATCACATGTATTTAAGTCAGCAGAGTATTCTCAGGAACTGGGAGCTAATACAACACCATGTACTTGCAAGTAACTTCTTTGGAATTGGGATTTTTAAAGTTTCACTTCAAGAGAAAGGCAAAAAGGAAGTCCTGCACAGATGCTACAGAATTAAACTATTGCTCAACATTATGTGGTGAGATTTGGATTTTTGTAAAGATGCCTCGGAATTTTGCACACTCTTTTAAAGTTTTAAAAATCAACATCATCAGGGAACTCTGAAAACATCAGACTGAGTCTGTACCTTTCTAGTAGAGAAAAAATTGTCAAAGCTTCCCACAAGTGAAGTCACTGAATTATCTTTCTTGAGTCTGCAGACTGCTTATGCAAGCCCTCTTTTCCATCAACATGCTGCTTGTTCTGAATCCCATTTTATCTTTAAGCTCTCCATGTTGTCACTAAGCAGATCCAGTCTCAGTACAAAATCCTGCAGCACAGTGGCTTGATGATGGAACTGAACAAACCAGCAGTTGATTTAAGCTAAGTCATCCCTACAAACACATCTTCCTTTTAAGATTTAATTAAGCTGCCTGTATTTTCACTTTCCAAAGGGACTCCTCAAGCTGCTGCACATTCTGGACAGCAGGAGCACCTGGCTGAAGCCTGCCCCAGCTCAGGGGTACCTGCCCACACCTCACAGGAATGAACAAGTCACACTTCTGGATGCTCCCCTGAGCCTTACATAAGGGCAGTTCCTCCTGAAGCCAGACAGAGAGACAAACACTTGTGAAATTTATAAACACCAAGATAGGGGAGACATCCTGTTTCCTCTCCTCACTGGAAGTTTTTCTCTTTTTAATTGGCTCTGTTCAGTCTGACTGTAACTGCAGCACAATGCTGAAGAACTGCATTTGCTGCCTCCTGCAGAAGCTGCTTGGCAAGGTTTGGAATTTTGTATTTGCTGAACAAAGCAAGGAATGATGTGCTGTCTGCTCTGGTGCCAAGCACAGTCTTAGGGGACACAGGAACAGGTAAAAACAATCAGGGAGGGATAAATATGAAGAGCTCAGACTGTTACAAGTGCCTCATCCCACAGGTGAGAGAACAGCCTGAATTCTCATTAGCATCTCTAGCCCGAATCTAACCAGAGGATAAAGTGTCTGGACAGAGTAACAGATAACAATAATTGTTATTTTCTTTGCTAGGCATAGTTTGTAGTCCTAGATTTGCACACAGAGAAAATACCCCTGCATTTCCTCACACAGTTACAAGCTGACATCTCTGAAGCTAAAGATTCAACACAGGATTTACCAGCATTACAATGCTCACGCTCATTCTTTGGGGTGCAAATTTTAGTTTTATACCTTAATATTTTTGTCTTTTAAACAAACCAAGGACAGTTTGAGCTTACCAGCCAACGATAGAACATATTCCTCATGTCAAAGCAGAGGTAACCAAGCAGAACCTTGTCATGCAAGCAGGCTGCTTTCCCTGGCTTACCCAAATCCTCCAGCGCTGGCTGCTGCCGTCCCCTCGCCGAACACTTTGCCTCCCGTTGAGCCCAGAGGGCTTGAAAAGGTTGGGGCTGAACCGAATGCTGGCACCCCTCCAAACCCAGGGGATCCCCCAAAAGTGGGAGGGCTGCCAAACACTGGAGCAGCACCGAAGCCACCTGAGCAAAACAGAGGCAAAAAAGGGGACAGGAATATCACATAAATGATAAGGCAGAGAGAGAAAACAAAGAGCAGCTTTCCAGGTAGGTAATGGGGTGTGCATCCTATCATATGGACATCAATTTATGGAATTAATTCCAATCTGCAGGGTGTTTTGTTGTAAGAGATATGGGTAAGAGAAGTGCCTGAATGCATGAAAGAAAACTGCAACTGGCAAGTCTCCCCCATCTCTGAAGATCAGAGAGTAATGCAAACTTGGGTTTTAAGGGATTCAAGGATGCAAAGATTCAGGAGGTAGGGTATGATTTAATTCTGGTTTAAGTGGTGGAAACTAAAATGAAAGGATTAAATGCCAGGTCAGTGGAACTGCCTGCAGGAACCGAGAACTTATCTCTGCTCTTGGCAATTTCTTTTCAGGGGTTAGCCGCCTCCTGCAGCTCTGAATGGATTTCTACCCAGATTATTTCTATGTTCATCTGCTGATATTACTGGCCTGTTTCACTGTAGAACATGAAGGACACCTGCTCTTTTATTTGACCAGGGATGAGGATGGGATACCACTGCACCTTTTAATACCCAGGGTGAAATTCCAGTCCATGCCAAGGTAATGGATACTGTTTGGCTGTAAACACAAAAGGTCTGGAAAAAAAATAAATGCTAGGCCTGAATTATTTAAATGCAGATCAGATATTTTGTTACCTCTGTCTCTAGGAAGTTAAGAGCATTTATCCCAGGGGCTGAAGCTTTGGTCAGCAAACACTCTCTTTAGCAACGTATATTAACATTTTTCACTTTCCTTTTTCCACTATTTTAAGTAGTGAAATGGGGATAAAAGAGGTTACAAAACCCAGAGCAAAGCTTGTAAGATAATATTCCAAGGAAGTATCTAAAACAAGAAAAATGTATTCAGTTCCATGTTCTGTACTCTTAACTTTACAGAACATATGACCAGAACTAAATTACACAGCTCTCAGCTCTTAAAGTGCAATGGGAATTTTTGGAATCAACACCTGAGGAAGTGGTGTACTGGATGCTGCATAAGAGAGAGTAAAATTCAGTCTTGGACCCACCAGTTAAAGCTCCACTCACTCAGCCATTTATTATTTTTCATTTATTGTTCAGAGACAATTCTTGTCCATGCACCGAGTCCAGGCTGTGCACAGCTCAGTGCAGAACAGCAAATATCTCCCAGACAGTGAGGGCTGTCCTAGTGGGTGCTCCCCAAAGTACCTGCTTTGTTTGGAGTGGAGAACCCAAAGCCTTGGGAGGCCACACTTCCACCACCAGAGCTGAAAGTGCCTGTAGGCTTCTGCTCTCCAAAGGAGGAGCTGCCAAAGCCAAAAGTCTTTGCTCCGCTGTTTCCAAATAAGCTTGAAGAATCTGGGGAGATGAAGAATATTTATAAACAGCCAATACTCAAGAAGACAATATTCTACACTGCACTTCATTAGCTGAAGCAGGAGAAAGGAAAATGACTTTTCTTTCCACAAGCCCCAAGCACACAATGAACATCACACTGACAACAGCACAGGGAGAAGCCAAGTTTTCCCTAATTCCTACAGGACTTTGTAGTTGCACCAAGATCCATTCTGGATTTGAGAGACCACTAACAAGCCTTTATTGCTGCAATCTAGTAAATTACCAGGAGGGATGATTTGTTTAGATGCATCCTGTGCCCCAGTCAGTAAAAGACAATTCCTCAAGTGAGAAATCCCAGCAGCTACAATCAGTCCCTCCAGACAACACAAATATCAGCAAACCACAAATTAAAGGTTCTCAGCTGTTTTGGCAATGCTCATTATTTCTACACAAGATTATCTAACAGGACCTTAAAGTAGGAGCCAAACTTCTCCAGCCTTACTGAGAAATAACTCATTTTCTTCATCCTTCATGAGCCTACAGGGAGTTTTTGCATCTGGAGGCAGGACACAGAACAACCAAAGCTTTTCTCTGGTAAACCATCTGTTTTGTTTCATCACAAACCGCAGAATTGCATTAAATGATTAAATTAGCAAGGTTAGAAAACTGACCTCAACCATTAATCCCAATGGATCATTAAAGATGTAATAAAATAAATGGATTTTCTCTTTTAAGGCTTGAAGTGCTACTTCTAACCACTTGCAGCACTAATTTTACAGCTTCCCTTTGTTCCCCAACTTTCATGTTCAGTCACTGCTTCCCCCTCTTTGGGCTTTCTACCTGCCTATCCATATGTCAGAGCAAATTCTGATAAAGTACCTTGCATGTGCTGCATAAAGACATTAATTTTTAGGTAGAGGTTCACAAAAATTCTCTCCCTCTCATATTGATGTGTTGCAATTTTTACAGTCCTAGGGCGATGAGAGATGATCAAAGCTTTCTAACTTCCAACCAAGTTGGAGGCAGAAATTCAGTGACAAGAATTTTGAGTATTTCATTTTAAGGAAGGATTTAGACAAGAATTCTCTACAGAATATAAATATTATTCACACTTCTTGTTTGTTTCAATGGCTTCCCTACTTGTTTTCCATAAACCTAGAAGAAAAATTCTGGATTACACATCACACATGCACTGGTTACTCCCTCAAAGCCTTTCATATTAACACAGAATTTACTCAAAAACAACCAGCAGAGAAGCAGATGGGCTCACAAAAAGCAGATGGAAATCACAGCACATTTTGTATTCTTGTTTTGTTCACTTACTCTGGGAAGCTGCAGATCCAAATCCTCCACTGGAGGAACTGAAGGGATTCTTGTTGGCTGCATCCTGGCTTGGCTTTCCTCCCAAACCACTGAAGAAGCCTCCACCTCTCCCACCACTTCCAGCTCCAAACAAGCTTCCACTGGAAGAAGATGGCTGCTAGAACACAAAAAAAGGACAAAAAAGGGATTTAAGCAAAATCAAAGCAGCACGTGTTCCCCCCAGGCTGCTCTGCCTGGGTCTTTTCTCTGGATGTCTGAAGGGGCTGACAAACCAGCCAGCAATCACCTTCCAAAATGGAATGCCATGAA
Organism: Ammospiza nelsoni; assembly: GCF_027579445.1. NCBI lineage: Eukaryota > Metazoa > Chordata > Aves > Passeriformes > Passerellidae > Ammospiza > Ammospiza nelsoni. The sequence goes on along the minus strand of NC_080652.1, from coordinate 7,512,484 downwards.
ATTTTATTTAAGTCTCTCTTAAATCTTGTCCACAGCACAGAATAATGCCTTTGAGACTTGCCCTACACTTGTCCTACTTTCCACATAGCATGGAATAAAGGCAGGAGACTCACTGCATCTATCTTATCTTGCATCTGATAAAATGTTTGTGTCTCCATGCCCCCTGCAGTATTCATGCAGATGCTGCTTTGGTGCTTACCACAACAGCAAATATCTCCAGTACAGACTGGGACACATTTTATTTAATACATCAAACTATATTTTAAAAAATACATCAGAAATAAGGAACCCTGATCAAGTCCCCCACAAACAGCCATAAATACTTGCCTGGCCAAAGACAGTGCCTCCAGTGTTTGCTGCTTGCCCAAACACAGAACCTGTGTTACTAGAACCAAAACCTAAGAGGAAAATAAAAGAAAAATTAACCACTAAAACTATTACCAGAGTGTAAGACCAGGACAGGATAAGGACAGGTCTTCCATGCCAAAACAAGGATACAAATGATGTTAGCAAACATATCTAGGCTGGACAAATACAAAGCATGTCCCAACACACAAATAATAATTTACACTGAAAGTTTATATCAAAATCATTCTCATTCTCTCTTTGGCCAACTTAAAAACAGACATTATAAGGCCTTTTCACTTGTAGGATTGTAACTAACACTAAGAGAATGGAATTTCTGTTAACATGGCTACAATAACACTGCAAGTCGTGCACAAGCACTGGAGCATTCTGATTGCCCTTGTGTAAAGAGGATCTGAGCTTTGTTACCTGAAGACTCCTGTTAAAGATAATGAAATGTTTTGATTAAAAAAAGAACTCCCCTTTCCATTTCCCAGTTCACTTAAATGTGCCTTTTGTAATAAAACTTGCATCTCTATAATTAGGAACACCTTTCTCGAGCAGAGTTCACTTCCCACCATTTAACTATTCTCTGCTACTGTAGTTAAAATGAGCAAGCAGTTGCCTGCAGTGCCATCATTTTTAATTAAATGAACCTAATTAGTTTTTCTTCTTTGGAAATACATGCTCTCCATTATTACTATGCACTTGTCACTTTTCCCTGGGAGCTCTCTGAAGATTGTACAGAAAAACCTTTGGAAAAGCCCCAACAATATACTGGAGAACAAAAAGGGACTGACCAAGGAGGTTTGGTCTGTGCAGGAATCCAATTTAACTGTGTGGACAGGTAGCTGATGCTCCTGTTACTGCTATATTTAATTTTGAGATGTTTCCAAATGCAGAAGTGGATTTAACAGATTTTTCCCTGCAAACCCATCACTTTGAGGGCTTAAATTTTTTTTTTGGCCATCCTAGCTGATGATAGTGTTACACCTGGCTGTACATGCACTGTTGCATCTGTTCAGTGCAGGTCACTGAGGGAAGTGCTGCATCTGTGTTTATTCATTGCCTTGGTTATGGTTTCAGAGCTGCTCTGTCCCTTTCGTGCAACAATTTACATTTCCAGTTATTGTGCAACAGGCAGGATAATATGTACTTCAAAATTAAATTAAGGTAGACTAGTAAGTATAAAATGAAGGCAGGACTGGCTGACAAGGCTACATTCAGAGGCCTGCTGCTGAACAGTGAAGCAGAGCAAAAGCTTCTTTTGCCTCCAACATTAGTCTGCTTCTCACATCCACTGCAGCTCTTGTTCTTACTAACTGAAAACAAAACAGAACAAAACCAAAAAATGAGACCCATCAGGTGCAATAGGGGGGGAAAAAGGCATTAATGCCATCCTGCTTTCCCCAGTGATACACTCCAAGCCAGAGAGTGCCAACACTCTGCTCTTACCTGAGGCCTGGCAGAAGCTGAAGCCAGCAGAGGACGTGGTGGTGGTGACAGCAGCAGTGCTCCCAAACACAGATCCCCCCTGCCCAAAGCCAGAGCTCTGCCCAAACACAGGAGGGCTGCTCTGCCCAAAGAGCACCCCCCCTGTGCTGGCTGGCTGCCCAAAGGAGAAGGAGCTGGCACTGTTGGTGCTGGCTGGGGCTCCAAAAACATTCCCACTGCTCGAGGCTGCTGTGGAAGCTGCTGGCTGGCCAAAGGCTGGCATTGTCCCAAAGCCAGACTGGCTGAAGGTAAAGCCACTTGAAGAACTGCTTGCAGGCTGTCCAAAGACTGGTGCTTGCCCAAAGGCTGGCTGGCCAAAGCCTCCCGTGGTGGTGGTGCCAAAAGCAGAAGCACCAAAGGCTGAGGTGGCAGCCTGGGTGGTGGCAGTGGCCGTGGACAGAGTGCTGGTGGTGAGCTGCCCAAAGGGAGAGGATGCTGTGGTACCTGCTGGGAGCTGTCCAAAAACTGGGGGTGTGGAAGGAGTGGCAGCAGCTTCTCCAGCAGGCTGGGTAAATGCTGAGCCAGAAGAGCTGGAACTTGGTGGCTGAGAGAACACTGAGGAGCCTGCAGACGTGGGGGCAAACACAGAGGCACCAACAGCTGCACTCTGCACACCTGTAGTAACATCAGAGGTAGAAGCCAGAGCACCTGTGGCTTCTGCAGGAGAGGCAACACTTGCTGTGGAGGTTGCTGCTGACACATTCTGATCTGCAGGGGTGGCTGTGGAGACAGCAGGAGGCACTGGGGCCTTCAGATCACTGGTGGAGGTGGGAGCAGCCACGGGCTCAGGGGCAGGAGGTGCCACTGTGGTCCCAGAGCCCTCTGGGACGGTGTCCCCAGCTGTGGCCTGGGGTAAGGCTGGCTCTTTGAGTGGCTCTGAGAGCTGTGCCTGGGGCTGTGGCACTGCAGCTGAAGACCCAGCTGCTCCAGTTTCGTTTTCAGATGGTTTTTCTGAGCCTGGTGGTAATTTGGCATCCCCTGCAGACTTACTGGAAGTTGCAGCAGGGACAGCAGTTTGTGATGAACTTGAGAAACCTCCAAACGAGAGGGATGTCGAAGCAGGGAGAGTAGAAGGGGCAGGGGTGGAAGTGCTCATACTGTTTGTCTGCTGAATACCAAATGAAAAGGTGGGTTTGCTGCCACCAGAGCTTCCAAGATTAAACACCCCAGAAGAGCCTGTGTTGGTTAACTGGACATTGCCAAAGAGACTGCCCGTGGCACTGGTGCTGATGGACAGGGGTGCTGTGCCAGCTGATGTGACTGAGGTTGAAGCAGCTTCTCCAGCTTTTCCTAAAGCCAGGGGAGCAGTAAAACTAAACCCAGAAGATATTGTAGACACTTTAGTTGACTGTGTTCCTGCAGCACTGGTGGATGGTGCTTTACTGGTGGTCTTGGCATTATCATCTACTTGACCAACCCGTAGTCCTGAGAAGCTCCCAAGAGTTTCCCCAGCTAGGTTGCCCTGAAACAAGTGATCTCCTGGTTTGGATGGAGCAATATCCAACTTGCCAGAGGTTGTGGGGGGAGCAGAAGATGATGTTGCAGCAGCTTTGGTTGACTGGGTGCCATCTGCTGAGGAGCTACTTCCTACTACACCTCCTGGAGCACCTGCTGGTTTGTGGGACCCAAACACAAAGGAGGAGGCCTCAGCAATTGCTCCAAGTTTGGAACTCCCAGCAAACAAAAATGAGTCTGGCTGAGCTGATTCTTTTGCAGGAGCTGTCAGTGAGAGAGACAGAGGAAACAAATTGAGTTAAGGTATGCAAAGCTCATTTATCATTCTTGCAATAATGGTCCATTTTAGTGCTTCACAGACTGTCAGTGCTCCTGCCTCAAAGCTATAAAGCCTCTGTCCATCAGGTAACTGCAGCCTTCACATCCATTCAGGACACAACAGTGACACCTGAAGCCTTTATGGCCAGGGTGGCAGTGACAAACACTGCTAGTGTCACATCACTGCCTCCACTTAACCATCCTTTCCTCTGAGAAGAGACAACTCCAGCCTTTGGCTCCCATTTCTTTTTCAACAGTTTGATAAAAACATGAAAGACCTGGTTATTACAGATCATTTTCTACTGACACCACTCTCACCTCTTCTTACTTGGTTCAGGTAAAAAAATTCCTGACATTTACTACAGCACTTTCTTTTTAAACCAATGGCTCAGAACAGTTAAGGTCATAAAAATACTTTCTGACACTTGAAGAGTTTTCCACAAAATCAAATCTTTCTTTACCAATTCAGTTATTTATAGACCACCAACCAGTTTTGATACAGCTTGTTTTCAGCTTTGAAAAACTAGAGAAAAACTCTCAAAGGTAATTGCCTGCCCTCCATTTCTAACCTACACTGCTGTCCAACAGGGTGAAATTGTTAAAGTTTTAAGGGAGACTGAGCTAGTTTTATTTAATGTACTGTCATTTCATTTCTGTGCACCAAACTCTGACCAGAAAACACTTCACTGGTGTTTGGACAAAGAACAGGAAATCTTCATGGAGCTCAAACAACAAAGAGCAAAAGTTTCTTACCAGATCTGGTATTATCTTTGTGTTTTCCTCTATATTAAGTATATTTAAGTGACTGACATTCAATAACGTAGCTTTATTTTCCTCCTGAGGCCCTGAAATTACATTCTGTAGTTCTTTCATTATCAATTAGAGAGACAGAGGTGCTCCTACCAGCTCACAGAACAGAGTGAAGTACCTGCCCTCACACAATGCTGTGGTTTACAAGTCTGCCTCCTGTACCCCCCACTCCTGCTTCATCTCTGTTATTTACCTAAGCTTTTATGTTCATCTCCAAATTTTAAGCCCAGCTCATTCTCTCTGCTTAACATCAAGAGTGTCAGTAGGATTACTGTAGCTGTGATGTCTAAGGATAGAAACAAGCCAAGATTTGTAAGAAGAGGTGATATCTTTTATCAGAGGGACCAACAACATTGGGAGCAAATTTTCTGACTGTATGATCTCATCTGCAAGACTGAAATTAAAGGCAGAAAGCTTCAAAAATATTACAAAGCAGATTTTATCAGTTCCTTTGATGAGACTCAACAAGGATCTACCTACGGCATGGAAAATCAGCCTCTGTATTGTCACTTCAATTTTGGAAGCAACACAAAGCCATTCCAAGCACTTCCCTCTGATTACTAAATGCTCAGTGGATAACAGTTCTATGTCAGTCCACCTCAGCAAACTTAAATCTACAGATTAAAAACAGCAGAGGAAATGACTACAGATGTTACCCTTTCCATAAACTAGTGCCTCCTAAATGTTCTTGGCAACAAATATTTTGCTTAATTGATGGGTGGGTGGCCCAGATTTCTGTGTATTACAGGGGAGAACCCAGCATGTGTATGAAATGTTATTGCAATTTTAGTAATAGAAGTGCAACACACAACAAGAACCACATGGATTAGGAAGAGTAAACACTCTGTTAAGAGGGAAGAGATGCTGTTTGCACAACTCTCCCAGACTAACCTTGAGAGGGAGCGAGGCTGGCAGGCGTCTGTGATGAAGCAGCTGATGTGACACCACCAAAATTAAATACAGGCCTAGGAGGAGAGGGGAGAAAGGGAAAGAATGACTTAGCTCAAAGTGCTGAAATTTCCAACCATATGATGGGCACAACTCAGAGGCTCAGATTTCCAGTACAGACTTGCACAAAGCCAGGCACACAGGAACAGTTTCTCCAAGGATTAACAGCAAGAGAGAAGCATACACACACACTGTGCTCCATTTGTTCCCTCGCTGAAAAGGCTTCTAGAGGGTTAAAGAGAGTCAGGGCTCAAAGTTCTTTTCACCACCCTCATCCTTCCATGTTCTTTCCTTTCTGTGGTGTATTTCTTGCTCATGCACCAAAACCTGATGAATTTGGGTGAGAGGAAAAACCACAGAGGTAACTAGAGTTTGAAAGAGGTAAAAGGGAAGAATCAGTGCACGTGCAGAAGGGAATGACTGGATACAACCATCCATCAAAAAGGAGATCACTCATAGCAAGACAAAAATGAAAAGTTATCATGACTATTTTACACTGAAAATATTTTGTCTTGCAAAAATACTGTGATATTTCATAATGAGTCTTGCAGAGATCTCCATTCCCTGAGGCTTTTTAAGCTTTCTCTGATTCTCAAAGACCAGCTGCTGATACAGAAGTCAGGCCATGGGACTAAGACATCACTGACAGCAGCACTGTATTTAGCATATGGTTTACACACTGAGGCACTGCACATGGGACAAAGGGAGGGTTGTTTGCTTTTTGAATCTGAATTTCCATCACTCAAAAGGACTCTTTTAGCCCTCTGAAGAGCCCAGCAAGGCATTTGGGTAGTATTCACTTTAAAAAAGTGCAGAGAAATGGGTAAGACTGGAAGAAAGCACCCATTTGAATGTGTGTGTATTCTGAAATACTTAATGCTGCCAACTTCACAGAGAAATTCACTTGAGTGGTAGACCAGTAAACACGCAGAACTTCAAACAATCATTCCTAAGGAATTATCCCTCTCCCCTAAACATAAGATATAACCAAATAAACATTTTTGCTATCCCTGAAATTCCATAAGAAAGATTTCAGAGTAACTGTATGTTCATAATATGTGCCTTGCTCTGTGTTATTGTTATGTAACAGATATCACCAGATGGCTTGGGGGCCCTCTTGTCACCTTCATGAACTGATTACTTTTCCAAGCCAAAACACAAAATTTGTTCTGCTGTATTAAAATGAAGAAGTAATTGTGACCATCAGTACATATTTCAAGTCCTAACAGGTCATTTGTTTATCAGTAGATAAAACCCAAAAGTAAGCCAGTCATCCTTTACTCTTGATTAGTTATACACTGAAAATTCTCAGAGCAACATGATATTGAGTCAAAATCTCAAAGACCTTCACTCAGGCTTCCACAAACAAGGTCTTCAAAGGATTCTGGTACAACCCCTGCCCTCCCAGTCTAACATTGCAGGTGCCATTTTACAGTTCTGCACAGCTTGTAGGCAACACCTGCTGTAACAGCCAAAACTCATATTTAATGTCAACCACAAAGAAATTTAATGTTCATACAGACCCTGCAGAAGAAAACAAGGATGTTTTGTTAAGCTGTGAAGTTGTTGCTTGTACTGATGTCACAGTAGAAGAAACAGCTGTAACTGTTTTTACTGTCCCTTGTCCTGTAAGTTACAAGAACAACAAATAAATATACTTTTAAAATAAATTTACAAATTAAAAAAAATAAACAAGGCATCCTGTCATCTATCTATTAGAAAAGCAGGGATTAGCTTGCACACACAGTCTATAATTTAATAAATTTCTAATAAAAAGGAAGTGCTATCAAATTCAGGAGCTGACATTTTCAATAAACCAAAATTTAAGAAGCATTTGCCAAGTCAAATATGATTCCTAGCTATTTTTACTGCTTCCTACCCCTGGCTAAGAGGCAACCTACATCCACGGATTAAAGGCAAAAGACCAACAGAGATGGATTGCAGACATTTATGCAAGAGGCTTATAAAACCATGCCCAATGCAAGCATTATTGTCTAATACACATGAAAAATCAATTGCTTCCTTCCCCTAATGTTTCCTCTTTCCCTGTTAAGTTGTAAACTGAGCACTCCTTTCTTTGCAAGCTTCCCAACTCTATGAGACTGATCCCTGTGTCTGAAGTGGCTCTGAAGTTGGTCCTACAGCTCAATGTTCAATAGATCCAGCACAGGAATTAGATCAAGCTTGTTCAGGTACTCCTATAATGCTATGTGGCTAAAAATCAAATCAGCACATTTAAAATCAGTAGGATTTTAATGTTTTAAAAATGAAATCTGCTTTTAATTTGCTGTCAAACCACAGTAGCCTTGTGGAAGATGTGCTTTCAGCATTCCCTGATAAGAGTTACAAGCCCTGAATGCACTCTGAACAAGGAATTGTGTCACTAAATTCTAGATGCAGGAGCAGACAAAACACAGGGAGAGTAGAAAACCACTCTCCTGTACTTCTGTACCTTCATTTTTACAAATTCTTCCCTTCAAGACTGGCACAGCAACCTCTCAGTGGAGGCAAATCTGTTCTCAGTATTCTCATTCTCTGGACTATGCACCCTGACATCTTGCAAGAGACATCCAGGCCTTATTTCCAACTTACCTGAGATCTTGTTGCCTGATGATGTTGGAGCAGCTGTGGATGCCATAGGAGAGGGTGCACACACAGAGGAAGGGGGAGTCTGGCTCTTCATTGAGCTTGTGAGAGATGTCTAAAAACACAGCACCACTTCAGGTCAGTGAAGTCTGTCCATTATCAAAGGTCTTTCTGACTTTGGTTTGCTATTATCAGAGTCATGCAGTGACTTAAGAATAAAATAGAGGTGGGTGGCTGCAGCACTTAGAAGAGCTCTGCACTCTTGGGCCCATTATGTCTTGACACTTAAATAGAGGGTCAGTCCTCAGCTTTTTCAACAAGCCAGCAAGCCTCTGTGGGCAGCAGCTCAATGATTTCAGAGGACAAAGACTTCTGCATTGGGGTTTTTTGATGCATAGATATAAACCCCAGCAGCTTGTCAACTATTAAGCAATATTTTCAGTAGAACAGCAGGGTAATAAAGAACTCTCTCCTTTGTTTTCCTGTAACTTTCTTTTTTTTTTTGTGTGTGAAATTTAGTTGTAGCTACCTAACACAGCTTCCTTTGCTGTTAGCTGCAACCATCACTGCAGCAAGGCTGTGGCCATTAGAAAGCTGCATGTCTTCAGAAGTGAGAAAAGACAAGACATAACATAAGATATGCCTGACATCACGCTGTCAAGGTCACAGATACAGAAATGGTTTGTCAAGAATGCAGGGCAAGCTATGAAAATTAAACCCCCAAACTCTGCTGAGCATGCCCAGGTAAGTATTCCACAGGGAAAGGGCTCCCTATCAAAATACCTGCTTAGCTTGATTTGTAGCAACAGTTGCCAAAACTTGATGGACTGCCTGGGCTGCAGAGTGAGGTACAGATGATCTAAAAAAAAAAATTAAACAATTATATGAATAACTAGTCTGAAAGAGGATTTCCTCTCCTCTCCTCTCAGAAAGCCCAGCTCCCAGAAGCCTTGAACAACAGCCACTATTAAAGATTCCACACACAACTCCAAAAGAACAAATCTGATTAGAGAATAAACCTCTTAAATGAATCAGCCACATTTAACAAAGGAAGTCTGTAAATGTGTTTAAACCTCTAGACTGAAATGATCAAGTCTTCTCCAGACACTCTTGTCTCTGAACAGAGTCAGGGCTTTCTATTTTACAGGGAGTTGATGAAAAATCAGCAGGTAAGGGGATTACAATTTTATGCCTAGTGGATAACAAATTTAAGCAGCTTCCTCCACAATGTGGAGTCCAGACACGTACATGCAATACTTAGAAATGCTGAGTAAGTTGGGAGGGGGTGGAGGGAGCATTTCCTGTCTTTGAAGTGCACTATAAACACTGACAAAGTCGTGGAAAGAACTGTGATAAAATTAATCTATATTCTACATTGTAAATTTGGTAATTTTGACCATGAAATACAAACCCCCAGACAATTGCTGCAGAATGGCAGCACCTCATGGGCTGCAGGATCTGACCTTGGCACTGTGGGGCACCAACAAATCAAATCAAGCTCCCTTTCTAAAAAGCTGAATCAAAGGAATTCCACCTTTTTTTTTTTTTTACAGTGAAAAGTAAACACACAAATGTGTGAAAGCCAGTGGTGATGCAACAATAGCAATTGTTCCAGGAACTGCACATACAGTTATATGGATAAAGCATTTGTAATTCCATATATAATCAGAGATATGTGATGAATTTATCCCTCTTCTTGCAGTAAGCCCAACTTTGCACAGACTTCTCAGTACTGCCCTGAACTGGCCATGCACTGCCCTGGTCTTAAGCAACAGCATGAACTTCAAGTTAAGACAGTTCCAAGGTCATCACAATGGCAGGGAAAAAGCTTAGTCCTAGGCTGGTGACAGAGCCTGGTGATAAGGAAGAAATCTCTGGAATGAGCTGAGCTGGCTGCTGTCTGCAGGAAGCAGAGTAGGGAAGCCAAGTGTTAGAGCTAACTCACAAGAAATGGTAACAAATTCAAGGTTAAATACCAGAAGTCAATGTTCCTAGTTTACTCCTGAGGAAGAGCCCTGCAGCTCTGAAAGGTTCCAAAGGGACTGACCCCTAGTGACACCCAACCTTGCAGTCAAAATTCTGGTGTCAAAACATTTGAGACAAGTTTCCAGAAAAGCCAGAGCACAGCTCTCCCTCCCTTCAGGGGGTAAATGTGGGAACAGACAGAAGAGGCATAACTCCAGAGAAGGTTCTCTCAGCAAAGGATGACAAAGTAGAAGGAAAACATCTGGACAGCCTGAAGTCACAGACCACACTCAGTGACAGAGGGCTGCAATTCCCTCACTGAAAGAGGTAGAATAGAGGTAGTGATTTGAGAGATACCAGGGCCAAATTTCATATTAGCAGTTAAACCACTGAATCCCAAAAGCAGAGGATGCACATAAATGCATTTCACAGACAAATGGAGAAGGAGGTTAATACTGGTCTCATCATTTGTTCAGGACAAGCCTTTAGCAATTCCTTGAATGACCTGCTAAGATCTTTCTTTCAACACACAAACCCAATACTCTTGTCTAAATGCACCCACTTCAGGTCTTACACAGGCAGACTCAGTAAAACACTGCTACTGCTCCCCACTGGCAGATGTGCTCCAGTGCAAATACTACCAAAGGGCACCAGAAAGAGAGGCAGCACTCACTCACCCTATAACTGCAGAGACTGCACTGCTGGACAGTGCACCAGACTTGAGTTCTCGAACGTTCACCACCTGAGGAACATTCTTCAGAGTTGATTCAGTCAAGGAGGTGCTCACAGCTTGAAGGAAAAGGAAAAAAAAAAAAGACAAAAAAAAAAAAAAAAACAGATGTGAAGAAAAACTCTATATTAAGCATTTAATTTCATTCAGCATGGCCTGAATAATTCCAAGAAGGTCCATCCAAGATTCAAGAACATATATAGTGTACCTGGCCTGAAATATTTGGAACCTCAGATTTCATTAAGGACAAAAGTGGGCAGCAATCTATATAGTTGGTACATTTTTTGTTTGCTGAGCAAATCTACTATGAACTCTCTCTTACCAACATTGTAACATCTTCTGTTAACAGAAACGGGAATTTCTCAGGTATTCTGTACTAGCAGCTTACAGGAAAAAGGAAGACAAAGGAACACTGGATAGCTCAGAGGTGCGACAACTACAGATGTGTGCCACATTCTGTTTGATGATCTCCTCCTTTGAGAGCACTAAATCCCTGTGAAAGCCCCACTGAGCTGCTCAGAGGTCACTTGGGCAATTAGCCATCCTTTTACCTGGGGACTGGTTAGCAGCCATCTGCCTCTGCAGAGCTGCAGCAGCAGCTGCTTGTGGTGCTGGAACAGTGACAGTGGGAGCAGGGGCTCCATGCTTCACAGTCTTTGTTGCAAGCATTGTACTGTCTGCCCCTTGTGGGATGATTCTGTTTGAAGATGCAGGCACTAAAAATAAAACAAATTAACAAAAGTATTAGTTAAATGTTTCTCTATAAATCAGGGAGTCTTTGGAAGCCTTTGCTGAGCTGCAGTTCCTCTAAGTACACAGCTTCCTTCTGACAGGACTCATGTGCAGGCCATTCAAACAATCAACACAATCTGTCCCTGGCAGATTTTGGTATATCCCAAGAAATTTAGTCAGTCTCAATAGATGTAATTTCAATACACTAGAGGATTTCCAATTTGCTGTAACAGACACTTCTGCTGACACCTTATTTCTCTCTCTGGCTGCAGAGATTAAAGAAACCTCTCTTGCACAAGGAAAACTGAATGTATGCAAATGCAGCTCTTACTGAGACTTGCTGGGCTCAGACCTCCTAACCCTGGCCACAGATGCAGCAGTACTCCAGCTTCTTAGGCTTTGGGCAATATTTTAGCTCACTGAAATTTGAAAGAAGCAGGCTATCACAAAAACACAATCAGTGAGTTAAGGTGTTTTAGTGCCTTTAGCTCAAGTTCATGAGGTTACAAAGCCACTCTGTTACTGCTCCTGGGAACCTGGCAAAGTAAATGTGTATCCTGCAGTCTCATTTCTCCAGGGCCTGAAGCACTGGCAATGGATAACACAGTAGTTAAAGCTACTCACAAGACCACATTGAGAAGAGACACTGCAAACACGACTCACACAAAGTACCCAGGGAGAGGTGCTGTTTCCCAAAGGATGGAGACTGAGCCATCAAGCCAGGCTGGACTGAGGGAGTTCGGACCACGGGAGCATGACGAGGGACCTGGACTGGGGCAGCCTCTTCTTCCTGGTCCACTGCTTGGGAATCATCATTCTCCAGTGACTGGGAAACTGAGGATGTTGAGCTGACTTCATCCAAATCTTCATAATATCTTGTGGACAAGAAGGCAGATCGGGACAAACTTGCTGCAACATCAAAACCAAAATTCAGTATTAAGTTGAGGGAACCATCCAGTGTAACAGCCATGACAAATGCACCCTAGGACAGTCACCTATTGGCTTGTTTAACTCATACATTTAAGATTTGACTTCTTAACTGCCTGCAAAGGCAGCCTTCAACCAGACAGCAACTGAAGGCAAGTCCTTCTGAGAGCAGATGGGAGAACAGGAAAGGAGAAGTAGGGGCTGAGTAGTCAAAAGCTAATTTCAGGTCTCAGTCCCACAGCAAGTAAGTCACCCTCCCAGAAAGAGTGAGACTTTATAGAAGTGACTATAGAAGCATATCAGACTTCTATAGTCACTAAAGGCTTACCTGGAGCTGTAGACCTAATTGGTGGAGTTTTCCTCTTGGCTAGAAAATTCCTCAGCTGTGCCTGCTTCACTGGGGATAACTTAGCTGGAAAATGGAAGGCAGTTATTAGTCTACAGTCAAACTGCAAGTAAAAAAAAAAAAAAGGTAATTCACATTTATGGCAGGAAGAAAGAATAAATTACCAGGTGCTTTGGGCAGAGGTTTTGCATGTGATTTCAAAGTGGTTTTCATCAAATCGTTGCGCAGGCTTTCAAGGTCACTGTCAAAACTGGGACAAGGCAGAGAAGTGAAAAAACAGCAGCAGAAAAAAGAAGCCAACCAAAGCAGGAACAAAACTGGGCCAAAGTAGCCACTAGAACCACTGGCATATTTAGAAGAACAATTGGCTCCTCTAGATACTGTGTGATGCACCTTTAACTATTTTGGAAACTTCAATTCTTCCCCTGAAGTCAGACAGACAACCAGCAGTATCTCAGCCTGGAGGCTCAATTATCCCATTTACTAAAAAACTTGTTAAACTTTTAGGGGAAATTTCTGCTAAGTATCACACAGTGTCCACGAATACAACCAATGAACTTCTGTATTACCTGGGCATGGTTTAGTATAATCTTCAGAACATCCTGTCCTCCCGTACCATGCCCACAAAACATCATTGTCTGGAGGATGCACATTACTGGGGGCAAGAGAGAGGGAGGAATTCATGTTTCACACACCTCTGAGCACTGTTGAGAGGTGAATCACTGGGAACACTCCACTGAGATGTCTGGTTGTAGAGGCGCAGCTGCTGCAGGCTGTTCACCAGGTGGTTCAGCCTCTTCCTCTGCTGGTTGATGATTTCCCGGTTGTTTGCCAGGGTGTTGAACAAAGTCTCTCGCTCAGGGACTATCAGACGCCTGCAGAGACCAGACCAAGAGACAGGGATAAGGATCATTCTGTGCATCTGGGGCACAGGCAGCAAGCAAACACCAATGGTTTGGTGGTTCTGGCTACTGAAACTCAAGGTCAATCTCCAAAGCAGTTCAGTTCATTTCAAATACAGATTTCTCCTTTGAATGTGCAGTTTATTTCTTTAGCTCATTTGCTTTAAGATGCTTTATCTATTAGAAAGGTTTAATTAGCTGCCATCAATGAATTTCTGCAAAACTTAGTTTGTTTCTACAAGCACTATTTACACTGTACAGAGACACAACAAGCTTATAACATGTACAAAGCCAGAGAGTCTGAACCTATGGCTCCCATTAGGTGTCTGAGACAAGCTTCATTTGCAGATCCCTCAAAAAAAAAAAAAAATCACACTTTTAAATAGAAAAAGGTCTTTATCTGTTAATTATAGACTAATTCCCAATTCACAGATGTAGTTCTGTACTCCAGTTCCTTACTTCTGCTTTCTCTTCTGTTCCAGGTGCCGGTCCCACTCCAAATCCAGGACGTCGTTCACATCCTGAACAGCAAACTTCACGTACTGGTGCAAGCGCCGGATTTCCTGCCATGAAAAATAAAGTGAGCTTTAAATTCATTTCAGATATTTCAGTTGAAGAAGATGAAGACTCTTTGGGCTCATTCAGTCCAAGCCATAGAACACTTGCCTGTATTTCTGCCTGGAGATTTTTGCCAGCACAACAGAACCCAACACGGTGAAAATTTATGTAACAATCAATAGGGTACACATTGTCCAGGGTTTGCCCTGGACATTTCACCTCAGCTCTCAACTAAGAGAAATACTGTCCATAATTATTTGCAAAACACTGCCAGGTCTTTACAAAAAGGATTTTACAAACCCCAGGCATTATACAAAACAATTCTTATTTCAAATGCCACTTCCAGAGCATGAGTCATTTGGTCCCATCTTACAACACTGAAACTTCTAACAATTATAAGTGATCAAAGCTTTGCAGGCTGCTCACACGGCTCTAGAATATCAGCATTCACAGACTATGATTCATGAAAGCACTCACAAATGCTTACACATCCCACAGTAAGGCAAGGAATTAATTTGACTTTTATAGGTAGGAAAATAAAAGTAAGTAAAAAGCAAGGACAGAGAGTAAAGTGACTTATCCATGACCACACAGCTGCACAACTGCAGCTATGCCAGAGACCTCTGGCCCCAAGCTCTGCTCCCTAAACAAACCCAGAGCTCAGTCTCATTCCTGTGATCCCTCCTGCCTGGCATGGCACAGCCCTGGCTTGAACTCCAACCTTGTAAAATGGAAGTGGGAACTGTAGCTGGTTTCAGCTCATCTCAACAGAATGCTCACCTAAATACAATGAAGCAACCAAGGAACACAGCTTGAGAAGAATTCCACTATAATGCTCTCAAGATACAACATGGAATTCTAGTGGGACCTCTCCAACCTGAAAGCAAACCCAGTCCTGCTGTGGGCTTAGTGTTAAACACTGCCAAGCCCAGGCTTCCTTTCCCCAGCACCTATGTGGCAGCAACTCTCTGGATACCAAACTGGTAGAGCTGGACATCAGAAAAGTCTCAGGGTATTGAAAACTTCATGAAAACTAAGACACAAAGCTGCCTAAGGGAGCTTTTCTCACCCAGGAGAATGGGGATGATGCAGACTAAGCAAAATTTCAGAGTCAGCACACAGCTTTCTCAAAGCAAACTTCCACAAAGTTGACCCAAAAGCTCTCTCATTCCATTCAAATCCACTTCCACTTCTCTCCCACTGTGTTCTACTTTCCTCATGGTCCTTTCTCTACACAGTGAAACACATACTTCAAGATTATCATCTCTCTGAAGTCACAGGCTTAAGCTTCAAATGTCACAGCGACATGCTGGACATCAAAGCAGCAATTAAGACTGTGAATCAGTCAACAGAATCCAGGTGAAGATTAGAGATCAGACTTAAAAGAAATTACTTTGTGTCAGCTGATTTCCAATAACTACATGCATGGTCTTGATACTTAATGCCACAAAGATGACATTCAATTATGCCTTCAACCTGCCAGTCAAACCTCTTGAGGGGAACTTATCAGTGTATAAAAGACCAAGTATCATTTGTAGGGCACATTCACTCTATTTTGCTTAGGGTTAAATAGCCTTCATCACCAGAGCTGCAACAAAAAGTGCTTCACCCCTGCTTTCTTTCTTGTCTTTGAAAGCTTCTTTATGTACTGCTGGTTATTTTCCTTTGTGCCCCAGCTTTCAGAATATCATTAAGCTTTATGCTCCACCATCCATGAAATTAACCACACAATTCTGTAAGTCATAATAAATCATCAAATTGTTCCACAAGGCACTTGCTGAAGATAAAAATAATTCTAAGAACTCTTCTATAAAGTGTAGGAAAAAACCCAACACTCTTTTAACTAAATCCCTGAGCAAACACTACAGGCTGAGAAGGAACAGGATGTCAAGAGTCACATTCTAAGATTAGAAGACTTAGATCTCAGGTGAACTACATCCACTTCAGGAGGAGTTTTGAATCATCACTGCAAATGGCAACAACAGAGAGGAGCTTCAGGAGAGGATTTCCAGCAGCTCTTGCAAACTCATGGAAACCAAAGCTCCCCACACATTTACTAGACTATTTACTGAAACAGCAAATACTTAGGGCAGAACAAGAATGTTAGGAACTTGCACA
This sequence comes from Ammospiza nelsoni, assembly GCF_027579445.1. Lineage (NCBI taxonomy): Eukaryota > Metazoa > Chordata > Aves > Passeriformes > Passerellidae > Ammospiza > Ammospiza nelsoni. The sequence goes on along the minus strand of NC_080652.1, from coordinate 7,496,250 downwards.
CACAAGCCTAAGTTTTATTTGATTTAAAGCTCTCTATCAGAAGTTGGCTGACATGATTCATACCTGAAGCTGTGCTTCACTCTTGGGATCCAAAGGTTTCTTATAGAGCAAGTGTAAATACCCCGAGCTACGATTCTGTTCGTTCTGTTCTTTAGCCTCTTCTACCCCTGCAAATCCCTCCAGCAGGGTTGTCTTCAGAATACTGATATCTCCATGAAGTGACTGCAAAGTGAAAAGATGGGACAAGGTTCAAGGTAACATTTTCTACAGCCATTTCTAGCACAAGGGCTCCTGCAAGCATCTATCTGTCTAAAAGCACAAAGGCAAATGCCAGGTGTTCCCTCTACAGTTCAGGTGTAGAGGTGTAGGAGGAACATCAGGTGAGGAACAGTCACTGCTGGTTCACAGTTTGAAGACAGCCTGCTCACCTCTGTGGTCTCTTTAATTTCCAAGAGGAAGGTGTGAAGATCCTCTGACTCAGTCCTCAGCATCTTCATTTCCTCTGGAGTCCCAACTTGGAAACAGGCTTTGGAAGTCCTGGCCTTCAGCTCCTCCATCTCCTTTTGGAAATGTGCAATCTGCAAGGCCAAGTGGAAGAAAGGGCAGCCACTGAAAACACAGCAGGGACTGGAACAAATGTCTCAGCTCTTGGACCATGCCTCAACCACACCATAAACACTGATCACTTTGCAGCCAATGCAGGAAATTCTTCTTGAACATTAACAGGAAAGAATACTCCATCTTCTCAGCACAATGACTGAAGATGACTGAACAGGACACACAAATAACAACTACAAATCAGGCTGATCATCTTAGGAAAAATTTTCATTCTGATTCCTGAACTACTTACAGACACCATCAGAACACAGCTGAACTGAAGTGTTTGTGTGGCATTATGAAGAAAACTGCTTGAAAATCTTACCTCCTCCCTGATGCCTGCTATGACAGGGTCTGACTCCTTCCACTGGTGGGTCTGTTTCTCTAAAGCTGTGCTGGGGAGTGCTGATTTGCCCTGGGGAAAAAAAAAAAAAAGACAAAACCAAAACAAATATTAAGGATATATCCATTGTAACAGGGAGTTCAGAATATCAAAAAAGGCCTGGTGTTAAACTCCATTCAGACACTCTGGTTATAACAGGTAAAATACAGCTCTCTAAAGACATGCAGAAAACATTATTTAGAACCACAGATTTGCCACTGTTTCAAAATCAGAACTTAGCTAATTCTTTGACCAACATTAGTTCAGTCCAAAGAATTCTAAGCAATTCATGGGCCATGAAAAACATTCACCCTCCAAAGAAACCAGACAAGTTCCTGTTACCTGAGCAGAGCTTGGTTTTGCTGCTGATGGGGTGACTTTGGCTGTCTTCTGTACCAAGGAAGCTGAAGGAGGATTTTGAGCAGGACGTGCCACTGGAATTTAATAAGAACAACAGAAATGGATGAAGTTAAACAAAGCTTGAGGAAACAGGCAGTGATGAGAAACAATCAGCATTATCAAATCCAAAAGCAGTAGTGCTATGGGCCCCAATGCAAGAACACACCTTCCTCAGGTGCCTTTTCACTTCCATTCAACTTCTCTTGTGACTGCTTTGAACTCTGGTCAATGCAGATGGAAGGTAAGGCACTGATTTGTGTGGCTGCCCAGAAACATTCAGAGCACTGAAAATGCCAGAACTTCTGGGTGAACTTCAGCAGCTGAATATAATTATTTCACACATGGCTCTTTGAGAAATAGAGCACAAATGGAAAAAATGCTCAGTTTCAAGACAAAGTGATTCACATCATGATGGTGTGCCAATCAGGAGGGCCTCTGGAGCAGGAAAAGCAGCAGGAAAAAATAAGCAAAAAGCCAAACGAAGCTCCCTGTGTCCTAAAACTTTTATAATGTTTTTCATAATGCTTTATTCCCAACAATAGGTATCAGACTCCTACCTGTGGCAGGCACAGGGGATGAAGTTTTCAGTGGTGTGGCAGGAGGGGCTGCAACAGGCATGGATTGGCTCAAAGAACCTCCAGGAGCAGTTTTGGAACTGGTTGAGAAGGAAAACATTGTGGAGGTGCTTTGCCCACTGCTGCTGGTGGGAGAAGAGGTGTCTACAGCACTGAACCTGCAACAGAATGAATAAATGAGTGAGTGAATTAATGAATAAATGAATGAGCACCCCCTGGGATCAGAACCACTCAAGCTGCAGATACAAAATCATGACTGTAACTTGTGGGATAGTGGGAAGGAGCCATTCAGGATAATTTCTGAATACATGGAACCACAGAGACTTCTATCTTAGATCCTCCCGTGAGCAAAAGCTAAATGCCAGCAAAAAATACTACCCTGCTTCAAATGCACCTCATAATTTTGTTCCAGCTATAGCAAATCTGAGCTGACCTTCACTGCACATCTCAGAGTAAGGCTCAAACAGAAATTCTATAGGAAAATATGAATTTCTGCTCATTTGCAAACTCAGCTCCTCAAGACAGCCAATTTAAATATTCAGCCAATTCACTGGTGTATCATTTGCTTTATACACAAAATATAAAAAGCCCTAAGAGCTCCCATCAGATTCTGGTGTAGTAAAGATTTTTCTAATTCAAAAAGAATCATTTAAACCATCAGAAATTTCTTTATGATGCATTTACATGAAAGTTCTTCTCCTTAAAAAGCAGCTCCAATTAACATAGCTCTGTGTTTTAAGCCACTTTTTCTAAAAATAAAGAGCAAGTCTCAGGAGTTGGAGGGAAGAGTGAGTATATGACATCTGAGAACACTCAAATCCATTTTACATGGCTTCTAATCAATATTAGTTTTGTTTTTTTTTTCCAGTCAGTGTGAACAAGCTTTGAAGATTCCAGATCCTGTGCTCAGTGAGCAAGTGTCCATTTAAGAATACAACCAAAAGGTCTGGCACCTTCTCTGCTGAACACAGAGTGGCAAAGCAATCCATCAGCTGTGGCTCCAGCTTCCTCTCAGGCTGGGGTAAGGAACCTTCAATAAACTGTCAGAGAAATTTGTACTATCACCACCCCACTCAAACAATTCCAGACAGAAGAGATTTCCCAGCAGTCCTCAGTCACGATTTGCATCAAACCAAGGCATGGAATCACTGTTTGATGCCTATGAAACAAAGATATAAAACCCCCCTAAGTCTCTGGCAATTTATCAGTCTAAATTTTTGGCACTGTCCCTTGACTAGTACACATGAACAAAATCTCTGCCATGGGAAGCACTGAGGGTTTCCACAGCCACAACACTCTTGGATAAAGAGGGGCTTCCTCAGTGCTTTCCTGGGAATGTGGGGAACTGCTGTCAGGGCAAAAAGCCAGACACCATCTTCAGAACTACCATATATTATCCATGCCTGCTGCAATTTAACATGTATCCAGCCCCTGCATTCAGTGCTGAATCTATTTACTTCTCATTGAGGTTCACTTTGACTGAAGAAGCTGAAGGTGCAAAAGATGACTTCTGTGCAGCAGGTGCTGTGGAGAGCAGTGGCCCAGGTGAGCTGTCTGCAGCTGGTTTAAAGTTCATGGAGCCAAAAGGAAAAGAGGTGGCAGGAGCTGCTGTAGTGCTGCCTGCAGAAGCAGGAGTCATGGATGCCTTGGAAGAAGCAGAGGAGAAGGAGAATGTTGCTAGTCCAGTCAGAGAAGGAGTCTGGCCTTGCTTGGAGGCATCAGTGGCAAAGGAATATGGTGGAGGATCACTGCCTGTGGAGCCAGGAGCCTTCACAGCTGGGGGCATGAAGGAAAAAACAGCTGCTCCACTCCCTGCTGGAGGCTGACTTGAGGTGGGCACAGTGGGAGCAGCAGCTGGGGCTGTGTCAGGCTTCAGAGAAGTTGGAGTTGTGGTTGGACTCGTGGCAGCACTCCCTGCAGGAACACAAATGGGAAAGGAGGAGGCTCATGGGGCTGCACTGAGTCATGGCAGAAGGTATTGCAAGGCTAAATCTGTTTGATATGGACAGCTCAGCACTGCTCCTCTCATTGGACAGTGAGGAAGAGAGATGGCAGAGCTGGGCTGGCAGTTCCCAATCCCAGCAAGTGATACAGAAACTGTACAAAGTCATGATCAATACAACAATCTGTTCAGATTAATGTTGTCTGCAGTTTCCTGTGAAAAAGCTTCACCTTCCTCCATTGATTTTGATGAGGTTCCTGCCATCTCAAATAAAATAAGCAGTAAGCATTCAAGTTAGCCAGCACTGCAGGAAGGCAGGCTGCCAAAAAGCAGCTTTCTGGCTGGGAAAGGAGAAGCAAATTTGGGCACAGGGGAGAAAATGGTGCATTTGCAATTATTTCTCTATGAATGCAGACAAGCAAAACAATCATCTTACCTGCCTACATCATACCACACAGCAACACATCTATAACTCAAACAAAACTACTCCCATTCACCTGCTGACACAATTTTCACAGTGCTGAGGAAAGCTTTAAATAGAATTTAAAAATAATTTTATTTAAATAGGATTTTTCTGCAGTCAAACACCTTAGTTCATATCATGACCTCCTGTGGCAAAACTATGGAGGAAAACCATCATCTCTCTGAAGTGTGCAGGCCATGTTCAGAGCTGGGCAAAGAGCCTCCTAAAACTGGTCTGGCCCTATTCTGCAAAATAGGGAAATTGCAGAAGAGATTGCACAGGGAAATCTAAATGCACAGCCTGTAAAGTGCTTGAGATCCCACAAACAAACTCCATGATCCTAGAGGTCTTTTCCAAACCAAATGATTCTGTGATTTGGTGAACAGGACTTGGTAATTTCATACTCATGCACCAAAGACAGAACAGTCCTGGAAGCTCAAAACACCCAAGAACTGCTCCCCATTATCATTATAAAGAAATAATATGTTTTCTGTCACCACATGTATCTGACTACTGAACTGACAAAGATCAGTATGACAAAGATCCACAAATCCCAGTGCTCCCCTGAGCCCTGGAGCACTCACCTGCTGCCTTTGGGACTCTCTCCCCTGCCACCTGCAGTGGCTCTGGGGTCACAATAAGTGACTTGACTCCTGGGTTTTGGTTGATCATGTGAAATGGGCAAAGCACACCATCCGTAGAGAGCAGGATCAGAACTGGAGCTGGAGCAAGGATCTTCTCATCACCTGCCAGAGACCACACATGTAAGTCCTGCAGTCAAAGCTTCCTATTCTGTTCCTGCTGGAATTGCCTCCTTCAATATTTCTTACATTTCTACCTTCTTGCTTTCATTTGCATTTTTGTTCCCTTGCTTCTCTGTCAGTGCTCAGATCTCTTCCTTTATCCTTTTGTATTCCTTTGTGTTTCTGACTTCATGTTTCATAAAAGAGTTGTTTGACAATTGAATGTCATCTCCTGAATGACAAAGCCCAACTTTCACCCATCAATTCCTGTGCCAAGCTTTTTCAGATTTTGAAGCAGTCATTTTTCCTCACTGATACTCTGCTCCCTCCTTCAATTCCTCTCAGCAATCCCCACATTCCATTGGGCCCTCCTCATTAACATTCATATGCATAAACTACAAAATGGAATTGCTACAGAGGAAGCTTTTTAACTTTAAAGAAAGCAAACATCAAACAAATATCCTCGTGATCTGAACCACTGACATAAAATACTTGTGTTTTATGCAGCTGCTTTGTGAGTCTGCTTCAGTACAAAAATTCTCAGAACAGTTAAAGGCTCCAGAACACTCTCTGTCTTTCTCAAATCCTGTAATAGTTTAACTGTGCCTAATTACATGCAAAAAACCAAACCCAACACATACAGAGTGTAGGAAAAATCTGCTATAATCATGGTGCTTTGTTTGTCAGGCACAGTGAACAGCCATTTTTCTTTACTATTGGTTCTTCAGGAAAACCATGCTAGGGAAGGGCTGTTTGCATTTGGGAACAAGCTCCAGGACAAATCAGGTTTCTCTGCAACCTAAACTTGCTGTGAACTGCAAAGCCAATTAATGTGTAGCCAAACTCTTGTGTCAGAACACAGAAAATGTATTAGCACAGAGCTTCTCCAAAAACCTTTTTAAAAACTCTGAGGCAGCATAACACAGGCTTTAAAAAATCTGTCCTGACAGATTTCTTAATCCAGTAACTGTATAGATTAACAGAGAAAAGGCTTCAAATTCAATTTGGCATTCAACTACAAATGTTTGACCTCAATTCCCTACTGCAGGTTTTTTTTCAGGTAAAGGTCTCAGTTAACTGGCACCCTCCTGCGCTCTTCAGGAACTCCTGACTGCAGTACCTTCCACTCTGCCTGAAGGCATCTCTATTTCCATCTGTCTCTGGCCTTCAAGGCAGAATTCTCAGAATTCACTGAGATGCAACACAATAGCTCAGATGTAGCTTCAGACTTTGACAAAATGCTTTGAAGGGCCTTCAGGCAGCACAGAAGGTACAGCAATAATGCAGCTGAGATGTGGAGCACAGCAGGGTTCAGGCAGTACAGACCTGAGCTTTAATGCAGAATTAAAACCTACGCATTCACCTCAGCAATCTTTGCTCTTTCTGGCTTTGAAACCAACCCACTTTTCCTTTAGATCCATGCAAATGTACTTGATACAAAACAGTTCTGCAAAAGGACATAAGTGACAAGAATAAAAAACACCTCATGGGCAGCCTGAAATCCCCAGTGTTGGAACACAACTCCTTTAAACTCACTAAAATGTCAGTTCTGGGGACAGATGTAACTCAGGAGCTTTGTTTGTCATGTCTGTTGGTGTCATATCGCAGGATGCTGAAAGCTCCAGGAAAAAAATGAATTTAACACTTCACCCCTGAATCCTTACACAGAAGTGAAGCCACGTGCTGTGGGTTTGGAATTAAAACAGCAGGAGATGTGTTGGTCTGCCTTTCAGAATGATCTCCCAGAACTCTGAGCACAAGGCTGCCCCTCAAGAACATCAAATATACTGAGATTTTTGGACTACCCCACAAGAAAGACAAACAAGACTTACTGATCACAATGGGCATGTTACTGGTGTAGTCCACAGCAACACCAACAGGCAGAGTGTCATCACTTTTATCTGTCAGAGGAAGTTCTGCTCTGCTTGAGTCCTCCAAAACCCACGATTCCCAGTTCTGCAAAAAGTAAAATTATTGCTACATCAGCTACTGCTTTCCTGTGACCAGCCTTCTTCAGCACTCCAGCCTACAACAGCTGAAACACCAGCTAGAGAGTAACTACTTAAATTTGTCAGATTAACAAATGCCAGAAAGATCAGGGTCCTTCACAGATTTCTGTGTGACTTCTCATGTATCACTGCATGTCAGAGGTCAGACATTTTTAATGCTTAACTTCAACTGATGACCCCACATCAATCACTTTATTATAGTGAGTTTGATCAAATTTTGCAAATAACAAAAAATAGACTTCTGGAACTTGATTCACAACACACATCTCTTGTTCACCTAAGAGTTATCTTCAGATTATGTACAATTTAGAAGCTTGTTTAGTTTTGGGATGTCTTAAAAAAATCATCATCTCATGGTATTCCAGGTCTTATACAGGTTATACCTGGGGAAAGAAAATGCATGTTTGCACAGATGCAACACAAAATACATTCCAAAATGGAGTAAAAATATTACCTGATCCCCCTGCCTGGCAAGAATGCTGACTTCTGTGGAAGCTGCTGAAGCTGCCAGAACTAGATCCCTGTAAGCATGGACACAAACAGGTTAAAACTAACATAACAGTCCACTGCAAGGTCAACAAAAAGGAGGAACACAATCTATGCAGAAGCACTGATGACTCAGACATGCATACCAAGGGAAGGACTTTGCCATGATTCCTGCCACTCACCATTCCTCCACAAAATTGAGGAAGTAATGATGTTGTCTCTCAGTGCAGCTCGTGTAGCACGGTTCCATGAAATTCACAAACTTCTCTGGTCGCTTCTCTTCCTTTTTCTGTAGGATCAACATTGATAATTTATCCTTCAATGCACCAACCAAGTGATCTCCCTTAAACTTGACAGTATCAGGGCACACCAATAACATCACAATTGGATCTCAGCAGAGAATAATTTACTCATTGATTTTCAGGTGGATCCTACTTCCTCCACTTAATCCCCCAACCTCAATCCCATGATTTACAGCACTACTAAACTCAAATTCTGTGTGGTGCCAACATCAACAATAAAAGTAACTCTCCATTGTCATGAAGAAGTCAGGAACAAGCAACAGACACTATTGTCATTGTGACTGCTGGCACTTACAGGCAATATGGCTATGACCACTTGTGGAGACATCTCCAGTGTCCCATCAGCCTCTGCATACACAATGGCAAAGACATAGGTGCCAATCCAAAGCACATCCAAAACTGAAAGAGAAAGCAAATACCTCAGCCAGAAACACTTTATAGTTAATATTTCCTTGTTGATTTTAACTGTGCACAGCACACAAAAGGAAATAACAAGCAAATGGCAACTAAACTCCTAAACTACCAAGCTTAAGAATCACAGAAAATCACACTGTAATTTCATAATCATTGCTATACAGGTGCTATAACTAAAGACAATAGGGGGAACAATGAGTAAAATACTTTGGAAGAGAAAACAAGTTAAAAAGTAATAAAAAGATGCACCTTTAACAGGATTGTCCGAGTCATAAAAGGGAGGACAAGGAATTACTTTCTTCTCCTGCAGATTCTGCAAATAAAACAACTCTTAAATATACAGAAAAGGCAATGAACAAATCCAATTGCAAGTTTTGCAGAAAGCCCAGAAAACTGGTTTAAAACTCACCCATTCTTTAACAATCATGGGCCACTCTGAAATCATGACTTCAGTGACCAGTGCAAACCTTAAACTAAACCAAGTATTGGCCTAAGACACTTGAATATTACTGAAGCACTTGGGTAGCATCACATGGCTCACACCATGTGCCACCTAACCAGATTCTGGAGTTTGTGATACAAAAACCAATCTACCAACCAAAGAAAGACCAACCAACAACCCAAACATATTTTAAACTCCTGAAATCATAAGGCCTTAACACCACCAATACTCACAGGCAGATATTGCACCACAGTGCCATTTTGCCTCCCTGCAGCCAGTTGTTTTCCCTTTGGGCTCCAACACACTAGGCAAAAAAAGAGAAAATTTCATTAGCCCTGAGGAACTGGAGATGCCCCACAAAAAGAGGGCAAATAAATTAAAACTGCTATTTTTTTAACTGAAAGAAAAAAAATAATCTGAATCAAACAAGGCATCATCCAGTCACAGAGAAGGCAGGACTATACAGGTCAAAGCCCAACAGGTGATGATGCTTATTTGCATGTTTTCCTGGAAATGAGTCAAGCCTGAGATAGCACAAACCACAGGTGGGCACGTTTGGTAACTCACAAGACTCAGCTGCTGCAATCAACTGGGAAAGAGTAATTCCACTGCAACACATTTTCTGAGTCTCACTGAGTTTAAACCCTTCCTTTTTGAGAAGAATTTTAAGAAACCTCCTCCTGAGGCAAACAACCTGTGTTTATACACCTCTCAATCAATGTCTCCTCTTTAATGTTCAAGATTCTGAGTGCCCTCCAAGGCTGCCACTCACCAGATGTGACAGCAGCAGAGGATGGGAGTGTGGCATAGACCTTCACAGAGTCTGTGACCTGCAGCACGGAGATGCTGCCATCGGACAGACAGACGGCCACCATGGTGGGACTGGCAGGGTTCCACTTCAGGTCATTGACCATGGCTGCACCTCCTGAGTCCTTGGCCAGTTTGTGACAAGCAAATGCATGTTTCTGCTGTTTTGCCTTTTGGGGAAGACAAATACACAGGACAGTCAAAGTGGAGCACAAAACCAAACTCTCCTGAAGCCACAGCTCAAAGCAGTTTTGACTTATAAGTCTATAAATTAATGATAAAAACAAGCAGATTTTGAGAAACTCCTGTACAAGACAACCCTCAGAGAGACAGAAAATCCCACCCCAGCTACACCTCTCCTCTGCTGCATTCTGAAAAAAAAAATCCAAGCCCCAAACCAAAGGCAAACCCACTTGGCATAGGCTGTACCTGATTTAGGAATGTGCGGACATCAAAAAAGCTGATGAAGGACCCAACCTCACTGGACATCATACAGACAGACAGGGTGAGATTGTCACAGCTCAGAGCCAGGTGCTGCATAGGAAACTTCATGGGAACCAGAGTACTCTGAATACTCTCCACTTGAAACACAAAAGGAAAGGAAGATGGAATGAAGGGGACAAATTTAAATAGCAGGAATTGTTCTTGTAAAATGAGACAACAAATTTATGCAATAATCTTCAGTCCTATGAACAGCAGTTATTAAAAGTAACATGTAGAAAAACTGAATGAAAGCAAATCCCTTGATCTGTATCAATACAATCTTGAGAGATGCCAAATTTCTAAAAAAAGAAAATGCCACCTTACTTCCTCAGTAACCTGAGTAATAATAAGTGGAAAGATTTTTGGCTTTATTCATGTATGTAGAGAATGGAACAGTTACTAAGGAGAATGAAAACCATTCTGCACTCAGGTGGTGGAACAGTGGTTGCTTCTCCTCTCCTGGACAGTAATTTAGCCAGAGTGGGTAACTCAGTGTGAAAGCTGCCTCAGTGTGTCCCTCAAATCTCACACATCCCTGACACATGCACAGGCTCACAGCTCAAAGAATGGCTACCAACCATTGTTCCTGCCTTCCTACACAAGAAAATGTGGCAATTCAAATGCCTGACAGAGAATGGCAAGGACTGTAACATGTATCAGAAACCAAGAGTTCCATGTCATAAACCCCTACAAACCTGTCTCTGCCAAACCCGTGAGATTTAAGTGTGTCTTACCGTGAGATTTAAGTGTGTCTTACCAATTTTATTGGGATCTTCTCCTGGCTGTTTCTGCATGAGAAGATCTCTGGTGTGGAAGATCTGCAGGCTGGTCCCTCCTCCAGCAAAGACCAGCCCATATTTGTTGGACACTGCGAGGAGGCTGGAGCGCTCTTTGGGGAGGTCATCAGGAGAATCAAAGATGCGAACCTTCTTCAGTGCTCTGAACTGAAAATCCTGTTTGGGAGAGTTGGGAAGAGGCTGCTCACATGCTGCCCAAGAGGAACAATTTGCTTTGGCTTCTCTATCCTGCACACCCAGGCAGGCTCTGGCCACTCCATCACATTTTCTGTCTCATCCATAAAAGACTGAGATCACACCACTTTTTTTTTTTTCCCATTGGTTAAATCTTTCTTGTACCCAGTGCTTGTGTTCATAAAATCTGCCTGGGATATCTGACCTTCTCAGGAGCACACCAAAACCAGCCAAGGGATACAAAGAGAAAGGAATAAAGAAAAGATGGGACAGGACTGAACAAAACTTGCTGCTACAGGTACACATTTGCCAGCCTACATGCCAGTAACTCCAGTCAAGCACCTGAGTTATTCCCAAATAACTGCCACTAAATAAGGACATTCCTGCAATCTGAGGAGGATGTAGGAACTCAGAAGCTTCTGCAAAGCAAACAGCCCAACCACCCTGTCTGTGAGGGCAGAAGGCATCTGCATAAAGATCCATAATCACCCCAGGAATCTGTTCCCCCATGTCCCTTCTCACAGTAACACTGGGTGACACAGGATGGGCTAGGCTGGCTCCACACAGCAACACTCCAGCTCACACTGCCCCACAGCCACACATTCCCAAACCACGAGATCCCAGCACAAGGCATGCTGACAGAAGGACTTAGAAACATATCACTCTTCTTCCAAAACAAGGTTCCTCCAACTCTCCTTCATCCCTGAAACTGCTCAAGAACGAGGCTTGGAGCAACCTGGTCTGCTGGAAGGCGTCCCTGCCCATGGCAGGGTTTATTAGGATTCCTTCCAACCCAAACCATTCTGTGATTTCCTCCCCAGGCATTAAACACCCCTCTACACCAAGGCCATGCCAGCCTTCACTTTTCCACCCCACAGGCTTGTACCACGGTATACCAGAGAGTCCCCAAATATTTGGAAGTCCTCAAGATTGCCCAGAAAGGCTGCGGAGTGTTCCTCACTGGAGATATTCCCGACCCGTTTGGACACAATCCTGTGCTGTGTGCTCTGGGACGAACCAGTCAGAGCAGGGAGGTTTGCCCAGATGACCACTGTGGTCCCTTCCAGCCTGACCCATCCTGCGGTTCTGTTTCACAAACACTGCAAGGATGTCTCAAACAGCCCCGCCATATCCCAAGCCGACCCTCCCGGTTTGTCAGCCCCACGGTCCCAACCAAGCCTCCCCCATAACCCATCACCGCTCGCAGCCCAGGCCGAGCCTTCTCCAAGCCCCGCTCCCCTCCGGCTCCAAGCCAAGGCCCCCCGGCCCGAGTGAAACAGCCTGTTCCCCCGTCGGGCTGCCCCCACAGCCCCGCTCTCCCCGTGCCTCACCTTCATCTCCCGCTCGGGGATCACGTCCATGTCGTCCCCCATGGCGGCCCCGCGGCCGCGGTCCCGCCGCCCGCGCTCCGCCGGGAGAGCCCCGCGCCGCTTCCGCTTCCGCCGGGGCCGCTCTGGCCGCGGCTCTCGCTGCTCCGGGTCCTCCCAGCGGCTCCTCCCCTACAGCAGCTGGGTTTAATAAACCCTCTTTGCACAGAGTCAGATTGGAAAATAACTATGAACCATCGAGTCTAATCTGTGACCGATCACCACCTGTCACCCACATCACTGAGTGTCGTTCCTTAAACACCTCCAGGGACCGTGACTCCAGCACCCCTCTCGCAGCCCATTCCGATATCTGATCGCCCTTTCTGTGAAGAAATTCCTCCCAGTGTCCAACCTAAACCCCCCTGGCGCAGCTTAAGGCTGTGTGCTCTAACCCTCCACACGTTCTGAGGCGCTGAGAGCTGCGCGATGCCCGTGCCTCGCTCCATCCTGAGGGGACAGACCCCGCTGACAGCGGGGATGGGCTCCGGCAGAACCAGGGTTAGGCTCCGGCCGAACCGGGGTTAGGCTCCGGCTGTCCCTGCCGAGCCACGGTGGAGCCTGGCAGGCGGCTGCTCCACCCCGGCCACCAGCCCTTGGTGAGCTGCTTTGATGCTTTTCCCGTATCAGTATTGCTGAAGGGCTAAGGAATAACAGACTCCCGAGTCGGAAGGAACGCTCAAGGATAAATTGAGCATCCTGACCCTGCACAGGCCAACCCCAGAGTCCCACCATGTCCCTGAGACCCATGTCCAAACATCCTGCAGCTCTGGCAGCCTTGGGGCCGTGCCTGTTCCCTGGGGAGCCTGGGCAGTGCCCAGCATTCTCTGGGGAAGAAGAACCTTTTCCTAATTCCAACCTAACCCTACCCTGACTCAGTTTCGTGCCTTTCCATCAGCTAAAATCCTGCTCCCTTGGCGTGGGCTGCAGTGGGAGCACAGGGATGCTCTGGGTCAGCTCCAGTGCGGGGTGGCTGAGCTGCAAACACAGCAGCTCTGTGAGCTGGAGGAGCCTTATTGTGCTCCAGGACCATGCAAAAGCAGAAGATGGGGCCTTAATCATGCCAGGTCCCCAATTTCTTTACTTGTTCAAGTTTTCAGGGGTTCAGCTCCCAACCAGACAGAATGCCAGCACTCAGCCCTATGGGAACATCTTGAGAAGGGCTGTTTCCAGCTCTAGCAGGTCATTCTCTTTTCCAGGACCAAAAAGGACAAGGATTGCCACAGAGACAAGCAATGATGGCTTTGGGCAGTGACCTGAACTGCAGCAAACCACATCCAAGTTTCCCTCGTGTAATATGCTTCCTTTATTTCCTAAGTGAACAACAGCTCCAACACATAGCCAAGAAAAGCAGGTGCATTCCCAGAGGCTACCAGGCAGAAGAAAGCAGACATGGGGCTGTGATCTCAGGGAAATTCTGTCCTTTTGAGAAACATGTGAAAAAAGTGCACACAGTAATTCCCTGGGAAACGTGGTCTCCCCTTTAGATAATTCACATCAGACAAGAACCTTGGGCAATGGCTTCCAGAGCAGAGAGAATAATAAAAAAACCCTTCCTTCAAGAGAAGCATTGCAAGTGTCTGCTCTCAATAAACAAGTTATTCCTTAAAACAAGCACTGGCACCTGCTTCTTTTCAGTAAGTCAGAAAAAAGCGCCAACTTTCAGGAGGTGGCCTCTGTATTTCATCCCACAAACTCCATGGCTTTCAGTCAGTTATTACAGATAAAAATCAGATCAAGACAGTCCAAACCTATCTCCACGATCTGTTTAAGAGTTTATATTAACAGACTTGGAAACCAGCTCTCTTAATCTTCAACCAGTCATATAGACCAAACTTCAGAGGAGATAACAGTAAACACTGACACACTGTGTAGCTTTAAAAGATTTATTTTCAGTCCCTGAAGTAGACTGGTGCTGCTTTTGCTCATAATTTTTCTCTCTGTTACAGTTTTGGTTTTCACACAAACAGTAGTGAGAATGTTTTTGTTGGTTTTTTAAATTATTTAAAAGTGCAGCCTTTGGCAGGAACAATCAGCCTAGTAGAGTTAATCATCTGTATTTCCTTTAAAAAATGTACTTACTAAACCATGATTTAAAAAAGTTAAAAGCTGTCAAGAGCATTTAAGAAAAGAGGAGGGAAAGGCCAAAGAGCAAACACCTGAATTCCAGAAATTGTGTATGGAACAAGAATCACCACAGTACCCAGAGCATGGATAGCACAGTCCCAGCTCATATTCCATATTTACAGCCCTTCTTATTTTGCAGATTTGACAGCTTATCCATCAGGGAAATGGATAATCCCAGGGGACCAGGCTGAAACACGTACAGGGAGGTCTGCAAAAATCAGAGGGACAGAGCAGCTGCCTGAGGACAGATCCTCATCTGCAGCTGCTCTGGCCAGGCTCAGTTTGGTCACTCAGCTTCCTTTCACCTGGAGGTTTCACTTGCCCCAGGAATCCTGTGGGGCTGCAAAGGCATCACAGCTTGGTTCTGGACTCCATGGATGGGACAGACAACCACCTGCCCAGAGGTTACACTCCTGGTCGGGCCCAAGTGGTGATTTATCAGGAAGGGGCTCCCCAAGGTGGCATTAACCATCCTCACTTGCAGTTGGACCCCGAGATCTGCCTGCAGGATGAGCCCCCAGAGCAGACAGAAACTGTCCCCACTCCAACAGGCTGTGCAGGCAGATCTCTGTGTCCAAGCACATTCCCCATAGGATCAGGCAGATGTGGGAGGCTGATTTGCATTTTGGGGAGGTCAGGAGGGGAAGAACTAAGTCCAAAGTAGGAACAGGAGGATGCCGCAGAGAAGGCACTTATTTCTTTGCACCCATGAAGCTGCTCTCAGGGGCTTTTTCCACATCTGGCAGCAAGGACCATCAGGAACCTGTCGTGACAAGCACAGCTCTGAATCCATAGGCTGGGAACAAAGTAGCTCCTCGTCTGAGAAATGCAGGAAGGGCAGAGGAAAGAGTAAAATCACAGGATATTTTTTGTTCTTTTTGGTCTCACATTACACTTGGTGCTACGGCTTCTGTCTAACAGATCGAGTGTGCTAAGGGATGCAGCAGAAAGACACGAGCGGGAGGGGCTCCAGCTTCCCTTGCTGTTCCTCTAAGGCAGGTTAGTTGAAAACTAGGACTGTCCACAATAAAGAGTAACAAAGCACAGGTAACCTCTGTTACAGACCAGCAAAGCAAACAGTGCCCATTTTACAGCCTGTCCTCTTCAAGGGAGGCTGGCTATGTCTCTCTCTGGAGGGGGACCAGAAGGTTTTCGGCTGCTTTCATTGGCTTTTCCTTCAAACAGCATGACCCTGCAAAACACAACAGATATTGCCAATTTTAAAAAAGCAAATGTATATTTATCCATCATTGGGGGTGTCATTCTCTGCTGAAAAAGAGCATCTGGCTCCCCTACAAAGAGCACTCAGATAATTAACAAAGCAGGGAAAGCCAACAGAGGGCAGTGCTGCCAGGCTGGGTTTTCCAGCAGCTACCAGGAGTGGGTTCCCTAAGTCTCTGCCGGTTTTCCTCTCAGAGCCCAGGGGATTAGCACATTTTATTTAGACAGCCACTTCCGAAATCCCCTGGGCACACACTGCATGCCAAGTGCTCCTGATGCGTAAAAGCAAATACCACTCCTGGCCCACCTTGCACATAACCACACAACAGAGCATTCAGAAGCCAACACTGAGCAAGCAATTACAGCCCGGGGAGAGAGCAAAAACAAGGAGCAAGGCACTGGCTGTAGGAATCTCAAGCATTTTGAAACCACTAGCACTGTCTTTGTCCCTGAGGACTGCAGCTACGCTGGGAATGCCAGCTGCCTCGATGGATCAAAGGGCTGCACTGCTCTTAGGATGAGTTTTACATTTCTGCTCCTGCTCTACAGGGTCCAACAGACAATGGGGTGTCTGTTAGCAAGAGAAGGGACCTGTTTGTGAAAGCTGCTGCAGTTGGGAGGAGGGATGGGAGATACAGGACACGCTGCAGGCTGTCTGATTCTGTGGAGAAAAAGGAGGAGCAGGGATGTCAGAAGTCTGTGTCTGCCTGGAAGAGGAGCATCACAACAGAGACACAGCACACAGTGGGGAGAATCTGCCAGCAAACATGTCCCAGCTTAGAGAAACCACATGAGAAGTGGATGCAAGATTCTTCCTCCCAACCTGCCCGGAAAGCTGGCTGTGTTTCTAAAGCTGCCTTCAAAAAGGGGTAAGGAGGATGGAGAGGATCAGCTCCTATTCATGGCAGTTTCAGACACAAAAGCAAGGCCAGCCTCTGAGCTGTGAAAGGAAATGCCAGGCTTCAATGGGATGGAGATGGAGCCAAGCAAGTGTTTGGAAGCCATTTGTTAGAGCAGCACTTTCAGAGCCCTGTTGAGAGGGCAGAGGGGGCCGTGGGAGGCTAGTGCTGGCAGCCTGTATCACAGAACACCTCTCCCAGCACAAGCCAGCTGTTTTAAGCATGTGCCCCATCTCCATCTCTGCCCATCCCTCCAAGATCAGGCAGGGACAGAGCATCCTGCGGGATACAGGGTGCTCCATCATTCACTCAGGTCCTGCCACCATCCACAGGGGAAGTCTGTGTCCCCAAAGCCAGCAGGATCCTCAAGGAGGAGATGGGAAGCAGTCCTGCAGCGCTGAATGCCTGCACACCCTCGGGCAGGGAGGGGGATGGCTCCCATGGAGCACGTGGGAGGAAGCCTGGTGCTAACACACAGCAGGCAGCTCTGCTGGGAGCACTCACCACTGCTCAGCTTGTACATCCTCCATGGCACCCTGCAGACTGCCCTGCACAAGGATCCTTGTGTCCCTCCATGAACACTGAGCGTGCACAGCTCCAGCTCCACCACACAGAACAGCCTGTGCTTCCCAGCTGCCCCCAGAGCAGCTCAGGTGCTGCTGCTCTCCCCAGCTCCATCCTGGACACTCACAGTTTGAGCACAGCAGAGCGCTTCCCAAGCATCAAGTTGACAAAGTCCTGGTAGGAGATGGTGTCGCTGACCCCTCCAGTCACCTCAGAGATCATCCTCTTCAGCTCTAGGTGGGTCTTCGGAGCCCCCAGCTTCTCCATCATCCTTTTGACAGACATCAAATCTGCAAGAGCAATCACTGCTGTCAAGGGGTGACCCCACAGACCAACCCTAGGGACAGAGCCATGAGTTCCCCACCTGAGACCACCTCACCCTGTGGCTGACACTAAAAGTCCTCCAGCACAGCTCACTGCCACTCTGCCCAGTACAAAGCATCGCTTCCCACTTGTGCAGCTCAGTATAAAAGTACCACACACTCAGAGAAGAGGGACAACTGCAAGTGCTCCAGGGACACTTGGGGACAGTGCTCTCTAGCTCGGATTGTGGTGCCAAGAATCACAAGGATGGGGAGGAGGGAAGCACCACTGGGGTTAAAGCTGGAGACAAACAAGCAGTGGGGAGCAGACGCCCCTGCCCATCTCCACAGGCCATTTCCTCCCATTGCACTGCTGCCTGCTGAGACCTGCGGGCCCCTTCCCTCCCGGAAGCCTCAGTCAGGCCTCTCCAGCTCCACACAGGCTGCACTTCAGCTGCAACACTTGTGGAGGAGGGGAACAAGGCAGCTGCCTCCTGGAAGGGCACAGTGCACAAGTGATTACACTTCAGTGTCAGCTCCAGGCCTGCAGGAGGCTGGAACTTTATGTAACTGGTGCTTTCTGAGCCCAAAGCAGGGCTGCTCAGCTGAGCCAGACTCACACCCAAGGCCTTGGCTTCCCTCTGCTCCCTTCCTTGCAAAGCAAAGAGCTTCTCTGCACCAGAGAATTGCTCGTGGATTTATACAGCTCCTGCCTCAAGCCAGGCAAGCCCTAGGATTGTCCAAGTCCTGCAGCTTCCCAGCTCTGAATTCCCAGCTTTGCAGCAGAGGATTGAGTAGAAGGCCTCAGTGGAGAAAAAGGGAGAAGAAAAAAAAAAGCATTTGGAGCAGAAAGAAGTGGAGGAGATCAACAGAACTTCATGAGAACAGCACTGAGAAGAGCTTAGATCTTGAAATAGGCAAGGAGAGACTGAGGAAGCTGAGAGGCAGGGGCTGGAGAGCCAAGGAAGCCCCTGGCTGACAATCAAGGTCCAAGCAAGGCTGGACATAGGAAAAGCCCACAAGTTTTCCTCCTCAACACCATGATGCAGAAGGAAGCAGCAGATCCAGCAGCAGACAGGCTGTGGCTCTTCCAGTCCAGCATCCCTCAGAATCACTCACCAATTTCACCTTGGTTGTTAAGGTCAAACTCCATGTATTTCTCTGGAAAAGACACAGAATTAAGTTAGCAGGACTCTAGAGCAGGGGGGTGTGCAGGGCTTTGGAGCACTGCCTGCTTACAGCCCTGAAATAAAGCATTTGGTGATAAGATTGATATACTGCTGAATGCAAAGTTCAGAGGGGGAGACCATCTCAAGGCCTGGTTTTAGCACCCTTATCTCAACTCTAGGGCTCTAGAGTTTAGGTTCTCTTTAATTGTGGCTGCTTTTCATTTAAGCTGAAGGAAAACACTGGCATGAGAACAAGGTATCAGCTGGCTATGAACAGCGTTAAAAGGTTTCCAGCCAGAAAAACAAAGCTCTGGAACAGGCTCCCAGAAGGAGTAGCAAGGAAAACAAACCCCTGAGCACTGCAGAGATGAAGCTTGATCGGATTAGGAGGGGGATTAAATGACGCAGTTGCCTGCAGTAATGAGGGACAGACTCCACAGTGCTCCCATCACTGTGCTCCCTCCCAGAGCAGCACCTGCCAGCTGAGATGCTCAAGGACCACATCAAGAGGGTGAAGCCAAGAACATGCCTGGGCACAGTGATGCTGGAGCAGGTTGTTTGCCCTTCCAGCCTGCTGTCAAACACTGCTGACTCGAGCAAATCCAGCATTGTCAGGGAGAGGCAGAGCCTGCTCCAGAAGGTCTGGTTAGCTTTGCAGGACAAAAACTTGCATGCTGCAACAGGCAGAGCACTGATTTGAGTTAGAAAATTCAGGAATTCAGTCCTGTGCAGTTTCTGCCCTTTGAAGTGGCACACCTGAGCTTCCTACACACCCCTCACCCCTTGATAGCTGTTCCCCATTTAGACTTTAAGCTCTTCAGGCAAGGATTTGTCTGTCTTACAGACCATACAGCTCCCAGCACCACAGGAGGCCCCCATCACCTCAGCTCCACTAAATGGAAAGAGCAAGATGCCTGCTGGCACCATCCATCCATGCTGAGCTGGAGAAACCACCCTGCAGTGAGCACTCGCTCCCCACACCAGCCTTGGAGGACTCAAATTAACCAAGGCTTCCAGGCTGCTCCTTTTCCCCAGGAAGGAAAATGGAAAACACCTTTTGCCTCTGCTCCAGGAACACCAACAGGCATATGAGCATGAACACAGAAGTGGCAGGCTAATTTAAGGAGCCAAAGGGAAGAGTGGTTATTTCACACAATGGATTCTTCCCAGGACCTGTGCTTCTAAAGGAAATTGTTGGGATAACTGGACTGATGGGCAGGAGGCAAAGGAATGGCTTGGCTTGGCTTCACCTGGGTCTCAGCCCATGGATTCCTGCTGCCATGAGCTGACCAGGACAGAATACCATGGACAGGAAATACCATGTACAAACCAAAGCTATTCATGCTTCAGGCTGGAGTAAATGTCTCACATTAAGCATCAAGCAACCAATCCTAGAAGAAATCAGGGCTGTAACACACAGCCCTGATTAGGGGCTGATGTGGCACTGCCTCTCCCCACTCTCTGCCTCACCAGAATGACCTTGTGCATTTTAGCTGCCACCTCCCTTACCAGGGTCAGGCACCCCTGCATATGCCTGGGGCACAAACCCTGCTCTGCCATGTCCATGCCCAGCCCATGTTTTCTTTTCTTCTGAGCTGACACTTAGCCAACAGTGCAGAGAACAGAGGCAGCTTTACATCAGCCTCAGCTCACACATTCACATTTCCCTCCCACCCCAGCAGCAGGGACATAGTGGGGCAAAAACCATGCACGGTCCCTCCCTCACAAACACATTTACACAAACACTGCATGGGGGCTCCATCTCTCTGCCTCCCCCAGGCTGGGAGGAGGAAATGGGAAGGACAGCAGAGAAGAAATATTCCCCCCATCATCACACAATGAGCTGATTGTTGGGGGAGCTGGAGGAGGCCTTGGAGAGAGGGACAGGCCACGGAGACAAACTCACGAGGCAGCAGGAAGAGATGCCAAAGGCTCTCGTTACAGGGAATTCTGCGCCTGTGACCTACAGTTGCAATGTTTGAAGAGCCCCAATTGTGATGGGAAAAAATAATGCGGGGCTGCAGCCAAAAGCCAAAGCTGCACAAAAAGCAACACAAAGAGATGGGGGAGCACAGGAGGCTCCTCTGTGCCCAGCAGTGTAAGGGATCACAAAACGCCAGCCAGCTTCTTCCTCGCTGGACTGCAAAGCCAAAATTCAAAGGGAAATAGCAGACAATGTCTGAAATGGAAGCAAGGTCAGGTTTTATTTGGTTAGAGCCAGGCTGAGCACAAGCCTCGAGGCAGTGTGACGCAGGCATGTTTTCCCAACTGCCTTCAGCCACAGCTTGGAAAGAAAGTGGGTACACCAGAATAACCCTGCCAGATCTTGTCCTCTAACCAGTCTGAGGACAAGCTCCAGAGGACTCCAGGCTTTTGAGCTGTTTCTCTATCCCCTGTCCCAGCAAAAGGCCCAAACTTAAGCCCTGGATCTGCTGACCCACTGGAGTCAGGCTTTGGTCAGAACCAGACATATCAGTGCTGTGTTCCCTCTGCTGGGAAAGAACTAAAACTTTTGGAGAGAGGAAGTCCCCAACTCCTCCAGAAAGCAGCTGACACTTCTGCTTTGTGGAATGAGGCCCTCCTACATACTGGAAAAACAAAAAATAGAGTCCAGCTATTGCATTGCCCGTTATGCCAGTTAGCTTGCTGGGTAACTAGACAGAAACCATCCTCCTTTGCTGCTCCCCAGGGTTTTGCCCACACAGCAGGTTTTGTAGTAACAGCAGCTGCCAGGCAGGGTGTCTGTAGGGTGACAAATCCCTGCCCTGCAAGCAGGAGAAGCACAAAGGCTTGTGTGGAAAACACCTCTCCAGAGAGTTTCACCAAGTCCCACAAGCAAGGGGGAAGGCATCCATCCCAGCTCAGTCACTTGTATTTGGCCGAGAATCTCAGGCTGGTGACACCCAAGTGCTGAGGAAAATAATCAGGTTCAGCGCAAACAGTAAGGCTCAAAGGACAGGGCGACCCTCCAGTTCTCACCTTTGAACACTGCCAACTTCTCCTCCAGGCCTTTTTCATTACTGAACTTTGGGTCACAGAGAAACTCCTAAAACAGAAAAAAAATATCCTCAAGGTTAAAGGTGTGAAAACACCCTGGAGGACACCTCCAAAGGGCACAATTCCCAGAGAGTCACAGCTGAGCAACAGCACCAGGAGACTTGAAAATGGGCTGAATCCCTCCACACCTTGTCATTAACATTCCAGTGCAAGGGGAATCCCTCTGATGTCTCAGATTTCCCACCAGCAGCTTGAGGGAGGGCTGGACCCCACCTGCCTTTGAAATAACTGCATGAAAGCCCCTGTTCATGCTCTCAAAGTTTCAGCTCCCCACATCTCTGCTTAAGCACACTTAGCATGTGGATTGGGCACTTATTTCCAGCAAGGGCTCCTAGTCCTTGCAGAAAGCACTCTTATCTCAGATTTCAAACTCTTAGATAAACTCAGAGGGGTTGCAAAGAGAGCAGGCAAAGTTTGCAGAATGTCATATGCCCAAGAGGACGGGTATTTTGGGCTCAGGAACTCTTATACCAAATATCCATTTTCCCCCCTCTACCCTGCTCAATTCTGGCCACTTGTCCCTAGCCCCACCTCAAAAACCTTCAGATGGCCATGAGAACAGACCACAGCTCGCACAGCCAGCTCTTGTGCTGTGCCCTGCCAGCAGCACTCCCCACAGCTGTGAGCAGCAGGGTCTTGCTCCTGTCCCTGCCCTCCCACACCGCCCAGCTCCAGCCCAGCACAGCTTAATGACTCGATCTGTGTTCAGCACAACACCACATTCTTCAGTGCAGAAATCATTAACATCTGCACAGCTTATGCATGGCCTGCCCAGGACAAACCCCTCGAGGGGTGAGTGGATAGAGGGCTGAGGCTGTTGCCTACTCTGGGAATGTGTTCCTCACCACTGCTCCCCATGCTCACGTGGAAGGCAGGAGTGTGCTGATCACTGTTGGTAATGCTAATCCTGCTCCTGTGCTCTGGGTCCCACACACCTGGAGCTGCTCCCTCCTTCCTCATTGGGACAGGGGAGCTTGGACTGCTCAGGGAATCCTCAAACCTTCACTGCCATGGCAAGTCTTTTCCCTGCAGCTGAACTAGGGTTTTGCAGGAAGCCCACTAGGACAGAAGTGACTGCCACCCCCTCCTCCCACCCCAGAAACTCCAGATGGGACACCAGACACCATGGCCACAAAACCAGTGTGACACTGGCTTCCCTCATCACCGTGGTCACCAACTCAGATGGAGAGCTGTGGTGAAAAACAACATTTCCAGTTCCTTCTTTTGCTCTCCTTTGCACACACAGTTTCATTTAGCTCAGTTATTTCTACCCAGGGGTATCATTTACCAGCCCAACACAAAGGGCCCAATTCAGCTTTGAGACCTGGGCCCAGGCAGCAGCAGGAGTCACCAGAGACCAGAGTAGTGTTACCTGCTGCCATCACCACTGAACAGCCTCTGCAGAAGGCAAACATCACTGAAAGCCAAAACAGGGCCAAAACACCTCCTGGCCACTAGGTCACAGCTTCATTCCTGCCCTGCAGGAGCAGCAAGCAGCTTCCACCTCCCAGCAGGACAGGGGATGTGAGGGCAGAGCACAGCGTCTCTCTAGGAGCAAAAAGCAGCACAGAAATGGTGAAGACTGAAGGGAATACATCCAGACCTGATGGCTGAAGGATACACGCCCAGGAGCCACCAGCACCTGGCACAAAAGCAGCACAGGTGACACTGCACACAGCATTAGGACTCAGTTCCCTTGTGCTTCAACTGGAGGGGGGCTGCAGGGCCCACCAGCACCACAGCTCTGCTCCAGGTGCAAGGAAGCAACAAGGGGCTGTACTTGAAAGGCATTCCACTTTCCACATTGTGTGTGAGCTGGGCTGTGACTGTGATAAGGAAAACACTCACAATGGCACACAGGAATTCAGTCCCCAGGGCCTGTGACTCAAACTCAGAGTGGCTGAAAGTTCCTCCTAGAGCCCTTTGCCGAAGTCCCCATTTTAAGGAGCATGTTCTATTAATAAGAACTGCTTTAAAAGCCTCTCCCCTGCTCCTGCCCTGAACAGCCTTTCTTGAGCTCTTGACTTTTCTAAGCCAATAAACTCAGTCAGACAAGCCCCAGTCTGACTGACTACCTGCAAGACAACCTGAGCAAAGCCAGATCCATCCTTGCTCCCCAAAAAGGTGACTCCAGCTGGCAGGCCAAGCTCTCTCAGGGATGTTGAAGTGCTGAATGCCAGCCACCCTGCCTGCAGGGGCTGGGAAGGGCTGAGGGATGCTCTGCCTGCCCTTGATGGGAGAAGCAGGCACCTGCTCTCTAACAGGCTGAATTCCTTCCCTGCAGCCCAGAGCATTAGAAGGTAAAACAAGGTTGAAACTAATCTGTGCTGGATTAGACCTGCCACCTTGATGCATGAGGCTGGACAATGTGATTGCATTGCCTGAAAAGAGGGGAACAACCAAGAGGGGAGCCCACAAGAGTGGTTCAGGCTGGAAGAGAGGAGCCAGCACCAGGACTCAGCTATCCTTCAGCAGCACATGTGCACTCAGCCTTCTGCCTGCCAGACCCATATCCCAGAGAGAGCTCTGGGGTAGAAACCAGCCAGGAAAACAGGGCTGGAGGGAGCTAAGTGTTAGGATGAGACAATGAGATTAAGCCTGATAGGAATTTGGCCTGATGGGTTTTATTAGGAGCACTTGACTGTTTTACAGCCTCAGGGCTCTTCAGTGCTGGGGAAACCCCCGTCCCTGGCTCCAGCCACAGTATCAGCCCAAGTTTCTGTATCAGCTGTTTGTCAGGGAGGTGTGAGGCTGTTTGCTGCACTCCCCCATTGCCACACAGAGCTGGCAGAGCACAGCAGCGTGGGGGTTGCTGCCCAGAGCACAATGGCTTCTGAGGATCCACGGGCCACCCGTGCTATCTGCAGCTCGGTTTTGAGCTGCTCAAACCCCAGCTCGTAGCGCTGAGCCAGCACACAGGGCAGCAAGGGTGCAAACAAGCAGCTCTGTCAGTGGGAAGTCACACAGCTTGTTTCATTTCTGTCACCCAAACCTCAGCCAAAGAAAAGGCCAGAAGTGATGTCAGCTTAGGGGAGAGATAGGGAACCTGCTGAACCCTGCGTGGGAACAGCCCTGAGCCTGGGGACACAGCAGGGGCACAGCCCCAGCATCACAGCAAGCACAGCTTCCCAGGCTCAGTCCTACCAGCTTAAGGATCATGAATCCACCGTGGGCCTGTGTGATCCTGGATGCTCTGCAGAAGCAGAAGCTGCAGCAGTAGGTACATCACAGTCCCTTGATCCCCAGCCTAAGGGCCAACACCACCTTGGCTAGGAGAGATGTATTAGACCCAGCTGCACACCTTGGTGCAGGGTGTGCTGTGTCTGCCTTCCAGCTGCAGGTTACAAAGGCTCCATTTTAACCAAGTGCTCTTTTTCCACAGCACATCCTAATTTCTAGTTAATTGAGTAATTTCTAATGACTTAATTCCCTCCCCATTGATCTAAACTTCACCTTTACTGTCTCACTGGAGGAGCACATTGCTACTTTTCATAGCTTAGTCAGTGTGAGGGCAAGGTGAGCCCATCTCCTCTGGGCTTTCATCTTGTACAGCAATTTGATTTCTGTACTTCTAACACCAAGGTGTCACTAACTAAAGGAGCAGCTAAGAAGTGCTAGAAATCCCAGCACTGTTTGCTTCGAGGTTAAAACCTTCTTTTCACCCTCAGAACTGCTCTTAGCTGGGAGGGATGCCAACAGAGCTGCCCCCGTAACCATGCCAAGCAAGGGACAGGGTAAGCCTGGAGCTCGGGGGAAAGGACCTTGCCTGACCCTGGCATGAAGAGCACGAAGCCCAGTGCACTTTGCACTAATCCAGGAGGTTCCATTCCCCCTGCCCGAGGCTTGTGGGACGTCCAGCCATCCCGGGCAGCCCGTTCACTCGCTGTAATGAAAAGCTAGGAAGGCTGGAGTCAGCTCTGAGCAGCACAAACTTCTCATTCCGGGAGGAAAAAGTTGAAGCGCTCGATACAGCAGAGAGGAGGTTGAAATCCTCCAGGAGAACAACAGCCCCCATTCTTGCCGGAGCACGTTCCCAAAGGGAACTCCATAGCAGCCAGCCCCTGGGCGCCCACCAGCCCGCTCGGACCTGCCGATGTGCGATGTATGGGGAGCAAAGAGCCGCAACACCAGCGGATGGAGAGCGGGCCCCGCACAAACCCCGCTTCCTCCTGCGGCCGCATCCCCTCCCCAAAGGGGTTTGGGCAGAGGGGTCTCCAGCTCCTCCTGCACCCACCGCCCCCTTCCTCCTCTTCCTCCCGCCCCCTCCGCAGCCCCCTCCCCATTCCCCACTCCTCACAGGGGTCGGGAGGCGGCCCCAGCCCCACCTTGTTGATCTCGTCCAGCCGCCCGTCATGCGGGGCTCTCCGCAGCCCCCCGCCGCTCGGCCGGCGCGGAGCCGCCATCGCACCGAGCCGCCCGCGCCCGCCGCCGCCTTAAATAGGGGCGGGCAGGGCCGGGCCGGGCCCTCCGCCCCCCGCCCTTAACCCGTTCCCCGCCCCGCACCGGGAGGGCAGCGAGGTGCCCGCGGTGCCCGAGCACAGCGGGGAGGCACCGCCGGCTCTGGGTTTCCCGCAGGAGGGAAGGGATCGGCTCCCTGTGCCCGCACCGCCCGCAGGACGCGGCTCCGGGACACCGGGGATCGCTCGGAGCTGCCCTGGGAGCGGCATCGCCCCGCAGAGCCACAGGGGCGGGATGGCACAGCCGCTTCCAGGCGATGGATTAACGCTGGAGTGCGAGCAGCGGGAAAAGGGATGGACCGAGGTGATGTCCCGGCCATGCGTGTCCCGGCCAGGGTCGCACCTCCTTGCTGCCACCCTGACACCTAATTTTAAAATCATGTTCTAGCATGATTTCATGCTAGAATTTTCAGACATTTGCCCCTTGCCACCCCAAATGCAGCCGCATCTCAAGCCCTGCTCTTTAAAGCAGCGAATGCAGGTACAGCGTGCTCTCCTGCCACCGCACACCCTGGATGGACAGCTGCGTGTTATATTAAGAATTTTTAATGGATACAGCTCTAGGCAGGTGGCGCCAGCCAAAAACACAGAGTTCCAGGGAGAGCAGGAGGCAGCGTGAAGCACATCTTCAGCGGCAGGCACACAGCAGAGGCTTGACATTTCTGTAAGAGCAGCAAATTTGTGTGTTCACTGGAGATGTGTAATTGTCCTCCCAGAGAGACAGTGAGTGGCCATGGCCCCCTGCCTCTGGCCAAGCCGGATCACGCTGTGCTCTCGCTGTTCCATGGTTTTGCTTTCCCAGAGCTGTCCTTGGGCAGCAGCAGGGGAGCCCCTGCCATCACACCCCCACAGCACTGCAGCTCTGCCCACTCCTCGGGCAGCTTTTGTGCAGAATTAGAAGGGCGATGGCTTTGTTCTCAGCAGGAGAATCCTGTGTTCCTTCCAGGCCACTGGACCCACCAGAGATGTTGCTGGGGGAATTCAACATCGATGGCAGCAATTTTACATAAATTACACAAGACTTTAGCAAACCTGATTTGCAGCACTGTGAGCAGAAAAAAAACATAGGTAAAACCGGTTAAAAAATGAAGCAAGCTCCAGCCTGGGGACTCGTTTCTGCTCTCATGGGAATGATTTCAGCTACCTGGAGTCACAGCCCAGCCAGCACAAGGTGGGCTGAGCCAGGACCTGGCTTGTCCTGCAGCCTAGCCCACACAGGAGCACAGAGGAACAGAAATGCCTTTCCTTTAAAGGCAATACAGCCCCTGACCTCTGCCACCCCGTGGGAGTGACACAGGCAGAAGCAGTGTCCAGCTGTTCCCCATCCAGTCCACACTGGCTGCACAGCCTGCTGCCATCAGCCAGTTCCTCTCCAGTGGAGCTGTGGGTGCTGCTGCTCTGACACCTCCTTTGGCTGCATCTCTGGGACTTGGTGGCAATTGGCTGTTTTGTAGCCATGCCTGGTGACATTCAGTGAGCCAAGCAGAGCTGGCTGCGGCCTTGTCTTACCCTGGAGCAAGGGAACAGCAAGACCTGAGCTCCTCTCATACTGAAGCAGGCTGAGGATGTCCCACCTGCCTTCCAGGAGCTGGGTGAGGATCCATCTTTGCTTTGTTTCTGCTCATTAATTGAGCCCTCCCTGCTGTGAGCTCCCTTCCCTTGGGAGGCAGGCAAGCTGTGTGCCCTCAGGCGAGCAGCTCTCTGCCTGGCTTCACCAGCATTCCTCTCTGCACCTCTGTGACCACAGCACTGCAGGGTGCTGTGCAGCAGCACCAGCTTCCAGCATGTGTGAGAGCCTCTCTTCTCCTGGGGCAGGAGGGAGTGCCAGGCAGTACAGCTTGGGTACACTGCATACTTGGTAAGCTGTCCCAGCGATGGGAAAGGAGGGATGGAGGAGATCTGTGAGGATTCTTTGTTCACTCTGCAGTGGGAGACCAACCCTGGAATGGCTCCATATCCTGCACAGAAACATCAGTGCCCCTGGTGGGTGGGTGTCCCCCCATCCCAAGGACAGAGGTGGTGGCTGGAGTCGTGCTGCAGAGTGCTTGAGGTGCGGAGCCTGAACAGGTGTGAAGAAGGACCTGGGGTGTGATACTGAGGGAGGGCAGTGCAGTGGGAGGGATTGGTGCTGGTGAATGCAGAGTGTCCTTCCCTCTGCCATTCCCTGTGCAGGGTGGGCACAGAGGACGTGTGGCAGCAGCCAGCCACCGGTCACTTGGAGCAGCTCTCAGGGAGACTCCTCAAAATGTCCTCCAAGTTCTGCTTGTCGGCCCGGATCTCAGCCAAGTCGCTCTCAAACGCCTGGATCTGCTCCTGCTGCCGTGCTGCCTCCTGCTGCAGCCGCCTGAGCTGCCTGGCCAGGGGACCTGGTGTGGCCAGGCGCAGCCACAGCTGCTCCAGCTGCAGCCTCCCAGCGCTCAGCACCGCCTCCACCTCCGTGTCCTGCTCCAGCTCACCTGGGCAAGGAGGGAGAGTGTCACAGACATCTTTTATGAAGAACCCTTTCCTTACGATTTTTCCTCCTGAGAAGCTGAGAGGCCTCAGGAATAAAATGTAAACATTGATTATCGGCTGCTGTTGAATGCAACAGGTAGATCTTTGATTGGCCCATGTTGGTTGTTTCTAATTAATGGCCAATCACAGCCCAGCTGGCTTGGACAGACAGTCTGAGCCACAAGCCTTTGTTATCATTCTTTCCTTTTCTATTCTTTGCTAGCCTTCTGATGAAATCCTTCCTTCTATTCTTTTAGTATAGTTTTAATATAATATATATAATAAAATAATAAATCAGCCTTCTGAAACATGGAGTCAGATTCTCTTCTCTTCCCTCATCCTCAGACCCCTGTGAACATGGTTACAGGAGAGGACATGGATGAGAGCAGAGAAGGGGACAGGAGATGTTCTGGATGTACTCCATGGCACCAGGCAGACTATAAGGAGTGGGTGCAGCAGGGCATGGAGGCTTTGCAGCTTCTCACTGATCACAGACAAGCAAACAGAGCTGTGGCTCCAGGCAGGGCCTGGGCACTTCTCATTCTTAAAAATGGGTCATGGTTTCCAGGCTTTTTCAAAATTTCTTGGATGCAAAAGTCCTGGAATGCTCAGAAATAGACCCATGTGATAAAAACAGGAGGAGCTGGAGCAAGACCAACCAGCAACAAGGAGCAAACCAGTCTAGCACAGCCCTCAGTTCCAAAGGGACTTTGCCAGCCTTGCTCTCCCTGAGGATCCCAAGGGAGATCAGTGTACCCAGAGCAGACATGAGCACACACATTCAGCAAGCCCCAATTCATTCTTCATGAGCCTTAAAGAAGCCTTGCTGAGACCATGGATATCAGCCAAAAGAGCACCCAGCCCAGCCTGGATGGCCATCAGGCAGGAGTAGCAGTGAGCAGGAGAGCCCTGGTCCCCAAGAGCCCAGCCCTTCCCCTGGAACTCACACCCCATTTCCCCCAGGTCTCACCTAGGCTGTTCAGCAGGTTGTTCAGGGTCTCGATGTCCGACATGAGTGAGCCCCGGGCTTCCTGGAGACCTTTTGCCATCTCACTCACCTCTGACCCCACCTTCCAACAGAGACAGACACCCAGATCAGGGACACCACTGACCCTTGGCTGGATGGTGGAGGAGATCCCAGGAACATCCCCAAGGTGTTGTCCCTACAGTGGAGCTCCCAAACCAGATTGCTCCCTATGCTTTGGGCTGTGGGCAAAGCTGCCTCCATGCTCTGGAGGACACAGCCTGCCCAAGGGAACCCAGCTGACCTGCTGTGCTTCCTCCAGGTCGCCTCTGAGCTTCTCAGCCATGTGCTCCTGCTGGGAGAGCTCCCACTGGGTCTCATTGGCACGCATGGCGAGCTGGCTGGCGTGTTTGAGGGCCTGTTTGCTCTCCTGCAGCACCGCCCGTGCCCTCTGCAAAGGGACAGAGATGGGGACAGTCACCTGAGGACACACAGCCTGCCTGCAGCAGCCTGGGCTCTGTGGGTGATGCTGCCAGCCTGGCCATGCCCAGCAGCTCCACCCCAACCCCTCAGTTCAGACCTTGGCACTCTCCTCAGAGAGTTTCTCAGCCTCCCCAGCTGTCCTCTGGGCTGTGGTGGAGATGGACAGGGAGTTTCCCAGAGTCTTCTCTGCCTGTTTAATCTTCCTCTGAGCATCCACCACCACTCTGTTCCGCACAGAAGCCATCCTCCTCCTCAGGGCAGCCTGGCTCTTCCGATGCCCCAGCACCTTCTTCATGCCTATGGGAGCAACCTGACCATCACCAAACTGTCCTTTTCTCCCCTTGCCACCTGATGAGAGCCAGGTTGTGGCTGGAGATGCTCTGACTGGTGCCTTTTACCTTCCAAGCTGGCCAGGAGGGACTCAGTATCGGAGAGAACAGCTTTTCCTCGAGAGACAGCCCTGGTGGCCATGCCATGGGCAGAGCCAGCCTGGTCCTGGAGCTGGAGAGAAGATAGGAGGAATGAGGCTGGGCAGCTGGGAGGCATCTGGGAGGAATGAGGCTGACCACACCTGGCTGCTGGAGCAGCAGGGATGGGGCTCCCCATTCCTGTGAGCAGCAATTACCTGCTTGAAGCCACGAGTCCTCTGCAGTTCCAGATGCAATCCTGCTGCCAGAGTGTGAGATGCCTCCACAGCCTGCTGAGCCAAGGGCTCCTGGGCTGCTGCTGCCTGCTCCAGCACTGCCAGCTCCTGTGCCAGGTCTGCAGCCTGCATTGGCAGCACCTGCTGCGGGATCAGGAGTGCCAAAGGCTCCATGAGATCATCTCCCAGCTTGGTAAAGCAGGAGGTAGGGGTGCCAGCAGGAGCTTGGTTTGGGTGCTGCTCACCTGCCTCAGAGCAGCCACCTGCAAAAGTCTCTCAGCCAGGTCAGCCTGTGCCTGTTCCACAGCTGCCAGAGCTCTCCTGGCCTCTGCTGCCACCTCTGCCATGCCAGCACCCAGCTCCTCCTGTGCCCGCTGGATTTCCTCATACCTACACAGGACACTGCTGTCAGCCAGGGCCCTCTGGTCCCTTCAAGGATGAAGAGGACAATGTGGCCCTGGACATGGATGTAGCAGGAAATTCTGGGGCTTTTCTTGAACCCTCCCCAGCACACAGCACTCTGTCCCTCTGCTTTACAGCACTGTGGTGCTATGAGCACCCTGCAAGGTGCTCAGCATGTGCCTGTTGGGCAGGTGGCAAATCCCTGTGACTGAGCCCTGTGACAGGGACCTGGCCAGAGGAAAGGGGCTGTGGTGCCCTGCCAGCCCCTCACCCAGCCTCCAGCTCATCCTGTGTGCTGTTCCTCTCCAGCAGGTTCCTCAGGAGCTCGGAGCTGGCATTGGAGGCACGCAGTGCTCTCCTGACCACGGCCTCCACCTGTGCCATGGAGTCCTTGTGGCTGCAGGGACAAGGACACACAGACAAAGGCAATCAGGATTGGCCTCCTGGAAAAGGAATGCCCCCTGCACCCCCAGCTGGGCTGACAGCTTCCTCTGCCTGCTCAAATCTTACCTCTTGGACAGAGCCTGAGCCTCCAGTGCCCAGCGGCTCCAGTTTGTGGGCTGCTGTGGGATTTCCTGGGGAATTTCCTTGGAACGCAAACAGCAGCACTGAGACCCTGGCAGGGAACAGGCACCCCTGCACCCTGCCAGCCCAGCACCACGAAGAACCTCCCAAAGGGCTAGAGCAAGGAGAATATCTCCTCTTGGCTCAGCTGCAAGGAGGGCCATACCCACATGGAGCCCAGGCTTTCCCACTCCCCCACTCTGCTGGTCACATCCCACCCCAACAGTGCTGGCAGGCACATCCCAGTGCCCCCAGCATTGCCACCACCCCCCCAGGAGCCCCTGAGAGTCCCCACCGTGGTAGCCAGGGTGTCAGCAGCGTGCAGGATCTCCTGCTCAGCCGACTGCAGCGCGGCCCCAATCTCTGAGAGCAGCGTACAGGTCTTGGGGGGTCCGTGATGGGAGCAGCTGCTGGCCTGGCTGGCATTGCTGAGACGGCCTTGTGCAGTGTTCAGTGCCCCTGCCAGCTGTCCCACCTGCACCAGGAGGGTGGCCCAGGCACCTGTGGGCAGCACAAGCATCTCAATGCCCGTTGGGGTTGCTCAGGGCTCCCTGCTGCCCTGTGGAGCTGCCCCATGCCCCAGCCCCTAACAGCTACTGCTGAAAGGGGAGTGCAGTCCCTCTGGGTGTGCAGGAGGAACCCAGGAATTCAGCACCCAAAGGGTAC
The DNA here is from genome assembly GCF_027579445.1 of Ammospiza nelsoni. Taxonomy (NCBI): domain Eukaryota; kingdom Metazoa; phylum Chordata; class Aves; order Passeriformes; family Passerellidae; genus Ammospiza; species Ammospiza nelsoni. The sequence goes on along the minus strand of NC_080652.1, from coordinate 7,463,860 downwards.
CCCCCAATAATGCCCATCACTGCCTGCTCCAAGACCTCAGTGGTGTGAGCATCCCCGCAGTGTTCTGTCCTCCCAAAAAGGCATGTCCCCTCCACTGTTCTCCCCCAGGTCACAGCACACTGAGGCTAGCACGCACCTGGGACCTCCTTGCACCCCCCCAGCATGTCACAGCACCCTGAGGGAGCAGCGAGTGGGAGGAAGGAGAGTCCCCTGTACCTCTCAGGAGGTGTGGGCTGGGCAGCCCATCTCCACGGGGTGCATCTCCCAGCATGGCAGCCTGGCCCGGGTGGGTGTCACAGCCTGGCTTCTGCAGCCACTCCTCCATCTCCTGCAGCCTGGCCTTCAGGCGGTCAGCCTGTGGGCAGGACAGGGGACACGGGGGGACAGTGAGGCACTGCAGAGGTGTCACAGACATCTCTTATGAAAAATCCTTTCCTTAGGGTTTTTCCTCTTGAGAAGCTGAGAGGCCTCAAGAACAAAATGTAAACATTGATTATCTGCTGGTGTGGAATGCAACAGATGCATCTGTGATTGGTCTCATGTGGTTGTTTCTAATTAATGACCAACCACAGTCCAGCTGGCTCAGACAGAGAGCCCAAGACACAAGCCTTGTGTTATCATTCTTTCTTTTTCTATTCTTAGCTAACCTGCTGATGAAATCCTTCCTTCTATTCTTTTAGTGTAGTTTTAATAAAACATATATCATAAAATAATAAATCAAGCCTTCTGAAACATGGAGTCAGATCCTCATATCTTCCCTCATCCTCAGACCCCTGTGAACACCGTCACACAGGGGTACTGTGCCTGTCACAGGCTGTACCTCGTCCTTCACCAACCCGTAGCAGGCAGGGCACTGCTGGCAGCGGGAGCTCAGCGGCTCCAGGAAGAAGTTGGCCTGGCAGCGGTCACACTTGTAGCCCACGAAGCCAGGGTGGCACAGGCAGGTGCTGTTCTCGTGGCACTGCGGGGTGATGGAGCCCAGCGGGGAGCAGTTGCAGGCTGCAGTGGGGGCAGAAAGGCGTCACAGTGTGGCTGCCAGCCCTGCTTTGGGGACAAAGATGCAGCGCCCGTTCCCCTTACCTCGGCAGCCCCTGGCAGAGAAGCCGAAGAAGCCGTGCTGGCATCGATCACATCTCCTCCCTGTGACACCAGGTTGGCAGGAGCACTGCCCCGTCAGCGCGTGGCACCCGCTCTCCCGTGACCCTGTTGGGTGGCACTCACAGCTGGCATGAGAAGTGGAGGGTCATGAGCAGGCAATCAGTGCAGAGAGCAGAGCTGGGAGCATGGAGCCATCCCTGGCAGCCCCGTGGGATGCCCCACATACCTCCTGCACCCCACGGTGGGCTCCAGGCCGTAGTAGCCAGGCTGGCACTGCCCACAGGCTCTGCCTGTCACATGTGGGAGGCAGTGGCACTGGCCTGTGCCAGGATCACAGCCCTCCAGCCTCGGGTCTGAGCCACTGGGGCTGCAGTCACAAGCTGTGGGAGACAAAATAACCCTTAAATCCCAGCATAAATAACCAGACAAAATAACCCATAAATCCCAGCATGGGGCAGGTGGATTGGCCTGCAGGTGGGCGCTGGGGCTGAGCTCCTGACAACGTGGAGAGCCACATTCCTCCATCAGCCAGGGCTCCAAAGAGCCCCTGCAAGCCAGAGTACCTCTGGGGAAGGATGGCAGTGGAGCAAGAGGGCAAAGGGGAACAGGTGGGGGCAACCTGGACCATCCATCAGCCCCCTAAACCTGCTGGGCATCCCCTTCCACCCTCTGCCTTCACTGCTGGGAGGGTTTTGGCTGCTAGTGAGCTGTGCCCCGGGGCGGTACTTACGAGCACACTTCCCAGCAGGGCTGGGAGCCAGCGCGTCCCCGTAGAAGCCCGGCCGGCACTTCTCGCAATGCTCCCCCATTGTGTGGTGGAGGCAGCGCAGGCATCGGCCGGACACGGGGTCGCAGTTCCCCACGGCATTGGGATCCACGTTCCCGTGGCACTGGCAGGGCTCACAGGGGTGCACGGGGCCTCTCTGCCCCAGGGGGTCCCCGAAAAACCCATCATCGCAGAGCTCACAGCGCTTTCCTGGGGAAGGTGGAACGGTGGCGAGGATCCAGCCGTGCCCACTCTGCCCACGACCCCTGTGCCCACCCAGGCCCGGCCTCACCTCTCTGCCCCGGGGGGCAGTGGGTGCAGACCACCTCCCCAGTGCTGGGCACCTCGGTGCAGGGCGAGCGGCCGGGGCAGGGGCAGGGCTTGCAGTCATCGGAGCGCCCCACGAAGGGGTTGCCGTAAAAGCCGGGGCTGCAGCGCTCGCAGGAGGGACCCTCTGTGTTGTGTGAGCACTGGCAGTGCCCTGCGGGGAGGAAAATCCGCTAATAACCCCAACACACCCCCATGAACAAGCCCCACCACCACAAGCAACCCTATCCCAAGACCATAACCAACAACACCCCAACGAGCTCAAGCTTCCAGATGGGGATCCTCCGCCAATGACGCTGAATAAACAAACACTACCAACATCCCCCCTAAATAAACTATACCGAGCACCAAAGGCACAAAAGAGACCCCTAAACTTACTAGTCAACCTCACCCTGCAACCACTGCTACAACTAACCCCAACACCCTGTAGTAAGGGTAGGGGTTAGATGCAACCCAGCGGATCCCTTGCTGAGCGCGGCGAGAGGGATGTGCAGCTCCAAGCGAGGGGTTGCACATCCCCAACCAGCACTCGGGATATTTTCCCTCCTTGCCCAGTCCTTGGTAGAGGGAGAAGGTTTTGGAGCGGCCACGGAGGCCACAGCGATGCAGGGACGAGGCAGCGCTGGCACAGGCAGCACCATCAGTGTGCGCGGGGGCTGCCGGCGCCTGCCGTAATCCACAACACATTTCCGAGTGTCGAGGCGCGTCCTTTCCAGCCCGGCTTGGAAAACACAAACAGCCGGCCCGGCACCCACCGGGGAGCATCTCCAGAGCGAGCCGAGCCTCTGAGTCAGCCTTCCGAAATGGGCTGTGAGGAGGAGAGGGAGGAAGAGGAGGAAGAGGGGGGGCTCAAGGAACCCCCAGCTCCAGGCAGATGCTCTGCTTCCCTGGAGACAGAGGAGTTGGGGGAGGATTCCCCCCGTGTTTTGTGGGGTCGGGTCATACCAGGAAGGCTGCGCAGGAGGGAGTGTTATTCCATTTTCCCCACATCCAGGCAGAGTCAGACGATGGAAAAGAAAGAAAAAGCGGGTGGCAGGAAGAAGTGGAAAAATAAACGAAAGGAAATGCGCAGGCTGGCAGCGCCCAGGCCGGAACATCAAAAGTCTGGCCCCTTCCCTGGGGATTGTGCAGTCGCGGCGCCAGCCCCGCTCTGCGGGATGAGGGCGGGTTTGCAGAGCTGCTGCCGTGGTTCTGCGGGCAGGGCAGGGACATTTGCCGAGCTCTCTGCCTCCCCAAGCCCTCTCCATCCCTGCTGCACATCATTATTGCTCCCCACCTAGGAGAGCCAGCCACCAGGGGTTGGGCTGGTTGGGCTCCTCTGGTGTCTGCCCTCTGTGTTTTCCTGCTTTTTTCCTTGTTTCTCTGCTCAGGTTAACTCTCAGTTTGCAGATCCCAGAGCTGCCCCCAGTCCTGCTCCTCTCATCGGGCAGTGATGCTATCTGTGAGACCCAGCCGAGCTAAACCCTCTCTGCTGCCCTGGTCCCTGCTCCCTCACTCCTCTGAGCACCAACACCCTTCCCTCCTCCTCCTTAGAAGTCATAAATTATCATGAAAAATGCTCCTCTAATTATAGATTACCACCATTATTGCACTTCATTAATAATCTCTATCTTTGCAGTTATGAACCCTGTCCCTAGAACCACCCAAGCGATTCAACTTGCAGATTTTGGGAACCACAACCTCACCAGTGGTTCCCAGCTTCCCTCAGAGCAAGCAAAGGCGGGGATTTGTCACCCACACACGGAGCAGCAGGTGAGTGGCGGGGCTGGAGGGTGCACACCTGTGAGGGGGTGGCAGTCCCCGTGCTGGTTGCAGGTGCAGGGCACGCAGCTGATGAAGGGGCCGCCAAATGGGATCTCCCTCTTGAATCCAGGGGCACAGGACTGGCAGAACTGCCCGCTGTATCCCGTGGGACACGTGCACTCCTCCACCCAGCCCGCCCGAGGGCCCGGCCCGGGGCGAGCAGATGTGAGCTGGACCTGGCTCAGGGACAGCCTGCCTGTGAGAGGGGACAGCCGTGTGGGAATGGGGTGCTGCATGCCCTGCTCTGCCCTGAAATGCTCCAGACAGACCCCAAAACACCTCCTGGAGAGCCCAGGGGTGTTCACAGAGAGGAGGCAGCCCCTGCCCCAAAACACCCCTGACAATCTCTCTCATCCTTCAGAGCCTGATGCTGCTTCACTGTCTCCAGTCCCACCCCAGCCTGGTCCCCATGGGGATGTCCTGTGGAGATGTCTCAGTCCCACCCCAGGTTGGTCCCCACAGGGATGTCCTGTGCAGATGTCTCCAATCCCACCCCAGCCTGGTCCCCACAGGGATGTCCTGTGCAGATGTCTCCACCCCCACCCCAGCCTGGGCTCCATGGGATGTCCTATGGACATGTCTCCAGTCCCACCCCAGCCTGGTCCCATGGGATGTCCCCTGGAGCCACCCACCTCTCCCGGGGCCGTGGCTCACGCGGAGATGGAGGGAGCTCAGGTTGGAGAGCAGGCGCTGGAAGCTGAAGGCTGACAGCAAAGGCTCTGCACCCTCCTCTGCCTCGTGGAGCCTGTTGGAGAGGGAGTGGGGAAGGCAGGAAGGGCCAGCATGGGCTGGGTGCTGCAGGACAGCTCAGCTCCTGGCTGAGACCTGGGCAGGGGGTCCCTGAGATGGGCAGAGAGCAGTAAAAGACAGCCCAGACAAATCAGGCACTGAGCCCTAAACCCACTGAGGCTCCCCAAAACACCGTGATGGGTACCTGAAGGTGACAGCTTGCTTTCCATGCTGGAGCTGGCTCTTGCTGCTGGACATGGTGATCTTCATCCCCTCACCCTCCAGCAGCAGCTGGACCTGGAGCAGGGGCACTCTGGGTTCTGTTCTTGTCCCGTTCTCCACTCCCAGCAGCAGGGACAGGAGCTGCCCATAACTGAGGCACTGGTTCTGCAGAAACTTCTCTGTGAGGGGAGAGAGGAGCAAAGTCTGTAGGACATGGAGGCACAGCTCTGCCAGGACTGCCAGTCCACTCCTATTCCCACCGCCACCATCGAGAGCCACAGCCACCCTCCTAGAGTGGTGCCAGCTCCAGCCTGCCCTCCTGGGGTCCCAATGCACTGTTCCAATGCCCACCACTATGTGTTCTGCTATGGAAATGTTCTTAGCTCTGGAATGGAGCCCAGTGCCTTCTGCAGCAGCATAGCAGTGGGATGAGAGAACCAAGGGATCCACAGTACCTGGTGCAAGGAAATCCACTGGCTCCTCTCCATCCCACTCAGCGATGATCTCCCGGCCAGCCCAGCGCAGGGGCAGCTCTGTGGTGCCTGGAGCTGTGGCAGCCCAGCCCTCCAGCCCTGTGTGACAGGATAGAGTGGCAGGGCACAGCTAAGGGAGCAGTGAGTGCCTGCCAGCACAGCACCAGCAGGGCGCTGCTTTCAGGGGCTCTGTCCCTCCTCCCAACACTCTCTCCTTGGAAGGAGCCAGCACTTTGTAACACCCTGCTCCACTTGGGCCCTGTGTTCTCATGCCCTTAACCACCCCTCATCTATTTATTTTCTTAGATTTGGAGGAAATTATCATCTTTAAACTTTTGCCCTCCTGTCTGTGCTGCCATTCTAACATTACTGTGTGCTGGTGAGCACAGGAAGCCTGAGGAGAAATGCTGGAGAAGCCCAGAAGAGATGGGCCATAGTTGCATTAATTTGGTTTCCTTAAGAAACCAATTAAACTCCCCCCCATTCCACAGGGTTAGCTATTTCTTCCAGCTCTGCAGGACAAACACTTGGAAATCTCTCAAGCGGGCTGTGCTGTGTTATCAAATCATCCCAAATTTATACTTTCACCCAGTGTAAGAAAATTCCATCTGATCCCCCTCCACTCTGGGCTGGGGAATGTTTTGGGGAGCAGGGATTTAGGAGTGTGCTGTGGCTGCATCTCAGCTCAGAAACTTCCAAACCAGCCCCCAAAGGAGCAGCCCCAAACTGGCTGTGTGAAGGATGGAAAAAAAGGCTCGGTTTAAAGCCTGGCTCGGTTTCAAGGCCGGGAAGACATTCCAGCAGCACAGCAATTGGCAGCGCGGTTTAAAGGCAATTAAGATCCGCCCGTGCCCGGCGCGTTCGCACCCATCTGGGAAGCGCGGGGTGCCCGCCGGGGGTGCCCGTGCCCGCGGTGTCCCCGCGGTGTCCCCGCAGCGTGCGGCAGATGGCAGGGTTTCCCCAGCATCCCGCACGCTCCCAGCCCTGCCAGCAGCCAGGCAAAAGCGCCACCTCCCTCCCTCCCGCCCGTCCAACCGAGCTGTCACATCCCAGCCGGGCACGGGGACAGAAGGGAATAATTGGGGGAGTTCCCAGCAGGCTCCGTCCTATTGTTGTTTTTTTTTTTTTTTATCTTTCTGAGCTGATCTTTAGTGCTCCTGCCGTCCCTGGTGTGGTGCAATGTCCATGCCTGATCCCACAGCCCTCCCTGAGCCATGCACAGCCCCAGGAGCAGGTTGGCATGGAGGGGTGCCACGGGGAGTCACAACACCCTGTCCCCGTGGAGCTGGGGGCAGGAGCAGAAATTTAACAGCAAAACAGGGGCAAGCCAGAGAAATCCCTCTCCACCCATCACCACCAGGGAGATGCTCAGCCCCACACAGGGACATTCAGCCACATCCTTCCCAACCATTTTTGGCTGAAATTGGCAGAGCAGTGCCCTTAGTTTTACTTGGGGCTAGGGGAGGTCGTTACCTTGGCTGAAGTCGGAGCGGATCTGGGTCTCCTCGTAGCCATCTGCCGCCCTGCAGGCGCTGGAGTGGCCGTAACAGAAGCAGCTGGTGCAGCCGATGGGGTTGTGGGGCTGCAGGTTAAACCAGCCCGGCTGGCACCTGGGCACGGGGAGGAAACAGGAGAATGTGGCACAGGGCAGGCAGAGCTGCAGGGAACCACGGCAGTGTCACTGTGTGGGACTCTGGTGACACTCCTGTGAGCCCAGCCCCAGTGGTCCAGAGGAATGCGGCCCTGTCACCAAGCCCAAGACTGGAAAGGGACAGTGTTCCTGTCCCCATGCCAGGTGCTCACCTGTTGCACAGGTGTCCCTCCACCCTCTCCTTGCAGGTGCAGTGCCCCGTGTTGGGGTCGCAGGTGCCCACGCTGCCCGCGGGGTCACAGCTGCAGGGTCTGGATGGGTGAGATAAAGGCAGGACGGGGTGAGATAAAGGCAGGACGGGGTGAGCCCCGGTCCCATCCCGCTGTCCCTGCCCAGGCCGAGCTCCTCCTCACCTGCAGCCGCCCTCGCTGAGGCTGTGGTAGCCGTCCTTGCAGCGCTCACACTTCCAGCCCGTCACGTTGGCTTTGCAGACGCAGGTCCCCGAGCTGTCGCACTGGGGCTGCAGGGACCCTGCGGGGACCCGACCAGCCCTGAGGCTCAACCCCAGAGGGGAAAGACGGGGAAACCCCGAGCAAGAGAGAACCCCCCAAATTCATCCCTCCCAGCAAACTCCGGCTGGGTTATCGGTAGCTGTGCCGCACGCACCTGCGGGGTGGCAGTGGCAGGGCTGGCAGGCTCCCTGCGGCTCCCAGCGGTAGTAGTTCTGCCTGCAGCTCTCGCAGCGGGGCCCGGCCGTGTTGTCGCGGCAGCTGAGGCAGTGTCCCCCGTGCCCGGTGCGCCGGAACAGCTCCCGGTCGTAGAAACACTCCTCGGAGCGGCCGCTGCAGTTGCAAGCTGCGGGAGAGGCGGGAGGACGGGTGGGCACCTGGCGGGCACTGGAGGACCCAGACGGGACCCCTTGGCCCAGCAGTGAGAGTTTTCAGCAGTGCCTGTGCCCTCGGAAGCAGAGGTGCGTGCAGTACAATGCACGGAGCAGATGGCTGCACTCGTGGGGTAAAGGGAATGGGAATACTCGGGGTGCTGCAGCGAAGGGGAGCCCCGGGGTACAAATCCTCCCTCCCTCCCAAAATGGAGCAGTGCGGGAAGGGCAGGAGGTGCCAGGTGAGCTGATGCAGCAGCAGGGCACCCAGAACCACTGGGGGGTACTCACGGAGGCACTCGTTGGCAGCCTCGGCCGTGCCGCGCGCCCAGGGCCGGTCCTGGTAGAAGGGCTGGCAGCGCTCACAGTCGGTGCCAGCCGTGTGGTGCTGGCACACACACACCAGCTGCCCGGCCTCGTCCGGCAAGCACTCGCTGGCATGGCCATTGCATTTGCACCTGCAGTGAGACCCCAGCACGGGGCAGCTGCTCTGAGCACAGTGTGGGCAGCAGCAGCAGTGGCACAGTGCCCAGGCTGTGCAGTGTGTGACCCTGCTGCTGGCCTGGCTGTGGGGTGAGAGCAGCTCAGGCTGTGCTGGCCTTGAGGCCACCTGTCATGTCCCTGAGGCTCTCCCACTCTGGCCAGTTGGGAGGTCACACACTGAGGGTGGCCCGTGCTGACCAGCTCCAGCTGCTGACCCCAGAGGTGGGACAGCAGCTCCAGGTCTGCTGGCTGGGAGCTGTCCCAGCCCCGCTGCCTGGGGCAGACAGCGCTCTCAGGGATGGGGAAATTTTCCACTTCTCCCAGCTGGGGAAGGGCATGTGCAGCACAGCCCGCAGGCAGCACCAAGTGGGTGCCACCTGCATCTCTATCCCACATCTGCTGCCCTTTCCTGCTGGCAGCTGTTCCAGCTTCTCTGCCGGTGGCCTCTGCAGCTTCAGGTCATCTTTCCACTAGAACCCCACGGCTCCCCTTTTGCAGTGCCCAGGAACCAGCAGAGTCACAGGAGGAGCAACACGAGCCCCAGCATGATTAAAAGCCATTGGGCTGGGAGGGAACAAAGCAAATACAGCTGGTGCCACATGGACTGGGCTAGTGGGGAAAAGACCTTTCTGCACAGCTGGGAGGTCTCCAGATTTCATCCCCTATCTCTGCATTTCCAGCTCCAGTTTACACATGGAGGAAGCCACACCTGAGCAGTTTGCCCCAAAATTCAGACAAGAGATGGGGAGCAGCTGCCCCAGTCCCACAGCCCCAAGAAGGTCCCCATACTTCTGCCTGGCTGCTCCTCACCTGCCACCAACAGAGAAGTCAGATATGGCGTAGTAGTAGGACTGCAACACCTTGGGGTCCTTGAAGATGTCATCCCCAAAAGTGTTGAGCCGGTTCAAGGAGATGAGCAGGTCAGTGACTGTCACCCACTCCTGCAGGGGACATGAGGAAGCCACCTTGGTGGAGAGGTCTGGGCCACCATCTCCCACCCCAACCAGGCCACATCCTGCAGCTTTTCAAGCCGGGCTGCAGCTCATCCCCAGCTGGGTGCAATAATTCCCTTGATCCCAAGGCTCTGTGCCCCACACCCTCTCCACCCTGGTGGCACCTGCAGCGCGGGGCTCCCATCAAAATTGTAGGCGCTGGGCCGTCCCTCCAGGGTGGAGAAGGCCACGTTGCCGCCGCTCAGCGGGGAGATGTCGCTGAACTCGTCGCTGCAGAAGGCCACCTGCTCGTCCTCGCCGGGCCGCAGGTACTGCCGCGGCTGCTTGCCGTAGGTTTTGTGGCAGGAGGCGCTGTAGAACTGGAAGGGCACCCAGGGCCCCCCGGCGCGGCTGCGCTTGTAGATGGCGAAGCTCTCGGGGCGGCTGGTGTGGAACTTGAGCCGCACGTAGGTGATCTCGTAGGCTTTGCCTGGGGACAGAGCCACCACGCTGTGACCCTGTGTGGGTCACTCGATGGGCACCACAGCCTGGGTTATCCCAACAGCACCCTGCAGCACCCAGCGCAGCTAAAAATGGACAAATCACTGCCCTCACCTGTCACAGATATCTTTTATGAAACATCCTTTCCGTAGGATTTTTCCCCCTGAGAAGCCTCAGGAACAAAATGTAAACAATGATTATCTGCTGCTGTGGAACGCAACAGGTGGATCTTTGATTCAGCCATGTTGGATGTTTGTAATTAATGGCCAATCACAGCCCAGCCGGCTCGGGCTCTCTGTCCGAGCCACATCATTCTTTGCTATTCTATTCTTAGCTAGCCTTCTGATGAAATCCTTTCTTCTATTCTTTTAGTATAATTTTATTGTAATATATATCATAAAATAATAAATCAAGCCTTCTGAAACATGGAGTCAGATCCTCATCTCTTCCCTCATCCAAGACCCCCTGTGAACACTGTCACACTCACCCATCTGCCCTCAACAGCTCCTCCTTGGTGCAGCCCAAACCCTGTCTGGATCCAAGCTGGCTCTCGCCCCAGTGCAGGGCCCACCCCTTGTGTGGTGCACTGGGTGGGTTGCAAAGAGCAGCTCCAAATCCAGGCTGTGGGGGAGAGTTAGGCCCACAGCACTGAAAGCATCCCCAGGGCAGTGGTGCTTTAGGGATGGAGAGCTGGAAAAGGTCAAGGCCAATCCCTTCCCAGGGAGCTGCATGCCAGGACCTGGCATCGCTTCCATCTTTGCTGGGATGAAGACAAAGAGAGGCCACCAATCCTTGGGGCGTCCCAGCGAGCTCTGAAAGAGCTTGAAAGGATTAGCAGAAAGGAAAAGAGAAAACACCAAAGTGAACATCAGACCCACTTAATTGCCAGAGATGAAGGACCAGCTCAAAGCCCGAATTGCTCCATAACAGCACCACTCCTGACAGCACAAAACAATTAGCTGCAAGGTTTTGGCTTTATTTGAAAAGATAATGAGTTGGGAATGTTAGAGGGGTTATTCCGGGACTAGGAAAACAAGCCTTTAATTGGGCCCATATGAATTCTGTCGCGTATGTGCTGCGACTTTGCTGCGGGGGAGCCGAGGCAGCCGGCTACCAGCGCTGGGGAACAGCAGCTGCATCCCATCAGGGATGCGGGAAGCTCTGCCGGGAGAGGGGGACAGAGCCACTGCCAGCCCACCCGGAGGTGACGCGAAGGGGCTCAGCTGGGCTGTGCCACCCTCGCCTTGTGCCTGTCCCCTCCCCCGGAGCGCTGGTGGCAGCGGGGGTGGCCCTGTCCTGCACACCCCGAGCCTGGCAGGCGCCGGTTCCCAGACAGCGCTGTCCCCAGAGGGGTTCTACCAAAACAGCGAGGTCGGGGCCGTCACCTCCCGGGGCAGCTCGCTCTGGGAGAGGAAGGGAAGGCAGGGCTGTGTCAATAAACCACCCCTGCCCCAAGTGGCCCCACATGAGGGGAGGGGGTGGCCGCGCTGGGGCAGCCCCGTTTTGGTGCCTCCAGCTGGGGTGGAGTAGATTCACTTTCCTGAGGAATTTTCGTGAGAGGAGAAGTTTGGCTGATTAAATAGGCTGTCTGAGAATTTTCATGTGCTTTTCCCAGACAGGCTTTTTAATCAGCCAATTTCTCCTAAGAAAAAAAAATAATAAAAAAAGATCCAGAAAATAAACCAGGCTGGTTATCTCCTCTTTGCTGCTCAGGTGTGACATGTCCCAAAGCCAGATGTGCTGCTGGACAGCGATGCTGGGAATGGTACACAAGCAGCACCAGGACCCCTGGGTGCTCTCCCAGCTGTGCACCTGCCTTCCCCCGAGCCCAAACTGCAGCTTGTACTGCCCTGGGGCTCCAAGAAGAGAATTCTGGAGAGGAGGAAAGCAGCATGTGGGACAGTCATGTCACCTACATGTCCTGTCATCTCTAGTCCTACAGGAAAATCAGAGTCACAGACACAGATAATGCCTGATCGAGACACTCCAAAGTGAGCCATTGGCATTCAGATTGCTTCCTGAGGAGCCCTGGAGTGTGCTGCCTTTGCAAGCCATGGATATTTTGAGTTCCTTCCTGACATCTGACAGGGGACATACAAGAGCTGTGGACACTTGGGATGATCGACCAGCTGCGAGCCCACTGCACCATAACAGCATGGCTGGAACCTCACAGAGAGAGAGAGATTTAAAGGAGCATAATCTAATTAACGCCAATCAACAACACACAGGTAAACACGGGTCTTGTCCAAGTCATCCCATGTCTTATTTAATAAGCTCCCCAGGCAACCACGCTGCAGAACTTACAGGAGGTGTGAGTGAGCAAGACAGGCAGGCTGAGGGGACACACTGCATGGGATGGAACACCCAATTACTTGGTGGAGCTCAGGGGCAAGGACTCAGCCCAGGTTGCATTCCAGGGGACTGCAGTTGGGCTTTTCCTGCTTAACCCAAGTGAAAGCATTGAGGCAGCAATAAAAACATCTGTGGCTGGGACAAGAACGGGGCCTGGCAGTTGTGGGAAAGGTCAGACAATGATGTGCCAAGCACCAAGATGGTATTTTTTAGCATGGCAAGATAAAGGAGCCATGTAGGAAGAAAGGTACAACGGCAGAGGATGCTCCAGCTCATGAAGGGCTATAGGGCTGGAAGATGATCGGTGCAATGCTTGAGCCTTGGCTGTGTTAACAGAGACAGATACAGCAGGGCAGTCACAGGGACTGGGCTCCACTGGAAACCCCAGTGTGGGGTCCAAGAAAGACCACAGAGGAGCCAGGGAAGAGCTGGAAGAAGGACAGGGAATGGGAAAGCAGCCCCGGGGCTTGCAGAGCCCGCACATGTGGGTGTGCACAGCTGGGACTGGTGGCCACAAAGTCGCCCGGCGGCGGCAGCTCAGCCACACAGGCTGCATTCGGGTGGTCTGTGCCCCGGGTCACCCACACACGGACTGGGGACAAACAGCCTGTGCTGGGCGGGCAAGAGGCTGGATAATGCCCTCAGGGCTGGCAGGAGCAGGGAGTGAGGATGGCAGACTCCTCCAGCATCGCTCCTGGTGCCAAGCCCCAGCCCGGGGACAGGAGCAGATGTCCTTCCCCTTGCAGGGCGCTGGGAAAGCAGCGACCTCCACCCAGCCAGGCAACTCCCAAATCCCTGCTGGGACAGGCATGGACCCTCCACGGCCACCCCGACCCCGCTGGGTCCCACCAGCACGGCTCAGTGCCACCCCGACACTCGGCTGTCCCCTCACCAGTGCCACCCCGACACTCATGCGTCCCCTCACCGGCTCCAGCCGCAGCCCCTCCACTACCCGCCTTCGGCATGCAGATGGCAGGAGACTGCAGAGAATGAAGATTTTGCAGCGCTGGCCAACAGCCAGGAGAGTTTAGATGGCAGGAAAATGTTATAAAACCTTTTTAAAATGCTAGGCATGCCCCTTGGGTTTAAGCACCCTCCAGGTGGGCGGCTTGCACGGTATTTAAAACACAGAGGGTTTGATGCCAGCTGGGGAAACCTACCGGGATTGCACGGTGTGTCTGGAGCTCGGCACCCCGAGACACACCAGGCACCCCGAGCAACGCACGGGGGTGAAACAGGAGGAGCTTGGCACCCACGGCAGCCACCCTCCCCGGGCAGGGCTCTCCCAGGGTAGGAACTATCTGCCTCCAGCTCCACAGGCTTCCAAAATCAGTGAATAAAACATCCTGGGGTGAAGGGGGGAGCAGCACTCTGAGCATGGCTGGGAAGCAGCACAGACAGGCACAGCTCCTGGCATCCCGGGCAAGGCTGATGGAGTCCATCCTCCCCGAGTCCTTTCAGTGCTCTGCACAGTGCAGCTCCCTCCATCCACCCCCCAAAAAGCCCTCGGGAGGGTCCTGTCCTTAACCCAGCGCTGGCAGCAAGAGCTGCAGGGTGCAGGAGCATCCAGCCCCATCTCTGCACCCCGATCTCCCTCCACCGACCCCGCCGCGGCTCCTGCTGGCGCTTACCCAGGTGCAGGGTGATGTTGACGGAGTTGGGGTGCTGGATGCCGAAGGCCATGGACTGGCTCTGCCACCAGGTGCTCTCCTCCTGGCTGTGGAAGTCGGTGAGCAGGGAGGCGTTGTGGTGGCGCCGGGGGTCGCTGGCGTCGCAGCGGTGGCACAGGGCGCTGGCGTGCTGGGCGCCCATGTGCAGGCAGTAATCCTCGGGGGGAGACCCGCACGTGTTGCTGGCACGGACGGCCCGGCCGAAGGCGGCGTTCTCGAACACGGGCATGCAGCGGCGGGGCTGCCCCCGGGGGTCCCAGCAGGGGGATGGGACCCCCAGCCCCAGCCCCAGCAGGGCCAGCAGGCAGAGCCCCGCAGGCCGAGCCATGCCGCGGAAACCCCGGCCGGACTCTGAGGCTCCTCTGGATGGCAGCAGGCGGGACGGGATGGGACGGGACGGGGTGGGATGGATGGGATGGGATGGGACGGGTCCCCCTGCCCGGCACCTCCTCTCGCTCCGAGGTCCATCTTGTGGAAGCTGCTGGGAATGTCGAAATATTCGTGTGAGAGGCAGAGCTGTGGAGTTTGAGATCCCTGCAGGACATGCTAGTGCTCAGGCCGTGGGGTTGGGACTATCCGGTGCTCCATCCCCAAAACATCTCCCTTTCTTTGTGGATTGGGGATTTGCATCTCCAGCTGCGTGGGCATAGCTGAGCTCCTCCATTTCTCAGCCGTGGGAATGAGCTTGTGGTGGTGCATATCTCACATGAGGATTTTTCCATCAATTGGTGGGGGTCACCACTTTTTTTGCTGCTCCAAAATCAAGGGTGGATTAGGGAAAGGCTCTGAAACAGATTCACTTTGAAGCACCTTCTCCCCACACTGATTTATGGGGGGCATTGACTGCTCTCCCACTTACACCAGCCTGCCTGGGCTGTGGGTCTGTGACACCCCAGCACCCTCGAGTGGGGGGTCCCATCCCTGCCTGCTGCCCTGAGCCAGCCCAGTCCCCCAGACCCAAGTGAGGGCACATTCCTGTGGAGGCATCTCCATGGGGTGGCAAACCAGATCATCACCAGACCTCATTAGCAGCTCTCGGCTAATGCTAATTATAGTCTGTGCCAGGGGAACCTCTCTGGGGACCACGGCACCCTCCAGATCTGACCCATGAGGGCAGGAGGGTGGCAGCACACAGGGAGAGAGGCAGCCTGGCACGGTGCCATGCCCCTGGACAAACCCTGACCCACACCCCACAGGGCAGTATTTGCAAAAGTGGGATGCACAGGGGAGCTCTGACCCCCACACCACTTCACTGAGCTGCCCACAGGGGCTCTGGAAACTTAGTACTCATATATAATTTAAGCTCTCTTCCTCCCCTTCCCTTCTACTCTTATTTATTTTATTCTCCTTCCCCTCCACGCTGCGGGAGAAAGCACCAGAGGGGAGCTGTGAATCAGAGTCCTGGGCAGCAGCGCCGTTTCAAAGCCCCATTATCATATATTGACCCAGGCTCTGACAGCCAGAGCCAGCTCCTCTGGGAGGGCTGCATTTCCCAGCATCCAGGAGCTGTGCAGCAGCTGCTGGGAGTGGGCAGCCACTGGGAAACCCACTGTCAGCCTCCGGGGAGAAGGAGAGGGGTTTGCAGCTCAATTATTGCCCCGCGCGTTCCCAGCGCCAGTTTTAATGGGACTTGCATCCTGCAGGGATGAGGTTTTCCAGGTGTTTTGCTTTTCCTGTGGTACTGAGGCTGTAAGCTCAGGACAGGAGATAGAATCATAAAATACTCTGAGCTGGAAGAGACCCAAAAGGATCATTGAGCCCAACTCTTAAGTGAATGACCCATGTGGGGATTGATCCCACGACCTTGGCACTATTAACACCGAGCTCTAACCAAACCTTTTGTGTCAGGGGTTTGCCTCCTCCTCCTTGGGATGCAGCACTCATCCCTGAGAGGATTTGCCTGCCCCTGTTACAGAGGGGGAGAGAGTCATGACATGTTAGAGAGTGATGACACCACACAGCCAGGGCTCAGGATGCTGATGAGTGCCCCAATCCCTCCTTCTCCTCCTCCAGCACAGCCCACCGGGTGTGGGGGCACAGAGAGCTTGATGGGAATTGGTGCTGACACTGCTCTGCTATGGGGATGCTGCAGTGGGAACTGCACATTCCCAGGTGGATTCAGCTGTGCCCCAGACAGGATGAGCCCTCACCAGCCTCCTGCTGGGTGGTGGGCACAAGTTTGCCCCTTACTGTGGTCCATAGTAGCAAAGCCCAACCTCACCTGAACTCCTCTGTACCTGAGAGACTTCACCCAATGCTCCAGGACTTTGGTCCAAGCACTTGAGGGATGTGGTGACCAAGGCTGTGATGACACCAGCCTGTCCAGGAACCTTCTTGTGCCCCAACACAGACCTGGTTCCCCGCAAGGGTTAAAAGCCGTGGAGGCGGAGAGGAGAAAATGTTCTTCTGATTTGCTTAATGAACGTTAATTAAGAAGACAGAAGATAGCAGATTCCTTCAGGGTAGAGATGAAAGGCCCGTTAATTAAATCTGGAGAGCGAGGAACAGGGCCAACTGATCCTCCTCCTGATCAGACCTGACAAGGCAGGCGCGGGGCAGGAGCGAGGTGTGCCACATCCCACAGCCCCTCGTGGCCCCCAGCCCAGCTCCAGGCTGCCAGCACGGCCAGGTTCTACAGGCTGTGTGGGACTGGGTGCCTCTTACCTGCCCCCAGCGCCCCTGAGGCTGAGGGTGGCCCCATCCACGCCCTGCAGCTGGGGTGAGAGCTGGGTCACTGCTCCAGGCTCCACTGCACTCATGGAGTGGTTCTGTTCTCAGTTTCCAGCAGGAACTTCTCCCAAAGGATGAGCTGACCTTGCTGGAGGAAGGGGAGCACAGGATGGACAGCTCCATCCTGAGGAAGAGGAGGAGAAGGTTTGGTCACCCAGCTTGGTGGTTTGCCCCAGGTCCCACCTCCCACAGGTTAAATGGGAGAGGGTCAGGAAGGCACTGACTACCACCATGTGCCATGGAGGGACAAGCCTCTGGGATGGACACCTCCCTGTGCTTCACACGCACACTGCCTCACCTTCCTGGAACAGGCAGCTCCTACCACCAGGGATTCGCCAGAAATGGATTTTGTGCCTGTAGCTGAGACCTGGGGCACAGTAACAGGATTCTGCTGGCAGCCTGCTGCCTCCATGCTATCTTCCTGCTTTCAGCACAGCCTTATTTTCAAAAGCAGAGCACTTGAGCATCCCAAATCACAGCCCAAAAAAACCCCAGCAGCCTTACCTGGCCCTCTCTGACACTGTGTCCAGTTCCCTCTCCCCCTGCATCCCCTGCCCTGGCACTGGAGCAGGGTTGGAGGCAGGCTGAGCTGCAGGATGCCACCAGCATTCCAATGAGCACAGACATGGCTCTGCTGCTCTCCCAGCCCTGCAAGGGGGCACAGCTGGGGTGACAGGGTGCTCTTTGTCACAAGCAGCAGCTCCTTGGGCAGAAAGGAGGAAAGGGCAGCTGCCAGCTCACCCCCCAGCTCTGCTGACCACGGAGTGAAGGTCCCATCTTCAGCGTAGTGGGAAAACGAACCTGCAGTGTAAATAATGGCTGGAGTATCTCTCGTGCACGCTGGCTTATTTTGTAAACCTGAACTTTGCAAAATGTCACAAAACGGAGAAACGAGAGGCCTGGGATGAGTAAATCTCCATTAGAAATTCCCTGGGATGGCAGCAGTGATGTTCTCGCTCGATGATGGCACATTCCAGCCCAGCCCGGCTCGGGGAGCGGGGTCATGCGTGGCGCTGATTGCAGAAAGTATTTAATTAACACTGCTGTAAATGCAGTGCTGGAGATGCCAGCCAGACCACGGAGGGGCCACCACGCTGCTGAGCTGCAGGAAGTTCTGCCAAGGCTGACAGGAGATGAGGGAGGGCAGAGAAAATCCGGCAGATTTTGCTCCCTGCTTTGCCACAGCCCCTAAGGGGCAAGGGGAGGATGGGACAGTGACACTGCCAGGATGTCCCCTGAGCAAGAAGGCTTCACCAGCAGTGTCCAGACAAGTGGGGGAACCCCATAACGGGTAAAGGAGCTCTCTCCCAAAGCAATTGCCAGGACACACATCACCATCCTCTTCCCTGATGCACAAATGGTCTAAAGTCACCTTTTCAGAGGTAATCATCCCCAAATTCTCTCAATACCTGGCAGACAGTGAAAATAGGAACATCTCAGCTTCACTCGTGCATGACCACAAGCTCATCATGTCACTGATGAGCTGAGCTGCTCCAGATCTGACCCAGCTCAAGGACACAGGGTGAGAGCCAAGCCATCCCTGTCCCCAGGACACACATTTCACCCATTGCCTTGGGCTCAGGAGGTCAGGGAGCACAGCAGGAGAAAGCACCAGGTCAGAGCAGGACCAGCAGGTTTCAGGCACAGCCAAAAAGGACCTTTTCCCTCCTGAGCTCATCAGCAGCCTAATGACTCTGCCTAAAAAGCTCCAGAGCCCCTAATCACTCATCACATTACGGCTGCTCACAAGTGAGGCCAACCAGCACAAACCTCCTCAAAGCCTTTCTAATTAATGAGCAGAGGCTTAGGCTCTCCCAGCCCAAAAGCAGCATCTCAGATAAAACCAGCAGCCTCCTGCCAGCCCCAGTCCCCTTGATAAACCCCTTTAATGGGCTTGTCAGCATCACCTGAGGCCACTCCATTGGCTAACAAGGCACATCTGTCTGTCTGTCCCAGCCTCCATGCTGTGGGTGGGGAAATGTCCATCCATCCATCCATCCATCCATCCATCCATCCATCCATCCATCCATCCATCCATCCATCCATCCATCCATCCATCCATCCATCCATCCATCCCCACCGTGGCAGGAGCCATGGGATGTTCCTGCCATGGCTGCCCCTAATCCCCTGCTGGATCCCTGGACATTTCCCCTTCACCAGCAGGGTGGGTGACAGCTGAGCAGCAGCAGATGCCACCAGATGGTCACCAGAATGACAGACCCAGCTAAGCTGGTAACTGGGAGGACACTGGAGCCCCTCATTTGCTAAGTGGCTCCCTGTACTGGTCCCAAGGGGAGCAAGCAAGGGATGGTGGCACTGAGCTGCTGCCCACAAAGCCTCCAGGCCCTTTGCAGCACTGAAACACCTGCACTGGCTCTGTCACAAAGGTTTGTGGCCACAGCCACAGCTTGAGCTGTCCTCTGAGAGAGGCTGAGCACTCGCACCTCATCACAGAGATGGTTTCTCAGGGGGCTTTGGAAAATCAGGCTTGGGAATCTTTTAAGAACTATTTAAGCCTGCTGTAAGCCTGGGGGCTTTCCCACAGCCCCTAAAACCCATTGCTGTGATGAGTGGTGAGTGCTCAGCCCCTCTGCCAGGGGCTCCCCCCCCCTCCCTCCCTCTCCCATCAATCAGAGGTGCCCCAATACTCTCTGTGACAAATAAAAGTTGCTGCAATACCTTTGACTTTAAAGCAGGAGAAATAACTCCTCCGTAACGTGATCTACTGTGTCTATCCCCAGGCGTGTCGCCCTGCATCGGGGCTGGGGCTCTGATTTAATATTCTCATGGAAAGCGGCGCCCTCACCCAATTACCACGGGCATTTCTGCACAGGCAGCAGCTGAGCCACCGGGCACTGAATGAGCCCCACGGGGGACAGAGCCCCACTGGGGTCACCCCAAAAGTGCCGCAGGGGGCCCCGAGTTAATCTGGCACTCCCAGATGCGTCTGTGCCGAGCACTGGGTTGGACTGGGAGGCACTGGTGGGAACTGGGAGAGCGAAGGGAAAGCAAAGCCTCGCTCCAGGCGGCGGCAGAGAGCTCTGTGGGAAACGTCCCCGGAGATTTCCACTTTCCACGGGAATAAAAACCTTCTATTTCCAACTGGAATGCCTGCTGCTCAGCATCCCCCTCCAGCCACGGAGGCTGGATGCTCCCTGGTAATCCTGCATCGTTTATTTTCATTGGCTGACAGAAAAAAGCGCCGTCAGAAAAGCGATGTTAGCTGTGCTGGCTGGCATAGAAAATGTTGCTTTAATTGTATTTTATTTGGCAGTAAGAAAAGAGAAGCAAGAACAAACCCTCGAGATATCCCCTCTCTCCCCCCCATTTAAAATTTCAATTTGGTAATTTTATGACAATGTTTCTGATAAAACCCAACAAAGCACATTAAAGTGAGAGAAGTGATTTATCCTTTTCAGTGGCACATGATCTTTGGATACATTTCCCAGTCTATATATATTAAGACAGTTAAAAAAACCAAAAACCCAAACAAACTTGTTTTTATTTTTTTTTAATGTCAGCTGTTATTTTTCAACCACAAACCCCAGTATTTTTTCCAACTCTGGTTTCCTCCTTTCTGATCTCTAAAGGGCAAAACCAGGCAAGTATTGGATATCCCATCTGAAAAAACCATCACGGAGCAGCCCCACTTCCTTCATCCCAGGCTTGGCCATCACACCATGTCCTGCTGTGATTTTACGCTTTCAAGGCCATTTTCCTTGAAAATTTCCCTTCCATCCTGTCCTCAAAGAAACTGTGTCATTGATTTGCTGTTGAAATTTGGAGGAAGCGGCTGGCTCATGCTCAGCCTCCCCTGATGCTGATGCCAGCTGGGAGCCGCACGGGCTGGCCATGATTTGGGGGTTCCCTGACCTTTCCCCATCATCTCCACAAGCCAGGAGGATAAAACCTTCCAAGCTAACCTGACACTTAGAAACCAAACCACCAACACGTAAACCTGAGGGGTTTCTCTGTGCCACCCGGAATCAAACACTGAGTTTTGGCTAACCAGCCTGGTTCTCCCACCCAGCCGAGCATCCTGAGCTTCCCTCCAGCCTCCTGCAGATTTATTTGCTGCACAAATCTCCTGCTCCCACCCAGTGTGGCAGCGACGCCTTCGGAGCACCGGGTGTTCCACACAGCGTGGGGAGGGCTTGGGAAGGGGTTAATGGGTGGGCACAGGCAGAGCTGGGGAGTTGCTAGGAGACTTGGGGCTTTGGGATGCTGGATGTGATGCTCAGCCAATGGAGAAGTCCTCCGAGGAGTAAATCTGCTAATTTGGGCATCGTTGGTTGCAGGGGCTCGGGGTGGATGTGGGTGCTGAGCAGAGCTGACCCTGACCCCCTCCTCCCAGCCCCACACTGGTGCTTTCCCATCCTGCTCCTGTGGTTTCAATTAAACCACTGAATTAATCTCCAGCAATAAACTCAGCTGCTATTGTAGTTTGCTTTGGGATTCATCATCACTTTTGCAGCAAATACAGCAATTAAACAGAAAGGTCTTGGTAGCTCAGGGGGGGAAAGCTGGGCTCCCCCAGGCTGGTGTTTGGGATTGGGGTACCCAGGTCCCCCCCAGGTTAGTTTTCACCAGCCCAAAGCCCTTTGTGGAGAATGCTGAGAGCAAGGAGAGCTGGAGGAGGCACCACTGCCCCCCCTCACCTGCATATGCTCCTCCAGATGGCCCAGGCTGCTGCTCTCCATGTGGGAAAAGGTTTTAAATTAAAATCTTCCCCGTGTTTTTTGGTGATTTTTGGCTGGGTTTCTTTCTCCTGACTTTCCAGCTCTCCAGCCCATTTGCCATCATTAAGTGCAGATGGATTGGCAGCACGGTGGAGCTGGGTGGGCACAGGGGGGTCTCCAGGCAGGGCCCAGACCCACAGAGACATCCTTGCACCCCACAGTGAGCCCCTCTCAGCCTGGGGTCAGCCCTATCTGCCCACAGCCCTCCTTGGCTGTCAGGAAAATGAGTTGTTCCTTTCTGGAGATCCCTGTGGACCCCCCAGCCAGCCCCTCTCATCAGCACCAATGTCCCCCCTGTCACCATGGGCAGGGGAGCACTCTGGATATCCATCCCAGTGGGGTCTGACCTGGATCTGCTCCAAACCAGAGCCTTTTCCCACCCATCAGCTGCTCAGTGTAGAGATGGGATGGGATGGGATGGGATGGGATGGGATGGGATGGGATGGGATGGGATGGGATGGGATGGGATGGGATGGGATGGGATGGGGATGGGATGGGATGGGGATGGATGCAGCTTTCCTGCTATTCACAAGCCTGGCAGAGGAGCAATGCCCACACCAGGGCAGGATCTGGCCCCTCCAGGGACTCTGGGATGCCAACTTTTCAGAGAAACAGCGGATTACAGCACATCAGCTCCAATCAATACTCTGCCGTAGCAGAGAGCAAAGGGAAAAGAGGAACAAAAAGAGGTTTCTCATTTGCGGGGGATTTGGGGCTTTTGCTGTGTTTGGAGGGAGGAGTGGGAAAAAAAAGCTTGAGAAAGGGCTGGGAAGGAAGAGCTGGGGGGGACAGAGCAGCTCCCACCCATCTGGGACACTGGGTGGGACCCTCTGAAACACTCGGGGTGCCAGGGAGAGCACAAGGGCATGGGGTGGGATTGGGATGGGAATGGGGTGAGCACAGGGTGCTCCATCTCCTCCTGGCACAGAAGGTTCCATTCTCTCCTCCTGAGACCATGGCATCTGCAGCAAAGAGGGGCAAAAGTGCATGACAGGGTTTGGCAGAGGGGAGAGAGGAGAAAAGACGCTCAGCCCTCGTCTGGTCCTGCTGAGACCCTCACAAAGTACAGCCAGGCTGGGGGATGCTCTAGACAAAATGGAGGTGTTAAAGGAGGGGTTTTGGAAACCCAAATATCTTGCAGGGACAAGAACAGAAGTGATGCTACTGACCCCATGTGGGCTGCAGCCCGGGAGCTCTTTGTGGGTGGTTTGTCTCTTGTCTGAGCCATCGATTCCCCCTGTGGAAGAAAAAGGCCCTGACACAGCCAGCGGTGTCCTGCCGTGTCACCCCAGGGATGGACAGAGCACCCTGGGGGAGAGGCTCCTTCCCTGGCAGCCAAAACGGGCTGAAAAAGGGGGACAGGGGAGCCTGCACAGCCTCAGCACAGAGCAGGGCTGGAACAGGAGCTGGGGACACACAGGGGAGCCTGGGGACACACAGGGGAGCCTGGGGACATACAGGGGAGCCTGGGGACATACAGGGGAGCCTGCACAGCCTCAGCACAGGGCACTGCTGTGCCCAGCTCACCCTGGGCTGCCCCGCTCCTGTGCAGGGACCCCCGCAGCAGCCACACTGCCAGCAGAGAGAGCCCCCAGCGGGGACCAGGGAGGGTTTTTGTCACTCCGGGTCGGTGGCCCGGTGAAGGACCAGCGAAGGACCATCCGGGCACCGCAGCGCTCTCCCTCGGCTGCTTGGGATGAGGCTCACGCAGCTCCTCTGCATTCCGCGCTCTCGCCGGCGCGGGGACGGAGAGCTTTGAAGGAGCTGCCCTTTCATTATTAATATGATGATGATGTCTGACGCCGTGCGTGTGCAGCGGCGGCTCTGCCTCCCCTGGCTCCCTGCCAAGGAAAGCACACGCTGTTCCTGGGGAGGGCTCGGTGTCCCCCAGCCCAGCCCTGGCACCGTGTCTGGGACAGTCCTGATGCCCCTCTCTGGGCTGGACCCACGGGCCATCGCTGCTCTCACCAGCTCTAGCACCGAGTGTGGCTGAGCACAAGGAGGGTGAAGTGCCACCTCTGTAGTGTCCTGTCCCCACGGGGGCACAGCGCTGACCGCAGCCCAGCCTCTGCCCGACACCCCCACTGCAACTCTGCTCGCTGTCTTGGACCACAGCATAGGAGAGGGTGTCTGAAATGTTTCAAAGGGCTCTGTTTAGAGCTTGGGTCTGATCCAGTGTTGCTTCAGCTGTTTTCTTCCCCCAGGCCAAGCCGGGACCCCGGAGCAGAGCGGGCAGAGCAGCTCTGGGAGGGCTCCCGCAGGAGCCGCAGCCTCCCGGCATCCTCACATCAAACCTCTCCTGCTTTTGCCCTCGGGCCACTGCCTGAGACATGAATCATCCTCTCCGATGCCGATCGATCCGGGCTGGGCTGCTGGCAGAGCCCCCTCCTCAGCCCCGGGGGAGGGTCTGTGCCCATCGGTGCCCAGCCCCCGCCGTGTGCCCAAAACAAGGCTCAGCCTGAGCGCCCAATCCCTCCCGACACAGCCTGTGGAGCCGGGTCCAGGCCTGTGGGGCCGTGGGTCTCAGCTGGCATGGATGCCCCTTCCCATGTCCCCAGTTCCACACCTACAGCCGGACCCTGTGACAGGTAACAGGAGGTGGCACGGCTCAGTGTAAGGCAGTGATGAGCCAGGCCAGTGTCCCTGCTGGCCCCTGGTCCGGGCAGGGCTCATCCTGAGCATCACTCAAGCTCCCAAAACCCTTTGCCAGAGTGGCAATCTCCTTCCCACTCACCGCATGGCTTGGAGACCGGCAATTGGAGACAGCAGTGGGACCGAGCCGGACCCTACATCCTCCCAGGGGACAGCGGGGACACCCCACACATGACAGGGCTGCGAGGGGCCAGCCCTGCCTGCACAGACCGGCCAGCAGGATCCCAGATCCCACCCTGCACCACCTCCGCAGTCCGGCTGTGGGCTATGTCAAGGTATGTTGGATTGCAAATTAAGCGTCAGCCCCGCTGCACGGTCCCGGCTCCATCTGCAGAAAATGAGTTGCTGGACTTGGAGAGTGTCCAGTTGTGCAGCTCGGCGTGCCTAACGCCCAGGGCTGACAAGCCACTGAATCACTCCTCCCCGCGCTGCCAGGCCACATGAAGCCAAGATGCATTTCTTTTTAATGATAAGTTTTTATTGTTTGGAGTTCTGCTTAAACAGCTTCCCGGGGGCAGCGCCTCCTGCCTCCAGGAGCCGAGCACCAGGGGCACGGGCTGGCCGGGCTCAGCTGCACAGGGAAGTCCTTGAAAATCATCCATGGGGAAGGAGCTGGGCTGGCAGCCACGAGTGAGCATCGCCCGGTAAATCCACACTAAACACCTCTGCAGCCAAAGGCAGGATTTGCACCTGGCTGGGACACAGTGCACACACCCCCCCCCACACACACAGAGAACCGAAGGATTGAGGCAAAGCCTGCGCTCCCCTCCCTGCCCCACAGAGCTCTTTGGGGAATATTCGCCAGCCCAGCACGCATCCAGCTCTTCCCAAAATAGGGTGTGTGCCCTGGAGACAAACTGCTTGAACCCCTTGTTCCCCATATATGCAAACTACCACCCCTGTGCCACCCCTGCCCCACAGACAGGCAGCCCCCACACCAGTGGAGCCACATTGGAGCTGCTGCAGGTCCCGACTGGGGCTGAGCTCCAGGACAGACCCAGGGGGGTTTGGGGGTGCCCAGGGGACCGCCCCATGCTGCAGGACAAGGGGCTGCAGGGCTGCCCAGGAGGTTTCCCAGGGGATTCTCAGCCTGGAGAGAGAGCTCAGCCTCCCCCCAGCCGGATTGAAGCAGCTCTGAGCCATCGCTGCTCTCACGCTGCTCCTCTGAACCTCTCAGCAACGCTCCTGCCCGCAGGTCAGACAAGTGGCAAATAAAAGATTTACGGGAGGTGCGGCAAAGCTCTGGGAAGGGAAAACCACATCCACACGGGAGTGGCGGCACACGGGGCCGGGAGGGAGCCCTGGCACGCAGGGCCAGCCCCACGGCTCGGGGCTGGCAGCGCTGGGCTTCGGGCACCGCTGCCACCCTGCAGGGGCTGGGGGCGGCTGTGCCTCGCCCCGCCGGCCCCGGCTCCGCAGAGTGCGCTGGGATTTGCTCCGAGAGCACTTTGGCCACCCTCGGGAGCAAAGGTTTGGGGGGTGGCGATGCCAATGCCGCCCTCTCCGCCCCCCCGCCCGGCACCCTGCCCATCCCTGCCCACCCATGGGACTGAGCCCCACCAGCTCGGGGCGTTCCGCCGGAGGATGTGGGGGCGTTTCTCCGGCAAGGGGTGAGCGGGTTCCGGGGGCATCCCCCGCTCTCCCCCCGGGCCCCTGCAGCACCCCCGATCCCGCTGGCACCCCGCCTTACCTGCTGCCGCTGCTCCAGCTGTGCTGCCACATCTGGGCAGCCGCGGAGCCCGGGGCTGGAGGGGGGGTTCGGGTCCGGGTCCGGAATGATCGGGGGGCGGCAGGCGGTGCTGGGGGGGGCGGGGAGATCCCCCGGGGCATCACCGGGCGGGGTGCCCGGAGCGGGGCCGGGGGAGCCCCGGGGGGGGTCGGGGCGGGCGGGGAGGGAAGATCCACCCCCGTGTCCGTGCCCGTGTCCTCCCTCCCTCCTCTTCCTCCCTCCCTCCTCCTCCTCCTCCTCCTCCGCCGCCGCCGCCGCCGCCCGTCCTCCGCCGCGGCCAGCCGGGCAGCGCGGGCGGGCCGGGGGCTGCGCCGCCGGAGAGGAGGTTTGGGGGGGCTTGTGGGGGTCCGGGCACTTACTTGGGCTGGAAGTTGGCGGCGCGATGGGGAACGAGCGTTGGAAAACCGTGGGAGGAGCCTCGCAACTTGAGGATGGGCAGCAGGAGAAATCACAGGTACGGGGCGGGGGGCAAGGGGGGCAGGGGGTGGGGGTCACCCAGCCCGAGGGTCCCAGCCACCCCCCAGTGTCCCCAGCGAGCTTTTCTCCCGGCGCACCCCAGTGTGGCGAGCTGTCCCCTGTCCCCACCGTGCGGAGCCCCCCGGGCTGCACCTCCTCACCCCCCTCCCAATTAATGCTTTCATTAACCTGCGGGTTAATTAACCCGGGGCTGCCCCGGGTTGGGGCAGCGTGCGATGCTCGGGGGCTACCACCCTGCCGAACCGCTCTAAACTGCTGAAATAACCCTTTAAAGGGGATTTGGCATCTCAGCTCCGCGCTGCAGCCGGGCTCACCCCTCCCGGTTCGGGGGCTCCCGGCCCCCGCTGGGTTTGGGGGGGCCGGCGCTGCGGCGGCAGAGCCTGCGGTGACACGCGGGGATCCGGCACGTGCCCAGCCCGTTTGCACACCCCGCTGCACGTGTGGCAGCTCCACAGCCCGGCCGAGCGGGCTGCCAGCCCGGCAAGCGCGGGATGGCTCGGCTTGGAAGGGATGTTAAAGATTACCCAGTTCCGACCCCCGTGGCACGGGCAGGGACACCTTCCAGGCTGCTCAATCCCCCATCCAGCCCGGCCCTGGACAGTTCCAGGATAGGCACAGGGATGGGCACGGGCACGGATGCGCGCTGAGCGCGGGCAGGGTGGGAAGAAGGAGTGAGGAGTGTGGGCAAAAGCGTCTGCGAGGAGCTGCAGGACAGCAAATCTCCAGCGAGCCTGTGAGTGAAGGGAAAGGACCCAGAGCTGGCAGCGCTGACCTTCCTCGGCACCCAGGAGCTGGGCAAGCATGGGGGGCGACACGCTCGACCCCAGCTCTGCCACTCTCCTGTCCCCTGACACCCGCAGCAAGGCAAGAGGGGCTTCTGCCCGAATTCTCCTTCTGCCAGCAGCTCAGTGGAGAGGGGCTGCGCGCCCCGGCAGAGCCCTGACCCCCGAGAGAGAAACCAGCCTGCCCTGCCCTCCCCTCCTTGGCAGAGCCCTCCCTGTGCACAGGGATTCGAGCCGTGCCACCCGTCTGGAGCCGCCACCCCCCGGTTTGTGCCCCCGAGGGCGAGCCGGGCAGGATCAGCACGGATCCAGTCCCACAAGGCAGCGGGGCCGGGTGGCTCGCGGTGGGTTTCAGGGATGTTCGGAGTTTGCCGTGCTCCGGTGGAACCCAGCCCAGCGTGCTCACCCACAGAGCGGCTCGGTGCTCGCCATCCTGCCCGTGCTCTCTCCTTTCCCCATCCGCAGAGTGTGGCGTGCCGAGGCAGCGGTGGCAGGCAGGCTCTGGGTGACGGAGCAGAGCAGGAAAACAGGAGTGGGGTTCGGTTCAGCCGCTCCGTGCCCGCGGGGGTGACACAGCCCCGGCCAGGGCGAGGGGAGGCGGCTGCAGCCCCGAGCCGGGCAGGGCGGGATGGGCAGCGAGGGAGGACAGGGACGGAGAGGGGGAGCAGAGCGAGGATGCAAACTGAGCTCTGAATAAATGATAGGTGCGGGCTGGGGGACCCTGCAGCGCTGGGTGGACCCCGGCAGGGAGGTGCGGCTACCTGGACTAAAGTTACACCAGCAGCTGAGCCTGGGCGATGCAAACCTCGGTGTTCACTTACCTGGGAGGCAGAACAGCGGCTCTGGTTCGTCCCTGGCTCAGGGCACAGCCTGGGGGCTGAGCAGAGCAGCCCGGCTGCAGGAACGCTGCCTGCCATCCCTCAGTCTGCTGGGCTGGAGAGCAGCAGGGATTGTGGCAGGAGCAAAGGGGACTCCTCATCTTAGAGCATCTCCCAGGGCAGAGCTCAGCCTCTGCTGCCACTGCTCTCCATCCATGCTCTCCAGGGACCAGCCACCTCTGCTCTGGGGACAAGCCAGCTCGTGTCCTTCCCTTCCCACAGGTGTGGAGTGCTGGCGCTGCTTGTCTCCATCCCAGAACGGCCAGTCTGGCTGGCTGAGTGGGCTGGGGGCTGATTTGAGGCCCCTGATGGGGTCCAGAGCTGCTCAGGAAGTGTGGCTGTGTCACCAAGGACCCATGGGTGACCAAGTGTAGATCCTGTGCCAGGGCAGGGCATGGAGAGCCCAACTCACCAGGGACACAACCATCCCTTGGATCCTGCCTGGGGCTCCCTCCAGGCTCCAGAGCAGGTTTGCAAGTGAAGATCTGCTCATCCCAGGCACCACTCAGTCACACAGATTCTGCTCTCCTTAGGAAAGATGATTTCAAGACACTGGGACCTCCAGCCCAATGGATATCCCCAGGGGAACATCAATAACCAGGGCAGGGGGGTGTCTTACAGCTGTCCAAAAGTCTTGGCAAGAACTCCAGGAGCTTGAGGCCATGGAGCAGACAGCAGGAACCCTATGGATGATGAGAGCTGGCTCATGGTGAGGCAGGAGTGAGTGGCAGGGGGTGTCTGCAGGGTCCCTTGCCCAGCTGGGCATGCTGCTGCAGTGCTGCTGTGCTGGAGGGGCTTGGGGGGCCCCCCAGCCCAGTTTGGAGTGCTGCTGGTGCCACTGGCTGGGTTTGCCTCCTCTCCCCACTGCAGGTTGCCAGGTAACACAACGTGCCAGCAAAACGCCGTGGGACTCCTGAGGCTGCTGCCACTCAGGATCCTGCAGCCACAAGCAGGGGGGATCCCTTTGGAAGGGAATTGGCCTCAGTTCCTGCTGCTGGTGGGAGGGCAGTGATTGTGGGGCTTGAGGGCTGGAAAACAGCTGGATACAGCTCCTGGTGTGGTGCACACCCAGGCAGAGCTGTGAGGTTTTGGTGGCTGGGATTTGTGTGGCTGTGGGAAGAGGAGCCTCATCCACTCATGGCTCTGTTTTGGGAGCTCTCACTGCTCAGAGGGGACGTTGTGCCCTGCAGCTCCTCCTTGTGCCCCTCGAGCTGGGCATGGCTCATTGTGGGGAGCAGCACGGGAGGGCACAAAGCCCTGGAGGTGAGAGTGCTGTGACAGCCAGGACAACCACAGGGACAAGGTCCCTGCTCACCCCGTAGATCCCACTGACACTGGCCTTTGGTCAGCAGCCACCCCTCCTGTCACTTCAGGGTGCTGAGGGGCCCAGGTGAGCCCAGGTCCTGGGTGCCCATTTAAGGATGTGAGCAATGGGCATCTGCCACCTCTGTCTGCCACCATGCTGCTGCTCCTGGGTGTCCCCTGTGCCCCTAAGCAGGGCTCTGTGTCTACACACACACCAGGCAAACTCCTCAAGACCCTGCTTGCACAGAGTTTCCCTTATTGCCTTTGACATCTCCTTTTAACCTGCGCCGAGGGGCTGAGCCTGGGGCTGTGTCCTCCCTGCAGGTGGCTTCCATTCAGCCCAGTGCTGTTTGATCTCCCTCCATGGAGAGGGGCAGAAACCCAGAGCCCACCCTGGGGCTGGTGGGGGACCCTCAGCCCCCCAGCCAACCCTGCTGCTGCTGTGGGGTCACCTTAATGCAAATGGTTGCGTGAGAGGGAATGAAATGAAGGGTGCTTGAAGGAAGGTGTCACTCCAGATAGATGTGCACGGGAGGGGAGAGGGCCTGGGAAATCTTTGCAGATGCAGCAATTTTCCCTTCGTTTCTGGGCAAAGTAGTCTTTGTCTCTCTGAATCTGCAGTTTGCTGCCAGCCCTGCAATTCCTTGTGACAGCCGTGGCCAGGGTCAGGGGGAAATCAGAGCCTCTGTCCTGCAGGTGTAACGAGCAGGGGAGGGGACAGGGAGCCGATGGGATCGGGTGGCAGCTCACCTGCTCTGCTCTGACTGTGCTGGCACTCGAGGCTCTGCAGGGAGAAAAGGCTCCTGGTGGGCATGGAGCAGGTGCCAGGGGCTGAGCCCGTGGCTCTGAGCAGCAGCAGAGCTGCCAGAGGGGCTGGGGGGGTCAGAGACCTTTCCCACAGCGACTCTCCCTTGCCAGGAGGCTCTGGGACTGATCCAAAGCTTTGGGAGCAGCTCTGCCCCCTCCAGCAGGAAATGATGAAGGATGAAGGGGATGAAGATAAGTTGCCTGCCATAGCTGGGAGCTGCCCTGTGCAGAGCAGGTCCCCACATTACTCAGTGACCCCAGCACAGCCCCACAGCCACCAGTGCTGCTCTCCCTGTGGTCCTGCTGTGAGGGACACGAGGTGTTTTCCCATTTTCCCCCCACATTTGTGCCCAGGGCAGCAGGGAGCCCCCCCCACATCTCCGGGGGAGCCAGGGCTGCTCCAGCCGAGGATCAGGGCTGTAAATAAAACATGCCACGGGAGCGGGCGGTGCCGTGCCTTGCTCTCGTTATTATTTCATACCCGCTCCCCAGCGGGCTCGGCAGCTCTGCTCACTCACAGCTCACCCGTGTCCCTGCAGGGCTCCCTGGGTCCCCACCCTCACAGCCATTGCCAGACCCCAAATCCCGTGCAGAGCCTGCCTGTGAGGGGATGGGGCAGTGCAGATGTCCTCCATGTCCCTGCAGGGCTCCCTGGGGTCCTCCCCACCCTCACAGCCATTGCCAGACCCCAAATCCCGTGCAGAGCCTGCCTGTGAGGGGATGGGGCAGTGCTGATGGCCTCCATGTCTCTTTGCAGGGCTCCCTGGAGTCCTCCCCACCCTCACAGTCATTGCCAGACCCCAAATCCCGTGCAGAGCCTGCCTGTGAGGGGATGGGGCAGTGCTGATGGCCTCCATGTCCCTGAAGCGCTCCTGGGGTCCCCACCCTCCCTCAGAGCCATTGCCAGACCCCAAACCCCATTCAGAGCCCACCTGTGGGGTGAGGGGATGGGGCTGATGGCGTGTCCGTGTCTGCCCACAGAGGATGAGCTGTGGCTACATCCTGTGCACCGTGCTGCTCTCAGTGGCCGTGCTCCTGGCCGTGACGGTCACCGGCGCCATCCTCTTCATGAACCACTACCACACGCCCGTCACCGAGCCGCCCCCCGTCATCAGCACCAACCCCGAGGAGGCCAACGCGCTGGTGACCATCGAGAAGGCCGACAGCTCCCGCATCAACATCTTCATCGACCCCAACTGCCCCAGCGCCGCCGGCGCCCTGGGCCGCGTGGAGGGCCTGCAGAGCTCCCTGCTGCACGCCCTCACCGAGCACGACGCCGAGGCCAAGGCCACCAAGAGCCAGCAGAAGGCCCTGCTGGTGACGGTGGCGGACGAGGTGGCCAAGCTGCTGAGCCACGCCGTGCAGCTGCGTGCCGACTGCGACGGGCTCAAGAAGGGGCACAGCGCCATGGGGCAGGAGCTGAGCGCCCTGCAGGGAGAGCAGGGCAGGCTCATCCAGGTGAGCTGGGGCTGGCAGTGCCAGGCAGGGCAGGCCCCACTCCTCCTGCCACCGTGAGCCACCCAGCTGCAATCCCCTACCACCACCCCAGCCTGAAACCTCCTCACTTCTCCTCGTCCTTACCCTAGGACTAGTGTACGAATGAATTCAAGGCGGATTAGAATGAGCAGAATAACAGAAAGTTAGTCTAAATAAGATTGTTGATTTGGACTCAACAGATTATAGCTACAACCCTATAATTTTCTTTATATCCTACCTCCACCTAAGCTTCTACTCAGCCTTCACTCTAAGCAGCCTAGGCCCAGCCTTCCACCAAACACACCTATCCTAACCCACTGAACCCCGCAACATCCCTGGGGGTGGAATTCCCTGTGCCAATATCCCTGTGGCATGGCTGCTCCTGCCCTCAACATCCAGGGGAGAGCTCCAGGTGAAGGAGCTGAGGTTGAAGGTAAGGGCTTGGGAATTGGAAGGTGGAAGTATCTCCCTGCCAAACCACCCCAGTGCCAGTGAGCCTGGTGTGCAGCCTCCCACCTTGTGGGTGTCCCAGCTCCAGGTTCAGTTTGGGAGCTCCAGACAGAGCAAAGCACACCACAGAATCTTCCCAAGGGCAGTTCATGCAGCAATCAGCTCCCCCTCTTTACAGTCCCCAAAATTTCCCAGCCAATGAGCTGTGTTGAAATGCTTACCTGAGTATGCCAGGGCTCTGCCAGGTGTCACAGCAAGATCCAGGGCATGGCTCCACGCCTGACCCTCCTGGTACTCAGCTCCCTCTGAGTACCAGCGCTGCTTGTTTCTCTCTGCTTCCCATCCTGGTGCTCTGCCACAGCCACCCCGTGTCCCTGTCCCAGCCTGGGTCACCTCAGGGGATGACAGGAGCTGGGGGCTGCCTCAGGACACGGCTATTCCTGCCGCCTCCGTCATCCTGCCCTTGCCCAGAGATGCCCCTTATCCCACGGGATTGCAGCACCACTGCACCCAGGTTTGGGGATCTCTCCTTCCTGGGGGCAGTAAGTGCTTATCTGGACCTTGACCCCTGCCAAAACTCAAGAGATAAAGAGATAAAGCAACAGAGATATTTTATGGGATTTACACCCCTGGCATTGCTGAGCACAGCAGTCAGGGGGCAGGGAGGGATGTGGAAAGGATTTAACCATTTCACCCCCATTTCTGTGTCCCCCCCTGTGTCCCTGCCCGCAGCTGCTGTCGGAGAGCCAGAGCAGCGTGGCCCGGCTGGTGAGCTCCGTCAGCGATGCGCTGGACTCGCTGCAGAGGGAGCGCGGCGGGGCCCGGCCCCGGCTCAAGGCTGACCTGCAGCGAGCCCCGGCCAGGGGAGCCCGGCCCCGGGGCTGCTCCAACGGTGAGAGGCACCCCTGGGGAGAGGGATGGGCCTGGGGAAGCTCGGGCAAGGGAGGAATCACCCTGCATGGGGCAGAGCATCCGGGAGAGGGGATTAATACAGTGCAGGGGGTGGGAGAGGGAAAGGGGTGTCCTGGGAGGGGGAGTTCTCAATCTGCAGCTCCCAGTCATCCATAAACCAGCCCAAAAGCCCTTTCACACCCCTGCAAAGCTCCTACAGAGGGTAGCAGGGACCAGGCAGAGCATTCGCCTCCATCGGGTGTGGAAGGTGGCCCTGCACAGTCACATCCCTCAGCCTTGGGTTGGTTTGCAGCTGAGGAGCCTGTCCTGGAGCTGGGAGCATTGTGCCCACAGCCTCCCTGGGCACTGGCTGTCCCTTGTCCCCATCTGGGTGCCAGCTTGCCCTTGCCATCCCACGGGGACATGAGGGCAGTCCCTGCCAGCTGCTGGGGAGCCCCGTGGTGGTGGCATCCCCCTTGGCACTGCTCGCCCCGAGAGGAGAAGGGAGGAAAAGAGCAAAGCGGCGCCAAGCTGCAAGCAAGGTTGGGAGCCTGTAAGAAATGGCAAGACATTAAATTAGCCCATTAATTAACCAGCTTTCCCCATCACCCCACCCCACCCCGATGGCACCCTGCAGGCTCCCGGCCCCGAGACTGCTTTGACATCTACGTGAGTGGGCAGCAGGAGGATGGGATTTACTCCATCTTCCCCACCCACTACCCCGATGGCTTCCAGGTCTACTGTGACATGAGCACGGACGGGGGCGGCTGGACGGTGAGTGAGCTGCCAGCACCCCGCTGGGGACACAGGGACATGGGGACACGGGGACATGGGGACACGGGGACATGGGGACACGGCGCTGCTGGCCCTGCTGGGCGGGGGAGATGGCACTGGGACACTTGGGGGTGTCACCAGGAGGGACAGGTGATGCCAGGGGGGCTGGCTGTGCAGCCAGTGGTGAGCCCTGAGCTGGAGCCAGTGCCTGCCTGCACTGGGGAGCTGGGCTGGGGCTGGAGGCGTTCAGGAGGGAGTTGGTGCCACCTCTGGGATTTGTCCCTCTCAGCAGGGCTGGGCTGTGCCATGGGCCATGTGGCCGTGCATTGCCCCATTGGGGCAGTGCTGGGGCTCAGGCAGACCCCAAACCCGGACATTTGGCCTCATTTAAGGCCAGGCTGCCTGGGGCACCTCTGCTGATTCACTCCCTGTCCGATTCACTCTGCCACAGCGCCTGCAATGGGCTGTGATCACAGCAATGGGGGGGGACAGGGCTCTGCCACTGCCCCAGGGAGCAGCTGGGGGTCAGCAGCACCCCCTGCCCTGGAGGGCATCACTTGGGGTGCCAGCAGGTGTTGGAGGTCTCGCCAGGCAGCCTCTGCCCTGGGGACATGCTGGGCCAGGACCCCTCCAGCTGGGCGCTCTAGGAAACAAATCCCCACCATGTGATCCCCCTAAGCAGCTTTGAGCAGGGCCAGCAGGGAGCTCAGCCCCCCTGCCCTCAGGGGCTGCTGAGAGCCCACCCAGGGCAGGAGGGACCTGTGGTGGGTACCAGGGTGGTACCGCAGCTCCGGTGGGGAAACTGAGGCACAGCACAGCCAGGACCTCAGCTCTAGGGGGATTACAGAGGGGAGAGGGGACCCTTCGGGCTCCCCAAGGCACAGAGGGTCCTTGCAAACCCCGTGCACAGCCTGCACAGCCTCTGCCAGCCCCAGCCAAGCCTGAAGAGCAGCCCAAGGTGATTAGTGAGACACTCAGAGGCTTATTTAAAGCTGCTGCAGGCGGGAGGGCTCGGCTGGGCTGGGGAGGGGGCTCAGCGAGGGTTTCTGAGCCTGGGAGTGCAGTGGCACAGACACCACAGAGCTCTGCCCTGCCTTGGTGGGACCAGGAGCCAAAGCAGGACCCCAGAGACAGCCAGGGCTGGGCTGAGGGTGCCCACCCCAGGCTCCTGTTCTGGGGGTGCTCTGCAGCAGAGGGTCCCAAACGTGCCGTGGGTGCAGGGATGGTCTCAGCCATCTCTGGAGGAATGGGGGTGTGAGGGCACTGCCTGACTCAGGCTCCAGGAAAGCCATGGCATGGATGGGTGCTGTGGGGCAGAGCCTGGGAAATTCCCTTCCCTTCCCTTCCCTTCCCTTCCCTTCCCTTCCCTTCCCTTCCCTTCCCTTCCCTTCCCTTCCCTTCCCTTCCCTTCCCTTCCCTTCCCTTCCCTTCCCTTCCCTTCCCTTCCCTTCCCTTCCCTTCCCTTCCCTTCCCTTCCCTTCCCTTCCCTCTGGAATGATTTCTCCTGACATTTGGGCTCATTTGCATGTGGGTGGCTGGGTGGAAGCGATGGCAGCAGCTGAATCAATTTTGACTCGGGAGCCTGGGAGCTGCTGAGCTCAGCTTTAGGCTGCCTGGGCAGCTCAGAGGCCAAGGCCAGGGCTCAGGACCTCCCTGTCCCCAGAGCCTGCTCTGCAGGGTCCTGCTGGCTCCCTGTCCCCATCCTGGGCTGTTTTGTCCCCCCTTGGTCCTGCCCAGAAGCAGCAGGGCCACGTTTGTGCTGCTGGGGATGTGGCTCTGGGTCAGTGCCACCCATGCCCTGTGCCCAGCACTGCCTGGGGCTGCAGTGACTGCCCTGGGGCTGCCCAGCCCAGCTCTGCCCCTCACACTCACCTCTGGCTCTTTCTTGAAGTGATGATGGCATGGTGGAGGTCCAGGGAGCTCAGCAGGGCTCCAAAAGTGTCCTTTTCACATGATGTCTTCAGAGTGTCTTTGCTAATGTCCCACGCTCCTCCCAGTGCCCCTGAGCCTCCATTGCTCCTCATTTGGGGCAAAATCCCCTGGATCAGCACCTCAGCTCCTCAGCATCACCTCAGGTGCTGTGAGCACTGGGAAATGTTGGAGAGCCAAAGAAAGCAGGAGAAAAGGCTGTGCCAGCAGCACAAGGGCTGTGGTGACATCAGGTGACAGCTCCCAGCCTCAGGGGTGCCTGCTGTGCTGGGACACTGCTGGGGATGGCCTCAGCAGCCTGGAGAGGGGTCCTGGACAGGGATGGGGCTGGGCATTGACACTGGGCTGGGGTAAAACACAGGCAGGGCTGAGAGGAGCCACAGAAACGTGTTCTGTTTCCAAGGATGTGGTTTGTGTGCCACCACAAACAGGACAAGACAATTCTGCTGGCAGGGCCAGGCAGGAGCAGCTCCTGGGAGGGCAGAGATGCCAGCTCTGGTGTTCACAGCTGTCCCAAGGCACTGGCACATCCTGGGGCCTGGCTCTGCACTGCCCAGAGCTTCTCCCTGACTTTCTTTGGGTCTCCCTGCTATGACAGGGCTCAGAGAGCACCCTGGGCTCTGTGCCATGGCTGCCAAAACTGGACTGGGAGCCTGAGCTCTGTGCTGGTGATGTCCCCACACTGGGAGCTTCAAGCCCAGCCGGAGTTTGGTGGAGCTGAGGGAGAGGAAGCTGCCAGTGGCAGGCACAGGCTGGTGCTCCCACTTTTCCCTGCTTTCAACCCATTTTTCTGGGTTTGTGTCTTTGCAGGAGCCTGTCCCTGCCCCACAGGGGCAACTGGGGGAGGCAGAGAACGAGGGAGATAAATATTTCAGCCTTGCCTTTAAAGAAGGGAGGGAAATCCTTTTTGCTTAAGAGGGGGGTGATGCATATTTGATGAGGAGGGAAAGAGCAGCGAGGCAGGGCTGGAACACGATGATCCTGCAGGTCACTGGTGCACCCAACATCCCCAGCACCCACAGAGGGTGATCAGGAGGCTCCCACAGCCCTGCCTGCACCTGGAGGGTGCAAAAAGAGGCACAGAAGGGATTGTGCATGAGAGATGGTGAGGATGGAGCAGGACACAGGGACTGCAGCACTCACCAGCAACAAACCTTGTTTCAAACCCCTTTGGGGCTGAGTCTGGTGGGCTGAGAGGCACTGAGGCCTCTCCTGGGATGATTCCTGAGCTGTGCCAAGGCTCAGGCAGCGGAGCCCTGTCCCACACGCTTCCCTGGGCACCACTCAGGCAATTGGCCTATTTAGAGCCGTGGCTCAAAGCCGATTAGGAGGGAGCACTGGTGCTGCAGCCACTGCCTTCCCCACGCCAGCCACGGAGCTGGTGGTGGCCGGGGAAAAGCAGCTTCAGGCCCCTGTCCAGCCATGCTGTCCCCCTTTCCCAGCAAGGCTGAAGAAAGCCCCTTTAAATGGGCTTAACCACAGCTTCTCAAGTGCTCAACGCGGGGATAAAAATTAAGGCTCTAATTCTAGAAGGTAAGTACAGCAGGATCAGAGCTGTGCCAGAGCCTCAGCCAGCCCCAAAAACACCCATCTGGGGAAGGGAAAACACTGAGAGCTTCACAAGGGGGTTCTGTTTTTTATGCCAGGGTGAAAAACCTGTATGGGAGGGCAGGAGCAGCAAGGGGAAGCAAAGGAGAGTGGCTTCCCCCAACTCCAGGGCTCATCCACATTCCCCAGTCCTGGAAGCTCAGCTGGGCAGCTCTGAAGATGGGGTGCTCTGGCCCCTGGCAGGGCTCTGCCCAAGCCACCAAGTGTGCCAGCTGTCCCCAGCACGGCCTCGGGAGCGCAGAGCTCGGTGGGAATGGGGCAGGCTTGCTCAGCCAACTTTAATGCAATTAATCCAGGGCTGGAGGCTTAGTTAAGTTCAAATGGTCGGGCATGAAGCAGCATTTTCTGGATCGCTGTCAATAAATCAAACCCAAAAGTATGGATAAAAGGGGATGGAGCACACAGGGCACACGGGCTGGTGAGCAGATGGGAGAGGGAAAGGGAAAGCCTCTGAGCAAAGCTGCATTGAGCCCTGGATCTGCCTGGGATCTGGGGGCTCTGCAGGGCTCAGGGCAGGCAGTGCCTCACAGCTAATTTCTCTGGGAGATTAATGAGGCTGTCAGAGAGATGATGTTTTATAATGGGGTGCCTGCCCAGGAGAGCAAGGAGATCCAGGAGGAGGAAATCAGCCCCGCTGGGTTTTTGCACAGTTCTGGGCACCCACTGTTGGCAGGAGGGCTCACAGCAACGTGGGCACCCTGTGCTGCAGGACAGAGCTCGGGTTGTGCCCTCTGTGTCCCTGCTCCCCTGTGCAGGGGCAGCCTGCAGGGTGTCCATCACCCCAGGGACACCACAGACTTCCCAAGGAACTTCAGGTTCCCAAGGAACTCAGGTTTCCCGAGCTCTGCTCACATTTCCAGACAGAGGATCCTGGGAAGGGTTTTGCCTGAACAGACTCACCCACCCCTGGGATGGAGCATTTCCCCGGGGAGCTCATCCCCGTGCAATCACTGAGCCGACAGGGCTTAATTTGTGCTGCTAATTAAACAGGGGTGGGCAGCAGGGCGGGGAGCAGAGGGGTCCCACAGGCTGGGAGCAGCCCCACAGCTGATGCCCTTTGTGTGTCCCCAGGTGTTCCAGCGGCGGGAGGACGGCTCCGTGAATTTTTTCCGTGGCTGGGAAGCCTACCGGGACGGCTTTGGGAAGCTGACAGGAGAGCACTGGCTGGGTGTGTGGGGCTGGCACTGCCGGCTCCTGGCAAAGCCTGGGCAGCTCCGGGGTTCCTTTGTGATGGAGGGGACGCCGAGACCCCCACCCATGGGCTGGGAGGGAGGGGCTGCAGCCCTGGGCACGCCATCCCCACACTCACCCCTTTGCCTCTGCCAGGGCTCAAGAGGATCCACCTGCTGACGGTGCAGGGCAGCTACGAGCTCCGCATCGACCTGGAGGACTTCGACAACGGCACCGCCTTCGCCCACTACGGCAGCTTCGGGGTGGGGCTCTTCTCCGTGGACCCCGAGGAGGACGGGTACCCCATCAGCATCGCCGACTACTCAGGGACTGCAGGTGGGGCACCAGGATGGGGGGCACATCTCCCATGGGTGGGGAGGTCCACAGCTGTGGTGGTGTTCACAGGGGAATTAGGAAGAGGGAAGAGACAAGGATCTAACTCCATGTTTCATAAGGCTAATATATTATTTTATTAAAATAAATATTATTTATATTTATATAAAAATATATTCTATTTTATATACAAATAGTATCTATATATAAATAATATTCATATATAAATAATATGTATTATTCATATATATTATTATATATAAATAGATATTTCTATATAAATAAATTTATATAATATTTGTACATAAGTATATTTTAATATAAATATTATAAATTCATAGATAAACATAAATATATAATTTAATATAAAATATAAATATATAAATATATAATTTAATGTAAAATTATATATTTATATATAATTTATATTTATATAGTATAAATATATATTTTATTATGCAAAATATAAATGTTATATTATTTATAATATATAGTGATAAATATTATATTAAAACTATACTAAAAGAATAGAAGAAAGGATTTCATCAGAAGGCTTGGACAGAACAGAAAAGGAATTAAAATGGAATGATAATAAAATCTTGTGACTGACCAGACAGTCCAATACAGCTGGACTGTGATTGGCCATTAATTAGAAACAACTACATGAGACTAATCAAATATCCACCTGTTGCATTGCACAGCAGCAGATAATTGTTGTTTATATTTTACTCCTGAGGCTTCTCAGGAGAAAAAAATTTCCATAAAACGTCTGTGACACACAGCCATCAAACCCCCTTGCTGGGGTGTTCCAGTGTCCCATGGCAGCGGCACCAGCTGCATCCCTGCGGTTTTGGGGAGCTGGAGGTGGGTGAAGTTGGGCATCTGCTGGTTGGGCATCTGCTGGAGGAGCCCCATGGGGTGCCCAGGGGAGCCCCACAGGGCAGGAGGTGCCCATCAGGACTCCTTTCCCCCGGCACAGGTGACTCCTTCCTGAAGCACAACGGGATGAAGTTCACCACCAAGGACCTGGACAACGACCACTCGGAGAACAACTGCGCCTCCTTCTACCACGGCGCCTGGTGGTACCGCAACTGCCACACGTCCAACCTGAACGGGCAGTACCTGCGCGGCCACCACAGCTCCTACGCCGACGGCATCGAGTGGTCCTCCTGGACCGGCTGGCAGTACTCGCTCAAGTTCACCGAGATGAAGATCCGGCCCATCCGCGAGGAGAATTAGCTGATGGCATCTGCCCCCCCACACCGTGCCCGCTCCCCTGCCCCTCCCCAGCTCCCTGCAGATCCACTCCCTCAGCTGCCACCCTCCTCATCCTCTCCGAGGGCTTGCCCACCTCTGAGGGGCTTCTGGGGAGCATCTGCTGCCACTGAGGGTGACTTTGGCTCCTGGGCACCCAGAGGTGTTGTCAGAGTTTAGCTTCCCACTGCCATGACGAGGCGTCCTGGCCAGAGTGTGACCCACAGCCTGTGCTCCTGGCTGGGGCACAAAGGATGCAGGTGTTTGGGCAGAGGTGCCCAGCAGGAAGGAAAGGATGGAGGAGGGAGGGATGCAGCAGCCCAGGCAGACTGAGCACCTCTGGTCACCTCTGCCCTGGGCACTGACACCTGGCAGTGGGCTCACCAAGCTGGCAAAGGGCTGGGGGCATTGTCATGGGGAACCCCAGGCCCCCAAACCCACAGGACTGGGATGAGGCTGCTGCAGCTCCCCCATGGTGCTACTGGTGATGGGGAGGCTCAGCTGGGGAAGCCTGACGTGCCAGCAATTCCTCCTTGGGCTGCAGAACGCTCTCCCCTGCCCCTGCAGGAGCAGCGCGGCTGGGGAGGGACAACCACCAGCTCCTTACTCCCCACTGTCCCTGTCCTGGCTCCTGGAGCCCCCCAGCTGGCCAGGACACCCCAAAGTGAGCCAGAGCAGCGCTGCAAGGACGCACACCCAGAACTGAGCTCAGCACAGAGCTGCTTTGGCAGTGCTGGGCAAACGGGGAGCACAGCAAGGAAGAGGAGGAGGCGAGGAAGGCTCACTTCCCAACACAGCTCTGCCTGCAGTTCACAGCCCCTCCCTCCCAACCAGACCCATTGGATTCACATCAGACTTTCACCATGCAAAGGCTGTGACCTTTCCCCAGACCCTTGGGGCAGCTCAGCCCCATCTCCCAGTGAGCCCCCTCTGCTCACTGCTGGCCTGGACACTGCACTCTGAGCTGTGGCACTGGCTGGGCACCTGCAGATATCCAAAGCCTTTCATTTCCTCAAATCCTGTTAAGGTTTTGCAAAAGAGAAGCCCCGAGTGGGGCTTAGCATCTGCAGGGCCCTGATAACTGGGCAGCAGCACCAGCCAGCCCAGGCAGGAGCTGCCGTGGGACTGATGTCTCCTGCTGGCTCCCTGGAAGGACTCAAATGGGGGATTTTGTCCAAAAAAAACTGAGAACCAAATGTGATCAGACTCTGGACCGAGAGGGGAGGGGACAGACAGAGCCCTGCCGCCCTTTACAGCATTCTCTGCCTGTGCTACAGCAGAGCCCTGCCCCAAGAAACAGCATCAGACAGACAGATGGACTGAGGAGGGGAGGAAAACTCCCCGTCTCCATTTCCAGGGGAGCTTAAAGCACGGGGAGATCAAAGGCTCAGCTTCCCAACTGTGCCAGGTTTGTACTTCCCTCTGTGAATCTCCTTTTTTTTTTAAGCCTTCCCCACCTCGGATCTTGTGCTGGACAAGATCTCTCACCCACTGGGTGAGTGTCTGTCTGTCTGCCCTGACAGAGAAACGACAAACCATGCACTGGGATCACCACAGCTTTTACTCTGCCAGAGAGATCCTTCAGAGCCCTCAGGGCAGGGAGAGCTCTGAGCGAAGGGCACTCAGCTCTAAGCACTCCATCCATGCCCAGAACGATGGGGACTGGGGGAACCCAGCAGTGGCATTTCTCAGCACAACAGCAGGAGCCCTGACAGCTTCCAAGGAGCTTCCTGCATTCCACGGGACCTTTCTGGAAAGGTTCCTGCCTGCACCCATCTTTACTTTTCGATCAGTTATTTCGGTGGGTTAGCTGTGGCTGGGTTTTCTGATGCTTTGGGCAGGAATGCACATGGAACCATGTGCTGGGTGGGAAGGCTCATCCCCCCCCAGACCCCTCCCCTGGTCATGCCAGGGAGGGAATGTTGTACGTTGGTTTGTTGGTAGCACATCCTTGTGTAACCGCCTGTGTCACCCAGGACCCCCCAGAGATTTGTTTTGACTTGCACGAGAGGTTTTTAATCCATGCCAAGACGCAGGATTTCCCAGGATTATTCCCAAGAGCTCAAGCGTTGCTCCATGGCCCTGGATTAGGTTAAACCCATCTGTGGTGACACCTCCCTGGGAAGGGGTGGGCAGGGGTGACCGTGGGGCTGGGATGTGGCCATGGACCTTCCAGAGCAGCCCTGGGCCAGGCCGTGGTGTGTAGCAGTGCTGTGAAGTCTAGGTCGTGTGTGAGTGTGTCCAAAGCTGTACATGTGGACTTTCTAAACTCCTTAATAAAAGGATCTCATCGTTACTCACCGTGTGACAGCTGTGACAGCGCGGGGACACGGCCAGAGGGACAGCAGAGGGAGTGGCACTGAATCCCTGCAGCTCCTCGCTGTGCTGGGGGATGGATCCTTCACCATGCCAGGCCACTACACCAAAACCACCCTGCACAACAAGAGCTGGGACACCCAGGGGCTCAGGAGGCTCCCCAGGGCTCCAGCCCAAACCAAGGCCCTGCAGGACATTGGGGTGGCCCTAGGACAGGGGCTGGGAGGGTGGCAGTGTCTGTGCCACAGGGACATGTCTGTGCCACCACACCAAAACCAATCTGCACAACAAGAGCTGGGACACCCAGGGTCTGAGGAGGATTCCAGGGCTCCAGCCCAAACCAAGGCCCTGCAGGACATTGGGGTGGCCTTGGGACTGTCAGGGTGGCACTGTCTGTGCCACAGGGACCTGCTCTGATGGACAGAGCACCGAGCAATGCCCCAGTCCCTCCCTGCTGCCCACTCCAATTCCACTGCCACAGCCAGGACAGACCTGGAGGGGACAGCAGGGTGCCTTGGGGACCATGTTCCAGCACTGGGGCTGTGCGTGCTGACTAGGGAGGGTGGGAGCACTCGGTCATGTCCATGTGGGGCCGGGCCCTGGGCAGGTTTGGGGTCTCCAGTGGTGCCTGTGCACACAAACAGATGGGTGGGACCCCCCAAGAGCTGCACACAGGACACACCAGCCACATGGAGGGGACACACTTGTACCCCAGATGAGACCCTCCATCCCTGCAGCACCCCTGACAGCTGCCAGGGACGCAAGGCCAGCTCCCAGCCGCTCTCCAGATGAGGCAGCAGACAGCAGCAGTGTTAATGAGCGGCGTTGCTGCCTTCCCATTGTGGCAGCTCCACCAACCCCTGTCCCCTCTGTCCCCGAGGGTCCCACCCTCCTCTCCCCGTGGCCACAGCCCAGGGGTGACCTGGCAATCAGCGCCCGTGGCTATTTAATGGCCCAGGGTGGGCTGGCCACTCATCCGGACTCAGGGCTGGCAGAGAGGTGCCAGGGGAGGCAGCACTGGGCAGCACCGAGGGGCAGAGGTGAGTGACTGGTGCCCGTGTGTCTGTCTGTCTGTCTGTCTGCCTTACACCCCTGCCTCGATGGGCAGCACAGCTGGGGAGCAGTGAAAGGCTGGGGGAAACAGCTGGGGACCCACAGCACCCCCAGACCCCAGGATGGGACTCAGAAATTTGGATCCTTGATGGGAACCGGGGAGCAAAAAGGGAGAGAGCAGAGCAGAGGGAAGGTGTGGAAAAGGTAGGGGTGAAACTGAAGTGAAACCTGCGGGCTAAGGAGTGTTGGGAAGGGCAGGAAAGGGCTTGAGTGCGTCTGGGTCTGGAGCAGGAGGGAGAAACAAACTCCTTGGGTGGAGCAGACAGCACCTGCAGCAGCTTTTAAGGCAATATCTGAATAATAATAATAATAATAATAATAATAATAATAATAATAATAATAATAATAATACCTGTTTCCTCTTTCTGGGAAGAGGAAGGGAAGGCATGGGGGAGCTTGGACCCTCTCTGGGGCTGGGTGCTGCTGCAGGAGGAGCAGTGGGTGCTTGGGGGGTTCTAGCACGGCTGGTTTGGGGGTGCTGCAGCAGGGATGGGGAACAGCCCAGGGCATCCCCTGCTCCCCTGACATTCCCTCCCCTCCCTGTGCTTCCCCCAGATGAGAGCACGCTACTCGCTGTCCTGCCTGTTCCTGCTGAGCCTGGGCGCCTGCTTCCCCCCGGGCGAGCGCTGGGAGCCGGCCCAGCCCGGGGAAGGGGCTCTGCTGGGTCCCGGCTGGCACACGGAGGGCCGGGGTGCCGGCTGGAGGGCAGCCCCGAAGCGGCGGAGGAGCGAGGAGGAGCGGGACGCGCTGCTGAGCATCGCCCGGGAGCTGCTCGGGGCGCGGCCGGGCCGGAGCGGCGGCCCCGAGGCGCTGCCCGCGGGAGGGGAGAAGCGCAGCGGAGCCCTGGGCAACCTGGCGGAGGAACTCACCGGCTACAACAGGAAAAAAGGAGGCTTCACCTTCCGCTTCGGGAGATGAGAGCG
Source organism: Ammospiza nelsoni (assembly GCF_027579445.1). Classification (NCBI taxonomy): domain Eukaryota; kingdom Metazoa; phylum Chordata; class Aves; order Passeriformes; family Passerellidae; genus Ammospiza; species Ammospiza nelsoni. Next base: position 7,419,697 of record NC_080652.1, on the reverse strand, counting down.
TGGACTGCACTCCCCGCCTCCTGCGGGTCACCCCGTCCCGTCCTTCCCCTCATCTCACCTGGGTTTGCGTGGAAAAAAAGGATATTGGGTTTTGCTGCTGGGGGTCACCCCGTCCCGTCCTTCCCCTCATCTCACCTGGGTTTGCGTGGAATAAAAGGATATTGGGTTTTGCTGCTGGGGGTCACCCCGTCCCGTCCTTCCCCTCATCTCACCTGGGTTTGCTTGGAAAAAAGGATATTTAGGGTTTTGCTCCTGTGGGTCACTCTGTCCTGTCATTCTCCTCCATCTCACCTGGGTTTGCTCAGAAAAAAAAAGGATATTTAGGGTTTTGCTGCTGGGGGTGCCTTGGGAAGGGGGGGATTCTGTGTTTGCTCTGCTCCCAGATCTGCTCTAGATCTCCCATCCCTGTTCCCGACCCATGCAATGGAAGAAGAGGAGGGGAAATCACCAAATCCCTTCCCTCATCACACAGAGCTTCTGCTGGGGCACAGGGAAAGGGGCTGTGTGACAGCTGGGTCTCCAGTGCTGGCAGAGAACAGGGGTGGCACAATGGGATGGGCAGAGCAGGGTGGCACAATGGGATGGGCAGAGCAGGGAGGCACACGGGCATGGGCAGAGCAGGGTGGCACAATGGGATGGACAGAGCAGGGAGGCACACGGGCATGGACAGAGCAGGGATGGCACAATGGGATGGGCAGAGCAGGGTGGCACATGGGCATGGGCAGAGCAGGGTGGCACAATGGGATGGGCAGTGCCAGCAGGGCCAGGCAGCAGGGCTGGAGGGTTGCAGCAGGATGCTGTGGCGCTGATAGTCCCCAGGGACTGTTTGTAGTCCAGGGCCAGCATCAGGGAGGAGAGGGTCCCTCAGAGCTCTCCACCGAGCTGCTGCTCTCCTGCCTATTAAGGGAAAGTCCCTTCGGCAGCAAATTCTGCTTAGTGTCAAGATGCCTCTCACACGAGGCAGCTCCTGCCTGCAAAACCAGGGCAGAGCAGCAGGGTTCGAGAAAATCTTGTCCTTAGCAACCCCTGGAGTGAGCACAGAACCCTGCCCTGGCACCACCAGCCCCGGCACAGCCCCACAGCCCTGCCCATGCCCCACACCAGGGTGAGATTGTGATGCCTGACCTTCGATGTCCTTGTCACCACCCAGCTCCTCAGGCAGCCTGGCCCTTCCCAAAGCCTTCCTGGCCTACTCACCACCTAACCCAGCTGGAGCTACTGCAGAAGGACTGAAACAAAACTTCTGACCACTGAGAGGTGCTCAGTGTCACTGGTGCTCCAGCCACCATCAGTGCAGCTTTGGGGACCATCAGCCCCAAAAGTCAGCACAGGAAGAGCCCAAGCCACCGCCTTCCCCTCTTTTGGGCAGATTTAGCTGTGCCAATCCCAGTGTTTTCTCTGTGCCTGCCAGAGGTAGCAGCAATCAGAGCTCTAACTACCTGCTGCAGGCACTAACAGCAACTCACACACTGAGCCACGGCTGATATTTCATTGCAGGCACAGAAACGAGCCTGGAGATGATTTGCAAGCTCTGAATTGCACCCTCAAAAATCAGAGACCGTGGCAGGACTTGGTTGGGGGAGTAAAAAGATTAAAAAAAAAAAACCTAAATCAGGCTGCAAGAGGTGCATTGTAATACCCATCAGGCACACAGAGCACTTAATGCAGTGCTGCGTGAGCCCTTCTGGCAGCAGAGCAGCGGCTGGGGCTGAATGGAGGGGGAACAATCGTGGGGCAGCAGGAGCAGGGAGCAGTGGAGGCCAGGACAGGCTCACCCAGGTCTGAGGGACACGGACAGTGCCGGGTTTGCCCTCAGGTGAGGATGGTGATGGCTCTGAAGGTGAGGATGGGCATTTCCTCCCCTGCAGCCCCGAGCATCGCGCACTGGGGAGCACAGCAGGTTCACCCACGGCACTGAGCCCGCACAGACCCGCAGCCCAGGGCTCTCCATCCCATCTCCATCCCTGCATCCCTCCCAGTCCCGCCCCGGTTTGGATCGGGCCGGCGGCGCCGCCTCACGGAGCTGTATCGATGTTTCCATGGCAACCACTTCCCCCTGCCCCTCTCCCTTTTGAGTGTTCAAACCATCAATAAACACGCACTGATCAATTTTACCCTGCGCTGGAGCCGGGGGGAGGGAGCCAAGGGAGGAAGGGGAAGAGTTTTGGTGTAGCTCAGGGTTAGTGAGGGCTGGTAAATCCCCGGCTTTGCTGTGATGGATCTTTGCAGGGGAAAGCGGCACTGACTGCTGCGGGAAGGGAAAGGGAACCTGCTGGGCAATGCTGTGGCTGCGGGGATGCCTGGGCTCCTGCACTCCAGTCCCGGAGAGGAACAGGCTCAGAACAGCCTCATAAAAGCTCTCACACAACGAGGCTTTGATTGATGTGCAATAACCTCGGTAGAACTCACTGAAAATTGGAGCACTTACCTGGCAGGTGGGACGGAGTTGGGCTCAGCCCTCACGCCCCAGGGCTCCTTGATGGGCAGCTTGGTGCCAGCAGGGCATTGCCATCACCCTCCTCACGCTCTGCCAGGCTGTGCCATGGGGCAGATGAGGGGCCATGGCATCCCTGAACTGCCCTGAGACACCTCGGCGTGCCCGGGAAGAGGCAGCATTCCAGCATTCCAGGCTCTTGGTTGCTGCTCCTTGGTGCTTATTGCTGGGGAGGGGAGGTAAAAGTGAATGGAAAATAACTGCCTGGAGCCTGGGGGTGTAGCTGGGAGGAAGGAGGGGGGAACATGCCAGGAACGACCCCTGAGGGGCTGAACGCCCACCCTGCACACATCATCTCCCACAGGAAGCCGCACCCCTGCCCAGATCCTCTGCTATCCTCATGGGGAGCAGCTCCTGAGGGACACCCAGACCCTGAACATCCCTGAGAGGTGGAGAGCTCAGAACCCACCTACCCACAGGGAGCTGCATCAAACAGGCTCTGGATTCCTCTACAGGTGGGCAGAGACAGCCCTGCAGGCATTGCCACAGCTGGGACTGCCCATGAAGTGCCACATTAACCTTCCCTGCCTTCACAGCCCCTGGCTCTAACCTGGCCTCTGCTCCACTCCCATGGGCTGCCCCTCACTGTTCCCCCAGCCCTGGCAGAGCTGCACACACACACAACAGGAACAGCAAACCTCAAACCCAAAGGATCCTCTGCAGAGAAGAGCCTGGGTTAATTGCATCCCGGGGACTCTGGGTATCACAACTGGGCCATGCAGGCTGCAGGAGCACAGGTGGGACCTTTACAGCAAAGTAGATGCCAGCACAAACACAGAACCCTCAACAAGGGGGGGTTGCTGGGCAAACGTGCAGCACAGCCTGGTTTGCAGGTCAGCTCTCTGCTGAGCTGGATCTGCCAGGGAGGACAGCCCTGAGCCCAGGCTCAGCACTGGGGTAACTGAGGGCTGTTCTCACCCACACTTCAGGGGCATTGGCACTGCCAGGGCACCAGGACTGACCAGGAATTGACCATGGAGCATCATTCCCTGCAGCCCACCCAGGCCAGGTCTCACCCTTGGCCAAGGAGTGCCCCACTCTGCTGCCAGCTGCTTTTAGTGCACAGGTGATGACAGGAACCCTCTCCTCAGAGCTGACACTGTACTCAGGTCTATTTTCCTCTATTTCCAATTGTGGAAGGATGGATTTCAGCCAAGCGAGAGGCTGTGGCTGTCCCTGACCATCCTGGGGGACAGGCACACCTGGAAACACCACTGGCCCAGCCAGCCTGACCATGAAAACATGGGATTTGCAAGAAAAATACTGAGCATAAATCACTGACATTTTACATCTCGTGACAAGCAACTTCCCAACAAAAAGCAAGACGACATTAAATGAAAACTTAAAAGAGTGAACATTGTAATTTCAAAGACACGAAAACCAAAACAAAACCACAAACACAGCTATTTTTCCCCCAGAGCACTCTCACTTTCAAGCTCAATAGCCTTGAAAATTGGAGCAATCAAACTGTTAAATGCATCGATCTGTTAAATCAACTCCTACTGTACTCAGCTAAATTTAGCCTTTAATCCCCCCTCTCTCACTCCCAACACCAAAGATCCAGGGGCTTTCCCCAGCCAGGTCAAGCAGCCCCTGCCTTCCCACCACACCACAGAGCAGTCCCTAAGCCAGCAGGGATGGAAATCACCAGCAGTGACAGCATTTAGGGGCAGGTGAAGCTTCTGCATCAGCCCACAGCTACCCACCATATCCAAGTTTGGACACTGAATTTTGCCAGGGTGTTGGTCACAATCCCACCCAGAACTCCCTGAGTGCTGCAGACCCCTCTGTTGTGCCTCTGCCTTGCCAAGTGCAGGCCATTAATTTTCTTTATATTCACCAGTGCATCCTCCTGCTTCACCTTCTTCAGCCTCAGCAGCAGCAGCCCAAGGTTTCCCCTCAGCCTTGTTCCCCTTCAGCCAGGACCCACAGATTTCACCAGGGACTTACTGAGGGGATAAGGAATGCAAAGAACTGGGTTACAGCCCTAAAACATCACTGTGGAACTGTGGGACACCACACACTGTCACCTGCCCTTGTTTTCCTCTCATCCTTTTTTAGTCTTGAGCATCTTCATTAATCAAAGCAGAGGCTGATTTTAGAGGCTGCTCAGTGCCTGGAAATGTCCCTCCCCCGAGGTTTGCTGGAAAGGCTGAAGGGAAACAGAAAATAAGAATGGGCAAGCAGAAATGAGGGAGGGAACTGCATGAGGACAGAAACTCATGGGTCATTTCAGAGCAGAGGAGGAGGAAGAGGAAAACACATCAGCAGCTGAATTATACAGAATACAAACCATTAACAGAAGAAAAGTTTAGCCAAATCTCTGATATAAATCTCCTTGAAGATAACAGAAAGTCTTTGATTTAGAAGAGGTGATGACACAGTCTTACTCTGTGTATCTCTTTTCTCTCCTGCTTTTCAGAGCCAGATCAAAGAACATGGGAAGGGGCTGCTGCCCTGGCTCTGCCCACCCCACTGTGCTGAAGGGTCACAGTGAACCCAAACAAGAAACTCCTGGGTTTGGATGAGTCTAAGGGGAGTCAGCTGGGTTGGAAAAGCCTCACTTACAGACAAACACCAGTTTTCCTCAACATTGATTTATTTTTAAATATACTACGCAAGAGAGACTGGAATAAAAAACAAATCAAAAAAATGGAAACAGAGAAAGAGAGAAGAATTGGAAGTCATGTACAGAAACAATCTGTACTGGACTAAATTAAAGGGGAAACGACCCCCTGAAGTATCACAGAGATGAAGGACAGAGATATTTACACACTGTAAAAAAGACGAGTCTACAAAAGTGTGTAATAACGAGATACAAATGTATAATATAGTGGCACAATATGTTATCAAAGTAAAAACAGTACCTCCAGGAAAGAGACAATTCAAGGGTTGGGGTTTTTCTTACACTTTTAAAGGCAGCCTGTGGTAGAAGTGTGTATTTTCTTTTGAACATTTGTCACATGTTAAGTCATGGCTGTTTGTGAGGGCGAGAAGTGGCATGAACATACATGAGTGAACTACTAGAAATCATATACAAAACAAACAGTTCCAAAGAGAACAGCATAAAATACAATTGAAGGCAATTAGTGTTTAAGATACACAAGAGGGGTCACGAGTTACAGGGGAACAGAAAATGGGAAATGTGTTTTTTCTCATGTTTGGAACTGTTAAGAGGAGTTAAATTGCACTGTTAATAGCCCTAAACCTTGTTCTTTCACTATTGTCACCAGTCACAATTAGTTCCCAGCATTAATTGGGAAGGTCACAGGACCTTGGTAAGGAAGGCCTGGAGTCCTGCTGTCAGCATGTTGTTTTCATGGCAGTTTTCTGGGGAGATGCACCCCAGGGAAGGGTCTGCAGTCTCACAGATCCTTGTTTGATGCTGGATGGAACCAGGCTGGCATGAGGGTGGGAATGCTTTCAACCCCAGAGCACTGGAGCTCCTGCCAGGGGGTTCCAGGGGCACAGAAAGGGAGACACCACAGCCGCCCAAAGCTCTGCAGGAGGGCAGGCTCCATCTCCCTTCACTAAACAAACAGCTGGAAATTCAATGGAGGCACAGCCCAGCAGCTCTCACCCACTGAGAGGAGCAGGCTCAGCCAGAACAGCAGCTGCAGGCACAGCTGGATGGGGATGGCTCACCCTGAGCCATCTCCTCCCTCTGCCACCCTCCCACCTCCCCAAGCTCTGTGACCCCACCCCAAAGACCAGCCCTGTTAGTGTCAGCCATCACCAGTGCCACATCCTCCTCCTGACCTTCTCCAGGCCTGTTCTGCTGCCCAGGGAGAGCCACAAACAGGCTCCAGGGCTGGGACACCAGCGGGTGCTGCCTCCAACACTGTGAGCCCAAGCAATCCACTGGAGCTCAACAACACTGAGAAACTACTGAAAACACAGAAACCAAGGGGAGCAGGTGCAATCAGAGGAAGAATTTGGGCAATCATCACTTGTAGCATTCTGTCATTAAAAAAACCTTACATTAATAATTTTCCCCCCTTCCCTCCCAAGCACCAAATCTGTTGCATTAGTGTCAGGCAAATGTCAGACTTGGGCAAGGAGCACGTGCTGGGCAAACTCTCCCAAGAAATGCAATGGGTATATTGTTATCCAAACACTCATCCTCATGTACAGGGGGGCAGAAGGAGGGGACAAAAATGCAGTACAAAGTCCTCCTGAGGAGGATGTCATCTCAGTGTCCATCAGTCTGGCTTCAGCCTCAACTGTCTGTCCAGAACAATAAAATATTAATAAAAAGGCATGGTGTGACATCAGCATTTAGACTTGTAGTCCACAAGGCAAGAACTCCACAGATAAGACGATTACAAGTATATGAAACACAGGGAATGTGGGTTCAGAGGGTGGGAAGTGCCTCCTGAACACAGCCCTGTCCTTTGGAGCTGGGGTGTCCATTCACAGTCTGCATCCTTGGCACAGCCCTAACCCCAACACCCCTCTCCTTTGTCAGTCCACACCTTACTCTCTCCACAGCTGGCTTTGGCCCATTGTGATTGATTGATTGATTCATGGTTTGTTTTCCAGCCTGGTTTCTTGCTACCTCTGGACGATGTCGCTGATTTCTTTCACGGAGCTGAGCAGTTTGCTGAAGTCCTGGGTGGCAGCGGGGCCGCCGCCAGCGCTCGCGGGGCAGATCTGCAGCTCCCTCAGGTTGTTCTCCAGCTTATTGATGGCCTCCCGAAAGGCAAACTTGTTCCTCATCTGCTGGATGGAGTCCACGTAGCTCACGCAGAAGGTGTAGAGGTTCTTGCCAGCCTCCAGGACGGCGCTGTGGCTGGCCATCTGCTCCGAGTTCTTGCTGATGGCGAGCCGCAGTGCCTCGGTGCTCTCCAGCACCACCCCTTTGGTGATGGTGCCGCTGGCAATCCTCTCCGGGGGCTGCCGGGTCTTCCTCAGCGAGACCCTGGTGGATATGAGGGGGATGAAGGCTGTGGATGACGGCTGGTCCCCGCCTGGGGCCGAGGGGATGGATGAGGAGGAGGCAGCTGGGGTTGCTGTGCTCAGCAGCAGCTTTGTAGAGGATTGTGGCTTTGGTACCGAGGGGATCCCCAGCTTTTTCACACCTTCCCCTGACTGGTTTGGCTTGACAGCATCACTGCCTGCAGCCTCTCCAACCTGAGTCAACTGTTTGGATTTCGGCCCAGACACCACATCTGCTGCTGCTTCATGGCTGGGACTGTGAGAAACCTTCCCAGGCTTGGCAATGGAGGATGAAGACAGTGGGAGAGGAGGGGCTGGTTTCAGCTTCGATAACTTCCCTTTGTCCTTCCCTGCCGACTCCGAGGGCTGCTTGAGCCTCCTCAGGCGTGGCTCCTCAGAGGAAGCTTTGCTTGCCCCCACGAACCCAGCAGGGTTGGGTTTGGCAGCAGAACCTTGGTCCATCATCACAGTGGTACCTAAGGCACTGGATTTGACTCCATCATCCTTGTGGAGCCCGCTGGAGGAAGGAGGAGCAGCAGGCTGCCTACGGCCAAGTTTTGGTGTCAGGGTGGGAGGGCTGGAGCCAGGGCTGGACTCTGCATCTTTGAACACATCATCAGCAGTCTCTTCATTCTTCTTAAGCAGCCGTGGAGGAGGGGTCACTGTTCCCCTGACAGCAATTTCAGCCTTGGTCTCGTTCGCCCGTTTCCGAGGCAGCGCCGGCTTCTCACTCTTGTGCCCCCCGAAAGTGGAGGAATCAAACTGGCGTCCCGTGGACTGCAGATCCCGAGGCAGAGTCACAGATTTCCACTCTGTGTCCTTGGCTCCATGGGGCACACAGGAGGCTGAGCAGGACCTCAAGAAACGCTTGCTGGAGTTGGAACTGCTCTCCTCCTCAGCAGCCACCCCTCGGCTGCTGCTCATTGTGCTGGACTTCTTCCGTAGGTGGGGAGATAAGAACCCAGAGTTGCCAGCCACGACCCCGTTGGTGACACCAGCCCCATTGCTGGGGCTCTGGAACTTGGAGGGCTCAGCTGTGTCTGCAGGGGGGGCAATGAAAGCTCCATTTCCAGCATCCCTGCTCTCCTCCTCCCCGCCTGCCCTGCGCTCCGAGTGTCCGTCCATCTCCCTGAAGGAGCTGCTCCTTTTTGGAGGGGTGGGGGCAGTTTTCTTCTTCTTCTTGATCAGGGCACTGAAGAGGTTGTGCTTTTTGTCTTTTGGGAGCAGCCGCTCATCTTCATTCAAACTGCTCTCCAGGGCCACCCTCTCCTTCCGTGGGAGCAAGGGGGAAACAGCAGGTTCATGATCCAGGAGGTCTGCAAGGGAAAAGGGAAGTTTTCTCAGCAGTGCTCAAAGAGCCAGAATAACCCATTTTCCTACAGGATCCAACCAGTGCAGCACCTCCAAAAGGTGCAGGTTCTCTAAACAGACACAATTTCAGAGCAGAAATAAATCAAGTGCAGCCACACTCAAGCCTAGACTGAACATGGTCCATGATTCTGCATCCATTCATTCCTGAGGTGGCTGCCAAACTACTTTCCCTGTGGGGGTTTCTGACTGGAAGAGTGACATACAAACACTACATGTTTGTGTTCAGATTCCCCTCCTCACATCTGGAGATTTGTCTAAACTTCACACTGTGAAGAAGATAAATAGGAAGAAGCCTTTGCTTTAGTCCCTGTGCAATTGCTGTCTTTTGAATCGCTGACCCTCTGAATTAATAAGGCACCTCCGTAACCCACCTCCATCCCCAGGCTCCTCGTTCATTTTCCTGATGTCATCCTTTGTGGAGAATGGAAAGGACTGTTTCATGAGCAGAAATGGAGATCAAGCTATGACACTTCAGGTCGTAGCACAGTGAAGATGCTCAGCTTTGTACAGCAACAGAGAAAAGGGGCAGTGCCAGCCTCCTCCAGCAGCGCTGCTGCAGAGGGAAGCCAGGGGGTGACCCTCTCTCCACTTACAAGCAGTACTTAAAAATGAATAATGGTTTATAATAAATTCATAGAGAGTCCTGAAGGTCTCTGTGCTTGACTGACAGAGGGGCTCGTTCCCAGGCCAGGCACTCCAATGGCATTCTAATCCAAAGCAGCAATGCCTGCAGGGCAGCATATACATTTACAGCTTGACTAGGCAGCAAGAAGGGAGATGAAGCAGAGTCATAAGGAAGGATGCTTCTTAGTCACAAACTGGTGATCATCATGCTATGGGTAGGATTTTGGCTGAGGAATGGATTTTGGTTGAGGGGAGAGAATTTGAAAAGAAAATATTTGCGCAGTTTGAGAGGACAACATGTTTTGCACAGGAACACTGCAGTTGCACCATTCCCATGGGATTCAGGGGGACATGGACAGCCAGAAGAGCCAGACCATGGTTCTACTGAGTACAGACACAGTAGAGGTGCAGAAATCCAGAGAAAACTAGCAGCTAGCACTAAGGATCAGCTTCCAGCTGCTGGACTTGCTATGGAAACACTGACAATTGGAAGGGAAACTGCAATAAAACTTTATTGTGAAAAAATTTCTTCCACAGTAAAGAATTAAATGATTCCCAGCATAATGTTAAAATCATATTATGCCTGCTGTACTTTAATTTCTCAAAGCTCTCAAGTATTTAAATGAAATTATTTTAACTTCAAAAGCTTGTAATAATAGGCAATTATATTTCCTATATATGGTAAATAACCTTCCTGCCTGAGTCACTGATATTTTCTTTTTCCATCATTTAAAATCCCCTTTTTCCCTCCCCTCTGCCCAGATGTACTTTGGTCACTGACACATGTACCACTGGGTGAATCTGACATTACACAAAAGAGGTCAGTCTCATGAATGGTCAGAAGAGGCAGCCTCAACAAGAGCTGCAAAAAACCCCACTGCATTTCATTTTACATTCTTGTTTTTCCAGCACAGAGCTAGACACAAATCTCCTGTACTCATTCAGCCTTTTACCACTGCTTTTATTACCTCGGAATGGAAGGTAAGTGCCTGAAAAAACTGATTGGAAGTTTAATTTTATGGAAGAGTCTGTAAATACCTCTTTGTCCCTCGCTGAAATTATATTTGGTGCCTGCCAAGAGTAATACACTTCTGTGCTGCAAGCACAAATCTGGTAGGATGGAACAGTGAAGAAACCTCCCTTATGGGGCTTGCTAAACCCAAGCTATCACCCTGCTTTAAATTATGCAGTGTGGTAGTGTAAAGTGGCTTGAACACAGCAGATTACCCAGCACTGAGATGCAGTGGGAGATCCCACTGATAGCTCCTGCCAGGGAATGGGAAGAGAATATGATCAGAGAGCTCTGTGCTCAGGCTCTGGTCTTTGGGGAGCTGCAGGCAACAGCCATTAAGTTAAAAGAACTCCAAGGGCTTCTCTAAGCAACAGCAGGGAGATCACCAGTCCCTCAGCCAGTTAAGGATTCACACTCCCAGCTGCTGTGTGTATCTGGCTCCAGAATTAACAGCCCACCTTTGCAAAAACTAATAAAAGGAGTTCTGGACCCAGGACAGCAAACTCAGCAGCCTGTCACCCAGAAACACAGCGAGATGGCACCTGTGATTAGGCATAGCTTTGCCTACGTGAGGGCCTGCAGCTAGATGTGCATTTTGTTTCCCCCTGTATTTCCTGAAGGAATAATGACTTTAATTAAAACCTACCACATTCCCCCTGGCCTCGAGCATGAGCAGTCTCCAAGCCCTCGTTGGCATCTTTGCTTTCTGCAGCTCTCCTCGATGTTCGCGTTTTGGTTGGCAACTCTGGGGCTTGCAGGAAATTGCTCACTACACTCCTCATGCCCTTCTTTCCCAGCTCCTTCTCCACCTCTGCAAGCCACAGAAGAAAAACAAGCACTGCAATGAACTGGAGATAAAAAACTATTGCTCTGTTTAGAATTAATAGCACAAAAGAAAAGCGGACAACACAAAACGGGGGTTCCTTGGGCTAGTTCAGACATTTGGCCCCTTTAAAATGAGATGGTTGCCCAGAAAAAATACCCATGTAAACAAATAACTGCTTTCCACATCATTTACACCAGGTAGTAGAACACAGGACTGAGTTTCACTGCAAAGCAGTCTATGAATAACAGCAGAGTTAAGGATGCAGTCAGCCCTGACCTCACCCCTGGTACTGCTGGTCCAGCAGGGACCCAGACCTACCATCAGATATGCTGGATTCCTGAAACATCGTCTCAAAGGCCTGATGGATCTCAGCAAAGGATGGTCTATCAGAGGGACTCCACTGCCAGCCTGAAAAAAAGCACAGCACCACTCAAATCTTCCCTCCAGCAGCAGACACTCACTCAGTGCCCTGCACCAACAGGAGCCAGAAATCACAGTTCCCTTCCAATACACTGAGATAAAATACTGACATGAAAATGTGATTTACAGGGTGCTGAGTGTCTGCAACCACTTTGGCTCAGTGACAGCTGCAGACACCCAGCACTCCCTAAATCAGGTTTTGGTGTCAGTGTGTGACAGTAGGTGCTGAGCACTGCTGGGGGAAAGTGCAGGGCACTGAGTCACGTACCAAAAGGCCACAGTGAAGAGTCACAGTCTGTCCTGCAAGAAGCCAAATGAAGCTCCTGCTTCATCCCTGGAGCACAAGCTTTTCTTTAAGTTGTCAGGAAAAAGGAGACAAAGGAAGCATTGAGCTCCACAACAAATCTCCTCTCTGGGCCTGTGGGCTCCCAGCAGAGATGAACAGCTGGTTTCATAGCATGTTCATCCTCAAGAGAAAGCAGTTTTAACCAAACACTTCCACACAGCACTGCACCTTCCCTGATACTGGCAGGGGATTCTCATGCTTTGTGGTACACAGTCAGACCCCTGCACTTTTATTGCACCCTTGCAGAGGTAAAAAGCAGCATCTGCAGGGCTAAGAAACACTTACATGCTCTCATGAGCTCATAAACTTTCTCAGGACAGCCTTCAGGACGCTCCATACGATAGTCCTTCTCCAACAGCTCATAGACTTGAGACAGGTCAATCCCAGGGTAAGGGGACATACCATAGGTTGCAATTTCCCACAGCAGAACACCAAAGGCTGCGGTAGAGAACAAGAGAGAAGAAAAAAAAAAAAAAAAAAACAGAGGAAAAAAATCAATAAGCTTTGTTTTCATCTTGAATTTGAGAGGATGTTTAGTGGGAGTAGTCACTAAACAGTGTTGCACACTTAGACCAGCCCTGGGTGGCTCAGATCCCATGCTCAGCAGCAGCTTAAATGTTAAAGAAGCGTAACAAGACTCTCCATCAGCACAGACAAGTCTCCTGCGATATGACAGGGTAGAATTAGACTAATTTTCAATGTATCAGTTGTCTCCAACCTGAACGCCTTGAGATCCTTCAAGTCCTATTAGAGGCACAATTAAGAGACTTCACAGTGGATTAGCTGAAACTGCTTCACTGCTGCACTGCAGTCGCTCCCTCAGTGTGACAGCTCCTCTCATTTGCAACCTCTCCCTGGAGGACTCGCACATTTTAATAGCTCAGTGTTTTTGGGGTGCCCTTGTTTAGCTGCAGTGTGGTCTGGAAGGGGAATTTGGGAGGCAGCAGTGAGTGGAAAGTTTGAGCAGCTGCTACCAACGAGATACGGTGAGGGTGAGACATTTTGGGCCCAGGGAAAGCTGAATAGGAAAAGGGAGAGCACAAAAAGGGTCTTGGAACAGGCATTCAAGTGGCAGCAGTCAGTGGGGATGCAGGTCAGCAGCGGGGTCAGGCAGCTAACCCAGGAGTCAGGCACACAGAATAAACCCAACACCAGTTCAACAACCTGCATGTAATTAGTTCAGTCACCCTATTCTGTTCTTAACCTGAAGAGAAAGCGATTACAATTCTGCATAAGTAAGGAAATCACATCACATTACATGGCAATGCCACCAAGGGCAATTTACATTAGACATTGCTGTGCACAATTTTCTTTGATTGCTGTCTTGAGGCAGTGAGGTGAAAACATCTAAACCCTGGCGTGCCCAGCAGCAGCCCTGGCCTCTGGGGACAGCTGATCTCTGATGAGATCCCAAAGTCCACTGCCCCAGCTCTGCTCCCTGAGGTTACATTAACCCTCAATAAAGATACCCCATATTCCTTTGGGATCTATCCTCACCAAAATACTCTGTTATTGAAAGGCACCACAGCAGTACAGCAAAATCCTAAGACTGTGGCAGACACTCAGCAGCCAACAACACATGGAAACCCAAGGCAGAAGAAACATCTTGATCAGCAATCACATACTCCTTTGGGGGCTGCTTTGGCTTTTCCTCCTCCATCTAGGAAATATTTTACACATCACCCATCCACCTAAAAGTTTCTTCAACATAAAACCTTTCTCTGCACATTTTCACCCAAACTGCAGAAAACTTCATCTCTGCTTCACTACTGTCTGTTGGTTTATTCATAGAAGATGCTCAGGATATCATTTTCCAAGTGCCTTTGGGACCACATTCCACAAACCTCTATCTCATGTCACTGGGCACTTTTGAGAATTTGACCAACAGCTATTGCAGAGATATAAAGCCCAAAGAAGTGTACTGATAAAAGTACAATGAGATTTTCTGTGGTCAGATTTGATACAATATAGCTCAATTTAGCTAAGTCTACTCTTATCACCAGCACTTCAGGGCTCTTCAATACCCATTTGTCATCAAATTTTCCCTCTGCTTCTCCTCATCTCATTCCAAAGATTATTCCTTTAAAATGTAGAAAGACAAGCTTGGAGCTATCACTAGACAGATACACACATAATTATTTTTTTAACATAAAGGACTAAAGAATCTGGTTCATTTTAAGTAGTTAGAAAGTTTTTGGCTATATAATAATGTATCACTTCATAATCCTGTGCCAGAACCCCATCAAGGCAGTAGCACTGGTGCACTTCAGCCCCATTTCTACATTTCTATAAACACTACAGTACCCTTTACTTTTCATATTTGCTAACTCAAATATATATAATCAGGTGTGCATTCTCTGCTGAGACTGCCTAAGCAGAGATCAGTTCCTGCACTCTGATAAGCTCACAGAACAACGTTGCCCAAACCAGGGAACTTGCTGCTCCCTCCTGAAATGTTCCAAACAACCTCACTTCCCAGCCCTGGAAAAAACCACTATCATCTGCATTAATTTCCCATGCAAATTCTTACCCCAGACATCGGATTTGATGGAGAACTTGTTGTAGGCCAGGCTTTCTGGTGCAGTCCACTTGATGGGGAATTTTGCTCCAGCGTGGGCCGTGTAGGTGTCACCCGTCATTAACCTGCTCAGGCCAAAGTCTGCCACCTTCACCAAGTGGTTCTCCCCTACAAGGCAGTTCCTGGCAGCAAGGTCCCTAAAAAGAAGAGGCAAAAATAGGCAATGAGAATTCTTTACCATCTCACTTTTAGCAATGGCAAGGCAGCCTGCTGTTCCCAAAGAAACCTGGGCCTGTGTGATTATTTTGATCCAAATATTACACAGAAATTCTGGAGTTACATGCACACACACAAGAGGGAAAGTTATTTTCCATTCCCCCTTCGTAAGACTGTCATCCCAATTTTTTTTTTTTCTTCTAATTTGAAGTGAGAGCTTCAAGAAGCCCCCTCACTTTCAATAAAAGCTGCCACCCTCAGGATAAAAATATTTCAAAGAAATGTCAGTGCTCAAGTTATCAATAGCTGGGGATGAGCACTGAATAAACTGAGTTTCAATTCCTCACTTCTTGCCCACCTCTGTAGCACTTCAGTCACCCCAGCCTTTCTCCAAAACTCCTTTTCCAGTCCTTGCTTAAGGACCAGGATGAGTTCCTAGTCCTGTTCTTTCTCCTCCCAGGTGTACCACCTTTCACAACACAACTTGTTCACAACCAGCACTTGGCCTTTGCAAACCTGCTGGAGCCTCTGTTATCAGTGCTGGCATTTTCAAAGGACTGGGCAAAAAGCAGATTTAACTTTTTCTCTGTATTTTTTTCCACCACTGGCCCCGCCCAGGCAGGTGAGAGATGTGCACATTGCATTTTCCACTTCTCTGGTTTGTACATGCTGTTTGCATCCTTGGAAATGCTTCAGGACGATAAAAATGTAAAGCACAGAACTACATTTCTCCTAATACTAGGTTTTGTTAAAAACACTTTTCCAGATTATGTCACATTGAACTAAAAATTGATTGTACCAGGAAGCTCCTGTGAGATCTTTAGATATGAGGCAGACACTGCTGTTTCTGTTGCTTGCTCTTCTCAACTGGAATAAATTAAAAGCCAAAAAAAAGCACATCTTACTGGATGCCCATTTAAATTTCACAGTGTTTTTGAATGTACCTTCTTATCAATGCTGATTACTACAATGTGTATCCAAATAAAAGCTCCTCTCCATAATCAAATTCCTCCTCCTTCCTGATTCATTAAATGAGGTCAGAGCACAGCATTTGAATCCATGGATGTGAATTGTGACAACACTCTTCAAATAATTGGGTAGGTGGTTATGGGGGTGGCTGATAAGGAAAAAAGCTACTATTTATTTTAGATAAATGGGTCATCAGAAGTAAGAGGAAATGAAATGAATGGCAGAGAAGACAAATGAGATTCACACAAAGGAGTTTGTAAAGTTTACTTCCTGCGGGCTGAAGGGACAAAATCCTTTCAACAGAGCAAATCAAAGGCTGGAAATTTTAATTGGCAGCATCACTGTTCAATTTATTGACTGATAGCAGCATTTAACCAGGCCTTTCAAGCAGCAAAGGCAACTCATGGCTTAGAAGAGCACCTAGAACTTTACACACCATCTTCATATTTGTCTGTATTAAAAAACCCACGTGCTAATTCCATATTCCAGTTAATTGGGCAGGAAAGGTCACACTACAACACTGAGAGCATCTTGTACAAAGCTCAGGCACTCGGAGCCCTGGTGCAGGATGTGTCATTACATTGCCAGGAGCCCATTTCTGCAGACAAGGAACGCAAAGCTCCAGCCATAATTGCAGCACACTTTAAAGGTCAGAGTCCCTGAGACTTTTAAGACAGTAGAAATGCTTATTAAAGTGAATACACAATCTGGACAATAGCATGGAACAATCCCTGCGGTGGAAAACAAAGTGAACCAAACAAGAAAGAACAGAGGCTGGGGCGGTGCTGGGAGGGTGATTCTGCTGTGGGGACCTGCACACATCCAGCATCACCAACTGCAGCTGGTTTGAAAGGCTGTTAGAAACAAGTAAATGCCTTATCTGGTCCATTAAAAGTCCATTACTTTGAGCTTAAATTCACATTTCAGGCCTTGCCCAAAACATATAAGTACTGATGTGTCTTTCACCTGCATCTGCTTCAAAGGCAAGAGAAAAACCCAGAGAGAAAACTCATCCTTTGGGCAGGTTAATACTGTGCCAGATTTGCACTAGTGTGTTAAATATATGACACCAATCAATGCTGTGACAGACTGAAAGGGAGGAAAATACATCAAGATTGTTCTGTGCTCAACATTCAAGGGTGCTCACTGTCCTCCCTACCTGTGGATGAAGTTTTTCTTCTCCAGGTACTCCATGGCTGAGGAGATCTGAGTTGCCATGTACAGCAGCACCACAGCATTCACCTCCTGCCTGTTACACTCCCTCAGGTAATCCAGCAGGTTCCCATATGTCATGAACTCTGTGATGATGTAGAAAGGAGGTTCCCGTGTGCACACCCCTGGGGAACAACGTGAAGTTGACAGTGAATGCTGGAGAATATCAGTGAATCTTCAGGTTTCATCCTCAAAGGCAATTTGTACCTCCAGAAGGCAGAAGAATGGGGCCGGTGGAAAGAATGGATTCTGCTTGGAAGTGGTTAATAGAGGGGCTTAATTTTCTGCTTCAGCCTCTGGCAAATTAAACATTAAGGAGACGAGATCATTAAAAATCATGTATTAGTGGTACAAATTGTGAATTTTGCCAGACAATAAGTGACTGTATTTAAAGCCTTGCTATGGTAAGCAGCTTATCTGCTCCTTAACATCCATATCACTGCACAAGGGTTTAGTTCAAATCCCTCTGCTTGGTATTTATCACTTACCTAATAATTGCACCAAGTTCGGATGCTTGATCTCCTTCATTACTGCAGCTTCTTTCAAGAACTCTTCCACCTCCATGGTATCCTCCTGCAGAACAATGGCAAAGCTTTGGCAAAGGCAGTGTACACAAAGGAGAGACAGATTTTTATATGAAGACACAAAAAGAACTGCAAACTGACAACATACGCCACAGTTCTCACACAGTAATTTTTTTCCCTGTAGCCACAACACAAAGCCAGGGAGTTATAAACATTAATTTTTTGTATGGTTTTAAAAATACATATTTTTGTAATTTTCATACTAGCTGAGCTTGCTGGGGCAAGAAAATCCATATCCCTTTTGTGAATAGTCTCTCACAGAACGCTCGGGAGCAGAAAAGGAAAAAATAAGCCTGTTCCTAACAGGAAAAAAAAAAAAACAACATGAAATAAAAAGAACAGAAAAGGAACAAGAACGAACATAAAAGAAAGGATACACCACAATCAAATGCTTGAGAGGCTGCTGAAAGGCAGGCCCTTGTGTTCACTGGGCAGGAACAAGAAATTCCCTCTCTCAGTCAGGGAGGCATGACCGATGGCAGCCCTGGTGTGACTAAGAACCCAAGGTTTCACAGATTCATTTCTGGCGTTCAGAGCCTGACCCATGACGTATCCATTCTGGGTAGAGGTGTCACCACCAATCTGTTGGGCACCACAAAGTCACTTGGCACAGCACAAAACCAAGGAAGATACAATCTTGCTCAAAAGACCTATTTTTCTGAAGGAGATACGCCCCAAATGGCCGGAAGGTCATATCAAAGTGGTGCAAAAATACAGATCTATTCCTAAAGCAATGTTTCTTTCTATATCCATATTTTTTTCAATGATGGATTAATGTTGACAGGCTACATGGACAAAGTGTTTTAGGGAAGGATTGGAAAGGATTTACTGCTGCTGGTGAGAACGATAACAGTGGGCTGCCACTGTGAGATCCAGCCAGCTCCCTGCTCTGCACTTAGCACTGAGAACATTTTTCCAACATTTCCATTCAATCATTTACTATTCATTGCCAATTAGCTTGATTGACAGCTGTGATTTGCTCAACACACTGTCAAAACTAATAGTCCAGAGGTCCTTGTGAGCAGAACCTTAAACTGTTCTCTTTGGCAGAGGAAACTGGGTTAATAATCCAGGTTGCAAAATTATCCTAAATATGTCTTTGTCTTATTTGTGCTACACAAGCCTTGGAAGGTTTGTCCTTTGCATAGCTGCTCCACAGTTTGAAATTTCTTACCTCTCAGTGACCATATTAATAGGAAGGACACATACAGAGAACCACTGTAGCAATGACCTCTCTGAAAACCCGATCTTGTGGAAAGGACCAAGCTTTAACTGGCTTCCAGCTCCTACTATACTAAACCATGGCAGAAATAAAACAGTTCTGGCTGTCCAGCATTTTCCCAGCACAGCACAGGGCCATGCCATGGCATTAAGGGACACCAGGGTTACATGCTGCCTAATTTAAACACAGACTTCTCTGCTGGGGAAAAAATAAAGGAGAGAAGGAAAAAAAAAAAAAAAAAACAAAGAAAAAGCAGCAGCAGTCCTAGGGGCAGCAGAGCCGAGGTGAGCAGTGAGAAATGTGCTGAGCTGACCAGCTCACAGCAGCTCAGCCATTAAATGGCCCTCAGGAGAAGCAGTTATGGCCAGAGTCACAACTGGCTGCACTTGGCCAGTGCGGGTCACAGAGCCCCCTGTCCCCACAGCCACTGCCTTGTGCTCCTGTCCAATCTGGGGGTAAAACCACAAATTGAGTGTGTCCTGTTATAACAGCCCCTGATAAATACTGTGTCCTGTGCAACTCAGAGAGCTGCCAGGGATGGGTTTTAACAGGCAACATCTCATTACCAAAACACGGTCCTGCCCTCTCCAGTTAAACACTGAGGAACAGCCTGTGCTGCTTCCATCTCTTCTTCTCCAGCTCTGTGCCAGCCATGAGCTATCTTTAGACACTTGACAGAAAACTGAACAACAAATGGGTGTTCATAAAGCATCATTATTCAAAAAGATGCTGGGAGGACTTTTTTCCTCCTCTCTCTTTTAGTCTTCGCTCTCCTTTATCTTTCTTCTAGAGATATCTGAGGTATAGGAGGAAGGAGCAAGAAGAATCATACAAAGTTTTGAAAAACATTGTCTCAAAGGAAAATAAAATGAGTCATCTGAAGATTCGGGCAGAAGCTGCAAAAGGCTTGTTTTTCCCAGTAGAACTGGGATATAAATGCAATTTTAAAATGTTTCCCAAAACTTTGAAGAAAGCTATAATCCCACCTGTCAGGCAGCAGACTAATGGATTTAAAGAAGGTGGATTATAAATTTGCTTTTAAGGATGGTTTTAGCGTACATAATTGCAGGTTGAAGCATTTCTCAACTCTCTTCCTGGTTGTTCTTACACTCCCCAGTGGAACACGCTGCTCCATACTACATTATGAACCACTTTTAGTCGTGTTTCATTAAATATTTATTTATTTGAAACAGCCGTGGTCTGTATTAAGGTTTCTCCTTTGCACAAACAGATTTGATGGGATAACATGCAGCTTGTCTTTGTTGACATGTTTTAGGGAGATGAGAATGAAATCAACAACTTGAGCTTGGAGCAAGGTGGGAAGTCTGAAAGCAGCAGGAATGCTCACACTGCAGCCAGCAGCAGGGAGATGTTACTGCAAGCTGTGCTGCAGGGCAGAGCTGAGCTCTGCTCAGTGTTGAGCAGCTTTGCTGAACCTGGCCCCAGCCCAGCCCACCTGCACCGTGGCACTCCGAGCATCCCGAGCAGGGACAACACTAGATGTCACTCGCTCCCTGTGCAAGCTGCACTTGGACTCCCCCGCCGGGAGCAGCAGCAGGAACCTCCAGAGTACAGAAAAGGCCAAAATCAAAATACTTTCTGCAGCCATGGCAACCCACAAGTACTGAGGCAGCCGCTGCTCGGAGAGCAAGGAAGAAATATTTTCCCCAAATCAAGAAAAAGTTCTTCCCCTGACACTGAAGCATCCACACAGCTCTCTCCACTTCATAATTTCCATTGCAAAAAACCCAAAAGAAACAAACTAAACCCTCAGTTCTGTTTGTTTCTGCAAGACCAAACCACGTCCCCATTCGAGAAGAGAGAACATGGTGTCAAGTTTGCATAAACTCCTATTAAGCAATCAAATGCAATGCATGCAGATGGTGCCAGAAGATCTCAAGACAGTTTTATAAACATAGATGAATTAAGAAATGACCTTATGAACTCACAGAGCACTATTTGCATTTCAACAGACAAGGAAACCAAGATGCAGAAATCAGGGAGCAGAGCCAGAAACAGAACTGATTATCCACTTCTTCATTAAAGCCACTTATGAATTTTAATATACCTTAGCTTGCATACCATCTTTTCTCCTCTTGTGTCTTTTGATAAGAAGCAGCTGTGAACAGTTGCTTAAGACTTTCAGGTACACAGGGAGCTTGTCTTTTGGGAAGGACGCCACATAAGACAGAAAATCAAAACATGTAAAGCCTCCCTGAAGCACAGCCTTTGAATTTTATGTTGACTGACTCACAATCCACAGTTTTCTTTAATACACCAGCTTGTGCTGGTGTGTTCATCCGTGAACAGCTCACCTCTACCACACCCTGAACACGAGACACTGTGGCACTATTTGCTTTTCTAAGGTTTCATCCATTCTCCAGTAAAAATTGTGCTGCTAACATCCTCCTTTGTTTAGATACGAATGTTTTAGGTATCACATAAACCATAAGAGGATCAAGCTCTTTTAAAAATATTCTGGCTCCAGCTTACAGCACTCAAAGGGAGAGCAACCATCAACACAAATACAACTAGAAGTGAGGGCAGGCAGCCAGCCTGAACGCGAACTTCTCCGAGATCGAGTCCTACCTTGAGAGTTTTCACAGCCACTGTCAGGTTGTACTTCTTCCAGACTCCTTCATAGACCTCTCCATACTGGCCTCCCCCCAGCTTGTGCTTCATGGTGATGTCGGTGCGCTCGATCTCCCACTTGTCGTAGTTGGGGGACACGCCGTAGATGGTGGGCTTGTTGCGCTTGGGCGCTGGGTAGTGCAGCGTGGTGATGAGCCCGTCTGCCACCGTGGAGTGGTGATGCACCAGCTCTGCCAGCGTGTTGAAGCGGCTCTCTGAAGACACATAGAGCTGGGAAGCAAAGGGGAAGGGAAAAGCTCGTTCAGGTAATGCCCCTCGGAGAGGTCGCGCATAGGAGCTGCGTTGTAAAATTGTGAAAGCAAAGTGTGGTGTTGCTTCTGCTTGAGCCATGGAACTGTGAGCTCCACAAGCTCTGTAACCAGCTCCAGAGCCCAGAACAACCAATGCTTACATGGGAAAGGCATGGATTCAGGAGAAAATACATGCACTTCGCCAAAACAACAGGGCAGAAATAGCTGCAAATAGCACTAGACTGGCATGCTGTTGCTTGAGATGTCTTTTTTCAAAAGGCTGGTCAGTGGGACATCTCCTGCAGAGTATGGGGGGTGTCACCCTCACTGTTTCAACTATTACTGCTTGGGTTACTACATTTTCACCTGCCTAAATTCTCCCTCAAGTGTCATTGGCAAACCAGAGCTTTCCCTGCTTTAGGCCTGAGCTTCTGCAGAAGTTTAGCGTGAAGTCAGGAACTGCTCTGCTCCATTCCTGTGATGGGCACTGATCAATAGCACAGAAGGAAAATCATTACCACTGAATGAAAACCTGCTGCGAGGCATGATAACCCATATTTGTTACCTTCTTAACATTTATACACAAGATCCATTTTAAGCCTAAAATCCTGCTAAAGATAATGGACAACTGACTCCCTCCCACCAGAGCTGTGTGCTTCCAGTTTTCATCCTCAAACCCAGTGTTCTGCCAGGCAAGGTGAAAAAAGCTAGAAATTGAATTATTTGAAAAGTGCTGGTAACACCTGAAGGAGATGGGGAGAAGTCTTTGTATCAATATGCATTTTGCATCACAGTGTAGCCTACAACACAGAAGATGGAAGAGCTCCATTTCTCACAGAGGACCAAGGTTTGGTAAGGGACAAGCTTGCAGGAAGAGCAGCACCCAAATTCCTGTCCACTCCACAGGCTAGACCTACTGCTCACATCACATGCTATGATCAAACTTCTCAAATGTTTCTGACATGCTGGATGTACACTCAACAATTTCTGCATGTGCACTGGCCATCTGCTTGGGATTTCAGGAGGCTGGGAAGCTGATGGGGCTGCCAGGCATCCAAAAATCCTAGACTTAGGGTAAAATTCTGCTTCTTCCACCTAGACAGAATATTTGGACAGAAAAAGAAAATGCATCTGTGAAGCTCCAGCAGTAAGAGAGTATCACCAACAAAAAAGGGAACTGTGTTTGCAAGAGAAAAAAGTGTTTGCAAGAAGGGACAAAACCACCCTCAAACTTGATTAGTCTTTTTAATGAAGACTGGAAGATAATGGCACCCTCCTGGGAAGCATGTTCACATCTCTCCACCAGAATTAATCAGATATTCTTTTGATATCTCATTTCAACATTGGCTAAAAAATCCCCCTCAAATGAAAAAAGCTACAAAAACCTACAAAGCTTTTCACGACCAAACAGGTGCAATCACCTTAAAACCAGATGTTCTTAGAACAGAAAAGTGGCAACCTAAGAGGCTGTTACAGCTGCTTGGTGTGAGTGATCAAGCATTAGCCAGTACAACCACAATTTAGAACAAGCTATGCCTGTTTGGGAACAACTTGACTTGCAGTGGTATAAGCAGTTCCCATGTTACACTGAGAATTAAAATCTGAAAATATGGATGTAGAAAAAGCTGAACTCCAGGATTACTTGGAAGTATTAGAGAGGCACGGAGAAGGAAGCTCCCCCATGGTTTTATGACAAGTTCTATCTCATGAAAATTAGAGATATCTGCATTTAGTGTGACAGATTGTATGATCCTGTTACAGAAGGAGAAAGAAGCTAAATAAATGGCCAAAGATTTCAGAGAAAAGCTGTAGGAGGATGAGGACAGAACAGGATTGCCCTGTCCAGGCCACAAAAACAACACTTCATGGCTTAACACTCATGAAGTTTTCCATTTACATTAAGATAAACATCCATCAGTAAATGTGTTTATTCTGCAGGCAGGTTTTTTCTAACCTCTCACTGATGACACCCAACAAAAAAAAAAACATGTGGTGCTGCTAACCTGTACTCTCAGAGGTGACAGACTCAGCATCTGAGATTGCAGGGACTCAAGTTTGCTTCCTGGCTATGTTGTTGACACTATTTGGTCAATTTTTGTGTATCAAACAAACCACAAACAACAGTCCTGTTTTAAGGGGCTCTGCCTCCACAAATGGGCTGCTCATCTGCACTCCTACCACCAGACCACATCTCTTTTTTCCTGGCTGAGGTATTTTGTACAGGTGGTTAAACTGGCCCGTGCTAACCTCAGCACATCCTGAATCCAGTGGCACTCCCACTTCCCACTCAGAAGACAAAACTGAACATCCACACCAAAAAAATCCATGGAGGTTCAAGTCTGCATCCAATTCAGCCACTGGAAGATCCAAGAGACTCAAGCAGGACCCCAGTCCTGTTTCCTTCCTGCTGAGGACAGCAGGATTTGAAGAACTGGCTGGACAAGGCTATTTATTCAGTTGGGTTACTCACTAAAAGGTTTTCCCTCAAGTACTATCAAACCCAGGAAAACCAAGGCCTCTGTACCACAGAAGTGGTTTACCACATGACTGGCTGCACTGTGCCAGCCAAATCAAGAAAGGTCACTTTTAATACCTTCCTTAAAAAAAACCCAACCAACAAAACCAAACATTAGAGGGTGGTCCAAAGTAATATGACCCATAGAAGTGGGAAATAAAGAAAAAAATTCCCAGAGGAATTTTTTTGAAGTCGGCCAATGCATTCAATATAATTTGTACTAAAATGAAGATGTACAAACCTCTGATCTCTCTAGTCCCTTCAATTTTCTCCCAGGAAAAAGTCTGGGTAAGGCTTTGCAATGCAGGACACAGCAGTGAGCTAGCAGCAGCTGGTCCACATGTTCCTCTAATACCTCTTTCTCCTGGAGCGTGTTCTGTCAGGCACAGGATATGATCCCACCAAAGCCATTCATCCTTACTGCAGCACTGGGAGATATTAAATTCCCTGGACAGGCTGGCTAATGATCCAGCAGGCTGGGAGAGCCCCAGGTGCTCAGGGCAGTGAAGGTAAGAGCTTTCCTCCAGCACAGCCATGATCTGCTGCAAAGCTGGTAATAAATAGAGTGCGACACGAGGAGCTCAGAGCAGGACCTGCTCCAGCAGCCTCCATCCTGCAGAGGGATAAACAGGGATATTGGCTGTTTCTCCTCCCAGCTCCTCAGCTCTGACAGCCAGGGACAGGGTGCTGGAAGAGCACAGTGTCCCCAGCCCGGCAGCACATCTGCCGCTGAGATGTCGCAATTCACTGCCCTGCTCGTTAACGCAAATTGAAAGCGATGAGCTTTAACAGGCCAGGCTGCAAACTGCAGCTCATGATGCATGGCCGTGGCAAACTGCCCCTTCTGCAGGGATGCTGGCACTTGGCACAGCAGCAGGAGCACTGTGGCTACCTCTGTGCTTGATCCTGCAACACCCAAAAGCCACAGGTCTAGGTCACTGCTGCTGCTCAATTTTGTATTTCCAACCATCATGAGCTGCAAATCTGCTTTAGTGAATTGTTCCAACCTTTGTTTTGCTTCTTCTCAAAAACACCAATGCAAGCAACTTTGTGGAAAACGAACAGTTAACCTGGCTAACACAGACCTGAATGGATTACTGGAGCTCTGCAGAACTGTTTTTCTGGGATAAAACGGCTCTGCTGGGATGAAAGCCTTCATATGCCAAACTCTATTACAGCTCAAATGGAGAACATGTGCTATCTCCTCACGGACACATGCTTATTTACACCAACCCAAGGAGCCTTCGGTTCAAAACGTTCACATGTGAGCACTGCTCATCTGCCAGCATCTATGGGAATAGAAGGAATATCCACTAGAGAGAGAGGAGGAGGAATAATATTCCAGATTGCCATGTAGTCCTTCAAGTATGCTGCATGTCAGCACTTCACTGAGCTGATGCTGACCACAGAGAGCGTCTACATGGGAGGGAGAAGGAAGAATCAAAATGCCATAAGTTGGAAATATGTTGCCTTAAATGACATGGTCAGAATTGTCTCAATTACAACCCATTTGTTAAAGCAGACAAAAAATATTTCATCACAGAATGAAATCTGGTTATCTTATTGGAGGTTTTAGAGTGCTGAGTCTAATAAATAGGAAGCACAGTGTACTGGTTCCTTGTATTTTCATACTAAAGATTTTGCTGTCACCTTTGCTGTAAGAAGAGTAAAGGTCTCACAGGACAAAGGAAAATTTGGCACAGTGGGCTGCTACTATACTTGATTACTTTTGGTTTTTTTCTTTTGAGGAAATTTAATGGTACAGAATCTGTCATCTATTAGATGCTGGCAAGAAGAGCCTCAGCAGCCATGCTCCAGACCCACACTTCAACTTCTGCACAGGATCTAAAGAGACACTGCTTAAAATAGATTTGTTAAAAAACAAAATTTTCCAAATTCCAATGCCAGTGGAAATGTTTCCATGAAATCAAAACAAAAACCTGTGGAAAACTACACTTTTATGCTAACATTTCTCTGCAGCATCCACAAAGCACAGCATTGCACCACTGCTACAGCACACAACAATCTAGGGGAAAAATGAAGGAACTGGGGACAAAGCCCATATAAAAGTGAAAGTGCCTACCCGTCTCCAATGATCACGCTGAAATACTGTAGAGAAATCAAAACAGTAGTTAAAAATACTGCAGAATACCTCAGAAAGCATTCTGTCCCTAATATTTACAGGATTATTAGCAACAGGCGCTGACTTTTCTGATTTGACAGTCAGGGATTATCTTTTGAACATAAGGGATAAGAATTCTCAGGATCTCAATAAAATTATTTATTAGATTCTGCTCTGATCTAACTCTATTATTTTTTCCCTTAAAGAAAGGGATAAAATGTTTCTGGATTATATAGCATTCTACCGGAACAGAACTGTTTTGTCCCAGCCACATCAGAATCTCACAGTTTACCGTAATAAATCACGAGTCCTGCGACCAGAGCTCAGAACTGCTCAGTTCCATTGCTACTGCTCCACCAAATATCCCAGCGAGGTTAGCAGAGCCTGGAGCCTACCTTGCCATCGGAGGCAGTGTTGATCCTGTAGTGGTAGACCCTGCCCTCGTAGCGCAGGGAGATGGATCTCTGGCCGGGGCTGCTCTCGCTCTCCCGCACCAGGAAGCTGCCGTTGATGCCGCTGCTCAGCAGGTACTCGGCGGCGTTCCGCGACACCGGCCCGTGGTACCACGAGTGCTTCTCCAAGCTGTTCACCGGCGTGATGTAATTGCTGGGCACCCAGCCCTGCCCGTTCTTGGTCTGAGCCTCACACCACTCCCCATTGTGATTGTAGCCCAGCACGCGGAGCTTTTCACCTTGGGGGAAGAGAAAATGGATTTATGTGGCAGGCTCTGAGCTCGCTAGGGCCCCGCGGAGGGCTGAGGTGCAAAGATAGGGATTGCCAAGTCGTGATGAAATAGCAAAAGAAGCTCCCGTCTTCCACCTCTCAGACCCCAGCTTATCTCTGTAACCCCACAGGTCACTTTCCCTTAACCCCTACTATTGGACAAGTTTGGATCCCCTTATGGCCTGTAAAAAGGGGCTGCTTTAGCTCATTCTGGTTAGAAGAGCCGTGGCTGGAACACAGACCCCTCAATAAAACCATCGCTGTGGAACCCCAGGACGTTTTCTTCTCCTCTCTCGTGTCTGCTTCTCAACTAGCCTGGGCACCTTAGCAAGCAAAGAGCTGGAATCCTAAGAGAGCTGGTAATCACTAAAGAGCTGATATCCCTTGGGCTTGCTAAGGTAGCCAGGGGCTGAGAGTGGCCTGGGCACTCAGACACCCTGCCCCCATGAAGGACTGAGCTATTCTGTCCTTGCTGCCTGCTCTGGGGCAAATTAGCCCAGCAGAGAGTCAGGATTAGATTTAGACATGGCGAGCCTAGGAGTTGAAGATAAAGATAAGTTCTTTCTGCCTAGCAGATCATTAAATAATCTCCTATAAGAATAGGTATCTGACTCAGCAGGGAGCATGTGTTTCTCTTCAAGCTTCAGTGGAGCTCTCCAAGCCAAATAAAGTCACATGCTTCAGATTTTTAGGCTCTCCTGCAGTTCTGCACCAGCTCCAATACTGCTCGAGTTTAAGAAATGAATCCAGCAAATTTTATTTGAACTGAGCTGGCTTCTTGGAGCTAGGAAAGAACTGGAGTGGATAAACAATTAAAAAATAATTTTAATTAGGAAGGTAAGTAGATGTGACTTGGAGTACATACAGTGTTTTCTTTCTCAATCCTTCTGGTCCTTATATCTGTACAGTCATTTTTCATACAGGGACTGTGTTTTGGAGAACTGTGAAAATAAGAGGCCAGCCTCCAAAATCAGCTTAGTTTAATTTCTCAGTTCAAATTCTTGATCCTAATGGAGAATTTAGTTTTGACAGTTTCTTGCCCAATGCAATAAAAAAAAAGACAGTTATAACCTTTAAAAAGGTCATGACTTTGTGAAATATTTGTATTTGTTTAAGATGATTTCCCACAGTAAAAAAAAAAAATTCCACAGGGTTTGGTGTAAAACTTAATTATTTCACAGCGACCTTCCTTCCTACACCTTCTCCCACACTCCCAGTGGAATTCTGGGCAGTGACCTTACCTTTAGTTATGCTGAGAGTGTTGTCCCCACTCGCCACAAAATCATACAGTGCAACAAAGAGATGGGGGTCATTTTCACTGGGGCAGGAGAGGAGGTTTTCCTTGGAGTTCCAGCGAGCTGCTTCGCTCAGACCCTGCGGCTCAAAGTCTGACACTACCGGTCTCTGAAGGGCTTCTGCAGGAGAAAGAGGGAGAGAAAGGAAAAAGCAGGTTCATTTTGGCTGATAAAAGCCATCTGGCCAACCCACACACTCTGACTTTCTAAGCTGCATTGTTTCATGACACGTGTGCTCCTCGTGCGTCAGAGCACAGATATGGACGGTGCCTCAGTGCACATCTCCTGCCACATGGGCAGGACACTCCTGTTCCAGAGCTGTCCCCAACCCTCCCAGAGCCCCCAGCTCTCAGGAAATGCAGGAAAGGGAAAGCCCTTCTCCATTCCCCCAGTAAACGCAGCTCACGTAGGCTGTTTGCTGCCTGTAAATCCTCTGGCTCACACCTAACTGCTGGAATGGTTAGATTTGAAAACAAACCCAAGACCTTTAAAAGGTAAATCCCTTAATTATCCTATAAATGAAATGGCTAGAACGTGCAGCAAATGGAGCCAAGCAAGGTGAGATTTATAAGACATGGTATTTAAGAAGGAGTTAGGTCTTTCTATCTTCACAGTTTTTTTAATCATTTCTCTTCTTATTTGAGAACAATGCAGTATTTTTTGTTGCCCTCTCTCCTGCCCATCACTCTCAAACTACAGCAGTGTTGAGCAAACTTCTACACTTTTAGGAACCCTGAGACAACTCCAAAGACAGAAATTCCGGAAAACTGAGCTTTACAGGTGAATAAAAGCCAACCTCCAAAGTTTTTTATACCCTGCAGCACATTAGGCATGTAATATTCAGTAAGTGTCAGGCAAGTCCCAATACACCAGGGAATTTTACTGCAGTTGCTCCTGCAAGTCCTTCACTTTGGGGCACGACCGTAGAGTCTGGAGCAGAAATGTCCCAGATAATTGTGCCCCTCACTCTTTAACACGCTACCCCCAGATGTGCTGGCAGCACCAAGCCTGACTGTACTGGCACAGAGCCAGGACAATAAGTTGTGAAACTCTTGTATTTGAAGGGTCATTCTCCATCTGGATGAGTTTGCTGAGCGAGGTCACAGAGCTGCACACAAAGCATTGCGTCAGCGTGGCTCTGGGGACAGGAAACACGGCACTGTCACTGCAGCCCCTTGCCCCAGGGACTGCCCTTCATTACAGCATCAGCCCCTGCCTGCTGAGCCCCTCTCTGCACACACAGGGCTCTGGACGCAGAGATTCCATGCCAAGTGTTTCCTAGACTGTCAGGTCACCTGGGAGCTCAGAACTCTGTTTACACCTGCAATACTCAGTAGCTTTGTGCTGTTGTACAGATGCAATCCTGTCAAAACATGGTTTTAACACTACTGTTTGTTTGGCCTGGAAATTGAGTATAAGCTGTGCCAGTAAACCGGTGAAGAACTGAGGCAATTGACATCAGAAAAGGAAGTTTAGTGTGTACTGGGACATGTCCAAAATATGTTCCCAGTGGAGAAAGGATTAAAAAAAAATACCACCAACCCCCCAAATTCAACCTACAAATCATAACAACACACATTATTTTCTAATATCATCTTTGATAGTGAAAGTGCAAATAGTAGAAGTGGCCACTATTCACCCAAAGACAATCTGGCATCCTTGATGTGTTAGTCAGGTGACCACTGGTAAAGGCTCTTTGGGTGGTTATTTATGTACATGAGTACTACTGTATTTGTTGGAAAAAGTATATGATCTATGTGAGCAAAATAGCAAATACAGACACTGCTGGGCCTGTTTTCATAGCCAAACTGTAACTGCAGGGAGATGTATTTCCATAGTGAATCACAGCAGTTAAATAATTCCACTTTCTAAATGATTCC
Organism: Ammospiza nelsoni; assembly: GCF_027579445.1. Classification (NCBI taxonomy): domain Eukaryota; kingdom Metazoa; phylum Chordata; class Aves; order Passeriformes; family Passerellidae; genus Ammospiza; species Ammospiza nelsoni. The sequence goes on along the minus strand of NC_080652.1, from coordinate 7,389,528 downwards.
ACAGTCAGAAAAAGTGGTAGTGTGTTGGGGGGTTATTTTAAAGCACGTTGATATCCTGGCTTCCTCTTCATGTGTCCTGAAGGAGAATATATTTTAATAGCCTGGTTTCCCTCAAGAGTGACAATGAGACAAGAAACAGAAAATCCACTTTGAGAAATTAAGCTACAATCATTTTACCATGAAAATGCTTTGAAGCCCATTAAGCTCCCTTATCAAACACAGGGCACCAGAGTGATGAGAGGTACTCCAAGGAGTTAAACCATCAGTGAACACCTGGAACAGACAGACAGCATAGCTGCAAGGGGCAGACACACAGCCTCAGCAAGCAGCAATGCTGTGATGCTCTCCCCCAAAATGGGACAAAGCAGCAGTCACTGCTCTGTGGGATGGACCATAAACTCCTTTAGGAAGGAAAATGCCTCCCACATGGGCACTAATTCCACAGGAAGGCAGGAAATCCAAGGCAGGCTCCCCTCCAACTCCAGCACATGGCAGCCCAGCGAGGATGGCTCAGGCACAAGCAGGGATGGGGATGTCAGAGCAAAGCCAAGCGCTCCACAAGAATCCCTCCCTCGTGCCCAGGCCCTGGTGAGGCTGGGACTGACTCACTACACTGGGATGCCAAGGTATGTGCTTCAGTTCAGCTGTGAGACAACACCACGCCAGTGCCAGCAACACCCACGAGCGTGGTACAGAGTCGGGGAAGGCTGGCTGTGCTCAAGGACATTCCTACAGACACTGACTCAGTGACAACACCTGCAACACCAAGGACTGCAGGAGCAAGGGCTGTTAAACACACACATGTCAATTTGCTAAGCTGGAAAACCACACTGGTCTCCCAGTGAAATCAGGGGATGCTCACACCCTCTGTCTCTCCCAGTCTGACCCTCCTGTGCAGCCACAGGCACCCCAACAGAGGTGCTGGCTGTGTGTGAACGTGCTGAGCAGGAGAGCACGATGGGGACACACCAGACAACTGTTGGGCTGAGTGGAGCTGGTTTTTCCAGAAGTTAGGGACCCCAAGTTAAGAACTGGGGTGGAGAAGGTGGTGAATGAAGCTTGAAGAGTGTCCAGAAAGGGAGGATGAGGCCCTGAGTCAACACAGAGAAGAGCGTAAAGGGAAGAGCAGAATTGTGGTGACCCGAGTGTAGCAGAAGCTTGATAGACCGTGACAAAACACACTTTTAAAGGTCTGGGCCCCAAGAGGAGACTGTCAGCAGACTGAGGACACAAAACCATGAAGCGAGAGAAGCAGACAGGACATGTCCATCTGGGAGCCACGTACAGCCGGCTGTCAGCAGCATTTACCCTCTGAGCATCCTCCAGCAAATCTGCCCAGACATTCCAGTCCTCCAGAGCAGGAATTAGACATTGCTGCTCCTACATATTGAGAGTCTTTTTCAACACACAGCTCCTTCACCTCCTACTGCTGGTTTTAACTACAATTTTACAGCACTGCTGAGATCTTCAGTGGGCCAGGTTCCTCCTAATAAATCAGCCTGGCTGCTGTACCTACAGGAGGCCATCCTGGCACGGAGAAGGGGCAGGAAGCGAGCGTAATTCAATCTGTTATCGCTGGGCTGTCCTTCCTTCCACACATCCACTTTGTCTTGTGCTGCATCCCAGCAAGGCTGCAATTTATTACTCTGCTCTGGATAACACCTGGGTTCCTGATGGGAGTCCTAAAGCAGCACTGTAATTCAGTTCTCCACTAACATCAACTAAATGATGACTCTTAATTAAAGTGGTGCCAACTTTGAAATAAGACAACAGCAGTTTGTATTTTGAGGCATTAGCCATAAGAATGTCATCATTTCCTCCCTTAATTTTTTTCCCAGAAGGTATTTATGCTTGCACACTAAAAGGTTTCATAAGTGTAACTATCTCCTACTCATTACTGTTCATACGAAGCCATGAATCATGGTTAGGGGCTGTGTGAAAACTTCTGAGTATGAACAATTCTGGTCGAGACGAACGCAAGCAAATTTCCTTCACAATGCAAGGGAAGGGCTGGCAAAGAGGCAGGAGCACAAAATTACACTTGGCTCCTCCAGAGCTGACTGTGAGGCAGTCCTGAGGGAAGGAGGAGACCTCCTGTCTCCCTACAAAACAAACATCCTGTGGGCTTACAAACTGTGCTGGCAATTTTCCACAAGGTTTGTAGAGCAAGGGAGTGCAGAACACATCTGCTAATCTCTTTGGAGGCACAGCACATGCCACCTAAGCCTTCTCTTTTCCCTACATTCCCTCTACTCCCCTTTTCCCCTGGAAGAAACTATGATAAATAGCAATGCAGATTTAATACTTCCAAATGTTTCCCACTCTGAGCACATATGATGGAGCAGCTGCCTCTCTGTCTCAGTATTGCTCCTTAGTGGCCCTCACAGATTCCCTATGCCTGATGGAATATGGATTTAAATATAAAATTAAAGAACCTGTAAAGCAGATCTTTCCAAAAAGGAGGGATTCATGTTTTATTTCAGACTCATCCCTCCAGTGAGATCAGGCTCAGCCTCTGCTGTTACCCCCACAGACCCTTCTGCAGCAATGACAATTGCTGATTTTCCTGCTCTTGGCTGATATTTGGAAAATCCACCTTCTTAGAGCTAGCATGAGGATAAATACCACTTTTTAAACATTGTGTATTTATATACAGAGATGAAGCAGTGCAGAAACTGATCCAGCCCCACTCCCCTGAGCTGGGCCCCTCCTCCAAGAGATGATTCCATAATTTCAGGGCTTTTAATGTCATTTTTTGTTTTGTTGATTTGTTTGTGGGTTGTTCTGCTGGGTTTTTCAGCAAGTTCACTCATACACAGACTGGTAGGCTCTACCTGAACTCAGTCACTGAGTTTACTCCATTTATAACCCCTTAGTGACACGGCAAACATCATCTTTCTGCAGCCAGCTAATCACAGCTGTAAATGGATGGAGTAGAACAGTGGGTATGGCAGAAATCTGAACTTTACTCCCAAATCTGCCACTGAGTTCTGCCTGACCTTAGACAATAACGTCTGGGAGAGGAAGAATAAAGAGTAACTAGATTCAAGTGAACTTCAGTGACACTTCAGTATTTCTGACAACTTCACTTTTATAGCTTTTGGTTTTGTTTCCTTCCTGAAGGAGCAGAAGTAGGAAAGTCTGCCTGATTCTGAGCCCTGGGGCAGGGAAAGCACCAAGCAAGAATCATCAAGATTTATTGTTCTATTCCCTTGTTTCACTAAGCAGCCCCACAGACTGCTCAGGGAAGGACTGACGTGTCTGTGGATGATCAGTTTCAGGTCTCAAACCTGTTACAACTTTTCCTGTGAAATGACAATCCTTTCCCTCACCACATCCCACGGGAAACTGTAGCAAGCACCATCAGCCAGATTTTTGAACAGATAAGAACCACTGGAACGAGCACACAACAAAGAAGCCGCTGCAAAGCCAGAAATGTGGATAACAGCAAGAACTCTAGTGAGTGGTGGTAGATGAGAGGCCATGAGGTGAGGAGCAGAAAACAGCCAAGGAAGAGAGGAAACACAGAAGGGAGGCAGCAATTCCAGGTTAGTGCATCTGCTCTCCCAAGCAGGGGCAGATGATTTTGCTCTCCCAGTGACACTGGGGCAGACAAGTCACTGTGCTGCCAGTTTAGGTCTGGCTTAATGTGTGCCCAAATGCATTACAAAAATCCCTCTCCAGGAACAGGGCAATGGGTACAGGCTGCTGCTCCTCTCCAGGCTTGTCTCCTCTAGCTGTAACAAGACATGCTAAAAGAAATAAATTAGAAAAAAAAAAAGTCAGTCTGAAGCTGGCAGAACAGGAGTCTTTTCAGCTAAAAAACAAAAGGACTTTACTAGTGTCCTCAAAATATTTTTTTTTTCAACTTCACAGAGAACACTGACAGGTTTTAAACAAGGCTTTTGCCTTTCAGTGGCAGAGCCAAGCCCAAAAAGGCAGCAAGACTATTCCAGCCCCTATTTGGGACATGGACACATTCTGTTTTCCTGATCAGATTGGCAGCAGTACTCGCTGTGCCTCTTCCCTTCTACTCTTTACCCTTTCTTGGTGTGAAGTGGGTGAGGAATTATTCACTTTGGCAAAGGCAGATACGAGAAAGCAGATGAGAGAAATTCAAATCTGTCACATTTTAAAATAATATTTACTAGTGGGAATAGAAATGAGGGCAAAGAAATGCCCAGCTCAAACGTCAATATGAAAACTCAGTCATTGTTAGAACCAGGTTGAGCGTATTTTTGATCAAGTTAAGAGAAGATTTCAGCTTTTTTAGGGAGCAGGACAGTCTGCCCTTGCACAGCAGCACACAGCCATGGGCCACAGCACCTGCCAGCCCTCCACACCACACACGGAGCATCTCCAAACAACCCTCGTTCCTGCAAACCAACAGAGCATAAAAGCCTCTCAGAAGGGACCACCATGAAAAGAAAACCACATTTCTGATTACTTGGTCAAAGGACACATGCACCTACACACGTGCCTGACACCAAATCAGCCTCACAGCAAATCCAGACTCAGCACAATAATCTCCAGAAGTGTTTGAAAATACAACAAATAGACTTGATTTTGTTACCTCCTATGCCATTCATCAACCAACAACTGGATTATTTCTGTTAACATACAAAAATAAGGAATACATACAAAAATAAGGAATACAAATACATACAAAAATAAGGAATTAAGTAAAATTTCTTCTATCCTCCCCTGGCTGCAACTGGATTTCCAAGCACCTAATGGACCTTTCAGCGTTTAAGCAGTTATGTTTAAGGTTTCTCATCTATTACAGTAAAGAAACTTTCAGCTTTTCATACAACTAAAATAACAGCAGAGTTAAATCCTCCAATGATATCACCACTATCTCATTAATTCTTTCTTTCAGAGGCTGAGGGTTGTGCATGGAAATGGACTGGCCATCACAGGCTGTTCAGAGGGATCCAGGAGCAATGATCCAGAGTTTCTGACCCTTGACACAAGCCTGCCCCTTTCTCATGATCTGCCAAGCTTAAAATAACAAATCCATATGTAAAAGCTTGTCACATTCTTAAGGGCAACACAAGCAAATGGATTTCACTTGTGCTCTTGGAATTCAGGAGTTTGGGACAAGCCACCACCATTCTTTTGGAGGAGTCCTCAACAAGGATTTCAACCTCACAGTAATGTTTATAAGAAAGCTGCCCAGGAAGACATTCAGCTTTAGAAAGGAGTAACAGAAAATCCTGATTTTTTAAACTTCTTTTTCCTCAGCTGAGTATCTCACCCTGTTCCCCAATCAATTATGGGGGTTCTGGGCTGTCTATGTCCTGACTGCCACATTAAGGTTGCAGTTGCCACATTTGTACACCTTTAACATCAGCTCTGACACTGGCTTTGGGTTTGCCCCATGATGAGCTGAGAAGTGAGACTTTGAAATTGAGTAAAAGTCGTTTCAATGTGCATTTCCCATTACATCATTAAAAAAACCAAATATACAACCACAGTCTCAGGGAAGCAGGAGGTGGAAATACTACAATATGAATTGTGTCCAACGTTCTTAACTCACACTGCCTATACAGCCGAGTCAAACTATGCTCTAATCCTATTATGAAACTGCATTGCAAATTGGGGAGGGGGGGAGCGGCTGTAAGGAACACAAAAGAGAAAACTTGCAAGAAAGAGTCAGGGCAACACCCTTGTAACATCATCCCTCAGCATTCATTTCTGCAGAGGGAAATGAGGCCCCAGATGCTCTGCCTGCTCTCCCAGGGCTGTGTTGAAAGATCCAGCAGCACAGACAGGAGGCCCAGCACAGCTTGGGGCTCCTTCTCCACACACACCCTGAGCAATACCAGGGGCAGGGAACACAGACACAGGCTTTGTATGCTTAAAAGATCGCAGAAGAATTCAGTCACATAAAAACATCAAAATTATTCATGCATCTGCCCACCATTTGGTTTCTGAAACTTTAAATAAGCAGAAAAAGTCCTCTGGACAATGTTCTTTGATTTTAGAGAACAGAAAAAATTCTTCAGAGTCACTGAATGTATCCAATAAATACAAACTCTCGATCCAAAACTTCTTCAAGCGAGTTTGCCACGAGCAGCCATTTGTAGATTTTGAGATTCCTAACCTATGAATTTCCGAGGGCCGTTTCTGCACTGAATATTTGAGAGTTGAGCAACAGCGACTTGCGATAGGCCCCTGGAAATCAGCTGCTGCCTTCCGTGCCTCTGATTTGATGAGTTAGCACGGTCCTCCTGGCAGGAGGATTATTTTTACTGAAACAACATCCAGCAACACAAAAGAAGTTGAAGGAGCCTGTGGGATGGACACAGCCCTGGGAGTGCAGGGAAGGAGGGACCACAAGGCTGGTCCAGGCACGGTGTGAAGCCACGGCAGGGTGAAAATCTTGCTTGAGGTCACACCTCATCCCAACGTCCCCCCTTGGAAAGCCCAAGCTTTCCATCCAAACCAGTTGACTCCATATGTTTAACATCCCGCTGTCTGCAAGTAACCACGGGTGTGACTCAAAAATCACTTTTTAAAAGCAAACACGCAAGAAAAGTCAGTTAAACGAATGCCTGTGGAAAGCACACTAAGAAGGGGGATAACCAAAATTGACTAATGTGTTACGTATTAACACATGCTGAAAATATTTTACCGATGGACTCATCTAAATTTTCTTGAGTACGGCGTTAGGTTTTTTCACGTCCAAAATAAGGAAGATTCCCCCCCCCCCAGGGAAAAAAAATAATAAAGCTGAGGCCTGAAGATAGGGATTTGTTTATGGGCTCGGCAATAAGATCACTTGACATTTTACAACCATAAATGGTAGAGCCGCGCTCCCTCTGTAACTGCATTAATGAAAGGCACCTGGGTCCGACACCGCTGGTTCCTCACCCTGGCTCTGGAAAACCCAACCCGAACGTGGCCAGCTCCAAATATCCCCCAAACCTGACCCCAGCCTAAAAAACGAGGGATAAAACTCTGTCCGGAATGGGGGGGATCGGGGTACTCACCTTCCAGGTAGCAGCTGGAGGAGGAGGAAAGCCCCTTCTTCGATTTGCAACCCACCAATTTCAAGCAAATCTCCAACATTTTCATTTGTTAGAGTTTGGCTTCGGCTGTTCAGTTTTCCCTTCCCCCCTCTTCTCCAGCTTCTTTTCTATGTGGAATTATCCGTTAGAAGTCTTTAAAAAAAAAAAAAAAAAGTCTAAAAAGATCCCGGTAAAAGTCTAAAAAAAGTCTAAAACAACATATCCAGGAGAAGCCTGAAACAAAATATCCAGGAAAACTCGACGAAATCCAGCGCTCCGAAAAGCATTACAAGGGCGAGCCCGAGAGGCGGAAAATGCAGGGGCCCCGCACCTCCTCTCCCGGGGAGTTAACTCCAGCCATCTTCCCTCCTTCCCAACTCTTTTGGCGGGAGAGAGAGGAAAGGAGGCGGGGAATGAGGTGGGGGAAGAATAAAAAAAAAAATTAAAAAAAAAAAAAAAAAAAGAAAGAATAAAAGCAGTAAGAACTAAAAAAAAAAAAAAGCGCAGCCAACTAAGTTGGGCAGAGTGAGCGGTGCCGGCCGTGCGCGGCAGCCGGCGGGCGCTGCTGGGGCTCGGCTGCCAACAAAGGGCCCCTCACTCCGCCGCCGCCGGCCTCCATGACATCAGGCGTGCAGCAACGCCCTCGCTCCTTAACCTCCTCCTGCCTGCAACTCTCCCAGCGCCCAGGAGGCCGGGGGGGAAACCAGCAGGTCTGGGGAAGAGGGGGAAAGGCGGAGTGCCGCCAGGGGAGCCTCCAAAGCGCGTCACTCCACAGCGCGTTCCGGGGCTGCTCCAACAGCGGCGAGCCCGGAGCGATGCCCACGGTAACCCGGCACAGAACGGCGGGGGAGCCGCAGCTCCTGCCCTGCGATCTGTCCTGGCATCTCTGCGCCAACTACAGGCACAGGGATTCAGGTTCATGCGGTTGCTGCTGCTCCTCCGGCACAAGGGCACAAAAGTTTTCACTCTCACACTACCTACTGTTCTTTTTCCCGGCATGTTTCTCAAGGCTGCACACCAATTAATGCTCTCTGCTCATGTATTTTTATAGATTGTTTTCTGGCATTATTGTGTGTGTCCCATTTAAACAGACATAATTTTTGGGGTGTGTATACACACACACACACATATATATAAATTTTAATATATATTTATATAATAAAAATATTTATTTCTATTTATATCTAGTTATGACTTTTATATATTATTTATATTTATATTTGTATATATTTTGCATGTTTATATTTATATATAGTAGGTATGGTCTATCTACCTACCTATCGCTCTCTAAAGGAGATAGCATATTGGGTATATATACAACTGCATTATTTCCACTCAAAAATCCCTTTTCACCTCCCAAAGCTCGGGGTGCTCTTGCTGCTTGGAGCAAGAGGTGCTCAAAGGATGCAGAGTTCATAAGGGATGCAGAACAGTGTTTGGGGAAAACGGCCTGGGAAGCTGATCTCAGCACAAATCACTCCACGACGTGTGGAGCCCTTGGTGTGTCACACACAGAGTCAACAGATCAGCAAATCTTCATTTTTTGTCCCTGAAAACTTGCCTTCACATCTGACAGTTTATTTTGGCAAGGTTTCTGACTAGTGCTTGTGCTCTTTTGCCCTCCATGGTTTTCAAACATTGAATACTTTAGGGGAAACTCTGCATGCTTCCAGCATCTGAGGTCTGTGCCTCCGAAACAGCAAACATTGCTCAGACTCTTTAAACATTATTTTACAGCATCACTTTGCCCCGGTCTTCTGATCCATGGGGTAAAAACATGAAAGACAGCTGGGGAAAAAAAATCCTTGATCTCTCAACCCATACTGAACTGCAATAAGAGCATTTGTTTTTCTTTTTGGTTTTTTAAATACCACAAGTCACATTTCTAGCAAAGAAATAACACTAAGGACAGTGTGATGTTTACAGTGCTTTCACCTTTTTCTCAGAAAACACAAACATGGATATGCCCATTTAATACACCAGAAAGCAGGTAGAGAACTTCAACATTTCCTCAAATCAGACAAAGAGCTGAGGCTCTCATCCCCACTGCTGGCAGCCTGCATGGACATTGGGAAAACAACAATACAGTTCTCCCCATCTATCCCATCCTCTCTCCACTTCTGGAGAATTTCTGTTTTATGGAAGCACCAGAGTTTAAGAGAAACCCACACCAATCTACTTGTTCCTTGCCTGCCTAACAGGGAACTTGTGTGCAACTGCACTGGGGGAGTGAAGAAAAAAAAAAACTACCAGGAAACAAAAGAGGAGTTAAACACAGATTTGGAGGAGAAAGGTTACATAAATCACAGGAGGAGCTCAGGCCTCACATATTTCAGCCCAGTGTCATGTTTTAGGATGAAATGAGGTTTTAAGAGCAGACCAAGCATCCTGCACTCAGCTTCTTTTCCGTGAGACGAGCGTCCCCATCCCTATCCCACTTCTCCTGCAGCTATAGGAACTCAGAATCCCCAAAGCATTCCCTGCAGTACAAAGGCTGCCCCCCACGAGCACCACCCAGCCATCACAATTAAGGTTAATACAATGAGTGCCAGCAGAATTAATGCGGATTACATTTCTGATGAACTCCTGGGGTTCCTATTCCTGAAGAAGAATGCCTCATCTCAAATTAAATTAACCCGCCTGCAGAAGAACCTCACTCTAGGAGAAACACATCCACTTGGGGAGTTAAACACAAAGGGCTATCTGGGATAACTTCCTCTGTAGATAAACAAATTAATTCCCTTTATGCTTCCAGGCAGACACGCTTGTGTGGTCCCTGTGCTACAAACATCATCCTTCAACATTTCCTCTTTTGTGTCATGGCAAACTGGGCTGTAAATACTTTGAGCAAACACCCTCTGCCATTCCTGAATGCCATGAAATTAACTGGTGATACAGAAATAAAAGCCATACTGGTAGTGTCACACAACCTCTGCCACTCTTAGTGCTGTCAGCTATAAATCCCTCTCACATTTGTTTGTCATACACATCTTAAACAAGATCAGTCATGAAATGTGTGCAGATTTCTGGACTATAGTGACTGATGCAGCCTTCAACTCAGTCTCTCTGCTGCAGAATGGCAGAACAATTTGGTTGGGAGCAGGCTCAAAAGGTCTCCAGTTCCAGCTCCTGCTCAGAGGGAAGCCATCTCCCCACATCAGGATTTTCCAGGCTTAGAGTTTGCTGGGCAGTTAAACGCTTTTTATCCTCTCATACCTACCCAGCTCCGCCTGGTTGCAAGTTTTAAGTGTTGCTTCTCCTCCTTTTGCTGTGCACCTCTGAGAAGAGCCTTTCCAGCCACCAGCAGGGTGGTGATGAAAGCTCTGGGACCCCTTCCACCCCCTCTCTGCCTCGGTCCTGGGGGGCAGTGCTGGCTCCAGCCCCCTCCAGCTCCCTCCAGGGTCTCAGCATCTGCTGCAGGGGAAGGAGCTCCAGATGTGGCTTCACAAGAGCCAAAAAGAGGGAAATAATCACTTCTCTCGACCTGCTGGCTCTGCTCTCATTAATGCAATCCAGTATCCATTAGCCTTTATGGTTCATGTTCCTACAAGAGCACAAACCTATTTAGCCACAGCCTTTGTGTCAGAGCTGCTTCTAGCAGACAGATATTTATTCTTTACATTCTTAACACTACCTAGAATTTGAGGACAGATTTCTATCCCAAAGAAAATGATCACACACACACAGATATGACAGCAGCAGCAAAAGGACTGGACTCCATGAACAGAAAGTGAGTTTTGGCATGATCTCACGTGTTAGCAGCTGGAGTGAATTTTGTTGCAATACTGTTAAAAACAGCTTGAGTGTTTGTCACCCATTTAAAATCTGAACTTAATTTTGTTTTAAAATCCTCTTCTGAAACATGGAAAGTTAACAGAGTTTCAAGTCCCAAAGTCTGGGCATTTTTTGATAGGCACATTCAGCTGATTTGGGATGGAAAAGTCACTTGAAATAGAAGTATCTCAAACTAGTGGTTAAAGCAAAGGAGTAAACAAGTGTGCCAGAAAAAGAGCAAATTCTTGCTTAAAGTTACCTGTGCCTTATCTCTCTCTTCTATAAAGGCAGTTGAGAATTTCCCCACGATAAAGACTCATCAGTGCCAGCGGTAAAACAGTTTTTTTGTCTCTGGAGCAACAAAATGTAGAATCACATAATTTATGAGATGCATTTTTCTTCGTAAGTGGTGAGATTACATGTCATTTGGCACATTCATAGGTCACTGTCTTTAGGATTAAAAATACACCCATGCCACAGAACACTCCCATGCTACACAGCTCTTGTCTGATGGCATTTTTCACATAGTGGAGTAACACATCCTAACACCATTACCTGATAAAAAATGTGTATGTGTGCATGTTTATATGCAAATAATTAAAGAAGCCAATGTTGAAATCCATGAATGACCACAGCATGTGCTACAGATGGAGCTGTAACAGAGCTGGGCTTTGATCTGACAGCAAATGCAGCACTGCCTGTTTTCCTGGGGGTTAGTCCTGCTTTGTCTGACAGGTTCCAGCTTTCCTTTGGATTTTCAGATCCTGCACTGTTAAACAACTTCATCCACTCTTAGACACAAAGTGCCAAACGTTTGGGAAGACAGTGCTATCTATCAGATACAGAGGGCTAGCAGCTTTCAAACCCTGGCTACTCAACTCTACCTTCTTGGCACGTGCAGCACAAAAACTCTGGTGGAGTCTTGTAGAGCTGTTGGCAGTGAATACAACAACTTCAGTGAGTCAAGCACATTGTGTAATGAGAGCTTTGTTATGGTAGAGAAATTCCCAAGTCTGGCAGGGTTAGGGGTGAGTGCACATCCCACACCCAGCCACCTCAGATTTCAACAACTGTCTCCTGAGTGGATCACCTCTTAGTCTCGAGTGATTGTTCAGACACTCCAAAGGACAAGTGAAAACAAGTCTTCCAGAATACCCCAAGGTTCTTCACTTCTTTGGCTATGACAGCACTACACAAGAAGGCAATGACTTTTGGGATTTTTTTTGTAATATCTGCCATGTAATGAAGAGAGGGTGAGAAAAGTCCTCGTTGGTGTTTTCACACAGAATGTGCTCTACATCAGCCGGGTGAGATCTCCAAGTGAGATTCTCCACAAGAGAAAGCACAGGAAACCAGGATACTGAGGGATCTACAGCTACCACTTATTTCGTGAGCTCTAGGAATCTCACTGGCATTAGGAAATTAGGAATGCACACCCAGATAAACAGGGCTCAAGTGGTTTCACCACTCTGCCCAGATGAACCTTTGTGCCAGAGATGTGTGCAAATGCCAGCCTTTCTCCACCAATGCCCTAACTTGAAACCACTCCACCAGTGCTGCCAGTGTCTCTCTTCCAGCTTTTTATGTAGAAACCTGTTTCTCCCTTTCCACTTCACACACAAAACATTTTTACAGACCACTGTTCTACCTTCCTGTTTAAGCTCTTCTCAAGATCCAGCTGACAAGTTTACAACAGCTAGTTAAAACAGCATGTTAAAAACAAAAGCCTCTTGCTACTACTCAGACCATTCCACAATAGGTATTATTGTAAATAAAATAAAAAACCCCACAAATAAAGGCAAGTTAACACCTGAAGGCAAAGAGTGTTTTTCTTCCTTCAGTCACCATCCAGCAGAGCTGGAATAGCTCTGCAAGAGCACAGAGAGGCAAATGCATGTACAGGGAGATATTAAACACTTCTGGTACTTGGACTTACTAAGTCCCACTCTCGTTGGTAGAAACTTAAAAAAAATAAAAAACAAGAAATGCCAGGTTACAAAAAGTCCACTGTACACATCAACAGAAAAGCCAAGGATTTTGCAATAAACCATGTGCATTTGTTGGTTTTTCTCCTTGATTTAACAGATGTTTGTTATTTGCAATTTTCATGAGTGAAGGAGGTGCCTGGGAAGTGGTGGGATTTCAGAGATGGAATGTTCAACTACTTGAAATTCCTTTCAAGCAACAGAGCAGAATCCTTATTTTTTTAAGGTAGTAACAAGGCAGAAGGTAGTACTAAATTCCTGCAATGGTGATATGTATTCACTGTACTCATGTAAAAACACAAGATGGGTCATGAGCTCTGCAGGGAATTGCTTGGAGTTTTCTCATTTGAAGCCTGCAAGGTTAAATTCAAGTCCAAAGTGGCTCATCACCCATCACTGAAAAAGTTTTGGGGCCCTTCCACTAAACACTTTATGAACATCTGCAGGCTAAGAAAAAAAAAAAAGAAAAAGAAAAAAGAAAAGAAACCAAAGAAATTTCTTGTACTTTTCAGATCTGAAAAAAATAGCAGTGTACGTTAAAGACACAAAAATGGCATAAATTCCTCCTGACTATTAATGACTGACCTTCCATTGTCCAGGCAGTTTATTAAAATTGCCAAAGAGGGAGCAGGGACTGGAAGTTCCTGTGCATTAGGTAGAATTCCAAAGTTTAGGGATCCTGCTGAAGTTCAGTATTTTGTGCCAGCCCAGGGAAGGGAGGAATCACAGACAGCCAGGATGCAATCACAAAACATACATGCTTGGAAAGGACCAGCAAACAAATTTTAGAGAAATATCTCTGCCAAACACTGACTCAGATCATGAGTGGGAACATTTCCGTATTTCCTTTAAATGAAAAGGCAAGGAAATGCAGATGAGAAAGTAAAGGTAAGAGAAGAGGTTAAAGGGGAGCTCAGAGCTGATGACTGTGGGCTTTTCTTGGGTAAATCCGAGCACATCTGCAAGAAGAGCCAGAGGGACCAGTGAACAGGGGTTAGTGCTGGCAGTAACTAAATGGTTAATTTCTTCCATTCAAGAGCTGAAAAATCTGCCAAAGCAGAAGAGCAGGCCTCGCAGATCAAATTACACATGAGGAGGGGGTGGAAGGGGAAAAGAAGAAAAGAAAACAAGTATTACTGAACCACTGCCGCATGAGACCCAGCGGGGATTAGGAGAACATGGAGGAGGAGAGCTTTATCCAGGACTGGCTGTAAACACAAACCCAATCCATGCCTGCACCTCGCCATTCCCTGCGGGAACACCGACCTGCCCTGAGCCCCTGAGCTCTGTCAGTGTGCAAAACCTTCTGTGCACCAGCTGTGGAATTCCAGTGATGGGACCAGCTGGATCTCCGTTCTCCCTCTGGCTCTCCCCACCCAGGCAAAGTGCTTGTGCTGCTTTTCCTCTCCCAGCTGGGGCACGGATCTGTGGATGTGTCCTGCTGCTGCCACGGGTGTGGGAATCACCCAAGGACTTGAAAAGCAGAGGGATGAAAGCCACGTGGAGCAAGTAATGGTGCACAAATAAACAAATAATCCATCAAACCGAGGAGCAATTCAATTCCTTTGCCTTGAAGGTGATCACACAAAGGAGGTCTCACAGCCATTTCAGGGCAGGTGAAGGTTCCCTTCCCCACCACACATCATTTCTGTACTCACTCACCTAAGCTTTTTCAGCACTGAATTCAGCAAAGATTATCCTAATTTACTGAAATGCAGAAAATTTCAAGTAATACATGCACACAGCCACAAGAGAATAGGATAAATTTGATTGCAGAGATCATTTTTCTCTAGGGAGCTAATCCTTGACAGTGCCTTTGAACACTATCAACGGGCAGAAACCTTTAAAACACACAGATGTTTTGACACTGAAATGAGTGTGCTTTTTTTCCTCTTCTTTTAAATTATTTTTTTTTAAAAAAAAACCAAGGGAAAAAACCCTCAAAACCCCAACCCAAAGCCCCAAATTCCAGTGCCTTCTGCTCAGGAATTCCAGACGTCACTAATTCATCCACAGGGGAATACATATTATTTTGAGAAAGTAGTGGAAGCCCTTCGTAACTATAGAAATAAAAAAGCATCCATATAAGCATAAAACCCACTATATAAAGCCATCTACAGTCACTTGATTTAAATTACTCTACTTATCCACTCTCAGGATCTACTCTCAGCCTCCCTTAGATGTGCAGGTAAATGCCGGGTGCTCCTTAGCACTAATTGCTTATTATTCCCAGTGTAAGAAAGTAAATATATGCTCCCAGAAAGGAAAAGCTTCCAGTTAATTAGAACTGCCTGCAGCAATGGTTCCCTCCAAACAGTTCAGCATTTTATTTTGTTGTCAGGACACAATATAAGAAGTTTTAAGAGTCCTGCTGGGACTATGACGTAAAGGCAGGACCAGTATTTTTTCCTGTGAAGGCTGGGGCCGACAGGAAGGAGCTTCAGAGAGAAATAAGGCAAAAGCAAAATGTATATATACACCTCTGTCTTGGTCCAACTGGAGCAAGGATGCAGGAAAAGGATCTCTAATTTACTCATGCACTGCTGAGCACAAATGGATGCAGTTCAAGTCCTAAACTCTCACAAAGGCTGAACACTCTTTTCCAATTGCTAAACATAAAAACACATTGAAAGAAGCATTTTAATTTGGATTTTTATTAAAAAGCTAGGGAACATTGTCCCTGGGTTGCACCCTTAAGACAAAGCAAAAGACTGATGCTGAATTCATAAGGGGGAATAGTTATTAAGCTAAGCTCTTTAAGAATGAGGGTTTTTTGTATGCTTAATCATGCTTGTCATATCTGAATACAGATTTAGAAAATGGCACGAGACTGTGCAATACCTCTGCATGTTTTCTGCCTTTCCAGGCACAAGTGGAAAGATAAAGGAAGGTGTAAAAAAGAAATCAGTGCTACTGATCTCCAAAAGTTCCTTTCTATTCACTGCCTCTTTACCTGCCCATCATTAATCAGAGCCTTTCCCAGAGCAGATATGTTACATGTGGTCTCATTCTGTCTGCCCACATAACAGACAGAAAATAGGGAGAAGAGCCAAGTATCAAGGAGTAACAGCCACTGGCACCCTTCAAGCCATCCCACCCTGCTCCAAGGGTGAGCCAGACACTTCTGTCATGTCAGGCTCAGCTGAGTCACTTCACTGCTCAGGGACAGAGGAGGATCTTGAGGATGTGCACAAATATTTAAACAAACAAACACAAGACTAAAATACCTGTGACTGCTCTGAAAAGTTGCACAATGGAGCAGCAGGGAGGGAAGCAGGAAAGTGCTGCAGACAAACACTGAGATGAGCTGGGAAGAAATCCTGCTGACACAGAGTGAGGGTCTTCAGCCAGTTAACCCCATCTAAACACAGAGTGCCTCGGTCCCACCTTTCCCATCTTCTCCCTCTTGCTGGCACTGGTGCTCACACAACCATGTGGTGACCCAGTTCAAGAATGTCAAGTCTTGTCAGTTTATATTCAAACAAATAACAGTGCTGGCATCGTGAGGGGGTCAGCAAAGCTGTTCCTTAATTCAAAATACTGAGTAAACCATCTGTATTGACAAGTTGTATATAAATAGCTTAATCTTACCAACCTTTCCTACTGAGACAGTTACAAAAGATCCCAAAGAAATAAACATATAGAATCTAGAACTGGACCAGCTATAGATGGAGTTCATCAATCATTCAGAGACCCTCAAACAGACCACAGTTATTCTGTGCTGGGAGACGTGCTTCCACCTGAAATGGGAGTACTTCATCCAGCCTCCAGTAACTGGCTGCACTCCAGTCTGGATCTAGGGAATGCAATGCCTCAAATTCCTAGAGAGCTGACAGATACCCAGATATGCAGCAGTGCTGCAACACAGACAGCAGTCCCAGAAAACACAGCTTGGTGAGAAACCTTCCGGAGTAAGGAATTCCTCTGCAGCTCCACTCTGAGCCTCTCCTGATTCTGGGGTTGTTCTATGAAGTGCCAGACAGAAGATAGCACAACTCTGTAATTTAACTCACAGCTTTTCCTATTTCTCATTGCTAGTCCATAGTGAGGTCTCATGCCAGCCATAAACAAGCTGAGCCAAGTTAGAGATGTTATATTCAGTTACTACAAGAATAAAGACTAAAATCTCACTAAAACTAGTGAGCCTGGAACATCAGCGGAGGAAAGCTCTGGCTTGAACTGACATCAGGTGGGAATATCCAGGCAAAAATCAATGAACTGGTTTTTGTTGGGCCACACATCCTGATTTCCTCCCTTCCTTGGTTCAGTCTTTGCACGTCCAGCGTGACCAGAGGATTTTCAGATGGTGAAAGAGCTGCTGTGTTCTCCTAATCCCTCCCTCCCACACATACAGCAGCCAGGGTGCCAGGAGAACCCATTTTAAAATTAATCTCAAAGTAGAGAACATTCATAGAAAGAATCAGGACTAGAAATCTTCAGCAGCTCCAAGTCAAGGGGGATGAAGCAAGGACTGAATGGACAATAGAGGATATTGAGGAGGTGACACAAAAGGATTTTAAGCCTTGTAACACACCATTTATAAAATGGAAAAACCCCACAGACCATGTGATCTCTCATTTTTTTAATTCTACCTGAAGTGTTTGTAAAGGACGTCACAAGGTCACTGGGAGGCTTAGCAGGTTATTGTTTTGGAAAGACCTGAAAGATAGCTTGGGTCACTTTTGCTTACACTGTCAACCCCCCAAGCAGGGCCTGGATTTTAAGAAAAAAATAATTTTGGGGGAAAAATAAATAATGGAAAATTAAGTATTTATACGGAATAAAATAAGGGAAAATTAACTATTCTGCTTCATCATATGAACAGACATGCCATAATTTTATTGCCAACTCTTCTTCAGATTTCTCCAATCATTGTAGATAAATTACCTGACTTGGCATCTCCATTTTTTTTTTCCAAATGTAACTAAGACAAACCTTCAAACCACAAATCAGGACCCACTGCTAGGAGTTACTACATAAATGTGAAACATTCAGTAACACACCCAACACACCAACTTCCAGCTCAGAAACCACACTTCCCATGTACTTCAGGGGCACTCACATTCTTTCCATCAAGTGGAGCTGCCTCTCGTGGCTGTGGCACAGGGCAGGATTTTAAAACTCCTGAATTCAAATCTGAGGGAGGCTTCTCACAGCTCACTCAGGGTGTGCTCAATATCACCAACACACCCTGCACCACCTGCGAAATGTCTGCACATGCAGAAATTCTAACAGACATGAAAAGGAGATAGTTCCAAGCACAACAGACAATTTTTTTCTCCCCTTGCACAGAAACACTTTGTTTGCACTGAAAAGAAAGGAGGTTTTCATGTGTTGGAGCACCAAGAAGCCTATCCTGGGAGGAAAACCAGGTCTCCCTGATGAAATAGGGATATTTTCTGGTTTCTGTTCCACAGAAATGTGCTGGAACTCCCTGGGGTCTCTTAGCACAGACAGAGGAGTAACAGAAGCTCAGGGAGCTCAACAGCCTAAGGACAAAAGTGCTCCAAACCACTTCAGTCTTGACAGCTTGAGGAGTCAACATGGTATTAATTGGAAAATACAAAGGCTTCCACAAATGCCTGTGAACACTGATTACTGCCCTTTTCTCAATCCACTCTCTTCAAGCTTCTTATAATATCATAAGAAAAAGCAAACATGAACAGCAATGAGGAACAGCCTATTCTGAAACCACTTCCAGGAACAGGGATTGTTTAAACAAAATACATTAAGTGAAACCATATGTATTAAGGGTCAAACGCCATCTGAGGCTGAATGTGCAGAAATAACCATTTTACAAAATTTGGGCAATTATCCCTTTGTTGTTTTTGTTTTTAACATGAATAATCAGGGTGTTGGAGGTGTTACCAAGGGGGCAAAGCTCGAGGGAGGAATTTAACTCCACAGCTCCCAAGCCGAAGGTGCCAAGAAAACATTCCTGTTAATGCTGGTGCTGCCCTCTCCCAGTGTGCTGGGAGGAAGGTTTGCTCAATCCCATGGACAGAGCATCCTCTCCCCAAGCAGTGAGGGGTCCAGGGTGGGGGTCTGCCCTTGCATTGCTCCCCACAGGAGGGTCCCTGTCCTGCTGCCAGGCGGTCATTTGATCTGAATCACAAGGGATGCTGCTTTCACAAGACTTGCTGGCAAAACAGAGGTGACAGAAGAGGCTCAGAGAAGAAAAAATAAGGCAATTTAAAGCTGCAGAGCCATGAAAGATGTGGTTTAAGTCATTTCAGCACAGAGCACTAGTGCTGGAACTCAGGGGGATTCAAAGATGGTTGACCATTGCTAAGGATAAATATTAAGCTAAAATATTTCACATTTATGTGGAGCCTATAAATGGGCATCTTGTATGAGACTGACACATTGTACTGTTTCAAATACATGTTGATCCTTTCCCACCCTAAATCCATCCAACTTATCTGAAACTTAACTTTAACCAGAGCAGCAGGGGAACCTCAGTGCCTCAAAGCAAAGGGAACAGAGCAGATCTTGGGCACTAAGCTCCTCCAAAGCAAAGGGAATGGAGCAAATCTTGAACACTAAGCTCCTCAAGTATTTATTGAATATAAAGAGTGGACTGGTATCACGACACAAAGGAGTAAAGTGCCATGGAGGAAAACCTGCCCTCAGAGATCTTGCTCATTGCAACAACTACATCTGAGTATGTCTTAGTCACCTGCTCTGGATTTGATAACATCCTATTAACTGCAGAAATATTTCCGTATTCATCACTAGTGAAGTCAGACTGCAATCAAATGTTGCAGCTGCAAAGGCTAAAGCTCATTAATCACTTTTTCTGGAAACCGAGAGGATGATGATGGAAGGGAAAACTACGATTCATTTGTTTTTAACAAAACTGCCAGCAAGAAGGCCAAAAAAATACCAATTTCTAATATTTTTTTAATTAATATTTACATGCTAACATCTTAATGCCTGCCAGCTCTTTAAATGGACAAGTATTTAATAGATCCAACATAAGTGTATATGCCAGTTATCAGGAGGCAAATTGCACAGCTATGATGTAATGAAATAGCTTTGCTTTATGGGAATGAGGTGACAGGTTTGAAATATGGCTTTAGGTGTTAAAAAAAAATTGATTTTTCACAGAAGCCACAAAACTGTAATGCAATTACTTGCCTAAGTCTAAAATTTTACAGAAATTTAAATTCAACTTTAAAGATATAAATGAGTCATCAATTTGCATTAGGATGGCTGGGGACCATATCACTCTTCAATCAACATGAACTAATGAAGCTTTCCTGGTCTGAATAAAACAGCTAAACTGAAGTGCTGAGGTGCATACACATCACAGTCACAAAATGCTTTTATGTTCTTGATAATAAAGTGTCAGAATAGCTCTGAGGGAGCCCAGGGACCGAGCTACCCCTGCTCAAAAAACCCCAAATGAATGGAAAAAGCCATGTTTTCTCATTTTTCTTCATTCTTGGCTCTCCAGAAACTTGTTCTTTTATTTACAGAAAAGTCACTCTGGAGGTTCATCTTACCTGTAAAAGTCCAGCTTGCTTTGATGCTCTTACCCTGCCCTGCTTAGATAAACCAACAAAGTTCAGCACCTCAAGTTACTCAGTCCAAGCAGGCAAAGAGCCTGCCTGGAGGGGAGATTTTTCAGGATTTTTTGCTGTGCTCTGCTGGGAGGAACAGCCTCGTTCTGCTGGTCTGGTAAATGAGGAAAACGGGCTCAGTTCTGAAGCAGAACCAATAGGAAATATATAAGCACAAGACATTGTCTTTGACTTCACTGCTAGGCCACTTTCCCTCTTTTCTTTGTACTTTTTCCCTCCAGAAACAGACCATAAAGATGAACTCATCTGTGGGTTTGAGTGGTTCACACCTCTGAAAGCTTTCAAACGAAACAACCAACACACCAACCATACCATGACAGACCTTGGCTATTTCATCTCCAGCAGGACTGAAAGCATTTTCAGGAGAGCACACCTCTAAATGTCCTGCTGCGGATCACTGCTGGCTTTGGAGGAAGGAGGGATCCCATTCCCACTTTGTCCACTTGTGGGTGGACACAAAGAGAAAGAGCAGCATGCACTGACAGCAAACCTCCCCATGGTGGTGACAGGGTCCAGCAAGGACCTGTCCTTACAAGCCACACTGGGTTCTGTGACAGGACCTGGGGCATCTCCTGGGCCAGAGGAGCTGGGCCAAGAGCAATCCCAACCCAGCTGCGCTGCAGCAACACACAGCTCGTAATGCTGTGGAAACCATCCCAAATCTGAGGGCGGTTGAAAACGTTAAGGAAAAGGAGGAGTGGGGGCCAAACCAAGAGGCTGCCCCCACCTTCCTTCCTGTCCATCCCCATAAGTTATTCATTAACATACCAAAATACACATATCAATGAAGAATTCATGGAGATTCTCTGAATACCAAATTACTGAGCATAGTGACAAGGAGAACTTGCTCAACACCCTCTTCCAGTTCCACACCCTGTCCCGGGTGGATCGCTCATAAAGCTCCACTTGTATTTTACAGCAGCAAAGTCCTCCCTGAACCCCTTCCTCACCAATGCCTCTGATGACTGCAGACCATCTCTAAACAGAGCAGCAGCCACAAATGCTGTGTCTTTAAATCCATCCCCATTTCATTTTCCAAGTTTCTGTTTGAGCCGTTACAGCTCCCTCAGGACTGCACTGACTCACTGCATTTTCTGGATGACGCAAGCATGCTCCTCTGCACAGCTTCAAAACAGGCTCCAAACATTTCCAGGCACAAAGTGGCCACCAAAGAACCATGGAAATTAGGTGTTCTAACTGAGCAGGCATCACCCCATGAAGCAGGGGGCAAACTTCAGTTCCTGTCCTTATTGCAAACAGATTCATCACTGGCATCACTTCTTCCCGGGAATACTTCTAGGAAAGCTTAAGTTTCCACTCTGAATTCTGTGGAAAATATTTTGGTTCTGACAGAACACCTACGAGCACTGGTCCACCACTTCCTCTGACCCATCCAGCTCTGCCCCTGTTCCCATGGGATTGTAGTTCCAGCTCTATTATTGAGTGCAAACCTCTGCTCTCAAGCTGCACCCTTAACATTCAGATTCACACTACATTTTCCAAGCTGATTCCCAGTTTCTCAGTTTTATCTTCCCAGCAAGGGCAGGCAGGTAAAAGAAGAGAAAATTTATTCCAGGAGGGAACGTTTAGGGAACACTCCAACAGGTTAAGCACATGTGCTCGTGGGTGGACTATGTGAAGAGACCTGAAACCACCATGGGGAGACATGCATGCAAAAAACACTAGATTGGGAAAAGCATTTTCCATGACTCAAAACTGAACTCTGTTTCTCTTCCTTCTGAATCCCTTCACTCAGCTCTTTGTGTTCTCCCAATTACTGCAAGTCAGCAAACAGCCCTTTTATGTACTTTTTTTTTTTTCATACAGGAATGGTAACAAAAGCAAAATAAACACTGGGCTTCTGACTGATGTTTGCAGCTTGATAGCAAAGGCAGCTGAAAAATTCTGGTTTCTGCTTGTTGCCTTCAGCTTTTATCCTCTCTGAAAGATTTCACCGTGATAAAGAGAACTGGAAGTGACATAAAAATGTAAAACTACATAATGAAGTGGAGAACAAATTCAGAGAGAAAGATGAGTGTCTTGTTTTATCATCTCCACTAACGCTGGTAACGCACATCTCAGGGAAAAGACCTCCTTGCTGGAGAGGCTGCTCATTCCATTCAAGCCAAGTAAAGGAAGATAAATGTATAAAACAAACCTGTTCACACTTCACTCTTTAAGGCAGAAAGGCCTTTTGCTAGCAGAGGGTTCCTGATTCCTGCCTCACAGAGAGCACCAAACATTCATTTCCTCACACTGCAGAGTAACAAGTGTTAGCACAAACACTGCAATATCTGAAACCAAGAATATGGAGCACATGAGGAGCTTGGAGACACCAGGAGAAAAGCAGGCAGCAGGATTGGAGCATGCAGGTGCTAAGAAGTGCAGGATGGCTTCACATGGGCCAAGAGTTCACAAATCAGTGCCCTGGCTCCATCCCTACTCCAAAACAAGGACTTGGAGGGGACCTACAAACTTGCTTTAATCCTTATTGTCATTCATAAAAAGGCACACGAAGCTTCACATTCTCTGTGCAGAATTGGGAGTTTTATATCAAACCATATGTGAAAAAGATATCTAGTGTTAATATATGCAAACAACTTTATTTAGATATAGATTTTTTAATTAGTATTTGCACTGTCTTGGAAAGAGAGGATTGAGGATCCTGCCAGATCTTAACAAAAAGAGCAGATTTTCTAACCAGGCAAACACACTCTGTTTTACAAACTGTGAACTGAAAACTGCATACAAGAATGCTTTTGCTCACAAGCAAATTACTGGTCATTTATCACATTTCTACAGCTAACTAAATTTCTTTCTCTAATTTTTCTGTGTCTTCTGGTTCACTCTTAAAGCAACAGAGGAAAAGAAATGAGCCAGAGTCTTGACGTGGGATTAATGCATTGGTGTAGGAAATTGGCAAACTTTTAAACTGTTTGAAAGCCCTTTTCTCCCAATCAGACTGGACTGGCAGCCCGTGAACCAGGGACACACTAAGGACAGCGATTAGAAAAGCGTCAGGAATTATGATGCAGAGAGGTGAATCACCAGCAGCTCCCCTGGGGGGTGAATTTGGGATAAGCATACCCGAAGTGCAGCCCTATGCCAGATTACACAAGCCAGGGCAGCGAGCACAGGATGACTTACTTGGAGGCAGAGCTCAGGTCCTGGTTCCCAGCCCTGTCCCGGCGGAGCAGCGCGCGGCGCCTGCTGCTCTCGCTGGGCTGTTCCCCCTTGCAGCCTGAGCTTTCTCCTGCCCAAAGCCCACACACCAGCACGGCCCCGCTGCCAAGCACGCCACGGAGCCCTGGCATGGAAGCTGGGCTTGATCTTCTCAAGAGCTGTTTGTTATTCAACAGCCACAGATGAGCCAGCTCTGCTCTGACTTCACACGGGAAGAGCAGCAGTGCTTTAATCCTGGCTCCACTCTTCCCATTCCAGGCTTTACCTTTAGACAGCACAGGCTGGGAGCTTCCCAATGGTTTTACCTCTAGCAAAAGCACATCCCAAGCTCAGCACTAGGCCTAATAATCCACAGCACTTTCAAGGAAGTTTATTTTGTTCCATGGGATGTGTTTTTATGAGGGTGCTTTGAATCATGGGTGTGCAAACAGGGAGAGAAATTCTGCAGCCCAGCTCAAGTAGAAACAGTGGAATTTGGCCTGCAGTGCTTCATCCAAGCAGCCATCTGATCTCATGACTAAGTGCATGCAGAGCAATGGGGATGGTGGGCAGGAAGAGATGCAAGAAGATGAAGCTCTTCTAGTAAACATCTGAGCTGTCTGGAATCAAGGCTGTGCTATTAAAATGAAGCCATTACTGGTTTTCCAGTATCTTTCCCTCTGTTTATCTCAGTTGCCATGGCTCTCACTTGAATCATCTGCACAAATTGCATACACATGTCCCAGGCCACGTTATTTCCACTCTCTCCACAGCTCCAGATCAACTTTCACTCACCTGGCAGCTGCTCGTGCCAAGCAGTGTCATCGTGGCCAGCGATGGAGCACTGCCTCACAGACACCCCTGCTTGGAAAACCGTGGCAGCTATTTCAAAAAGGCTGATTAATATTTCAGGAATTGCAGAAAAGGGAAAGAACTCAGAAAAAAAAACGGCCCCATGCTATCCTTCATGACCTGGCTTCCAAGAGAGTTGAGTCTCCAGTGTTGACACAACCAAGAGCTCTTCTGGAGCAGCTGGAGCAGGCCAGCTCTGAGCTGCTGAAGCTGCTCCCCTGCTCCTCCAGTGTATGAGCAAGAATCAAAGGAACGGAGTCAAAATTCATCTCCCTGGCACATCAAGCTATCTAAATAATCCAATATATTGTCCTCTGGCTATGGTTCTGTGCCATGTGTCCCAAACTAATTACACAATCCAAAACCAGGTACCAGCCTACTGACAGAAGATCAGACCCTTGGTGCTGCTGATGCAGCTCCCACAAATGCACTGTATTCTGTTTGAAACTTGGAGCTTAGCAAGGTAACCCCAAAGCATTCTATACCTGCAGTAAGATGTATTTTCTGAGTGTTTCTCTTTGCATTATAGAATTTACAGAAGAGAACCATGCCCTGCTTAAACACAGAGCATAAAAACCAAGCTCCACCACAGCTGCCATGTCAAAATTGTGAATACAGAAGATTTCTGCCCCCTCCTCCCACTTCCATCCTCTCCAGACCATTAAGAATCAGAAGGTGAGAGCCGAGGCTGTCTGAAAGCAGCAGCTGAGGCAGCACTGCAGACAGGATGCTCTGACCAGACAGAGGATCTGCTGCTGCTGGAGACAGAAAGATGGCTCAGAGAGCCCGCTGTCCTCCTGTGTCAGACACACAGCAGACACCCACACCACCCCAACAGGCTCAGGTTGCACAAAAACAAGCATCCCTCACAGTTTGTCTTGGGAATGACTTTTTGTCTGGAGCTGAGCAAGATGGAAGCATAAGGGGATTGCTGTTGTGGTTCCAGAAGTCTGATTTCTCCTGCTCACCTGCCCTCTGCTAAGGGAAATCCTGCTCACCCAGCCAGTGCTGTGCCAGTACCTGCATCACACAGCTCAGAAACAGCTCTGAGGTATCATGGTGCTGAAAATGGAGAATCATTTTCTGTAACACCAATGTTCCCACCCTGGGAATTTAGGAAACAAGCAAAATATAACAAGGAAACTTCCACTGTAATGTTTAATCGAAACACTGTAATGTTTTAATCGAAGTTTGCATTAGGTGAGGAGCAGGCTCAATGTCAAAATCTCTGTTTCCTTCAGCAACTCCATCAAGCAGGTTTATTCTAGAGGAAATTTGCCTTCACCAGGTTTTCTTTCTGTCTGTTTTATAATCCTGGGAAATAGCTGCAAATTAATAAAAGAACCACTAAAAGGGACATGGTTTAGTTGTGGCCTTGGCAGCGCAGGGTTAATGGTTGCACTTGGTCTTGGAGAGCTTTTCCAACCCCAACAATTCCATAATTCTGTGAAAAGCATTAGTGCTTTGACTTTACTGGGCACCTCCACAATTCTGCACTGAACTTAACACAGCACAAATTATCTCACTTTCCAGCACACCAGACTTCAGAACCCAAGAAAATTGATCCCAAATTCTTGAGATTACTGATTTGCTTCAGGACTCTGGCTACTAGAAAGGTTCCCCTGGCACCAGCAGCATGAAATCCACTAAAATAGCTTAATACTAGATGGGTTCATGAATGTTTCAACAGGCAAAGTGTTGCCATAGAGCAGCACAAAAAAGAGCAAACTTAATTTTTTATTTTATTCTACTGCTCTGACTTTCCGGGAGAACTTTGCCAGATTTGAATGGAAAGAGAAAATAAAGTGGAATGATTCAATGAAGATATTCTGTGGTTAGTCCAGTACAACATAAATGCTCATCTGACCAGGTTTTACTGTGCAGGAAGATTGACAGATGAGCTTTCCCTGCTTCTCCCTCTATTCCTGGATTAAATTTGGCTGCAAGTTATAAGGTATGGACAGCTACCACGCAGACACTATGCAGGAAACCTGCCTGAAACATATTTTCTTCACTTGAAAAAAGTCCAGCTAACAGATTCACTGTCTAGAATAAATTAGCAAAACCCTCACCAGCACAGGATTGTGCCTTTCTTTCATGGAAAGATGAGCAGCGCGGCCTGAACAGCCTTTAGGAGGCTGCTCACAAGGTGTGAACGTGTGGATGTGTGTCACCCCTGGTGACAACCTGAGACACACTGCAGTGATGGAGACCTGCCATTTACTGCTCCACAAAAAAAGTCCTACCAGCAGTGATATTCCAGGGAGTGATATAATGAGAAGTGATAACCTGGTATTTAGAGCAAACTGGCACTGAGGAGCTGAATTCCTGCACTTTACTTCACATGCAAATAAATCCCTGTAGCACAGCCTTCTTTACTCTGAGATTTGAGAAACACACTGGTCAGTTGAGCTCAAGCCTCCCCTTTAGTGGGGATGATTTTATTTTAAAACACTGTCACCAAGTGGCAGAGCTCCGAATGGCTGCACCAGGTCAGCAGAGTTGCCGACACCATCAGCTGGGGCAAGACAACCAAAAATCCAACCAAATGTCCCAGGACATCTCAGCACATTGAGGGAAATGTCAGGGTAGATCGGTAACTAAATCAAAATAAGCCAAGGAAAAAATAAATTATCTCAGAAGGAAACTTCAAATACTGTGAGGTTTGTTCTGTCAGTATAAAAACTGGTAGATTCCGTTTTTTATTCTTCCCTTTGAAGCACAAAAATCACTGACAACAAAGCCTGATGACACTGTTTCATGTGAAACAGCCACCTTGGGGGCTGTAAAACAAAGAGAAGGAAAGACACAGCCTCCCACTTCAAACTGCAGTTTGAGTCAAAATGCAATGTTTTATACCTGACATGAAGTAATACAAGTTATTTTTAACTATTATACTTAGTGTTTTCCCAAAGCACTACAAAAAGGCAATTTTTAAGAGTACATACATCTAGGCAAAGCAGGCATTTGAGGATTCATCTATTAATCAAGCTGGAGCCTGGCTGGTGGAGCTGTTAGCAAACTGCATTACCATTGCACCCACAGGGAAGGAGACTCCTCAGCTCATCAGGCACATTGTGATCCATACAGGATGTACAGGATGGATTTGTTTCATCCCATACCTGTAAGTAGCCATTTGCACTACAACAGTAGCTGTGATTTTGTTACTCCTCCAAGCAAAACGCCACAGTTTCTCTTTTAAATTGCATTTAATCTTAATTTCTTTGAAGATGTTGATTTCTCTACATGTAACTGAAGGTGAGTGAAGACAGGGAAGGGCATCGCCAGGAACCACCAAGATTTACATCAACAACTATCAATTTTTGTGGGTTACTGCTTATATACACACTACATCCAGAGAGCAGAGACCATCAGAGAACAATGATGGAGCACGTGATACCCAAGTAGTCTCTTGACAACTGCTGTCAGTGCTTTAGAAAGAGCTTTGATGCACCATCATTAAAGCCACATCAGCTCTCTGGGTCTAAACCTGCAGCAAATCACAATATTTTGGATTGGAAGAGACCCATAAGGGTCATCAAGCCCTGAAGCTTGGAGATAATTTAGGCTACCTGTGCCTGCTTTCCTATTAGAAACTTGCCTTCTAGTTTATTTGGGGAGTAAACCAAGTGAGTTGATGTGAAATTTTCTTTGCACTCTCTAGTCATTAGCCAGAAATCCAAAACAGTGTTAAAGACCTGGGAAGATTTTCAGGAGTAAATTGGAGGCGGTGACTTTCTTGCAAGCCTCCCAACACACAGCTGATGTTTACTTAGGCCTGCTATAGAGCTTTCAATCAACAAAGTTTCCAGTCTCTCATAAGTTTGACAGATTTCCATCTTCTGTTCCAGGCTGGCATGTCCAGCTGCCACGGGCCTGGACTCACCAGCCACCAACAAAGGAATTGCTCTCAACAGCACAAAGAGAAGACGGTGCCACATTTCCTCTGCAAATGACAAGGTAGTTAAAACCAGCATCACCTGAGAGAGGAAAGCATCAAATCTGCAAACTGGAGTCCCTGTGCAATGCAGTGAAAAGCCCAGTCTGCAGGCTGGTGTTTGTTACAGCACGGCACACCCCATGCCAGGGCTGGACACAGGTGCATTGAGCTGCTCCCAGCTGGCACAGCCACTGGGAACCCATCATCCCCACACTGACACAAATCTGGGGATTTGGGAGGTTGGGAGCACCGAGGAACCCAACTCATCCCACAGAACCCACAAAACAATGATTCCACTTTAATAATTGCTCTACTCTAGATCCCAAAAATGATGCAAAAGAAACAGCTGCCAGCCACTCCTTGAAATAACCCATCATTTCCACCATCCTTCTTGTCCCCCTCAAAAAAAATAAATCCTTCTGCCATAGCAAACTGATCTGGAGGCTTTACAGCTCCTGGAGGAAATCTTGCCTCATGCCTAGAGACCTTTAGAAAAGCACTGGCAGCAGAATAAATTATTTACAGTACTATTTCTGACAATACCATCTCCATAAATGATACAAGATTGAAGGCTTTAAAAATGTGTGCATGTGGCAGAGGGCCCAAAGAGGTGCCTAATAGAAATATTGATTAACTGGATTTCTACAGACTCTGTAAACAGTCTGATGAAAACAGAAACTGCAAGTAGATTTTTTTTCCCATTTACTGTAAAGTAGGACAAAGCAATCACTCCACCCATTCAAACTAAGCCAAATTAAAGTGGTTTTGGACATTTACAAAATTATTTTCTCTTTAAAGCAATCCAATCTACATGTTATTTACCTGATTCTAATTCACAACTTATTCCATTTCCCCAGAATAACTCAAGTCATTTGAGGCTTCTGGCTTGAAGCAAGGTTCCTGCTGTTTACTTAGGTTTTCCAGCTGGGTTGAATGATATGCAAAGAGGTCTGAGGAACTTGCTGGAGGTCATACAGAGAGGAAAGTCAGTTCGCTCCACTGGCATAATAGCCCTGCACTTTTACAGCTCCCAGGACTTTGCTCTAAGCACCAGAGTAACCTTCTCATCAAAAGATACTAAATCTGTTCTCAACATTTCAAACATTCCCCGGTTCTTAGGAAAAGGCACTTCCCTCCATAAAGAGTTTGAAGCAACCCTGCTAAAGGGCACGATGAAAATCTGAAGGCACTGAGTGCACATGCTCACAATTAGAAAATTCACTGGAAACTGCCACTGTGGAGTTTTCCATTTTCAACAGCAGAATTTCAAACTTACTTAGGCAAGTAATATAAAAGAAAGGAAACTGCAGGGGATGTTTAAATAGAGCCTGCCTAAATATTTTGTTTAAAGGAACTATTTTCATTTTGGCTAGAATTTATAGGGTGAAACATCCCAGGCAATCCATAATGGCCATCAGCCTTCAATTCATCCATTCTGAGTTTCCTGCACAGGCAAGGGCAATCCAAGGCATTCCCTGATGCCTCTGATCCTGCAGAGCCACAAGGAAGGTAGGGAGCACACACCCTGAGGTTTTCTCACCTCTACAACTCCCCCAGGATAAACTGCCCTGCTAAGCAGGGCTCTGGAGCATTGGGTTGGCTGCAGAGCTTTTGATTTGTGATGTTTGCTGGTGTTGTCCCAGAGCAGCACCAGGGACACCAACCTCTGGAAGAGCAATCCACCTCTCTTGTGCCACTGCCAGCGTGCTTGACATAAACAACCCCCTCTGAAACACTGACAAGGCAAAAACATGGGCTATAAACTCCTGTTTGAACACAGCACTGACACTAAGAGAGATTAACAAGGATACTTTGAAGAAAAGGCATTTTGCTAGTAATTCAACACCCACTCCCATCCATTGGGGCAGAACCATTACAATCCATTCTCCAAGAACTGCAGGGCCCTCCAGCAAAAACCTTCCACTTCATCGTTTCACCCCAACAGGCCTCCTGCCCTTCAACATTTATACTGCTGCCACCTAAAACCCACTTATTTTCACTTCCAAGCTCTTCAAATTCATGCCCTGATGTTCCTCAGTTCCTCTTCTCTTCCATCCCAGAATAATTCAGGCAACTGTACTTCTGAGATCTGCTCTGCCAGCTCAGCTGTTCTAATGCCCTCTGGCTCCAGTGTGGCTCCTCAGCCCTTTCTTTTTTCTCCTCCAGTGCACCAATATTGCATCAGCTCCCATTTCTCAGTTTAGTATTCTTTAAACTTTCTTCTTCTTTTCAACCTTCAGAGTTTATTCTCTTTATTTTCTCCCAGTGTTCCTTTCTCTATTCTCCTAATGGACATCTCCAATTAAACCTTAATTATATCTCGTACCAGCAGCTGTTCTCAGGCTGATGAGCACACTCTAGAAGAAAACCCAAGGCAAAAGGTCTTGCCTGTTAGACACTTTGCTGTAATCCAAAGGTCACACGTACAGACACATAACCCAGTAATTTACACTTACTCCAGCATTACAGATTTCTTTTCCTGCCTAAATTACTTTGGAAGAGGTTACCCTACCCTTAACAAGGTTAAGTATCGTTGTATGGTGATGACTGCACATATGGTGATGACTGCACATGTCTGAAGCTTGGCAAGCTGTGCTGGCTGGTTTAGTGACAGGATGACTTTTCTAGGTGCCATCCCCTCCTGTCCCAGCATCCCTGCCATGCCACGGTGGCACAGAGACCCTGAGCTGGTCTCTAGGCTCCAGTTAAGCGGGACTCAGGCCTGGCTCAGGGTTACCACGGTTCTCCAGCCTGACCATGAAGCAGCCAGGACAGGGGGTGGGGATGGAGAAGCCAAGTTATGCCAGGAATGAGCCCGGGGAGTGCAGCAGAGGTCACATTGCAGAGCGGGTACCGACACATGCTGCTCGTTCCAGCTCCTGGATGGAGGCTCTCCCAAAGCCTGGGAAACTGGCAGTGGGCGGTGACCTGCACCCACTGGATCCTCATCCTGCTTAGCATATGCCAAGTACAATAAAATGCATTAAGTCAAGCCTTTGCTCTACCCAGCGCATGATGTGATTGGCAGAATAACCTTTTTTCCCCCTCTAATTCTGCTGATAGTATGTAATTCTGTTCATCCCTTTAGCCTTAGCCAAATATTTATGTCAAGCTGGGAAAAAAATGCCAGGCACAGAGCAGGAGGCGGAGGGGAAGCAATCTAGAAAAGGCTTATAAACCAATTTCAGTACATAAAGAACTCACTTCTGCACAGTCACACTCAGATTAACAATCAGGTCTCTATGCTGGCCATTCCTTTTTTTAATTAACGTTCAACAGGTTAAACAGCCCAAGACAACGCTATCAGATGATCAATAAACCTGGGTGCTAATTCCATACACACAACACAAATGCTTTCCTGGGTTAGGATAAAACCTCAGTTGCTTGTTAGACACAGCAACTGGCTGCTAGTGGGGGGCAGATGGACCCTAAAGCACTAATGATCCCACACACTCATGGATACCCAGCCTGCCTGAACTGCATTCAATTCTTCAGCCACACTGCTGCTCCCAGGCAGGGATCTAACACATACATCACTTCTAACACTTAGCCCGTTCTGGGTGAATGGGAAAATTCATTATTCATTTAATTCTAAGTAACAGCCAAATGGCCCAATCATCAGCAGAGTGCCCCAATGCTGTGCCAACACAGATGAGGAACAGCTCCTCTCTGATGCAAAGGGCTCAGCGCTGCAGCTCTTGGGGTAAGAATATGCCATCATTTTCTTAAGAGATTCAAAAGCAAAAGCAAAGCCATAAATTATTTTCTAATTGTTTAGCAGTGAACAAAGGCAAAATGGGCCTGCTGTGTCGCAACTCTTCCAAAGGCACACGTGAATAAACAGGACTGCTGGAAGCCTAACAAACTGACAGCCCATCCCAGGGAACACAAAAAGGAATGTATGCCTAAACACTGTCTTTCAGCAAGAATGTAATCAAAGGAAAAAAAACTCCATGTAGGATAAGAAAGATTCCTGGTGGTTCTGGCACAGTGATTATTCTCTACGTAATTGGGAAGTTTGGAAACACTTGAGTACTCTGTTCTGATGGCATGCTTTCAAAAAACACTAAAAACCCAAATGGAGTAGTTCAAACAGCAAACAAGGCCCCAAACCAGTTACTAAACCAAAGCACTACAGATTGAAAGGAAAAAAACTCTACACATTTCTTCACGTTTTCTGCACTATGAATGAAGAGATATGGGAAGCCTGCACAGATAGCTGGTATTAGCGTGTCCACAGGACACAGGTATAACTATTGCAAGTTGAAATAATCAACTTGCTTTTATGGAGGAGTCAAACAAAAGGGCAGAGAGGGGAGCTCCAGCTGCACACCTCAGCAGGGACAGGAGTGGGCAATGTTGTTGTTTTGTGGCCCTGTGAGGAGCCCAGGAGGTCTGCACTTGATGGCTTTGAAACTGATCCATAAACTCTGCTAGGTTTGCAGGAAATCAAAGAGGCAGAAGGATCATGGAAACAGGAAAAAAAATCAGGAATAGAGATAATACCAGTCAAAATCAGTGAGTAATAGAAAGAGAGGAAGATAAACTGGCCTTCTTCCTAGACAAGTAGGAAGATCCTGGGGAAAAGCTCCTTAGAACTATGGGAGCACCATTTCAAAACCCTACCAAAAGACAGCACGTCCTGAGAAAACAATGTTCTCCTCACAAGAAGATGAGTCCAATCAGAATTGCTCCTGAAAACCCAGGGATCATGGAACCCTCCTGTACAGCCCATCAGCTCTCCCTAGGGCCAGCTGCCTGCAGGGAAAGGATTTACCTTGGTACAAATCACCTGTGCAAGGGAAAGGCTGCACAGCCTAAGCACACAGGGTTTGGGGTTAAATACAAGTTAATTCTGTTTATCTGAACCAGGCCGGAGGCAGCTGTTGGATATAATGAGATTGTGACGGAATGAAATGCACAGCCTGAACTTCTAAGCCATAAAACTGAGCTAAGCCAACAATTCATTAGTTACTTTTTTTAAAGCTGGTCATATCTGCTGAAATGTGAGCTAGATCACTCAGCAGGTATTCCTCAGATGCATGGGAGTAAAACATCCTACATGATATTATTGTTTATTATGTAGGTTGGTGTTTATCACTGGCTATCTTCAACAGGCTCAACCCCCCAGGCTGAATTAGGCTGGAGTTTTCTAGAAAACAAAACATGAGGGTGCAGAGCCTGCAGGGGATCTCCCCAGGCAGAGATGTGCCCCTGCTCATGGAGTGAAGTCTGCAGGCTGGCACTCTGCAGACTGACACCCACAAAGCCCCCAGAATGCCTCCACATGCAGAACTATATCAGTGAAAGGAAAAGAAATGTACGACCCCTTTCATCAGTCATGTTGACAAATCAGAAATAACTCAAGATACCTTAATTACAAAGCTCAGAATTCACTTTTGTGGTTCTCCGGGAGTTGTTGGAAGGGAAACAATCCTTCAAGAGAAAGGAATGAGCTGGTTCGGGTTCTTAGAGATGGTAAAGGGGCCACAAATGCTGATTTTAAGTTGATAAAAACATTTTAATTAATTATTCATAAGAATAAATTTTTCTTTCTACAATGTTATTTTATTATAAAGATGTTTGCTGTCCTGTAACAACTGAAATAAAGAGATCACTCCGAATTTTCCCACTAGCACCCACAAGCCCTGAAGCAGATATTCCAAACCATACACCTGAGTTATTAAAGCAGCAGTCACAGCACATTTAAGAGCTCCTTGCACAAAAGCCCTATTGAAGGCAGTTCTGCAGGGGGACCCTGCATGCTGACCCCAGGCAGACGTGGCTTCCCTGGCCTGAAATGGAGAGGTCTGGCACAAAAAGGGGTTTTGTCCAGGAGGCAGAGAGACCCCCCCCACCCAAAACACACCTCCCACTACATCAGCCAGCTCTAACAGCAGGGCTTTAAGGCTTCCACAGAGTGAAACAGCCACAGGAAAACCTGCTCAAGCCTCCCCAGAGCAAGGAGGGATTCCACCAGACGCCCAGGAAAGAGCTAATATAAACTGTAAAACTAATTTCAGCTTGGAACAGAGAGCCAACCCTTCTCCATCTCTCTAATTGAGCAGGAGAGCAGCCACGGGGACAGGAGAGGAAACCTGCTCTTGTTCCCTCCCAGAGAAAGGTAATGACAGCACGGCAGAGCCTTTCTGTGAGCTCCCAGACTGCCGGAGCACCATTCATCAGGAGAATGGGCCGGGAGAACAATCAGAAATCCATTAGCAAGCTGCGGCTCCGCCTGAGCTCCTGATCAAATGTCACAGCGCTGAATGGCTTCTGCCGCTCCAGAGCACGGAAGGAGCAGGGAATTGTTCCAAGGCGATAAAGATATTATTACAATTTTTAGCTTCTATTACGATTATTAGCTTATATACGAGGGGCAGCCATTTGCAATCTACGCTGTGCCTTCAGGCAAGTCTCTCAAATGCGGGACAAAAGCTCCCAGAGTAATTAAAATGGAAAGAGATCTCCTCCAGTAGCAGAGACTGGCACCACAAGGAGAGCGGTGGGGGAGAAGGGAAAGCTGGAGGTGGAGGGATGCGAGCAGCGCTTTTCCTGCCTCTATCCAGCAGGATTTCAACTAGGAAATACTGCAAACTTGCACGAAAATAGCAAGAATTACCAACGCTGCTATTTACTAGCAGGGGAGTGACCCCACAGGAATAAATCAGCTCATCAGCAGCATTTCACCCTGCTCTTGTGCAGGTTCAATCCTGCTCTCAGTGACACTTCACTGTCCACCTATCACAGCAGGAGACAGAGCCAAAACCAATCTGCTCCAAATCTTCCTGAGTTACTCCTTCCCTCAGATGAAGGGTGGTCATCAGGCCATTTAAAAAGCAATGCAAATAACCAGGTTCATAAATGCGTTTATCCATTAAGGAGTCTGCACCATGTCTCTGCAATGTTATTTACGTGTCTGAAAGCTGTTATCCGAGCTATTATCCAGCACAGAGACAAGAAAAATATATTCTGAGTGTATTAGCAGCATATTGAAATGATTTGTGCAGATTCCTTCCATTCAGATATGTTGATGCTTGAAATATAATAAGGGGTCTCAAACAGGAAACTTGCATATGTATTATAAGCAGGGAAAAAGCAATAATTAAAAAAATTAGAAATTCTCCAGTGCAAATCTTTCCAACTACAAACTGATTCTCATTATCTTTCACCTGCCAGAAAACCAAATTAAAATATCAATCAAATGTAGTGATCCAGGTAAAAGTCTTAGACTGCATCTCTGGTTCAATAACTGCAATTATTGTGTCACTGTTCTCAAGTCGTTGAGCTCCTCAAATGAGAACAGAAATGACTACAGAAAAAAAAAACCCAACAACACAAAATCTCAAAAAACTCTCTGATCCACAAGATCTGAATTACATTTGAACAATGACATTTTTGTCTCCAAAACAGGTAACAGCAAAATGAAAACAAAGTTGTCAGCACTGCCAATATGAAACGTTAGCCATGAAAACTGCTACTGTAGAGTTTTCATTTGCTTTATTTACTAGAATTCTTCTTTTTTTTTTTTTTTTTTCAAGAGAGAATCAGTCTGAAGCTTTGAAGTGTGTGAAAACAAAGTGTCAGTATCAGATCCTGGAGGAGGAAAGGCTGCTGAGCACAGCTGAGAGACACTTAGTGTGACACTGCGAGCCCACGGTGGGTACAGTGTTTGTTTTACACCAGGGTACGGAGCTGTCACGAGTCACACACAGGAGCAGATCTTAAAGCTCTGCTTGTTTTCCACCAAGACAAGAGGAAATGCACATCCAGCAAAAGAGCACTTGGATCTACATGAGTCCCAGCAACTTTCCTTCATCTGCGTGGATCACATCATACACATGAAAATTAAAATACTGTCAAATAATGGAAAGTACTAGAACTAGTGGCAAAACTCTTCCTGTAATGTGCAACTCCAGGTCCATTTGTAGTCGAAGTTGACATTTCCTAAGGAAATTCCCTACAGCAATGCCTCCAATATGCTCTTTTATTGTGGAAAAGCCACTTAGGGGTACTGAGACTGATCTCTCCTATGCCAACTGTCAGCTGAGCATCAATCTCCTTTAAAACAACAACTAAAAACCAATGGAGGAGGGGTAATTTCCTTACTGCGCTTTCCCCACAGCCCATCCTGGCAGGGATCAGCCATCACAGGCATCCAAGGGCTGTGGTGTGGCTGCTTGCAGATGAGCTGAGCTATTAGTGATGGCCCAGTTCCTGCAGGACAGATGTCCTCCCTGCAGTCCATAAGCACAGCCATCAGCCTTGCTGACAGCACCAGCAGCTGGGGAAGTGGGCAGGACACACTAAAATCCCCTTTCTCTCCCTAAAATACCCAGAACCCTTCCCACTGTCACTGCCTGTAGATCTTCAGGGACTCCTCTGCCAGGGGTTTCAAACCGACAACTTCTGAAGTGCGACGCTCATGTAAATAAGTAGTTTTTCTAAGAATGAATTAGTTGAGCATATTCTATGGAGTTATTTCATTTGTTTTTGCTCCTGTTCATTTATTCCAATCTGCTGCACCTTCCCTTGGAGAGGTTATTAAACTCTCTGCTAATGGGAGCCAGCACTCGTTTAATTCTTCCTAATGAATGTATGAGTGAGTAGCGGAAGCTATTATGTGGGGCTTAATAAAGGGCGGGGAGGAATTTCCTAAAATTTATTGCCACAGGCTGCTGCTTGAAGATAAAATAAATGGTAATTGCTTGGAACAGGAAAGAGGAGGATGATAAAATGTCCCCAGACATGAGGTAAAAAAAAATACCAAATGCTCCGAACCAAAATCTCAAAGCCCAAAGGATCATGAAGGCAAGATGGCCTCCTCCAGATTCAGCTTTTTATTAATCCTTAAGACTTCTCCTTTGAATATGGATGAAGGATGAACTTGATCTCACTGGAATAGTTATTTTATGATATAGAAAAGACTTATATATATATATATATATATATATATATATATATAAGGCATTCGTTCTGACTGCATCTTATGAAAATAATATTTGTAGGAAAGAGACAATGCAGAGGAAATGGAAGGACAATGTTTCTGGACTATTGAGTCCAGCAATACAATCTTCCCTAAAATACAGGCTTTGCAGAATGAAGGAGACACACATAACATTTTGCTACAATTATGTTCTTTCTTTCCCATTGCTGTGTTGGTCAGGGTTCATGGAAGAAGAGAAATTGCCGAGACGTGAACCTGTGCATTGTTTCTTCAATTTCTGCGACTGTTTGTTAAAAGAGATAAAAACCTGCAGGCTGGATGAGAGAAAGTGTCTGAACTGGAAGTCCCAAGTGTCTGTCCTGCTCCAGAGTGCTGCAATCACACTGCCAACCTCCCAGCAAGCTCCAGGTCAGGCCTCAACAACTGGCAAGAACAAAGTGGAAATCCAAGTCCCATCCCCTGTAATTGCAAGGTAGGAGAAAAACACAGGTTTTCAAAACAAAGCTTCTTGTTATAACTCACAACAGCCTCCTGTCCACATAATCCTTCAGGCTTCGTTCAGTGCAATCCTGTCATACAGATGAGTTTGGCTAAAAGCTTTGATCCATGTCATCAAAAAAGCTAAAAAGCAAGTTGCCCAAAAACAAGTCTGATTTTCTTGTTCCACTGAGCTGTTGGAGGTGGTGTTTTGCACCTTAGAGACTACTAAAGTGTTCCCTACCATCAGGCTGCTCAGGAGTTACACCAGCTTGCATGTTTAATTAGAAGCAGTGATCAATAGCTCAAGGGTCACAGGCTGTGGTGGGAGAGGACAGCAGGGATGTCAGGGATGACTCAATGTCACTTTACCCAAATGCCACCAGCATTTCAAGTCCAGCTGCCCCAAAAAGGACACTGCCAATCCCTAAAGACAATCTCCCCAAAAAGCAGCAAGAAGGAACAAGTATAGAAGGATGCCAAAATATCAATTTGAGTGGGCAAAGCAGCCATCACCCTTTACTTAAAGGGGTAGAAAGAAAAAAAAATATTATTTTCAATAGCAAGCTAATATATCCAAGAACTTAAAGCTGACCTGAGAAGAAAAACAAGATTAGGTTTGCTCTTTTTTGCTGCCTTGGGCAGACAAAGCCCCTCTCTGAAAATCACTATTTTTCATGCCAGCTTTGACCATCTTAAAACCAGGAAAAAGGAGGATAAAACCCAATTTTTCTTTCTTAAATCCTTGGCAGGTCACCTGCAGGAGCAGGCCAACACCTTTTCCAGCAGGCAGTAGGAAATTATTAGTTCCTTTCTAAACAAGGATTTCAGTTGCTTCAGCTCAACAGCAGGATTTCCATAGTCTTACACAATACAAAGCAATCACTCAACCTGCAAGAGCATCCAATTTGAAAATGGACAGTTGTTTCTCCAAGAGAAAAAAGAAACAATTTGATAGAGACAAAGAAAGCCAACAACAACCAACTCCAAAATAATCAAAACACATAAAAATAAACAGCTTTAACACACTGAAAGACAAAAGGTGAGCAGTTACAAGATGAGTGTGAAATATCTGGGATATACAACACAGATTTTTCAAAGGATCAAATTTAGGTGCCAATAGGATAGGCATCCACTAGAGGTGTTATCCAGAAGAGTTTAATCTTCACCCACTCCAATGAATAAATCAAAGCCAAATAAACATGCACAGCGTTCCATGTTGGCATCAATGCCTGCACAAAAGGCAGAGCTTCCAATTCAAATCAGCAAACACAAATTATTCCATCTCTGAGGACCTTCAAGCACTTCCACACTTTCAACCCTCTTTCCCTCCTATGAAGAAATCTTATTAACCATTTATATGGGTTATAGAACAAGAAGTTGCAGCTTTATGATGGCAAAGAACATAAAGATAAAGGATCTGGTTTTGACTTAGGAATAATCCAAGCAGGCACTTGTTAACTATCTGTGATGCTGTTCCCTGGTACAAGGAATAACACAGGACTTCATCTGCCTCAGCACCAGTGCATCCCTGGAATCACTGCCTACACAAACCTCAATTACCCAGCCTAAAAATATACATTTTACATATCCAAGGACAAGCCCAGCACAGAGGAGAAATGACTGAAATAAATCTCAATTATTCTTTGCAATGTAACACTGATGTCAGGTGCAAAGAAAAAGCTGGGGTTTTTTCTGTATTATTTGGTCTGCTTTTAGTAGCACTTTGCTACTGTGTGCAAGGGCAGGTGTGGGAGGATGAGTGGAGGTGGCACAAGGAAAAGCAGGATCCAAAGTCCCTGTTGTGGTTTATTTGTGGTGTCACAGTAACAGGAGCTGTCACCCAGGCTGGCTCACAGAAGAGCCCTGGAGAAGCTGGAAAAGAACATGGAAAGAACATTTCCACGGCTCTGCTCCCCCATCCCTGCTATCTGCTTTTACTTGTGCATCTCACAAAACACCCCCAGGCCAACCCCTGGCAAGGACAGCTCCTCAAGCTTCATAAAACACCCCAGGTATGATCCCAGGCTAAAAGCAATCCCCTCCCCACAGCCACACACCTTGGATGCTCAGACTGAGATGTCAGCCCCTGAAATCAGGAGTCAGGGAGGGTGATATGTACTCCAGAGGAGTGAGAAGTGCTGCATGGCACAAGGAGGTGAATTCCAACATCTCTGGCTCCTGTGGGGCTTTGTTTGGGCAGGAGCTGCATTCACACAGCTCAGCCCCACCACAACATGGAGTCAAGGTGGAGGTGCACTGACAGAACTCAGCAAAAGCTCTCTCACACACCTCCTCCTCCATCCATTTTTTGCCTAGGTCATTGCACTCAGATTGGTTTTTTAAATACCTTTTTTTGATGGGGAGAGAGGCACAAGGGGAAGCATCCAACACACTCTAATCCAATTTGTTGTAGTCTAAAAGAAATCCATTTGTTCAGCTTTGCATCCGGCATCCTTGTGATAATAATTTTTAATAGCACTGCTTATTTGGATCCATTTTAAATAAATCAGAATTGGACTATAAGCCAGGAATGCACCCTGCAATTACCTTTTGAGTTTGAGTACTCTCAGGTAAGACCTTACTCTGCAGAAATCCCCTGGACTCATCCCTTATGGACACCCCCACATGGCTGACCATGGATACAAACAGGACACACTGCAGCAAGACAAAGAGAGCTCAAATCCAAGTGTGATTGTGCAAGGCTGTAGTAAAGAGGTCTTGGAGTAGAAGACAGCACCTTTACTTGCGCAGCATTAGTTTTACTCCTAAAAATTTTAGAAGTTATTACATTTTTAAAATTCAGCTTCTAGCAATTCCAATTTGAGAATCATAAAAAGTGCTGTATTAATAATTGAGATGTAAAATGCCTGTTTGAGTCACTCCAGCCCTCAGTCCCCCTCCCCAAAGGGCTTGTTTGCCTTAGGGGAGCATTTCACAAGCAGCACACCAACTTTCTAAAATACAACTTCAGCAGATGAAAGCCTCATAACCACAGAAGAGCCATCTTCCTCCTAAATCTGGAATTAAAAAACTGTGACATCCATGGAGCGATTTAAAGGTAGAATAGCCAAGGTATTTCAGCCCAGCCAAGCACTTTGGCTACCACATGGTGTAGTTATTTCAGAAGTGGCTGAGTGGTGATCTCCCCATTTCAGCCACAACATTCACCCTTTATCTCCGGGCAGAGCTGTGTCTGCCCCTGCTGTGACTCAGGGCTCTGGGGTGACGAGGCACCCCCAGCAATGATTCAGGCCTGTCCATGGCCACGAAATGTGTCTCATTCCAGGGGCTCCACATCATCCTGCTCCCTGGCTGCTGAAGCCCACCACTTCCTAATTTGGGAAGGCTGCGGATGACAGAGATGTCCGAGCTGCACAGCCACGGCTCTCTTGGTGTCTGTGACTTTCACCTCCATGTTTTTAATGCCTCTCTAGTTAGGCAGGACTAAATGATGTGGACATGGCAAACACAATGCAATATTCACTTTTTTGGGGAAAAGCAGCCCCAAGCTAACAAATCAGAGCAAAAACACCTCCCTGGATTTGTGCTACTTATTCCTATGAGTGGAATGCAAAATACTTCAAGTTAACATTTCACGGTTCTTTGAATCCTTACCTGATAATGAATGCAGCACTGATCTACTTTCATTTAATGTTTTTCAAATCCTGTGTTTTTAACCACGATTACAAAGCCATGCTGCTGCTCAGTGAAGTTCACAATTCCTCTCAGGAGAGGTCGGCTTATCAACATTGCAGCAGGTCTTCAATGAAATGTCATGCACTGCCTTTGCTTTGCAGAGGCAAAACTGCACTCACCAAGATGATTATATTAGCATTTCAAGCTAGCATTTGCCTCCAAAAATCCAACCTTTATTATTCTAATTCCTCCTTTTGCTTGGCTCAAAATATTACCTACTTAAGAGGTAGCTCAGTGGTGTTGGTAACCAGCCACAGCCTTCAGGATTTGACCCTCTCCAGACTAATTGCTGCAGCAAATCCAGAATTAACTCCCAGATTATGTCTCCAAGTTGTATTTCACAAGCCCAACAACCCACACCACATCTGGTGGTGTACCTGTGGTCAGAAAGGCCTTTTTTATCCCACTTTTCAGCAAGAGCAAGGTAAAAACCACCAGCAGTTCTCACAGTGAGGTCTAAATTAGACTGAAGTTTCCACAACAGATTTTTTTTCCCCCCAATGACATGGAATTTGAAAGGTTGAGCAACACTTACACTGTCTTATGTGATCACCTCATAACAATAATTACTACTTAAAACCTGAAACATGATAGCACCTTGACATCCACCCTCAGCGTGGGAGGCACTATTTAGACATAACAGACAATCTGCAGAGCCCAGGGAAATTACAGCTTCTAGATGAACATCAACAGTATCAAATGATGGGAAGAGCTTTGTCCTCCCTCCAGTTCATTTCCTGTAAAGGACATCTATTTTATATTAAATAGCTGCACGTTGAGAAAAAAAAAAAGACAAACACATTTAGTGCAATCCATCAATAAGTCTTGTAAGAAGTAATGGTTTAATTGCAGAGACTTTCAAATGCAGCTTCTTATCCATCCAGCTAAATATATTAAAGAAGAAATAACAGATTGGCATTTATTCAAAACTCTTCATTTGAGCTTTCCTAAGTTATTTGCAAACATGAGGTGTAGCCAGACAACAATGGCTCTAATAGCTGTTCCAGTTATTCAGGCTAAAATGGGATGTAGTTTTTA
This sequence comes from Ammospiza nelsoni, assembly GCF_027579445.1. Taxonomy (NCBI): domain Eukaryota; kingdom Metazoa; phylum Chordata; class Aves; order Passeriformes; family Passerellidae; genus Ammospiza; species Ammospiza nelsoni. Next base: position 7,347,055 of record NC_080652.1, on the reverse strand, counting down.
AATGAACATTATGTGTTGTCAGACTTATATCAGGAATGAAAAGAACTTAGAGCCAATAAAAATAATAAAAAGAAAGCCCCATTCACACAAACATATTTATAGCTTAAACTATTTTGCTAGATGCACTAAATCTTCATTATTATAAAATTCTCCCACCCAAAAGAGATTTAAGTAAAATAGAGTATTACTAGATTACAGCTTTGCTTTAGTGAGCATTGTTATGACTTCATAACAATTTAACTCCACCATTAGCTCTGTGAGAGCAATTCTGACATTCAGACAACACCAACTGTGTAAATAAGTGTCACAGGCTGAATTTGTTTCCAGATATTCCCTGAGCATCCTTGCCATAAAAAGCTCATGATCACAAATGTTGAACTCAATGCTACAAGAGGATTTACCAAATCAATTTCTATACTGAGAGGAATCTAATATTTAATATTAATTTTAGGAAAGTATTTATATCTTTTAAAAGTCAGTGAGCATAACAAAAGAAGTAGGGGAATTAGACCAATTGCAGAAGACATCAATAAGTGAAAAAGAATGCAAAATTGAAAACCTTTTCTTTTATTTTTTTTAACAAAGAATGAGCTAAAATGGAGCTTGAGGAGATGAAGGAGCAAGATTTTCCCATTAACAGTGAAAGCAAACATCACCTACAAAGCTTTTTTCATCAGCAAGCAAGCACACAAAGATTACAGGTTCTGGTAGTATCTAAAAAGACCTGACAGCCACTATTTCTGAAATTCACAGTTGTCACTTCTGACCCTGGTTCTCACCAATTAACTTTTGTTCATTTCCAAGACGATTCTCACTGCAGGGATTGTTTTAATCAGAGCAAGTTAGTGAAGAGTCACAGAAGACATCTGGTGGCCACTGCCCCAAATGACAATTTCATTTGCTTTACACCTTTGTAATAAAGCTTAAATTTTAACTAAGTAAATAATTTTAAACACTTCAAATTAATTAAATAATTTCATTCACAAAAACCCAAGTGAAAACAGTTGTGTTTGCTGCATAACAGCCCTGTGGTCAGGCCAGGAGCTGAGAGCTTGGGAACAGCCCCTCACCAGGTATGTTAAATGAGGCTGAACATAACAAGGAGCCTTTGAACTTGGGCAACTTGAGCACAAATGACAGAGCAAACATTTCCTGAAAGCCCAAAGAATTTCCTATTTAAAGTTTCCATGTCCTTATCCCACTACCATTCCCACATTCAGCCTCTGAAAAAACCACCTTGTTGATTCTGGGAACACACAGGCACAAAAAAAAGCCATGAATTAGCCATCAGTTCCCCCAGGTGTGGAGTGGCAGGAGATCAGCTCACTGGGGTCACTACCAAACCTGACAGAGCCCATGTGGGTGTGTGCTGGATGCTGGGTGTGCAGAGCAATGAAATTTCCTCCTCTGCAGCTCAGAGTGACAGCAAGCACAGGGAACATGCCCAGGTCACCCTGTGCTTCCAGCAGAGATGGACATTGGACAGGGAACAAACAGCAGGTCAGACAGTGGGGGAATCCTGTCCTCAGCAAGCCTTGCCATCCAAAACCCAGCATTTAACAGGCAGCAGAGTATGTAATTCAATATATTCTCGATCACACGTTATTCCCAGTTTCTGAGGCCATCACTCCCTCTTTGATGCAAATGTGGAGTGCAAACCACAGCAGAGGAAGGTCCAGCCTTTTACTATTTCATGAGCTCTAAGGAGAAACTGGAGCAAATAACATTTGCTACTGCTCAGACAGCACTTCAAAGGAGGAATCTGCAGAGAGGCAGGCTGGACACAGCTCAGGCCCTGGAAAACGTGGCAGGAATAAGGTAGGAACTAAGTCAGCCAAAATGATAAATGCACCAGAATGCCTTAGAAAAGCAGCACTAATGGATAAGCAGCTTCTCAAGGCAGGCAACATGTAGCAATATTGATTCTTTAATACACACAATGAAACCAAAGTCTTAATGATTAATAATCTGTTGTGAAACTCTATTCATTAGGTAAAAACAGTGCTCAGAAATGACACAACATAAATCAGGCAGTCTCCTCACTCATGAAAGAATGATGAGCTTGCTCGCATCCATGTAAATTAGCAGCAATCACTCTGCATAAAAGCAAGCTCCTGCTTTTCACAACCCAGCTGGTGACAGCCAGGAAAAAATGCTGGAGAAAAAGAAAATATACATGAAAAAACCCTAAATCTAATTTCAACACTAATTTCAGAAAGTACTTAAGCAAAAACTAAAGAAAGTTGGTATTCAGGACACACAAGGAAATGTGTAGAGGGACTCCTCCCAGAGCACAACACACCATTCTAGCAGAATTATATCAAATTTTGCCACCAGCATGATGAAACTTTGAGCCATCTCACAAAAATTAATGATAATATCTAAGTGTAACACTGGCATTAAACACAGAAGTTTAAAGACCAGAGTTAAGAACTAACTAAGAACTAATTTAGTTAAGAACTAAGAAAAGACACTGCCTTAGGCAGCTTTACTCACTAAAATTGAATGTTCATTACCTTTTTGCCCAACAATCCTCCTTAAACCAATTAAATGGACACTCTGGCAAGCAGATTAATAACCTCTACAGATTGTTTAGATTGATCTTCAATCAACATAGAGCAGAGTAAGAGCTGAGTGATAAGGGAGTCACAGAAGCAAAGAAGCAAGAGTCCCTCTCTCTGCTGGAACTGCCCTGGATGCTCCTACAGCAAAAGACTTCACAACAGAGCTTTTATAAGGAGACCAACTCCTTCTCACAAGAATGGCACAGCATGGCTGAACTGACAGAACACTGCTGGGTGCAGACACCGCTCCTCACACACACTGCAGAGGGAAGGCAGCCCCTTCCCCCTGCCAAAGAACAAGGAAAGCAAAATCTGTATTTTTCCATCTGCAAAAATACTCCAGAAGGTCACTAGTGTTTCAAACACTTCCTTCAGTCTTTGTAAATGCAAATCAGAGTGTTTTGTACAGCTGAAAGAGATGGCACCTGCAACACACCCCATGTCCACCCACACAGCCATCCAGGTTTTAAACTTTACAGGGTGGCTCAAGTACACTGAGGGAGCTGCAGGAATGTCCCGGCCATGCTGAAATATTCCAAACAGCCCAAACCCATGGCAGGGTGCTCTGAACTTTTACTGAACACAACACTGGTGTCAGCTGGGTGTGAAGAGCCGGACTAACTCGTGCAGCTCTGCATCCTCAGTGCCTGCTGCCAGCCAAGAGCATTCCTCATTGGCACCCGCCAAGGCTCTGCTTGCAGTCCCATCCACACCAGGGCTATCAAAACACTCTCCCAATTATTTCTTGTCTGCTTTGTCACAGTTCCTACACAGGAAACACATCCCTGTTCTTCCAAGGCACAACGCAACAGCAGCATCACCACCCTAAAGAGATTGTCAGCAGGACAAGACTTTCCAAGGCCATTTTCACCTTTCTGCACTCTCACAGAGCCTGACACTGAGAGCACAGGGATGAAAGTCAGGACTCTCAACTCTCAGCAACAGGACTGTGTCAACTCCTCACTTTCAAGCTTCAGATTTAAACATTCCAATGTAAAATACTAGAATGTTGAAGTGTGCTGAAAGAGATGATCTCCTACAAAGGAAGATTTCTATGCTAATACCCTCTAGCCTTCTCCTGCCTCCCTGTCCTGATTTCCTACCACAGCCTCCCTATTAAAATTTGTAAATAAGAATGCAGAACTACCATAATCTGTTAATAAAAGTCTGGCTTATGAGCAACCACTACCTATTAGTCATGAAGGAGATCAACTGCTTAAATATGGCAAGTTATCAAAGATTAGCCAGTGCACAGAACAGAACTGCTTTTGCCCAGGAAAGGGATTAGCCTTTCCCCATCATCATCATCATCCACCTCAGCCTGTGGAAAAGCAGTTTAGAAAGTCTTAGGTCTCTTTCCATATATATTCCAACCATAGATCAAGTTTTGTGGAAGAGCTTCTTAGCAAAACCTAGTAGTATTTGATAATTGGAGCAAAAAAAAAAAATACAGCAAGTGATTTTTATGATGAGAAGGTATACAGTCAGAGGCAGTAAACAAATCTGCATTCAGCATGCAGCAGATGTCAGCATTAACCAGGCTAATACTGAGGCACAGTGAAGTTGGATTCATAAGCAATGATCCCAAAAGCTGGAGATAAGTCTCTCCTAATAGAGATGGAAATTGAAATTTGGGAGCTGCCAAATCTCCAGCCTGACAACAAAGAAAGTTTTGTCAGTTCAGAATGAAAACCTGAAATACTGAAGGCAGACTAAAAAATGGCTTCCAATTAGGCCACTGCTAATGATCCAATTTCAGGTGAATGGTCTAAAGTGGAGTCAGGAGTAGTAAAGCAGTTTCTTTGAAGTCTCAGGTTTTGCAGTTGGTGAAGCAGAGACAAAGTATAAAAATTCCCTGAGGTACAATGGAAAGAGATAAATGCAGGGGTTTTAAGTACATGGGTTTGAAGAAACAGTTCTAGTATGGAAGGAGTCTCATTTAAATCATTTCCTTGTATGGGCAATTGACTATCTAATAAATGTATATTGCATATAAGGAAGACATATTGAGCTCCCCTGTAGGATAAAGGATAATGAGTACAAAAATCAGACCTTGAAGGTAATGCCATGGACAGGGACGCCTTCCACTACCCTAAGTTGCTCCAAGCCCTGTCCCACCTGGCCCTGAACACTTCCAGGGATCCAAATCTTGTTCCAAAACCCTGCTATGGGCAGGGACACCTTCCACTACCCCAGGCTGCTCCAAGCCCTGTCCAGCCTGGCCCTGAACACTTCCAGGGATCCAGGGGCAGCCACAGCTTCTCTGGGAGCCTGTGCCACCCTCACAGGGAGGGATTTATTCTGTATATCTCATCTACCCTCAGCTTGCAGCCATTCCCTGTGTCCTGTCACTCCAGACCCTTGTCCCAAGTCCCTCTCCAGCTCTCCTGGAGCCCCTTTAGGCACTGGAAGGAGCTCTGAGCCCTCCCTGGAGCCTCCTCTGAGCTGAACACCCCCAGATGTCTTCAGAGCACAGCAGCTCCAGCCCTTGGAGCTCTCCTTGGCCTTCTCTGGACTCTTTCCAACAGCTCCATGTCCTTCCCATGCTGGAGACAGCACTGCAGGAGGGCTCTCAGCATAGTGGAGCAAGAAGGAGAAGAATTTCCCCCCCTGCCCTTCTGCCCACATTGTGGGATCAGCCCAGGATATGCTTAGAAGCGATTATAAAGTAATTTATTCATTTTCACAATTGAAGTACTTGAAACATGAAACTTAACGGCATAAAACAAGATAGATTATTAAACATAAAGACCCTTAAAATTTATTTTTAATCGATAATGTAGGAAATGGTACTTTTAATTGCTGGGGTTTTTCCTCACAGTGAACTGTACAGGGCACATCTCCAACTGGCAGCTGTGGCAAGCTGGTGCTATAGATCCATTTTGCACAATTGCTTCCTAATTAAAGCAGTAAAATCTTTCAGCACCCTTGTAAGAAAAAGAATTCAGATCTAATATGACAGAGGCTGTAGTTGGCTGACTTCAGCTATATTCAGCACTAAATGTTTAAGAAAAATGGATCCAGTTCTGCAGTTTATCTCTCTTTACAGTGAGGTAAACAGCTCATTTAACCTCCCCTATCACTCACCTGCTGGAAGAGAAACTCTAAGACCACATTTTAACACTATGAAAGACTATGAAAAGGCCATTTTTGTTTGAGTGCTTCATCAATCTCCTCCTCATCTCAGCATCATGTATGTAATAATTAGAGTTCATTTTTGAAGCCTTCCAGTGTTGCTTTTGCTCGGAGATGCTGTTCTACCAACATGCTTTGGGGGATCAGCTCATCATTCAGCACAGCAACACCTCCATGAGAGCCAGTCAGAGGAGGTGTGGTGTTTGCCAGTCCCTCCAGTCAGCTCCTGCCAACTCTGGGATCACAGCTGAGCCCTCTGAGCACACACCTTCCTTTTCAGAAAGTTTGAGTTTTGCTGAAATTAACATTCTGGAAAGGCACAAGATACACTAGTGTGCCAATTTCAAGGTGCACTGACAGAGTGTTTCCCCTTAACTGTCTGCTGGCCACACTTTTTTCTCAGCTGATATCCCCAAAAAGCAGTGATTGTAGACTCAACTCTCACCAAGGAAAGCAGAGAGAAAGAAGCAAAGTTTGCCTTTATAATTCCTCTCAAGTTCAAGCTTGCAAGCAAGCTGTGAGCTGGAGTAATCTGCATCAGGGTGAAATTTGTGAAATCCCAGCAAGGGCTACTCTGCTGCCCAGGGTAACGACACGAGCGTGAACTCCAGCCTGTAAAACACCCTCCGTGGGGAAAGCAGCAGCACAAAGAGACAAGCCCAAAACTTGCCCATAGATTACTTTATTCCCCTTAAGGCACTCCTCAATTGTCAGCTCAGGACAAAATTTAGAGCCTTTCTGCATTATTCTCACAGAACATTTGAGCACCAGCAGAGCTGATTTCTGGCCAGTTGCCTCCTTGGCTTTTCAGAAGCCTCTCCATGTGTTGCTTTGGGTGCTACGGAGAGTGTGATGACCGAAAAACAGAATTACTTTGCTGAAAGTTATTTTGCCTTACATTGTTAGTATCTGATAATATTCACCAACCCTTTCAGCCAAAATCTGGTACCACTGAAGCAATCCAGATCTTTCACTAAGTGCCTGCTGGATGAGCCTCAGTAGAACTCTGCATGCTCCACCAAACCAGGATCATAAATACCTTTATAAAAATAACCCTAAAAGGAGAGCCCTGCTACCAAAAGTTCCACTTCTCGTGTTTGTTTTATCATGGGCTTTAATACACAAGAACTTCAGACAAGTACATTTAAGAATTCACCTGTCTCTAGGGGGTTAAGTGGCCCACCATGGAATTTCTCCTTAAGCATTTCTTAGTTATGAAAAGCCAGAAACACAATTTTCCCGGGACAAACCAGTTCCCACAGTGCAACAGAGAAACCAGATACAGTGTTTGGTATTTAGAAGAAACTGTGTAATAACATACTGAAAGGGAAACATGCAAATATTTAAGCCCTGGAAAAACACCAATCTTAGTTTTATGAACTACAACCCATGGGACAATAACTGAATAAAGTGAAGGCATTAAATACTGATCTGTTCATTAATTATAAAGTATGTCAGTCTATGTATTTCAAAGGTAAATTACAAAGGAAAAGGAAGAACTTTCTAAAACGAACTTTGTTCCCTCCTAATTTGTCCAGATTTTTAATATGCCATTTTTCAGGACAGGAGCAGCCCAAACTCAGAAGAGAGCTGAACAAACAACAGTGGTACTGCCTTCTACTGCCAGGACCTGGAAGAACCTTTTCATCCACTCAAAGGAAGAAGTTTTTCCTCATGTGTACAAACGAAGCTGATCTTTTGCAGTTCTTTTAACAGATGTCCTAGCCCTGATGTCCCCTTTCAAGTTTATCCCCTTCTAAATCAAGACACCAAGGTCTCTCGTGGACATATGGCACATGGACATTAGAGATACCATTTTTCCTCGTCAATGTACTGGGATCTGCTGACCTCAGGTCACACTGGCAAGAAGTTACCATCTGCCTGTTGCTGTTAGATGATCAAAAAGGAATGTTTCTGGCTTTTCTGCCACAGCAAAGCACCAGAGGGACTAAGAACGTTGTATTGCTTGCAGCAAGTGCTCTGGCTGTACCTCACCTGACCTTGAAACTCTGTCCAAAGTAGTAAAAGCAGGAACCAAACTGGGGGTGGAGGAGTGGGAATAACACAGCACTGAAAGCAAGGAAAAAAAAACAGCAGCAGGTTTAACATCAGAGGGACAAATTAGCCCTGGTATTCTCTCTAACCTTCCCTTAATTACTTCCAATTTCTTCAGTGCACAAACATTGTATGGGAGAATAAAACACTGAAGTAACTCAAAACAGTAATTCAGCAGAGCAGTACAAACATGGGATCTCTGTGTGTTTGTTGAACACTGCAGAGAATTCCTTGGGCCCTTCTAGAAACACAGAATGAGAAAAAGCTAGAAAGCAAAGCCCTTTAAAAGTAAGAACAAATCAAAACTTTTCCTCTAACTAGATTGTGCTCTCGGACACAGCAAATATTTCAATTTTTAGTTCTGTAAAGATTACAGATGCAGTTTTGCTTTGTTCACAGATAAACTTCCTCTACAAGACAAAACTGTTGCAGAAGCTTTGTCAAAGTCACATTCTCTAGCCAAAGACAGCACGTCATTTCAAAGAAATTTCTTAAAATTCTAATATTGTATTAGAATTTTTAAAGTGTTGTGCAAAAGCAAGGATTACTCCAAAGTTTAAGCAAAAACAATGCATTTCTGCACCTCACTTCTGCAGAGATGCCTTCAGTTTACAGTTTTGGGAGTGGGAGGGGGTCGTTTGGTTGGTTTTTGTTGTTTCAGGAAGAATTTAATGCAGTCACCAAATCTACCTCTGAGTCCTACAGAGTTTTTCATTTGGCTTCTTTCCTGAGATTCTGAACTCCTCCCATACTTTGCAGAAGGCCAGCAAGTGACAGGGTTGCTCTACCCCAAACTTTTGGTCTCTAGCACTTTAATCCATCACAGCACAGGATGGAGGTTTAACCAGCTATGAGAAACCACTGAGCAAAGCTGCTCCAAATGCCACAAGAAACTCTTTTCACAACAGCAGTAAGTTCACGAACTTTCCAAAATAAAGTTTTTTTCCCTTCCAAGTAGCAAAGTCCCTTCAGTAAAGATAATTAAAGAACACCTGTGACTGACCACAGCATCACCACTGGCTGAGGCTGGTTTGTACTATGACACAGGCAACTCAAAAAGGATCAAACACTTCCCCAGACTGCAAACCAGAACATAACCAAGGCAGAAATTAGAAACTTTTACAATGTTAAAAAGTTACTTCCTTGCATTTCACCTTTAGCTGTACAATAACCGCTCCCCAGCTTTCAAGCAATCTGACCCAAGTATTTTCTTAAAAAACAAATCACAGAAGATTTGCATTAAGCAGCAAGAGAAAGAAAACAAGACTTCCATAAAGTACATGTCTGTATCTGCTCCATGGTCTTGAATAAATCCATATTGTACCTAGCTCAGCAAACCAAAATTAAACCAAATGGAATAGTTTCTGTTACAAGGAGAAACTTCTCACCATGTTCCACGAAGACGTTGCAGTGTGGGCCCGCATGCCTCGATGACTCCTTCTTCCCTGCTCCTTTGATGAAGTGCAGGGCAGGCAGACTTGGCCTCCTTTGGTCCCCAAGAACTTTTCCAGGCTGCTGCCCCATAAAGTAACTATGGGCAGCCTTTCCCAGGAGGAGAAGTTTCCGAAGAAGTCCGTGATCCCTGATCTTCCAGGCTGGGAAGGAGTTTTGAAGGAGGAAGGTACTCAGGTGGGTGCACTGGCGGCACTCACAGTGGGATAAAGTCACTTGAGGTGAAGAATTAAGACAAATTCCTCCAATGCTCCTGAAGACAGCAACAAGGCTCCTTAGGTGACTTTATAAAAAAAAAAAAAAAAAAAAAAAAAAAAAAAAAAAAAAAAAAAAGAAAACAAGCAAACAAAACAAACGAGTAAAAGTTCCAACCGCTCAGCAATGACCAAGCAGTACCAAAGTTTCAGGTTGCCATATGTAGTGTGTCTTCCACCGGGGAAAGGAGAATCAGTTCATCTCACAAGCAAGAAACCACACACGGGCTCACCCAGGGCAGGAAACAGCCATTCCCACCACAGCTAGTGTCAAGGTTTCTTTTTTTTTCCTCCTTTTCTTTTGCATAGCATTGAGTTAGCAAAGGCCAAAGAGCCACGGGGATTTGGCTTCAAGTATCGCTCAAGTCCAGCAGGGTCAGGTGCGCCGGAACCATGGCAGCTCTCCGGGCGAAGCAGCAGCAGCAGCAGCAGCTCGCGGTGGGCTCCGCACGCTCCCCGGGCTGCAGGGATGGGACCGGGGCTCCTCGGTCACCGGGCTTCGGTCACCGGGCTTCGGCTCCTTCCAGCGCCGCTACCTCGGGGCCGGGGGGCCCGGCGGGGCCATGGCGGCGTCGGAGCAGCGCTGGGGCGGCCGGGCCGGCGCCCCGTGCCCGCTGCCTCAGGCGGAGCCGGGCGCGGGGCTGCGAGGCCGGGGAGCTCCGGGAGGCCGGGTCCTGCCCAGCAGCCGGGCCGGGGCAGCCGGGGGGGACCGCGCCGGCCGCATCCCCGGGCGGGCGGGCGGCAGCGGGGCCGGGCGGGCGGAGCGGGGCGTGGGGCCGCGGGTAGCCCGGGGCTGCGGGACTGGCGGGGGGCGGCGGAGGCGGCGAGGGAGATCCCGGAACCCCCGGGCCGGCGGGCGGGCGGTCACATCCCCTTCCGGCCCCTCCTCCTCCGCCGCCCCCGCCTCCCGCCCGATGCCGGCCCCGCTCCCGGCTCCGGGCACCGGCCGGGCGGGGAAGGGCAGGGGGGGCTCCCGGGAGAAACGTCCGAGCAGCGGGCCCGGCAGGGCGAGGGAGGGGATCCTCCCTTCAGGCGGCCCTGGTGAGGCGCATCTGGAGCGCTGTGCCCAGGGCTGGGCACTGAGGGCGAGATGGGCAAGGAGCGGCTGGAGAGGGTCCTGTGAGGGGACACCCAGAGGATTTGGGGCTAGAGCAGCTCTCTGGTGAGGAGACACTGCGGAGCTGGGCCGGGTCAGTCTGGAGAAGGGAAGGCTGAGAGGAGATCTCAGCAATCCGTGTCAATATCCATGTCAATATCTCTCCGGCGTGTCCGAGGATGGTGCCAGACTCTCTTCAGTGGTGCCCGGTGACAGGATGAAAAGCAATGGACATAAACTAAAACATAAAAAGTTTCCTCGCAACAGGAGGAAGAACTTCTTTGTGTTGAGGGTGGCTGAGCTCTGGAACAGGTGCCCAGGGAGGGTGTGGAGTTTCCCTCTCTGGAAACATTCCAAACCCACCTGTCACCTGCTCCAGGTGACCCTGCCCTGGCAGGAGGGTTGGGCAGGATGATCTCCAGAGATCCCCTCCGACCCCAACTAATTATGATTCTGTGAAAAAAACCTGTGAAAAGGCCCCAAAATCTCATGTGAAATCCCGTACCTCTTTAGAAGGGCTACCCAAGTTGTTTTCCCACAGATCTGACTCTGCAGGGGTCTCAGAGCCTCTGGCCAGCTCTGGACCCTGGGTGCTTGCAGAGATGGACAGGGAAGAAGAGATCTTTGTGGGATCAGCTGTGTGCACAGCCAGGAATCTGTCACCCTGCTTACACAAAGGACTTCACTTCCTTAAAAATGCTCTCAGCGTACACAGAACTCGATACCAAAACCAACCATAGAGTCCAGTGACAGTTGACAAAATATTTTATTGACCTATTTCTGTGCACCATTTAGTACAAAGATGGAGTTAAACCACCAAATTCTTCAGCAGGCACTGAGAGTTCCCTGAGCTAAGAGCAGACCGTGGTGCTGAAGATATTTAGGTTTTCATACATTCTCCAGTTCACCTTGGGGATAAAGAAGGTCAAGGCAGCAGCTTGAGGTCAGGGTGTTTTGGTCAAAGGTCTGTGGTTGCTCCCACTCGACAACAGGAGAACACACAATTGCAATTCTGTGCTGTAGCCTCCTGCTCAGGGCAACCATCTGGACACAGAGCAGCTTGTTTATACTGACTCCTCCCTTGTGACAAATCCAAACACACTCCTTGTCTCCTGTGCCATATTCAAGGTCTCTGGCAGACCTGCATTTTTCATCTTCTAACAATAGCTTCCAAAATGGAGCACTTCATCCAGCCCTGCGGGATCCTCCATCTCTGCTGTGCCAGGCTGTTCCTACATCACTAATTCTTAGTCAGGAGACTGAGCTCAAACCATTTCTATTGGATTTCTCCATCAATCACTCAGTTTGCAGGTACTGAGACTGGTTGTGCTGCGCACACACCCACACAGGAGAGAGAAATTCTCATGCTGAGGCAAATCCAAGGTCACATCTGTTGAACTCTGTGGAATTTCTCCAGGTTTATCTCAGTAATGGAGATCAGCCTCTCACCGAGGTGATATAACCCCCTCTGGGCTCCCACGGACTGGGGGAAAGGGAGGAAATGAAGCTGTCAGCACAGGCCAAGCAGCCCAAGAGAAATTTGTTACAAAACCCAATACCAACCATTCTTCACTGTAAAAGTTCCTCCCTTCTGGGTCTGACTGCAGCATCCTGGATAATCTCTCCTACCATGGCAGGGCTGAAGCAGAGTAAACTCCAGAAGACAACCATGGGTCCACAATAGTGAGAAAAACCTTCACCAAATTAAGCAAAAGTCATTCCAAACATGCAATAGAATCACAGAACTGTTTGGATTGGAAGAGACCCTAAAGACAATCATGTTCCACCCCCCTGCCACAGGCAGGGACATCTTCCAGGTTGCTCCAAGCCCTATCTAACCTGTCCTTGAACACTTCTAGAGCTATGCTGTGGACACTAAAGGCTGCAAATGTGCTCTTCCTGCCTTGCCTGAGATCTGTGCAGAGGAATGCACTTACTTTTTATTTAACAGACCAGGTGAGTTTATCATTCAGGCCGACAGGCAGTTATTCCTTCTGAAGCTGTGCAATCACAAGCAGCAAAGTGGGGCAGATCCTTTGCCAGCAGTTCCCAGCCTCTTTCCACTCAGCAGTTTCTCCAAAAGCATTTCCTGTTTCCCAGAGCACTGCTGTGGTTAATCTGGGACAATACAGAGGCAGATGAGTCAGCTGGTCACTGCCAAATGTCATGGTGAGATACCTGCCTTCCCCTTCCTGAAGGGTACTGCATGTTCTGCCCCCAGCCCTGCTGCCAGTTTTTGGGAACATGACTCTCCTGTTAAACTTGAAAGCTGCCCAGTAGATTCAGAAATTGTTAGAGAAAACAGAGACAGAAAAGTTGTGTGAATACAGAATAAGTTTTAAAAAAGCTTCAGAGGTTTTTTTTTTCAATCAAGTCCATGTACATACCACCATTTATTTTTTTTTTTCCTAAGAGATACTTCAGCACTTTTTCTGTTTACCTCCCATTAAGTGTGGGTTCTCACCCAACAGCTGCAGTGACATTTTCTCCATAACAATATTTTAAAAACTCAACCTCTTCACCAAATAATAAAACTTAGCATGCTAATTAACAGTCCTCAGGAACCTGAGAGAACCATTTCAAGATGTCTCAAATCTCAGTGGGATTTGTCTCTTCTCAGGTCTGTGCAAAGCTTTTTATTTGTACCATTCTCAGCTGAACCGCAAAACTGCACGGCTGGTACAGAAGTAATGCAATAAGCAGCAGTAATTGGATTAATAACCCATTAGCACAAATTTAAAATCTCAGTGGTTATTCCTAGGAGTAAAGGAATCCTTGCTATTAGTACATGAACACTGGCACCAAGAAACAAGAAAATTCTTTTTGCACATGAGTGATAATGTGTTCTTATTCCTACAGACAACACTCACCAGGAAGGGTGAGTTACCAACCCCACCTCTGAGCACAGCTGCACCATGTGTTAACCCTGGAGGAGGCAGCACAGGAGGTGCTACAGCTGCTTTACAGTGTCAGACACTGGTGAGCAAAGAAATCAGGTTGGTCTGAGCTGTTTTAGTACCTGCATGGGCCTTTTAGTTCCCCATAGAAAAATGAACACTTACTAGGTTATTCTGACCCTCCTTTCAACTACTTGTTTTTTTTATTCTTAAACCAGAGAATCCATAGTTTCTTCCCTTCCACCCTTCCTGCTTAGAAGTTGCCCAGCACAATCCCACAGACTATTTCAAGAATTTAAGGGGCCACTGCTGTTTGCTGGCTTGTTGTTTGGTCGCTGCTGGTTTGCAGAGCTGCGCTGGATGGGAACTGCCAGCAATGACCTTGCTGAAGCCTTGTTACAGAATTTAGGTCTTGGCACAGCACTGGCTGAATGTGCAAAGATCAATAATTACCCCTCATGGTCCCTGGGGAACATACTGAGACCTTTGGTTCCCTCCCATCAGGAAAGATCCACAACCAAACCTCACCAGCTGGTGTTCTACTTGGGTTTAAAAACAAAAGTGCCAGGTAATCAGGAGTAAGGGAACTGGATGAGTCACAGGGCTCCCCTATTTAACTCATCATTAATGCAAGATATCAGGAATCCTGCAGCAAGCAGGAGGAATCAGAAAGCTCAGAGCTAAAGCAGTCCAGATCTTGAGTTGGTTTTTAGCAGAATAAACAGCTGCTAAACTACAGCATTAGGTAAGGGGGGGGGGGGAAATGTACTTTTCTAAGTGAAAGATGCAGACTGCTAAAGCTCTTTTAGCCTTTTTGAACCAGTTTTGTCAATGGAGGTGTGTATTATGTGGCTACCAGCAGTCTCAATGGAGACCTGAAAGTGTCTCCATCAAACCTTGGTTTTCAAATTTCCCCAGTCATCTTGAGGATGTGATTTTTGCAACACTTACTATGAAATCCTCTTAAAACTCAAAAACAACAATTCCCAGGCCTTGTGTGGGGCATTCCAGTGATACCCCCAACAAGTTCAGTGCTATTTTCAGAGGCAGCACGGGCAGTTGTGCAGCAGCAGAACGGATTAGCCATGTCCTTGCTTGTCCTTAGCCCGTTGTGCTTTTGGATCTGGGCAGCAGCGCTGGTGGCAGCCGCCCAGGCCCTGCTGTTTGGAGAAGGGAAGTGCCACAAACGCGATCCAAAGGTGCCATCTAGTGCCTGCTCGGCACAGGGAAAGCGGCCCGAGCTGCAGGGACAGCCACAAGGGAGTTTCTAGTTCCCAGGATAACACAAAGGAAAGAATTTTCTCGTTTGTCTGAGGCAAGAGTGTGAATTTGAAACGTGCAGTTGGATTCAGGAATAATTGGGACAGATGTTTTATCATCATTTTTAAGAATAGATAGAATACATATATAATAAACCAGCTCTAATACAGCACCTGGAACTGAGAGGATTCTCAGGGAAAACATCACAATCTTCACAGAGAATGTGACTGACTGCCTGCCAACACTTTGACTCAACGTGTCCACCTCTAACCACCAGCATGAAGATCTTCACCAGTGTCATACTGGGCTCCTTGTCACCTCCCAGTCACCTCTGCTTGACTCACCTCTCCAAGAGATCCTGCAGGGAGGCAGTGCTTGGAAAGCCACTGTGAACACCAGGCAATCCTTACAGAGGAACCCTGTAAGGGCTGAAGAGGAAGGTCAAGTCCTGCTGGGATGAAGGGCAGCAGCTGAAGGGGAGATAAGACAGTGGAACCATTCCAAGTGTCCTAGCACAAGGAAACTTGAGCCAACCACAGCTCTCAAGCTAGGCTAAACACAAGCCAATGCACACACTGCTGAAGGAATGATTTGTTTCAAAAAATTTATTGAAATGTAAAATACTTAATACAAAACCATACTGGTGACTCCTCAGAAGAGGAGCTCACCTCTCAGGCATAAAAAAAGACCAGCAGGATATACACAAACCAGGACACTGCTTGTCCAGAGCTCCTGGCTCATATGAACAGACACAGCCACATCCCATCTCATACCCCTGAGACATTCAAGCCATGAACAGCCAGACCCAAATTGTGGTTAGCAAGGCTGTGGATACTCCTGTTCTCTAAACACATTCTTAAAAATGAGGGCTTTCAATCAGGGGACAGACTGGCAGATCTGTATCACAAGTAAATTAAAATCCAAATCATCTTCTAGGGAGAGAGAAACATCACAAAGCAAATCTCTTCCTCTCTGTCATTTTGCACAAAGTTCTGGGGCACTAGACACAGCAACAGGTGCTAGGAGACAGGTGCCAGTTGCATCTGATCTTTATAAAGGTCAGATATCAATTTCTCAGGCCGTTGCACTAAAAGGCTATTGTACTTAAGTACTACTTTGTACTAAAAGGACACAGGAGATATCCTAGGAGTGAGGAATTTTGGTGGTTTCTGAAGTGTGGAATGAATGTTGAACTAGAACACTGAAAAAAACCGTATAATACTGAGAATCAAAGCTGCCATGCTGGGATTTCAAATGACTGCTTCTGGCCACGTGCCCTGTCCTATCCCTCTGAATCCAGCAACCTCTGTCGAGCTTCCAGAACGATCTCCTCTGTCACCTCTGGTTTGAGAATGTCCTTGATCTGCAGTGGAAACAAGAGCAATATGAGCACCAGGAATCAACAGCTACTTCTGCACTCTGTGGGGAGACAAAGGTCCCTGACACACGGCAGCAACCAGCAAGGGAGTTTAGAGGGTTGTGGTGAAAAAAGATCTATGGCAGAGGGTCCAAGGCATAATTAACACCTCATTGGGAATGAAAGCAGAATTCAGATCTCATTTATTTGTGGGAAGAGAATTGCCTGTGATAGTGCTGGCAGGAATCACAGTGAAAAGCTGTACAGCAAGAGGGCAAATGGAGGCAGTCCTGCAGCAGTGCAGGATGTGGGTACAGACATGAGCCTGCTCTCTGTACAATACATGACATTTACTTTTTCATTGCTTCATAAAATGCACTATACCCTCATACAATGCCAAATTTAACACTGTTTTCACAGGAATTAAAGGGTCCATAATCCCAGTGAGGGATACACAACATCTATCAATAAAGGGACTGAACTCTCTTTAGGAAGAGTTAGACTGCCAGAGGCAGAACCTTACAAACTATCCCTGAAATTGTGCAAGGCAACTTATGTTGTGCAGAAGAGGAGAGTTCATACTACAGGATGCTTTGGTAAATTGAAATGAAACTCTGACTTCAGCAGCCTTGCTGTTCCCTCCCCTCAGTGTGGAATAAACACCACTGGTTCCTGTACCTGATGAGGAAGGGATGCTTCATAGCAATACAGGATGCTGGTGTCAAAGAGCATGATCTTGTGAGTAACCAGAGCCACGATGCAGTTTCGGAGCCGTGAGATCACCTCCCGGTCAGACAAGGGAACTGGCTGAGGAAGGACAGAGGAAAAGGGATGAATGCACAGGGATACAAGGAAAAAAGCCTTGCTGTGAACCTAACACAGGATCCTGAAAGTCTCAGGTTACTCAGGTGCCTCTGACTGTGTCAGACTAAAAACCATCACTGGCAGAAGAGGGCTCACATTTCCTGGACTCACCTCCAGGTTGGCAGTGTAGCCTCCAGCCTCGTCATCCTTCTGCTCCGGGGTTGGGTAGATCCAGATGAAGCCATTGTTGCCGAGGATCACGGAGGCACCGCAGGGCAGGTCATGGAAATGAGTCTTCTGCCGTTTCACAAGGGAGGGAGAGACCTGAACCAGCACTCCCTGGGCAAGCTGGAGGGCAGGCCACAAACTCAGTGTGAGAGGCATCATGAGCCACCACAGATAACACCAAGTCACTGATACACACTCACCCCACTCCTGGCCTAGGAACAACTCTGTTTTAACACCTTTTCCAGTGAAACAGTGAATGTAAAACCTGGCTGCCTCTGGGAGCACTGGGAGGATTAGCTAATGCCTGTGCAGCCCTTTGAAGATGAAGAATACTCTAAGTGCTTAGCAGAAATGTTAATAATATCTTGATCGTAACTACACATCAACCATCCCTGCAGAAAAATGAGGAGTCAGAGGCCCAATTTAGCAGAACATTTTCCCTCATAATCCAATCACTGTCCTTCACCCTTTGTGCAATAAGCACACTTCCCTTTCATCTTTTAAGTGCTAATACCCTTGGTCTGGTAATCCCAAAGCACAGCCTACGCTCCAACGGCCCCTTGGCTTATTTCAATGCACAAAACCAGAGATAAATGCCAACTGTGTAAAGCCTAAAATAGAGCCCTGGGGAGAAGAACAAGTCACAGGGGCAACAGCCAGCAGAAGAGGAGTGAGGAGATCTCTCCTCAGGATTTAATTCCCAAGTGGCTAGTGGGGGAAACAGAACTAGCAGGCTGAAACTGTGGACAGGGAGAGCAGTGACTCAAAGGGCAACTCAAGGACACCTTTGTTTTAGGGAAACTCTGCTTGGTGGTCCCATGGAAGAGCTAAGAGTCTTCCTGTCCTGCAGGAATGGGTTATAACAACATCGTGCTCTACTCTGTAGCTGTTTTCTTAACAAAGCTCCAAAAGGCCTTATACAAATCAGCTGGTGCAGAATGAACCCAGGATCAAGGGCTTTGGAATAACTCACCTTCCCATACTTCAGGCTCCGGGTGTGCAGCGATACAGCCCCATCAGAAAATATAGATTGGACCTCTGCCTGTTGGTGCCACTTAAGGAAACAGGGTCCCCAAGGCTGCCCAGTGCCACCCCAGCATAGCTCTCACCCCCAGCCAGGCTAGCCAAGGTCTCCCTGTTCTTCCCACATCCTTGGCTCTTCTGTCAATGGGAGCAGCAGAAGGATACACTGATGAGATCCCCTTCCTGCAGGTAGTCCCTCATTGCAAGCTCATCTTCTGCTGATTTCCTTCTCTGAAACATCACAAGGAAAGTTACATGTAGCCCAGAACGAGAAAACACCCATCAGTAGCTCTTTGTGGGGCACCGTAGGATGCCAAGCAAAACACAACCAGCTACACTTACCAGCTCCCCACCAGGTAAATTTATAGACGACAGCAACAGGACTGAATCCAGCCTGGAATTAGTTTCCACTTTCCATCGCTTCTGCTGAACCTAAGGGGGAAAAAACCACCCAAGGTAAATTTATAGATGAGAGCAACAGGACTGAATCCAGCCTGGAATTTGTTTTCACTTTCCATCGCTTCTGCTGAACCTAAGGGGGAAAAAATCACCCAAGCTTTATGGGTACACACTCAAAAACTGAATGGGACCTGCAGCTCACCAAACTGCAGTAGGGGACAGCTCTGCTGGCTTCTTCCAGCCCCATCCCAGTTAAAATCCACACACTCCCAGTACCCTGAGCAAGGACATTGATGTGTGTCAGTGTTTTAGGATTCCGGGAGGCGCTTAGAGTGGGACTGAGCCACAACCACCCTCCTCATCCTCAGCACCGCGGCAAACAGGGGTTTTACCTCCGTAATCCTGCCGACCACGATGTCGCCGATCTCGCCGTTGTACCTGGGGCAGAGAGCGGCGGTCACACACCTCACCTCACCTCACCTCCCTCACCCGGCCGAGCCAGGCCCCGCCGCCGGCTTGTCCCGCCGCGGCCGCGCTCACCTGGCCTTCAGCGCCCTGACACACACCAGCTTGTTCACCCTCTCCACCACGCCGGCCACCGAGGCGATCAGCTTGTCGTCCTCCACATAAGTACCGTGGCCCCTGCGGAGAGACAGCGGCTACCTAAGGACAGCCCGAAGCCGCGCCGCCACCCCGCCGCCGCCTCTCCTCCGGCGCTGCCCGTACCTCATGTATCCCGTGTCCGTGGTGATGGTGTCCCCCGGTGCCACCAGATGCTTCTCGCCGCCCCGGAGCGCGCTGGAATCCAGGGGCGCACGGGCCGCCGGCAGCCTCATGGTGACCGCCGCCATCTTGGTACCGCCGCACGCGCCTTCCGCCCGCCATGTTGGCTGCTGGCGAGAGCGCGCCTGAGGGCGCGGGCGGCGCCATCTTGAGTGCGGGCAGCAGGGGCGGTGACTGGGCAGCCATGTTTGTTCCTGTCAGCGGAGAGCCTCTCTGGCTTCGCTCCGTTGAAACCCAAGGGGGACTGCGGCCATTTTTAGTGCGGGCAGCTCCCGGCTGTGACCCGCTCCCTCAGAACCTGCACGGCAAACCGGGGGGAAGCTCGGGAACCCTCCCCCGGGCTCACCGGGCCCCACAGCCTGGGCCGAGGCGGGGAGCAGCACCCCCCGTTCGGGTGCCCCTCACACACGGTGTCCCCCTGAGTGGAGTCCTCTGACGCCCTCCCCAGCTGGCCAGCGCTCACGCTGAGCTCAAACATCCTCCGGGGCTTGGCCCTGAGCCTTTCCCCTCGGCCGAGCTGTGCCGGCACGAACTGATACGTCTGTGAAAAAGTTTTATCCATTCAAGCACGGGTTAGGGTCTCAGGGCTGCAGAGGAAATGCCAAAAGCAGCCCGCCATAAGATGACTGTCCTCAAATATATCCCTTCCTTCCAGCAGGACTTGCACCTGTGCCGAATTACAGCAGAAATCTGGGCACTAATTAATGGAATATATCAAAGGATGGCAGTAGCTGTGGCTTCAAAGAGGGACTGTACAAGTTCACAAGAATAGGGACTGGCAGGGTGAAGCAGTAGATACCACCCACTCTGGAGTGAGCCAGCCCTTATCCCAGCTTCCAAACCTGAAAAAGGGCTTCTTAAGCCAAAAACTGGGGGTTTTTTCCCTTCCCCGATGCACTTCTTGGTCCAACAGATGACTCCACATCTCCTCACTCACAGATTGTTGTGTTAGTTAAGACCTTCACTCATTCCAATACTCACATCCTTCCCCTGGCACATAAAATAAAGCTCTCCATGCAATCCCTCTTCTAAATGATAAATGTTCCAAGTAATTTTATTTAGAATACAAGAAAGGTACAAATATATTTACACTGTGTACATATACAATCAAATAATATATAATATCAAAGTCTGGTAAATAATGTTTACATAAATATTTACAAAGTTAAAGTGACAGTTTGGGGGTTTTTTTCTTTTGTTTTTGTTTGTTTTCTTCTGGAAGTGAAACACGGTTTGTGAGAACTTTATACATCTTAGACTTATCATTAATATTAGAATACCTTTTTTTTTTTTTTTTTTTTTAAGATTTATGATACACAGCTCTCCTCCGCAGTGTGGGGACTCCAGAGGGCGCTTAGAGTTGTCCTTGGGGACGGAGCTGGCTCGGGGACAGGTTTTCTCTGTCCCCAGAGGGCAGTAGCAGTTCCAACCAAAATGTTCCTTCAGAGCTGGGAAAGGGATGGGGAGAAGAGCTGCCAGGGTTGGAACGGCAGAGCTCAGGGTCCCCACAAATCCTGCCTGTGGATGGGCATTCCCAGCTGGCACGGTGTCCCCTCTGCCCACAGCACGGCTTGGAGCAGTGACAGACCCCAGTACTGGGCTCTGGCTGGAGCAGGGTGGGCAGAGGGGCCTCGGGTGCAGGAAAATGCAAATGTTCACTAACTCGGGGCTCCCAAGCAGGGAAAGGTGTTCCTTGGAAGGAGCCACCGGGGCCAAACCACTCCTGGGGCAAACAGGTATGGCTGGGGTGGCCACATCAGGGCTGTGCCAACCTTTCAGTGGGGCACATGTATGCTAGAGCAGAGGATGACACATAACAGGAATTTTTCTCTTTCTTTCTACCAAATTTTCTGTAAAACCCAGGCATGACTCCTCCAAGCCTGGCTTTTCAGCTCTCCCAGTCCTCCCCCAGTGCACTGGCAAACCCACACAAACCCACAGCCCACCCTGTGCCACATCTCCCTGGGGATGATCCCCCACAACTCATCTGCAGAGCTGGGGGCTCCCCTCCTGCCAACCCCCTGCAGTCAGCAATGCCCAAAAACAACCCAACACTCTCTGAGACGCAAAGCAGCTCAGCCAAGGCCACCCCCCCAGTTCATCGCGTGTCTCAGCATCAGTCTCTGCTGTCCCAAATCCTGCTGCCGTACCAGGGCTTCACAGCACCATGGTGGGGATGTGATGGGCCAGGGAGGCAGGGTGGGGCACGGGCAGGGCGGGCGAGTGGGCCTGCAGGGAGGCGTTGGGGGGCCGGTGGCGGGCGCTTTTCTGGTGCGCCCGCAGCCCCGCCAGCTGGGAGTAGGCACTTTGGCAAACCTGGCACTTGTAGGGCCGCTCGCCCGTGTGCAAGCGGACGTGGTTGCGGAGCGTGGAGGACTGGCTGAAGCGGCGGTTGCAGAAGCGGCACACGAAGGGCTTGTCCAGGGTGTGGATGCGCATGTGGGAGCGCAGGTTGCTGCGGGAGTTGAAGCCGCGGTGGCAGATGACGCAGCGCATGCGCCCCGTCGTGCTGGCCCCCGTCTCCACCGCGTGGAAATCCTCTGGGAACAACAGGAGATAGTCAGGCACTGCCCTCCAGCATGGCATCTCACCCCAGCACAAGTTCCTGAGGTGCTGGGTGCTTTGGAAAATCCCCACTGCCCTCTTGCTGGCTTCCCTGCTGCTGAGGTCACCTGTCCTCGCTGGCTCTTAGCATTTTGGGATGCAGCCAGTGCTGGGAATGCACTCAGCCAGATTTAGGTAAGGGGTACATTCAAGCTGAGCTGAATGATTCCCTTATAAATGGGCACAAAACCAATTTTCCCCTCCCTGGGCTGAAGCAGAGCTGGAGGAGGTGGGTGCAGGAACTCCCAGGGACCCCCAGCCACACTGTCCAGCCCCTGCCCCAGTCCCAGCTTGTCCCCTCATTCTGCTGGGCTCAGACATGGCTCTCTCAGAGCGGGGAGCAGAGTCAGGGAGCATAGAAGTGGCTCCAAACACAGACTGAGCTCTGCTGTGCCATGGAGAAGCACCTCAGGGAGCCACTGAGACAAGCAGAGAGCGAAAGCCCAAGGAGAGAAAGCCCTCCTGTGTTGGTGGTTAAGATCCCTTAAATGCAGAGTGGGGATGCAGAGTCTGCGTCCACTTGGTGTTTCACGGGGTGTTGGGGCTGCCTTGCACTCACACCCTGCACTGCTCCTCCCTGCCTGGCTGGATCAGGCAGCAACTGCCAACACCCCACCAGCAAACTGAGCAAACTGCCCTGCAGGCATTGTCCTGAATTACTGAGGACCTGCTCGAGCTGCATGGATCATTTCATAGTCCCTGTGCTTGTCCACAGAGAACTGAGATATCTAACATACCCTGGGACGTCCCTGCCTTGTGGCCACCCAACAGCCTCAGAGCTGGGCACAGTGAGCAGGCAGGGATGCTGCACCCTTGGCTCTTTCTGATATTACCTACCATGTTTGTTCTTCTTCTGCTCCTCTTCCAGCCCTGGAACACCTGGGATGCCCAGGAAGGTGTTGTGGGAGTTCCCATACCAAACCAGCAGCTCTTGGTCTGGAGGAATCATCTACAAAGAGAGATAAAGAAAGGGTTGTTGGGAGTGGCAATGAACATCCATCCCTGCTCTGATCCATTGGGACCTACCCTGGCTGTGCCCCATTTCTGTGAAACCCTGCTGCCATCTGGGACCTGCCAGCAGTCCCCTACACCCACAGGCAGGCATGGAGCAGCCCAGGATGCAGCACTAGAGGTGATGGCACAGCTCAGCACCAGCACAAACCCACTCCAGGCTCTCCCCCAAGCTGGGACACAAATGAGATTATGGGGAAATATGCAACTACAGAGCACAGGCACAGATCTGGAATCTCCGGAGTGCAGGACCCAGAGGTCCCAGCAGCTCGGAGAGACCAGGACAGAGTGAAACAGAGACATGGAGAAATAAATCAGTTGTGAAGCCACAACCAGCACAAGTGACAGAGACTAAAGCAAGGAGATGGGACATGGAACCCTCAGGGCTCCAGGAGAGTATTTTCTCTTTGGACAGAGCCATCAGCACCCTTCACAGGCAGCATCTCCTACCCACCCCTGCTGGGGCTGATTTTAGAAGGTGGAAATGCAGATCCACCAGCAAACAGCTCATGAGCCCGCAGAGCAGAGGAGAGCTTGGAGCTGCTGTCAGAGACCATGGCTCAGGTGTGAAGCGCTGCTTATATTCCCCACCAAAGCTGCCTGGAACAGCCCAAGGACAGCTACAGGAGCAGGGCAGGGGTTTTGCATCATCCACGCTCCCGTTTCCCTGCAGTGATGGGATTCTCCTGTCCCTGCTGTTCCTGCCGTGTTCCCGCATGGCCGGGGCGAGCGGCCAGGAAACGCCGCTCACGGCTCCCCTCGTGCAGCAGCCCTGGCTGGGGAGATGGGTCCTCTCAGACCAGTTCAAACAACACTAATAACAACATCACTTCATAAAGAAATACATATTTTCCCTAGCAGTCCCTGCTGTTACAAACCTAATTTAGGAATAAGAACATCCTGCATTTTGGAGGATGGCTTTCTGTACACAGAGCATGTTAGATTCCAGTAAAATATTATCCACAGGAAACACAGATGCTAGGTTCAATCACCTCAACACTGAAAATATGTTGAATTTAAAGCATCTGAAATAAATAGGAATTTGACTTCATATCTTTGTCCCTCTGCATAAAGACCTCGCTGGGCTGCAGAGGAGGAGGAATTTAGGAGGCAGAGGAAGCCAATATCCTTTTGTATCCCAAATTGATGACACTGTTTCTTGGCATTATTTACTCTTAACAGAAAATTGGTCATTTTTAATACAAGCAAATATAGTATTGCTGAAAGGAAAAAACAACCTGCATGGGTGCATGCATGGGTGTGTGGTTTTTTCTGCTGAAGCTGCTGCAGCCACACCAGCAGCAGGGTGAGCACCCATGTGTGTACACCCCAAAGGAAATTCAATTTGCCCCCCAGAAATCTTGTGGCTTTCAGATCAAAGGCCAAAACTTTCCGCCTTAGCTTTATTTTCCAGCAGCAACAACTTGGTATTGCTGAGAAAGAGGATGGGAAAAACGAATCAGAAAATAAGGGCAGGAACAGGCAAAATGCACTAAAATATCTAAGACAAATAGGAAAAAAATTACCAAGCGGTCTGTTTTTTTGGCATGTAGGTGAGAAAGGCATCCAAAGAGATGGATTCACTGGTTGGGAAGCCACCAGGGCTGGTAGAGGATGGAGGGTGACAATGGCTATGCATGGACACCTCTGGTGCTGAGCAGGGCAGCACCAAAGTTCAGATCTGTGTGTGCATGCCCTGCTGAGCTTGGGGAGCAGGGTGACAGCAGGGACCCTTCGTGCCCACCTCCTCCCACCCATCTCTTGGGGTTCTGCACTCTCAGCATCTCAAATTCACTGCTTGTCCCAAGAGAATTAAACTCATCCTGCTCCACTGCTCAGTGTTTCAGCACTAGGAGCAAGCCCACAGCTGGATCAAGGCTATACCCAAATATTCGTTCACCCACCCTCTCTTCTGTGCCTGCACCACGTGTAAAAACCACAGCTGTGTTCCTAATTACACCACGGCTACCTGGGATTATTCTACTTATTTGCATAATTTAAGAACAGTAGTAAAAAGTACTTAAGGTACTGTCACAACAGGCACAGCCGCCCACAGGAATATCAGGTCTTAAAACTAGAAACACCTGGAGCCTGTTGTCCAGCAGGAGAACAGCAGGGAAGTGCTTGGAACTCTTGGGAAAGGTGGCAGAGCCCAAAGGGCACACAGGACTCTCCAACCCGAGGAGAGAATATCTGATCCTCTTCCTACCCACCCATTCTCCTTTTGCTACCCTGTGGCAGCAATTCCTAACCCAGCCCTGCTGTGGTCCTGTGTCGTGGAGCATTTGGGTTTGTGCTGCTCTGTGAGCCAGTGCAGGAGCCTGGACAAATCCAGAGCACTGCTCATGCCCACGGAGCCAGCAGGTACTCATGGTCATTCCCAGCTGAGACCCTCTCCCCCTGCAAACACTCCCCAGGTGAGACTCTGAGCCTGATACTGGAGCGACACAATCCCAGTGCTGGTCTGGGATGGACTGGGACATGTCCCCTCCTGTGACTCTTGAAGCCAGAGCTGTGGCACAGGGCCTTGTGCAGCTCTTTTCATGCTTTACACCCCAAGCCACCACCTTTCTCCACTTGCAATAGCATTGGGTTATGGGGACACTGCACATAAGCAGGGCTGGTCCCCACAGTCACCCCACTCTGGCACTGTGTGACTTGCATGCACATGTCACCAGTAATGCCGGGGAGCTGACACCCACCTCCATCCCAGAGCCTCCTGTAGGGAGCTGTGGGCACCCTTCAGCCATCACCCCACTGCACAGCAGCCTGTGCCACCCCAGCACAGACCAGCACTTCATGCAGGAGCACAGGGGTGAGGGGGCAGGAAGAGCCCCCACCCCACAGTGTAAAGCCCAGGGCAGAGCTGCACCAGCCCCACTCCCTGCCCTCCCCATGGCTCCCTGCACAGCCAGAGTGATGCCCAGGCAAAGTGCAGAGTCAGGCACAGCCTGTGCTCAGCACCTGGGTGTCACAGAACCCCCCAAACTTTACCCTGCTATAAAGAAGGAGGTTCTGCACAAAATCCCACTTTTTCAATAGAGCATCCAAACCCTTGCCTGAAGCCCCATATGAGCCAGAACTGCAGCTCTTCATGCTTTACACCCCAAACAAGGATCTACTCTCGCCCTGTTTAACACACATCACTCCATGAGCCCACAGGAAGGGGGCAGAGAGGAGAAGAGACCTTCTCTATTCCCTGAAGCCCATGAAACGACCCTTCCCTGTCATTTCTACCTTTGCAGGTAGATCTGAGTGCCAAGGATGGAAAAGCTGCCGTTTCCTTCCACAGACACCCCGCCAACAACCCAAAGAACAAGGGAGAGAGAGTCTGCAGGGTGGGGGACCCCACCACCCTCCTCTTCTATTGCAGATTCCCATTGCCCTTCAGCCCCACTTACCTCAATGGCCTTGTAGAAGATGCTGTTCCCGATCTGGACCACCTCGAGGTTCTGCTCCTGCTCGTTCCGTGCACATTTGATGTAGGTCATCCAGCTGCGGTGATCCTCCTGGCTGGCATCGATGAAATACCGCACTGTGCCGTCCTCATTGAACACCTGGGAGGGCAGAGAGCGCTTGGTAGCGATGCTGCCCACGGTGGGCTGAGCCCCTCCACTTCTGGGACAAGCTCAAAGCCAGCAGAGCCCCGGGACTGAGATCCTGACAGCAGCTGGAGATGCTGAACCCTTCCTGCTCGTGGTGCTGGACTGAGAAATGTCCCCTGCTCTCACTGGCACGGCTGGTCATGCCAGCCCCTATCTCCCTGCATAACCTTCCTCAATTTCCCTTCTCATCAGCGCCCCAGCAGCAGCTCAGCCCCAGAGGAAGGGGCTGTTCAGCATCCTGCAGCTGCCATGGGAGCAGGAGAATCCCTGGGTGTAGGGGGAAGGTGCATGCCAGGCCTGCAAAGATGCTTAGCAGGGTGCCAGGAAAGATGAGGCAAGTTTCTGTTAAGCATAAAATTACAATAATAATTAACAATAATTAAGAAGTGCAATTCTGAGTCAAACAAATGAAAAAAAATAGGAAAACCCTCCCTATTCACTGTGAATTAGTGCACAATGTCCTGGCATCTCAGATCCCCCCAAACTCCACGGTTTCATTCGGGATTAACCTCACCAAGGCTGGAGCAAAGCAGGGGGCAAGGGACAGGGCAGAGCTGATTTTGTCCACTGTGCCCAGTGCAGGCAGCAACCAGTCGGGTGTTCCACCAGGTCGGGATGGGCAGGGCAGGGCGTGATCCGCCTGCACGGGATGCGAGCAACAGAATCTAGGGGCTCCTCTGTGGGCTGGCTGCACCCCGAGGGCTGGGGAAACCTCATCCTTCTCCTGCAAGGGGTTCCTAAACCCATCTGCCCAGATATTTGCATGAATGGGGAAACTGAGGCACAAGGACAGTGCTCGATGGTGCCCAAGCACGGCACAGAGCCTCAGCACCCCGTCCCTGCTTCTCCCCAGACCAGTCGGGGCTCGAGGTTTGGGGGGGGGTCGTTACCTCCCACATGAGGTTGTTGTTCTTGCACAGGTCCACATGTTCGGGGGAGATGACCCTGCCCGTGAACGGCCCCATCTCGGTGCCAGCCTTGATCCAAGTCTTGGAGAAGATGCCGAGCCCTTCCCCGGGGATGGAGCTCTGGGCGATGATCACTTCCGACGGCAGCACCAGGCTGGAGAGCTTCTGCACCTCTGCGAGGGGGGAGAGCAGCTCAGAAAGGGACAGGGGTGGGGGAGAGGAGGGAGATCGGGGGCGGCGGGGACCCCGCCCCAGCCCAGACCCGGGGCTGAGCCTTTTAAACGCCCAACCGGGCGCCCACAAAGCGCTACAAGGTTCCCCCGGGGCATTGAGGAGGTACCTGGGAAAAGCATCCCGGGCTGGCCGAGGGAGCGGGGCTGGGAAAGGAGGTTAAATGGTGTCTATTTCGGCCCATCCAGCAATTTGTCATGCTGTTAAAGTGATCTGCATTCATTAAACTCAACTAGAAAGAAATTGCTAATTCTAAATTCATTAGTCCTTTAGGAATGCTGTAGCGGTACATTGTGCCTGAATGGCGCGAGGGCTTGTTTAAAAGGGCCCAGGAATTCCTCTTACAAAATGGGGAGATGAGATGGTTGACATATCGTGAATGGAAATGGAATTAGCCTTCATGGTAAATTAAGAGAGGAACAGAAATCCGAGAGGGGGAAAAGGGAGCTGGGACGCCCCGGCGATGCCGGGGCGAGAGAAAAGATATTGTCCCGGGCGGCTGAATGCGGGACGGCCCCGGCCCCCCCAGCCCGCGGTTTAAGTGGGAACTTTCTCAGGTCAAGCCCAAGTTAACCAAATGAATTTAAAGCCCTTTTTCCCCAGTCCCACGCCTGGGGAGAGCGGGGCGCCGGGACGGCATCCCGCCGCCGGGCTCCGGGAACCGGCCCGGGGCCCATGGGGGAACCCGGGGGGATCGGGGAGGCTCGGGGGGGGGGGGGGGGGGGGGGTCACTCACCTCCGGAGAAGGACTGAGCCAGCACTTCGGCCGTGAACGCTGTCTTTGGGCTGCTCTTCTCCTCGAAGAGCTGCTCGCCCAGGACGTTTCTCCAGCGGCCGTAGAGGAAGCTGTGCAGGATGTCGGAGGTGATCACCTCGGCCAGCGAGAGCCCCTGCGGCTTCAGCCCGGGCTTGAGGACCAGGGCCTCGGCGGGCAGCACCGAGCCCATCATGGGGGCGAGGCGGCGGGGCCGAGCGCGACGGGGCCGGGCGCGGCGGGCGGTGGGCTGGGCTCCGTTCGGCTCGGCGGCTCCCGCCCGGCTATATATGAGCTTCATTGACCCTCCTAATTGGTTATTAATGACCTCCCTGACGTTGGCGGAGAGACTGGGGCTGCCGGAGCGAGGCGAGCCGTCGGAGCCCCCCCCTCCCATCTCCTCCTTCCCTCCCCTCCCAGGGGTGGGGTGGCTGGAGGGAGGGAGGGACACGGCGAGCACACACACACACATACACAAACACACAGGATACACACACACACATATACACACCAATACACACACGCGCACCGGCTCGGCCCCCGCACTGCCCGGCCCGGGCAAACCCAAACCCGGGCACCTGCCCCGGGCACGGCACAACAGCTGAATGGGGGCAGAAATGTCCCACGGACGGGGCGCACCCTCGGGCACGGTCCCGCTCCCCACCTGGCCCCGCGCTCGTTTTGGAGCTAAAACGCTGCGCTTTGGGGCCACTGAGCACCACAACGAAATCGGCGGCCCCGAGCCCGACAGCTCCCGATGCTCGGCGGCGTTCGGCCCTCGCAGCCCCGGGGGAACGGGCTGAGGCGCCCGCAGCTGGCCCCGACCGTGCCCGGCTCCCCGCTGCGCCCCGCATCCCCGGCTTTCCCGGCCGGGACCGGCAGCACAGGGAGGCTCCGGCGCCGCTCCCCCGAATGCCGGAGAGGGTCCCCAAGCACGGGGAGGGTGGGACACCACCCAGGGCCGATCCCCGCTTGACCCCGGGGCAGGGCTCATCCAGCTGCCGCCACCAGCCCGGCCGGCCCCCGATCCCGTATCCCCGCAGGAATTGTGCCCAGGTGTGCACTGGGAACCGCTGGTGGATCTCCCGTGTCCCTGCAATCACAACCGTGCCCTGCCGTGTCCCCCCAGGGCCGGACCCGCACCCGGGCAGGCTGCAGCATCTCCGGGGCTCTGCCGCCGCATCTCCCCCATCCCCGCACCCGCGGGCATTCCCCGGCCAGCCACGGCGCCCATCCCCGCCCTGCCGAGCCCGGGAGCTCCGCAGCCTCCTCTGCTCCCCAGCAAAGCGGCATCGGAGCGGCGGCCCCCAAACCCAGGGCTCCCCTCGGGGCCCGAGCTTTGCCGGCTCAGCAAAGGGTTAATCTTTCCCGGATTTAAACCTAGTCCTGCTGTGTCGGAGCTTAGAGCCCTCTCCTTAGCCTCGTTCTTTTGATTTTCATGGGGACGAGGGGCTGGAAAGGGCTGCGGGAAGAAGGCTGGGCCCCCGGGATCCTCGGGCGCTCCAAGGCCGGTGCCCGCAGCCCGGAGTCCCGGGCAGCCCCGCCGGGTCTCGCCGTGCCCGGAGCAGAGCCGAGCACAGCCCAAGCCCCCAGCCTGCCCCCTAGGTGGGTTCTTATAGGGTGA
Organism: Ammospiza nelsoni; assembly: GCF_027579445.1. Lineage (NCBI taxonomy): Eukaryota > Metazoa > Chordata > Aves > Passeriformes > Passerellidae > Ammospiza > Ammospiza nelsoni. The sequence continues at coordinate 7,317,011 of NC_080652.1, read as the reverse complement.
AGCTGTGGAGTGTCTTCTGGCCTGGGTGAAATGATGCTACAACCCATGTGCAGTTAATTATTTCTATTGCTCCAATCAAGAAGCAACGCAGATGTCAGGAACGCACCCAAACCTGCGCGGACTTTCGGGTCTTCGCCTTCAAAGGGGATGTTAACAACCTGCCAGGGACTGGTTTAATAAATGTAAAATATAAGTTTATTTTGTTTTTCTGGACTTTGGCTAGAGGAGCCGTCAGAATATTTCAGCCTTGCTAAACGTAACGCATCAGGTGGAAAGGTTCCCAACACCGGCTCCCTCCAGCCGCCGAGGCAAGCCAGTCATCGGATTGCTTTTTTTATTTTTTTCCCCCGTTTCCCCAGGAAAACCCTTCAACCTTCAAGTTATCCCGGGACAAAAAACCAATAATAGATGCTCTTGAACCCCCTGCGGCTCCGGTGCGGGCTGCACTGAACCCGCTCCCGGCTGCGGGGGCTCGGCGGTGCGGGGGGGTGACGGTAAAAAAAGGTGGAATAAAAATTCTTCCATTTTCTGCGTGGTTTTAAATATCCCCAGCTGTTTCCCCAAGCTTCTTCCCGGTCCTAGGAAGGTGCTTTGCTGTGTGTTCCCCCCCCCCCCCTTACCCCCTACTCATTTCTCTTTTTTAATATCGCAGCTATCCCTCCTTTTTAACATTTAAGAGGAAACAAGTTTAATATTCATGGCTGTTAATAGAGAAGGGCCATTATCGCCGCCCCATTGTTCTGAGCCCCGCACAATGCTGCTTGTATTTTCATGTGTATATTCCCAAAGTTCCTTCTGAGCGTTTAGTGAGCACTTTAATATTCATGGGTGTTAATAGAGAAGCCCTCAGTATATTGGCATATTGTTGGGAGGTGTACATATTGGTCTGACTCTGAATAGCCACAGTCCTCTTTTCTTTTGCTCTGTTTTGCAGGGTTGATGGGCCAGGAGTAAATGGGCATTTTTCCCCCCCGTCTCCCCCTTACAGAGAGAACATCTTTATTCCAGTCCCAGACTTTCTGGTTTCCCATTCAGGACCCTCAGAAATAATGTCAGGCAGAAGAAAAGTGGAGCAAATCAATCTTTCATGGTCTTTTTGAGACCAATTTGACATCCATGGACTCTTCTTTTCTTTCACAGCCTACAAGGGGATGGTCAGGATCTGGACAAGGTTGGGGTCTGATGAGGGGAGACATGGGATCATAATGCAGCAAAGAGAGAAAAGAAAAGCAAAACAAGAAAAGATTGCAGGGATGGGGTGATGGAGGAAAAATGAGGGTGAATGACAGTGCAAGAAAGGAGATTAGAGCCCAGCAGCTGCTTTTTGGGGGGCGGGGGGAAGGGGGGAGCTCTCTCCCCTCTTCCAGCCCTTCGCATGAATAGGATTTGAACAGAGCGGAGATTGATTTATAGTTATTGCAGTTGAACATTTATTGCTCTTAAAGAGTGGCGGGGAGAAAAGAGAGAAAAGGGGTTTGAAAAGCTCCTTTCTGTATTAAAGAGGTATCAAATGAAGACTGCTGAGATAATATACAGTGGCCAATGGGAATTTGATTTGCTTTAAAATTTAACTCTTGTGGGGCCGCCGGCGATGGAGCGGGGATGAGGGGATGGAGCGGCCGCTGCCCCGGGCCGGTGCAGCCGCGATTCTCTCCTCCAACCCCGCATTCGCTGCCCGGCTTCTCTGCAAAGATCCGCGGCAGCTCCGGTGCGGCGGGGAAGGGCTGCAGCGCGGAAGGAGGATTAGTGCTTCGTTAGTACAATTTTGTATTATTTTTATTTTTATTTTTTTCCGTACAGAGTCGAACGCAGGAGGGATGCAGAGCTACGAAAATAACGGGCGCAGGGAAGAGCCCTTTTCGAAGCTGAGTTTTTCTTGCCCTAAAAGCGGAGGTTTCTCCTCTCCGGCAGCAGAAACGCGATCGCAGCCGAGTCCCCTCGGGCGCAGAAAGGAGCCCATTGTTCAATGGGGAGAAATACATTTTTAGCGGTGATTGAAAGCTCCCCTCTCGTTTGAACTTTAGAAGAAAGTCCCTGGCAGGGAAGAGCATCCCCCTCCCTCTGCCCCAACATCTGTTTGGAGCAATCCAGGCTCTAGGGCAGAGCCGGGCTCTGCCCCCTCCCAAAGTCATTAAAAAGATATTAGTTGAGCTGAGAAAAGTCCAGCGCAGCCCCCGATCCGGGGTGAGGGGGCTGGTATGTGTCATTAAAAACGATTTTGGATTTGCCAGCGCTAATACGAGGCGAAGGGAGCGCGGGCTCTGAGCTCCAAAGCCCCCCGGCCCCGCCGCCCCGCCGCGCCCTGCCCGCTGCCCGCGGCTCCGGTGCCCGCTGCCCGCGGCTCCGGTGCCGCTGCCCGCGGCTCCGGTGCCCGCTGCCGGCGCGGGGCGGCCCGGCCGACCCCATCACCCGCTCCGAGCGCCGGGCAGGGACACGGCCGAGAGCCGGGCTGCGAGCCGGGGCGCTCAGCTGCTCCGGCCGCCACCTCTGCGCCTCCACAGGCTGCAAATGCCCCGGGAGCCGGAGGGAAAGGGGGGCAGGAGGGATCATCGCACCCCTGCGGGAGCCGGGGCAGGAGGGATCATCGCACCCCTGCGGCTGCCGCAGGAGCCAGGCGCCTCCGAAGTTGCTAAATGTGTCATTTATTAAAGCATTCAGGGGGCTTTTCTTTGGCGTTTGCTTGCAAACTCACAAAGGCCGAGCTGCTGTTTGGGGGTCTTTTCTGATGGAAAAAGGGCTCGGAGACCCCCGGCACAAAAGAAATCCTGGCAGTGCTTTCAATGGCCAGGACTCAATGAGGGGGACCCTGCGCGGAGCGGGCGGGGGCGAGGGGCCGCCCGGTGCTGCCTGAAAGGCAGGCCTGAATGTAATGGGGAGATCTGCGTTTATTTGTTGGGATCACATTTAATTAGCTTAGTACAACCCTTGAAAGACAAAGGGACCTCAATCTGGATCCAATCTGAAGCTCGTTTGGAGAGCGAGGGCTCCTGGAAAAGTCAAAAGAGAGAAAGGAGAAAGAAAAGGGAGGCTGGGAGAGAAAGGGGCTGGGGGCCCAGCCAGGTGACTGGCACGCGTGAAACAAGGGGGCCTTTTGGGCACAAGGCAGGGCTCAAAAGGGAGGGAGGAAAATAGCCTCTTCCTCAGGTTTTACCTACTTAAACCCCCTGAAGGGGCTGGAGCTGAAAAGCCTCAATGGGGGCTAAGGAGGCTGCAAAGCAAACAGCAGCGCTGGAGAGGGGCTCGGGCCCTGCCGCCGCAGCAGTTGGTGACACTCGGTTATGGGAATGTGCCCAAATGTTCCCTGCGCCCGGGAACGCTCCCGCCGGCGGAGCAGGGGGTGCAGGAGGACACGGCGAGGACAAGGCGATGCCCAGGGTGAGCCTGGGCCGAGGGGCCCGGCGGATCCTTGGCGTGTTCCCTCTGTAGGGTGGAGGGAATCTCCATCCCACCTGTGCCTTCACCCGCCGCACGCAGCACCCCTGAACCATCACCTGGGGAGCTTCATCCCGGGCCCGAGGGGACACCGAGGAGGGGTTCCCATGTGTGCACCCCTTGTTTCAGAGCAGCTCCTGGCGTTCCCCATCGCAGTGCCAGCACAGCGCTGATGCAGGTGCGCGGTGCGGAGGATGCGCTGCCACCTCCCAGGGACAAAAAGAAAGCGACCATGCCCAAGGTGCCCCATCCATGGACGGAGCTGAATGGTCCCTTGTTCCCTCCGAACCGCTCACTGCCACCCTGTCCCTGCTGCCCTCCGCGGGGCTGGAGCACTGGGGATGGGTCGGGTTCTCCCGAGCGGTGCCAGCCCTCGGCGGTGCCCGCGGCCCCGGGCACGGAGCGCTCGGTGCGGGGAAAAGCTCCGGCACAGGGCACGGCAGCCCCTGGAGCCGCGGGCTGATCGCGCTGCTCGGGGAAGGAGCTTCGGGGCATTATTTGCCTCCATTTCACTCTGCGGGAGGCCGCGGAGCCGAGCAGAGATGCTGAGTGCTCTCCCCTGCGCTCTCGCTCGCTTCCTTGCCTTTCTTTCCCCCCCTTCCTTTCTTTTAAGTGTTATTTCCAGGATTGTTTCGGCGAGGGTGTCACGGCACGCAAGAGCAGGAGGAGGAAAATCACCGTCCCAGCTGCGGCCGAGCTCAGGCGGCCTCGGAAGGGAGCGCGGCTGTGGCGGATCGAGGGGGCGACTCCTCGGCAGCCGCGCCGGGGGCACGGGGTGGCCGGAGGGACAGGGCGGGGATGCGGACTGCAAGGACAGGGAAATCTCTGCGCCTTTTCCTCCCTGCTGGCAGCGATGTGGGGACGGGGCAGTGACATCCCAGCGATGTCTGTCCCGCATCCCACCAGCGTCTGTCCCGCGCCCCATCCCTCCTGCAGCATCAGCTCCAATCCAGCTGCGGGCTGTGACCTGGAGCAGGGACTGCGCTGAGCCATCAGCCGGGGAGGTGCCCGAGGGGACGGTGTGAAAGTGTGACAGTGTGACAGTGTGACAGTGCGGGGCTGTGCGTGAGCCCCTCTTCTCCCCCTGCCCACAGCCAGGACCAGCCGCCCGAGCCTCCCCAGCAGCGGCCAAAGCCACGGGATTGCAGGAGCCGGCGGCGGGAGAGGGCAGCTGGGGCTGGCAGCAGCAGGATCCCAGCACCAGGCACAGCTGCCCTGCTCCAGGGCCGGGGCAGCGCGGCTGGACCAGCCCTGGCACGGCGGAACAGGGGTGGGTGGCAGGGACGGGGCTGCCCGGCAGGCGGGTGACCCCTCCGGCAGCTCCTGCCCTTCACCAGCCCCATTTTCCCCAAAACAAACAGAGCAGCAGCTCCGGCCTGCCCGTGTAGGGACTGCACGGCAGCAAAGTTTAATATTCCCTGGCGAATGGGCCGGACAGGGAGGCAGCGCTGAGTGACGGCTCCCACAAAGGGCAGGGAGCGTCTAATCCCCGGCACCGCGGCACCTGCACCCCGGCCCGGCCCGGATTAGAGGGCAGCGAGCCGGGCTCTGCAAAGATCAGAGGCTTCATTAGAGCGGCCTTGAAATAGGATTTCCTCAAGTGATAAGGAGCAGGGTAGGGAGATAATCTGGGGGCTGTTGGTACCTGCCCCCACATCACCCCCAGAGATGCTCTTTTGGGTCACCTGCCTTGTGCATGGTGCCCCAGACCTGGAGGGAAGTGGCGGGGCAGATCTGGTACCCTCTGCCCCAAATCCTGCATCCCAGGGATGGCTGGTTCCCCTCTGCCATCTTCCTCCATCCCCAGCACCACTGAGGAGCTACCCAGACATGGATGGGGCTCTCTGCCCCCCCACTGCCCTTGGCTCCAGGGCCTGTGGCTCTTCCAACTTATCTTCATATCACATAACACCAATTTCTGTTCATTTCCACCATTAAAATTCTGGAAAGTTTCTTTTGTGTCTTTTCCAGCCTTATGAGAGCAGAGAAACGCTGCCTGGCCATGGGCACCCTACACTGCTGCTCCCCACAGCAAATCCACTGAAAAACCTCCAAACCAGCCAAATGAAGGATGAGCAGCTCCCTGCATGGAGTAAACACCCAAGTGCTCTGTGACAGGATACACTGACACTGCAAGATCCCAATTCCTCACCCTGCAAACACCAATAGCCCTGAAAATCCCCCTGAGAGCGGGAGGAACCAGGTGGGTTTAGGGGAGAAGCAGCAGCACAGGTGGGACCTTGTGAAGATCCACATCCTGTTGGAAAGCTCCATGTTAAACACCAGGAGCTCTCACTCTGACCATGCTGCCCATTACTGTAAATACAGCGTTCCTTTAATGCAATTAAATATTAAATACTTGGAGAAGGGGGGAAAAAGGTCCCACATCTTGTCTCTTTCAACAGTAATTTCAGTCTAACTCACAATGGCTATAATGTAGTTTGTTCTCAAATCATGCAAAATTAAAGGATTTTAGTCTATCTCAAAGTCTCCCACTCCTAAAAGTGCTGTTCCTGTTCAGGCTCACCAAATTCAGAGCACAGGAGAGCATCAGGGTCACCCTGGACTCAGTGAGAGGCTTCAGTGTCAGGGTTTTTAGGGCTGCTGCTCAGAAAGGGTTTTCAGGAGGATCACAGTTTAATGTCTGCTCAGGACTCAGGCTCTGCCTGCAGAGTGGGGTGGGTGCTGCCAGCTTGGGGGATCCTGTGGGACACGGTCCAGACACCCCCACAAACCCAGCAGAGCTGGGCAGGAGTGAGATGGATTCATTCTGGGGCAGCAGAGCCATCGTGTGCCTGAGCCAAGGACTCTGGAGAAGGATTGAGGATTTTTGTCAAAGGCCATTGACTCAGTCCTGCTCTTCCCAAATGTCACACTCTGGAGGCTGAGCCTGCCCCAGACTGAATTGATGGGATCACCTCCCTGCCCCTCAGGATTCTGTCCTGGCCCTGTGCTGGGCTCTGGGTCCCTGTGAGGAGGAAAAGGCAGCACCATCCCCATCACCATTCATGGACCACAAAGTCCCAAATGTGTCCCTTGTCCTGCCCAGCCCTCAGGGACTGCTCCTGCTCCAGTTCCTGCCAAAGGGACAGACAAACCCTCCCTGCCCCAAAACCCAGTGCAGCCAGGGCTTGATCCACATTACCTGGGGTTAAATTTGCCCAGGGCTGAGCAGGAGATTTGGTTCCTCTCCTGGACACCAAGACTTGGCTTTGAAGGCACCACAGCAGCTTCTGGGCTGCACCACACACCCGAGCCAGGACATGAGGAGCTGCCTGCAGACCCAGAGTGAAAAGTGAGGGGTGTCCAGCCCTGGGTGGGAGTGACCATCTGATGGTCCCAGAGCACCCTGCATGGACACAGACCAGGAAAGCAGCAGGGCTGGAGGAAGCCTTGGAGGAACCCAGGGGCCACCAACTCCTCATGAAGTGCTGAGACATCTCTGCCTCAATCCCTGCCCCTCTCCAGCCCATCATGGACTCACAACAGTTCAACATCCGTGGCCTCTCTGCCCAGAGCAGGCAGCAATAATGGAAAACAAATCGGTGAACTTGGGAACGTTTCAAGCACTTCATCCTTCCAGGACAGCAGACTGCTGATGAAACCCCAGCTTTGCAGGCACCATCTTAATGACAGGCCAAATTTCAAAGGCTTGCAAACTATTTCTTGTGCTGCTGCCCCACCCCCTCAATAAAAGGTTGCATCAGAAAGAGATATTTCCATAATTTATAGTAGGGGCATTTCACTGGGGAGACTCACTCATCTGTACTTACAGATACATTTAAGAAAATGCATCCTCCCACAATCCTACGCCATTTACGACTATTGGCACAATCTGTAATCCTCAGTCTTCAATTAAGGGACACCTTAGGGTTCATTATCACACAATTGCTCCCTGTGAACCATGCCAAATGCTGTTTTGGCACAGAGCTTGGAAGATGAATTAGAAGGAAGTCTTCTCGGTAATGCCCGCTCCCAATTCCCATCAGCAGCCTTTATGCCCTCCTCTAGCCATTTTTTCCCCCCTCTCCCCTCTTTCCAAGTGGCTTTTACTATCCCATCTCTCAATGTCTCTCTTGATTCTCTGGAGGTATATTTAGAGATGCTACATCTCCTTTTCTTCCGGCTCTCAATGTGCCTCCCGCTCCCGGCTCTGCAGATGGGATCTTCTTTCCTCCCTTCCCCCGTCACAAACCCCCACGGCTCTGCCTGGGAGCAGGGCATGGAGCTGCCTTAGGCTGCTCAAAACTCACATTTTACAAGAAAAGGATCCCTGAAGGAGTTACAGATGTTGCCAGACATGGCCTGGGCACAATTAATGCCCTCCATACCTGATAAGGTCGGAGCCACATCCCTCCCATCAGTGCTGCTCCAGCAACCCCCGTGCAGGGACAGATCCTGATGGATTCAGCCACAAAGCTGGGGAAGAGCAACAAGTCCCGAGCCTTAAAAACAGGGGCTGCCAACTCCTAAGCAGTAAAACCTTACAGGGCTGCAGAGGAAACCTCCTGGTGTTAACACAGAGCCTGCCAGGACCCTTCTGACCCAAATGGCAGCAAACACGGAAACTTCCATGAGAATCCTCGGTGTCACCGCACCAGGGGGATGTGACAGTGACAAAGTTTCTCTAGAACAGCACCAGGGCAATGTGACAGTGACAGAATTTCTCCAGAACAGCACCAGAGTGATGTGACAGTGAGAGTTTCTCCAGAACAGCACCAAGGGGATGTGACAGTGAGAGTTTCTCCAAAATCAAAGCTGATCCTGCCCTCAGTGACCACCCAAACTCCCCGGGACACGGCGCCATGAGCGGGGAACAACGGAGTCCAAGAGACGGGAAATACTTGGTCCACAAGACACCTTGTGGAAATTTTATTATATAGAGTGTAAAATGCAACTGTCAGTCAAATAAAAAGAACACTTTTTTTTTTTTTAACACCATGCTCAACATTATCCAATCGTGGTTCTTTATAGTTAGACATTTCAAGCATAAGGAAAAATAAGGAAAGAACCCAAGAACAGTAAATTCAGTACATTTAAAAACGGAATGTCCCGGAGGGCAATTAAAAATGCAAGAAAAAATAGCTTCAATTCAGTTTTTCCTTTAAAAATACACTGTTATCTGTACAAGAAACACTACAGTAAACATCAGAAATCATATTATCCCTTTTATTAAATCAAAATTATTTAGCGCATACTGTGGTTAATACTAGATTCATTTATTTCTCTAGGTAATTTGACAAATATTAGATAAGAAAATATTTAAAAGAAACAAAAAAGCAGAAAACACCTTGGAATTAAAAAATAGTTACTACCTTTTATACGGTTTTAAGTTCCACAGTGTTTGTTAAAGGTACTAATAGCAGATTCATTTTAATATTAAAAATAACAGTATTTATATTTCTGAGAGCATAGAAGAAGTTTTTTTTCTTTCTTTTTTTTTTGTTTTTCTTTTTTGTAACAAGCTTGGAGGTCTTAGATACATAAATGCAACTACCAATGGAAACATGAAAACATGTATTGCTAAAAAAATTAACACGTTCTTATATTACCCCTTTAGACTCTAGAAATTATACAAACCCTACAAAATGCCCCCCCAACTTGCAAACAGTAACTGTTTCAAATACAGAAATCATATCATTAATTACAATACATATCATAGTTCAGTTTTTTAAAAATGCAATAAAATCAAAGACAGCCAAGATACAAGAAATTAGAAGTAAAACATTTAATGAATTTACATATTTAAGAATATTTAAATACTGTTTAAATTTTTTTTTTCTTTTTAAGATTTGTTACATACCACCTAAGACTTCCAAGCCACTCTTTCTGTTCCAACAGAAAAGATCGAAAATTAAAAGGAAAAAAAAAACCACACAAAAAACCCACATGTTGAAATGTCACAGCTCTGGGGTGCGTTTTGGTGCCTGCAAATTCTCTGGCTTCTCTCCAAAAAGAATCCCGGAGGTTTTTTTTAATATAAATTTGGAAACAAAATTACCAGCATGTCCATACGTTTAGTACATTACTAATTGTTCCTGATTCTTAGAAAAGTTCAGTATAGATTATCCTACAGCTAGTGTTTCACAAACAGAAAAGTCTTCATCAAAATGTTGCAAATCTAGAAACCTCTGTTACAAAAAGGTTTTCTTCCACAACGATTCCAAAGAAAAAAAATTGCCACGAGGACCTTGTTCTACTGCTCCTGGAAAGAAAAAGAGAGAGGAGAGAAAAGGAAAAGTTACTGAGCAGCAGGAAAATTATCCAAGCTGCCGAGCACAGGTCTGTCCCCGCTGCAGCTGAGCGGGAAACAGAGCTCAAAGGATGCTCTGAGCTGCCACCAGAGCCCCCTGCCCCAACGCTGTCCCAGAGCTCCGCTGCCCTCACCAAACAAGATCCCTCTCTCTGGCAGGGCAGGCTCGGGGAGGAATGAAGAGAAGCCCTTTCATCATCACCGTGTCCAGCTCAGCCCTGGGCAGCGCCCGCGGCAGCGCCGGCTCCACCTCGCTGGGGAGAGCAGGGAGAGCCGGGGAGAGCAGGGGAGAGCAGGGAGAGCCGGGGAGAGCTGGGGAGAGCAGGGAGAGCCGGGGAGAGCTGGGCAGAGGAGAGAGCAGGGAGAGAAGGGAGAGCAGGGCAGAGCTGGGGACAGAAGAGAGAGAAGGGAGAGCAGGGCAGAGCAGGGGACAGAAGAGAGAGCAGGGAGAGAAGGGAGAGCAGGGCAGAGCAGGGCAGAGCTGGGCAGAGCAGCTGCTGGGGCTGGCATCCACAGCAGCCTCTGCTCCCGGAGCCGCAGCTAAATGTGCAGCAGTGGGGACAAGTGTCAGACCACAGCAAGGTGCCCCTGTGCTTTGCACAAAGTTTTTGCCGCTTTGTTTGCTCCATGAAGCACCGAGTGTGATCAGGATGAGTCTCACACAACTCTCTGGTGCAGAGTAACAGCTGAAGGGAGATTTCACTCAAAAGCAGGTTAATATAAATTATTTTTCAATGGTTTTGGTCTCTTTTTCAACAGGGAGATGGTGAGCACACAGCTCCTGTCGCAGCATGAGAAAAGGCAGTGCCTGCACTCCAGTTCAGTGCTATGCTGCCTCACCAGCCTGGATTCATAATTCCTTTTACTTTAATTCCCCAAAGTCAAACAACTGTCTGGGGTCTATAAGGAAAGGCTCCCAGGAGAAACAAATAACCTCCCAGTCCTCTCCTAAAAACCCCTCACCCAACCGGTACAAGAAAATAAGACTTTGATGTTGAGGCAACGCTTCTGTGATCACTTCCTCAGCCACAAAACATCTCTGCTTCACCCTGTAAGTCTGAAGGATAGTCCCTACACTAAGGCAAAGCCAATATACCCAATTGCCCAAGAGAAGGAGCAGAGGGGTTTGGGGAGTGTGAATACAGACCTGGCTGTGGGCCTGAGCCTGCCCTAGTGTCTGCCCATAGTAGGCAGCCTGCTGTCGGTAATACTCTGCCCAAGCCATCGTGTAGTCCGGCTGGGAACTTGCCTGAGAAGCAGCACTGGCAGCATGACCTGGAGGGGAAGAAGAAAAAAGGAAAAGAGATAAGCAACTCCAGAAGTTCTAGCCCAGGCTTAGGATCTCCTTTTGCCAAGCTTAATGAAGAGCCAGCCCCCTTCCAGCTGTTGCAGACGCCTGACAGAGTGACACCGGCTCCGCTGCGTGGGATGGCAGGATGGGCTCCAAGCTGACTGTGAGGGACAAGCCAAGAGCAGGCAGAAAGCACCCAGAGCGTTCCTGCAGCTGCAGGGACAGCCTGACAGCCTGCACACCCCTCATCCTCAACGGTGCAAAGCCTCCAGCAGCTCCATGTCAAAGCAAGTCCAGAGGTCGGGATCATGCACTCCGGAACACGGCGCAGAGAGCCAGGCCTGTGACTTTCCACGAGCTCTCCTATCCTCTCACAACCCAGCTGCAGCTCCCTGGGTTCTGCCAGCAGCAGCTCCTGCGTGCTCTGTGTTCCCCCAGCCAGGCTGGCTGCAAGCAGGGGCACGAGGGGCTCGCTGGGAGCTGCTCTCCCGAGAGGCGACAGCACAACCGAGAGCTTTCCTACATGCACCATCACCAACAGGGCAGGGCCAGGGGGCATCTGCAAAGGACTGGAAGCTAAAAACGGCAGGGACGGAGATGCAAGTCATCAGATTAGAGTTAACTCCTTGTGACAAGAGCTGATTCATCTCCAGGAAGCCTGTTTCACTCACTCTGTTTTTTGAAATACTCCTCCCATGCTTTGCTGTAATCGGGATGGCTGTTCTGCTGCTGGCTCTGTTGGCCTGTGCAAAGATGACAACAAGGGGCACGTCAGTATGGAACAGGTGACAGTTTCCAGCCAGTGACATCCACCTCTCCACTAGACAGGCCCTGGGTCCACCCCAGCTGCCCAGACTTGATACTTCAGCTTCCACTTTTCTACAGTGTTGGGCATCTTCAGTTCAGGGGAAGCTGAAGAAAAGCTGGAGTTCCTGATCTCACCTCATGTGCTGAAGGGCATGAAGCCAAATGTCACCCTGCTGGGACGTGCTCAAGGCAGAGCACGTAGTAGGAGCTGCCCAGCCTGCAATCAGCCACCCTGGGCTCCCAGTCTGCTTGCACTCAGGAGAGCTGGGACACCTGACACAGCTGAGACCTGTCACCTCCACAGAGCTGCCAAGGGAACGGCCATGTTTTGAGTCACTAATTTATTTCTCAGGGGCTGCATCCTTCACCCCTGGTCTTCTCAGTGGAGCAGAGCTGAGGGACCTGTGAGCAATGTCCTTCCACACACTCTGCACACACACGAGCCTCCACAGCATGACCTGCACAACTCTGGGGCAGCCACTCAGCTGTCGACTCCTCAAGGTGCCATGAGCCCTGCACAAGGTACAGCCACCTCCTCCACTGGCCACAGGGTACAGCCAGCTCCATTGCCCAGGGGACACAGCCCAGGCATCACTGAAGAGCAGCCACAACATCCCAAACAGCTGCAGCTGGCTCATGGTGTCATATCTGGGCTCCTACTCCTCCAAGGGAAGCGGTGCCAGTGTCTCCTCAAAGATTCCAAACCTTGGGCTCCACCCAGCACAGATCCCCCGTCTTTGAAGCACTAAGGAACCTTCAACCCAGCACATCCAAGTGCCACAGCAGGGAGAGAGGAAGGATCCCTGCCCTTCCCACACTTCCCTGGACCCCAGCAGGAGGCACAGAGCCCTCAGTGAGCCACAGGACACACCAGCAGCAAACACAGCACTAGAGCTGCAGAGAGGCACAGCAGGAGTGGGGAGCACGAGCACTGGGGACAAGGAGAGAGCAGGGACAGAGGACACGGGTGCAGCAGAGCTCTCCCCATCCCATCCCAGCTCTGTGCACAGCCCAGCCCGATGCTGGCCCGAGGGGGGCTTTGAAGTGGGGGAAGGGGAAAATAAAACACTGCAAGTGTGAAGTGGGTGGAGGGAACAGGGCAGCAGTGTCCTGTCCAGGGGCATAAAAGCGGGTTAAAAGACTTGACCAACGCTACAAGTCAGGACCTTTGCTGGCAGAGGTCAAGGCTGCCTCAACTGTCCACCTGCTAATGCCAACAAAGGACCTCCTTCAATGCCTTTTCTTCTCGGAGAATTACAGTCCACAGCAGGCTGAAAGGACACGCAGCTAAATGCATTGCACAGCAAAATGTTTCCCCAGCCAGTTAATTTATTTAAGATGGGGGAAGTAATTAAAATCTAAATACATGTGTAGGGGGTGGGGGTCTGCCCCTCCTCCCACAAGCAGGGCACTCGAGGCTGTCCCCAGGACAGCAGTGCTGTGACAGGGCTGACAGAGCTGTGACACACAGGCTGCAGCACTCAGGCCAGGGACCCTGCACAAGGCTGTTTGCACATTAAAAACTGCAAATCAGGTATTTACCTATTTCTACAACAATCCTCCTACACCTTGGTGAGCTGCACCTGGGCACCACTGCAGCAGAGAAGAGTGGTGAAGGTTCTTAAAGCATTTTATGTGTGTCCTCTCTCCTCACCCAGCCTGCCTTCAAACAGGAACAGGGAGCATCCTGAGCACACACGGAACTAGAGAGCCAACATCTTCCATCAGGTTCAACTGCAGAAATAAAACACCTGCCTCCAAAAGGCAGCAGTGTGGGACTAAACCCACATGGGGAAGGACAATGGAAGGACAAGCTCCAGGGGTTTGGGAGCCACCTGAACCTGACAGTGCAAAACTGGAGTATGAGCTGCATTATTGGTCATCAGGGGGCTGTGCTTCCTACAGCAGGCTCCAAAGCCAGGAGGGGTGAGCCTGAGACATTATCTGCTGCAGGAAGGGAGATTCTTCTCTCCCCAGGGACTGGTGGGCAGCATGAGGGGATGTTTCAGGAAGGTGAGGAAGAAATTAAGCTACCAAGGTGAGTTTCTAAAGGCATCTTGCAAGGCAAAGAGCAATGCAGTTTTGTAAGCATTTATTCCAAGGAATAATATCTATGGAAGATAAAACTTAAATATTTTTGTGGAGCTTTCCCTGCTGCACTAACTCCTCCGCTTCCCAAAGCACAGGAAAGTTCAGAGCCCTTGGGGGTGCAAAGCAAAGGAGTAGAGTAACAATTTTTCCTGTAAAACAAATTAGTGAGAAAATACTCTTCTTCAGTACCATACCATTCCACCCCTGTACACAAGAAAAGTCCATCACTACATTTTAATGTGCTGAAACCAGAACAACTGCTGACCTTCTCCAAGACCCTAGAGCTCAAAGGGAAAGTCATCATTTCTGGCTGTAACTGCTAAGAGGGAGGATTCATCCAGAGTTTAACACACACTTCCCATGCAGGGTTCCCATGTGCCACCACAGCACACATTTCAGAAGTGCAGCAAGTTAACAAAGCAGCACTGAGATTTCTAAATTTCACATATTCACAATAATGAGTCATAAACACTCAAAGGTGATCAGTGTTACAGGGAATCACAAGTGCAACTGCAGACATTGTCCCTGCAATGATTCCTCTACCTCAGGCACTGCAAAGGGTGGGAATTTATACCAAAATTCAAAATCTGCTTGATTGTTAAATCAGCCTTAGCAGTGAAAAGGATCTGCCATTAAACCCCTTTAAAATTAACCCTCCACACACCTTTTGGTGCTTAGCTTATGAGACCAGACAATTTAAAAATTTGTATTTCTTAAAATATTGTGACTGCAAAGGTCCTTTGGACATTATCACCATCACATGAGCTTTGAGATTACCAAGCAGACATGAATCTGCTCTGTTCAAGGCAAACCATTCCTCAGCTGTTGGAGACACAGGATGGTGCAGCTACAGCATCACCACCAACATTTAGTACTTGAATTATTCTGAAAAGGCAATTCCCCATTCCAAACTGCTCAATTTTGACTCAAAAGACTTTCAGGAAGAAATGACCAGTACAGAAGCCCTCCCTAACCTTCCTTCCATTTCCTGCATCCCTCTCCCCTGTTGCTCCATCAGTCTGGAATTTGAATAGTGATAAAAGCTTGTAAGGAATAATTAAATAAGAAAATAAGCAAGAAACTATAAGGTCAAGAACAAAGATGGGAAGGCTCAGCACCTTTTAGGGAGAAGGGTGGTTAGAAAGTGCTTGCCTGGAGGATCCTGGGAGAAGAGAGCCAGAGGCAGGAATGTTTTTGTAAAGAGAGGAACAGACAGCAGAGACCAAGTTTCTACCCAAAGAGTAGAAAGAGGCAATAAGCACTTAAGCACACAAAAAGCAAAAGTTTTCCACATCCTTCAGCTCCTTCTGAGCTCAGCCACCACCACGTGTCTCCACACACTTCTGCTCTGCTCAGTAAAACTGCTCTGCTGTTTTCCCACACGTGGTCTCATGGGTGATCCTGCCTTTTGCAGAGACTGCAGAGGGAACACCAACCCTTCTCCAGGCCCTGCTACTTACTTGGGACTTGCTGTCCAGGCTGCTGCCACGTCTGGTAGGTGCTGCCCCAGCCCTGTGTCATGAACGCCTGAGGACCACTGCAGAGGACAAAAAGCCATGCTCAAGTAGACAATAAAATACTTACCAAGGCACAGACATGAAGCTGCCCAGAGAAGAGAAGCTGTATAGTCAGCAGCTGCTGATCAAACAGGCAACATGGCAGCAAAAGGAAAGTTGTGCAGGTGTGAACTGCTATGTCCTGCCTTGGAATCAGTCTGTTCATGAAGCCAAGGTGAAGATACATCACACTGAACAGCACTCCTCGTGCTCTGTGCAGTTCAGGCTTCTTTCCATGCTCACTGCACTAGAGATAAGAATTTTGGAGATGCCAATACCTACCTGTGCATCATTTAACAGGTGAAATCTTTCCTGTAGCCAAGCTTAAAGCATTGAGCTCACTTGCTTTTGCTTCTGAATGCTCAGTCTTTAAAAGGCTCCACTCACACCCCACCCCTTCAGGGCCCTCCACCCTTCTCCCAGCACTTTCTAGCTCCCAGCCATTCCCCCAGCCCGTGGTGAGGAGATGCAGCAGCTTACTTTTGATGAGGTGTAGCAGGTGCTTGGCTGAAGGGACTTTGACCAAATCCTCCAGGTCCACCCATGCTGGTACCCTGCCACAGAATCCACAAATATTTAATGCCAGCTCCAAGTGCAGGGTGGAGGCAGCTACTATGAGTAGTAAGAAAGGAGAGAAGACAGCCTGGGACACGTGGATCCTGAGGTTGGTGTCAAGCCTTCTCCTCTCAATTCAGCACGAAGGCAGCTTTTCAGCTTTGCCATGCCCCAGTTCAGTATTTTCCATACTTTTTTACCAAAGTGTCCTCATTCAGTAGTAATGCAGCATGACTTCATTAAACTTCAATACCACAGCACTGCATTAAGTGTAAGATAAGTCATCCTGAACCTACTGAGAAAGTTGAACGTTTTACTTTCAGGATGATGCTGCCAGGACTGTGTCATTCTCACACAGTGACACTATTGTCTGCCTTTCAAAAAATCTCCTCTGACAGCCTTTTCATACCTTATTATTGCTGTTCTTCCCTCTCATATAGCTGTATACACTACCCAGGATTATGTCAACAGTCAAATCCTTCTGGGACCACAGCAAAAATTAACCAAATGGATGCTGGAGGGCCATCCAGTTCAAGCCAGCTGCTAAGAGGCAAATGGTTCTGAAGCTGAACAATGCAAGCACGTGCATTCTGTGCCATCCTGTGAGTCCAGGCCTACTTGTACCCAAGAGTGACAACAGCAAGTCTGAAAGGGACAGAGCAAGAGAGCAGGGATGGAACTTACACCAACTTTCTCATCTATGAGATGTCTAGCGAGCTCGATTTGCTGGGGGACCCCTCTGATTGTGAATATTCTTACACCAGGGTCTGTGTTTGGGGGTGGGTTTCTCTGCAGCTCCACGTGTGCTCCTGACTGCTGATTTATGCTCTTGATGTTCTCACCACCTGAGGAGAAGAAAGCCAAGACATTAGGAGGGATATTCAGCATTTTTCTCCATAAAATCATATCAAAGTCAGGTCCTGGGAATGGATTACAGCTTCAGGCACTTTTTGTGTGCCTCAGGAGAGGTGGGCTGAGGATGGCAAAAGAAACTGCAGTACCTGAGCTCATGCTGCTCCTTTAATCTACTTCACAAGCACAACCTGAAACCTTGAGCTACTCTAACAGTTTTTGGGGTCATGGATGATGCTGCTTAAAGAACACAAAAGCCCTGCTAAGTGCCCACTGCCAGGGTCCCACCAAGATGCAGCATGACTGGGATACACTTTGACAACACAGATGCAAAACCTACACTGACTGAATTCCATTGCTTTTGCACAGCTGTTCAAATCCTCTAGGAAATGAAATGAAGGTCACCTGCAATCTAAACATGCTGGTTTTTCTTCTTTTTTCCATCACTAAGGCAAAAAGCCACCAGCCACATAACAAAGCCTAAGCTTTCTCCCAAACATGAGCTGTTTGACAGGTTGTTGCCTTAGAGCAGCCTCTGCTTACAGAGTTTGCTATTCACCCTGCAGCCACACATCCCTCCACGATTTCAGGCTGTCTCCTGCTATTTCAGAGTTAGCTGTGCATGCAGTGAACATGTCTGGCTCGTTTGCCATCTGGATGCACAAGAGCACAGGAGTGCTTCCAGCAGGATGCAGCAGGGTCAGTCAAAGTGGATCTGATTTCCTCAAGACCTGCTAGGTCCTGGTCTCTTCATGAAATTTGCTTAACAAAAGCCTCAGCCAATGTTACAATGGTTCAATTCTTCTTTTGGAAGCTCACACAACTTACAGAGCAGCTCCACTCAACTGGAGAAATTAAAGGGTGTGGGGAAGGAAGGGGTTTTACAAGTTTTAAAATCACAAACCAAAAAGTTGCCAGCTCAAAGGATAGACAGCAAGCAGCACAGAGAGCAAAGGAAACTAACCAGGGATTTTTGTTTGGTTTTCATTAAAAAGAGCCTCCAAAAAGAAATGCCTCAATTTTGCTCACATTTCCATCTCTATACATCCAGCACAATTTCAAAACAAACTGTGGATGTTGCAGACACTTGTTCATTTCATTGTAATGGACTCGTGACCTTTTTAACATTTTAAAGCCTTCTTGGGGAAGGGAGGAGGAAAAGTTGCCAAAGGGCAATTAACTCTTTCTAAATGAATTTTTGAAGACGCATTTAACAAAAGATAATCATGTCACATCCCTGGGCAGACAACAGGGATTGTACTGTGCAGCCAAAAGCCAACCCACTTACTTTCAGTCAAGCATGGGAAAGGAGCAAGATGAAGTTTCAAAACCAAGAAGTTTTTTTTTTTGTGTCATGCTTTTGTCTGATGCAGATTTGTTTCAAGCTCTGTTTTTTACATATCGAGGTGAGATCTGAATCAACAGCCATTTCATCTGCTCAGTGAAAACAGAGAACCCTTTCAGGCAACACAATTTGAAGGAGTGGCACAACTTCTTTACTGGGTGACAGAGGCACAACCAGAGGTTGCTACTTGCACTGCAGACTAGTTTCTCCTTCCAAAAGGGGATTAAAAATCGAAGCATTCTCAAACTGGAAGCAAGGAGAATACAGATTTCAAATCATTGCCCCATTTAGCATTCAGCACCAAGCCCGTGGTTGTTGGGCCTGTTTCTACAGCAGCTCCTCTACACTACACAGCACAAGTCAGCTGCCTTTCCAGGTTTGGTGGGAGACTCCAGAAGGACTCGTTGCCCTTGTGCTCTTCCCCCTGCAGCCTGGTACAGGTGGAAGTGCTCCCTCCAGCCAAGCCACCCTCCAGAGGATGGAAACGCCGTGACGCAGCCGCGGTGCCGGAAGGAATCTCCTCCCCACGGCGAGGCGACTGCTGGGCACATGGTGCCTGCCTATAGAGCATTCATCCCCTCCATTCTTCCACCTGATGGGGGGCAGGAGCGAGCCAGGAGCGGCCTCCCTCCCGGCTGGATGTGAAATCCTAAAGCAATTAATCAAACCTGCTCAAAGGCCGGCCTGACAAGAGCCAGGCCGGGCGCGGTTTCTGTCAGGATTGCTGTATTTATCATGGAAATCCAGGGGGGCCCAGGCAGTCAGAGGCTGTTTCCAAGCACCACCAAACACAGACAGACTTTGACATGTGTATGGTGCTCGCCTCCACCCTTCCTCAGGGCCTTTGGGAAAGCAAAGCTGCATCTTCCCACCCTTCAGGGGGAAAAGCCATGCGCAGGAGCTGCAGGCCAACTCCTAAAAGCTCACACTCCCAAGCTGAGATGGTCACAAGAAAAAGGCATCAGGTCTTCAGTCGTGAATGCTGCAGGATTGAGCTGAGAGACTTCCCAGCCTCCCTTTTTTGCCAGGTTCTCGAGTGCTTACCAGGTCAGACCACACACACCACACCTGGGTGCTCAGGGCGCTTGGGTCAGCACTCTTTGCTTGGGTGCTGATGTCAAGACCAAGCTGATTGCCCACAGCCCTCAGCCAGATTTTACAGAGAAAGCCAACAGCCCTTTCCTGTACTCACACCCAACAGCTGGAAACTGCTCAGAAACTGTCAGGGAGTGCAAAGGTTTTGTAATTGGTCACAGTTAAGAAAGCCTCACTAAGATCCCCTCTGCCCTGCACTGCCCCACAGGCAGCAGGGTGTGGAAATAAGAACTGCCTGTCTTGCATCAATGTGTGGAGAGTGCAGCACATCCATGCTGGTCCAGACCCCAAAAGGCAATGCTACAGCCATCACTCACTTGACAAAAGTGAAGGCTGCAGCAGCCTAAGAGCACAGGCACTGTGAGAACACCGATTACAAGGTGGTATTACAATGCTACCAGCACTCAAATCACCATACAACTAGTAATTAGTCACTCCAGAAAGCTTCTGATCTGGCCAAGCAAGAATCCCTATTTTGCTGTTGTGGAAACAAAGGTAAAAAGCCACCCTTCACCCCCCAGTGAGGCTGTGCCAGGCCTTGCACTTGAATGCTGGGACATTCACTGCACTACCTGCATTTATCTTTTCAGCACACAGTGCTCTCTGTAGTCACAAATGCTCCACTTCAGTGCACTGCTGAACAACAAGTGACCTTTTCTGATCCTTTATTAAAGATGACTAATGGATACAGCAATAAAGTTTCATTATAATTTGATTTTTCTGTACATGTAAGTCTCACTCGTGGGCTTAAAATTTACTTTGCTTGATCTTTTGGCCAACTGGACTGGTCAGTGAGGACAAGCATAATCACTGCAATTTCTGCATAATGGGGAAAGCAGGTGGTTTTTCATACTGAAAAAAAAAGTTTTCAGGTTTGTGAACAGGCTTGTGGCAAAAAACATCTGAAAACAAATGCAGCTACAGGGCTGACCTGCCCATGTCCCTGGTCATCCAACAGGGCAGGAGTTCAGGGTGCTGTGGGGACAGCCCGTGGCAGGGAACAGCAGGGATGTGCAGGAGGGAAGAGAGGCCACGTCAAGTCTCACCACAAGCTCCCTCCTGCCAGGAACACTCAAAGCCACTGAAACTTGGCCCAATGCCCTCAAGCCTCTGCCTCCTTTTCTGCTGTAGCTTATCTATTCCTCTTCTATTCTCTGCTGAGGCTGAAAGCCAGCTGTGATTACTTAAACATCAGTTCAGGCATATGTCATTCTTTCTGAAATAAGCAGATAGAAAAATGAAACACTGCCTTAGATAGGTCAGTGCATGAGCTCAGACACATCCCAGCAGTTCAGAGCTACAGAGCTTGTCTGCTCCTGGCTCTACCTTGAGTCCTGCCACTGCCCCACGTGCAGCTCCTGCTCTGTGACAAACAGAGCCTGCTGCTGGTGCTCAGTTTCATAGTCAACACCAGGGGTGTTCTGATTGAGAGGATGGCTCCTCATCCATCCCCTGAGCATGGAGAAATCCACTGACCAAGCAGCCAAGGGGCCTCCATGGCAGTGAACACACTCAGCCAAGTGGCACAAGGTGCACCAGGCTTCTGTGCCAGGTCAGGTGCCAGCAGAGGCAGAGAAATCCTCCTGCTTCACTTCATTCATCACACACTTCAAGGGCTGGAAGCAGCTCCTGCTATTAGCACACCCAGAGACCTTCCATTTCCTCACAGAGCTCTCACAGAAATCCAGCACCATGAAATGACTGCTCTGCTTATCCCTGATAAACTGTCCTTCAAACGAATTCTCTGTAAAAAGACTCCACAAATGAACCTGCCTTTTCTCAGCCAGCTGCTTGTTACAAAACAAGCTTATTTGACAGCTCTGCATTAAGAGCCTCTCTTACAGCTTGTGAACAAGGGCCTGGAGAACACAATTATGAGTGAGAACACCACAAAGACAACAACAACAACAGCTTATTCCTATGCTGCATTCACCGGGCACTAAACACTACAATCACAGAAAACCCCAAAGCTTTGTTGTCAGGCAGCAAGAACATGACCATCCTGAGAGAGAAGGATTGCAAGATGTGGTATTTGGAGCCACCAAACCCACCTTTGCCGATAACAAGGCCACACTTGTCAGCTGGAACAGTGTAGGTGATTTCCTGCATGCCCCCAGGTGCTCCAACACTCCAGTCCCCACGGCCACGACCTCTTCCTCTGGCAACAGCCAAGTTCCCAAAGCCATCTCGTTCCTGAGAAGCCAAAACATGTGCATCAGTGGTTTTATGCTGGCACCAATGCTCATTAAAAACAAAATAAAGCCAGGTCAGTTAAACTCCCTCATAATCAATGGCATTGAACTGAGATATTCCTGGACCTCAGTTTCACAGTCAAGAGTTTGAAGCGTTCTAGAAAGATGCCAAGTAATGTAGGTTGCCTTCCTGATTCAGGAAGGTATTTCTATTTTTAAATGCATGCCTTTACATCTGCTGAAATAAACCTATAAATAAGCATCAACTACTAAAGGACTTTCAGTTTGTGATGGGGGTCTCTTTAGAGCAAACAATGGATCTTGGCACTGACACACACAAAAGTTGCTTTCCAACCCTTTCAAGTGTCACCCTGGTGGAATTACTCAGCAGAAATGCACATTTTCCAAAACTTCCAAAGGAAGCTTTTAAGTTCAAAGGCACTTAAAGGACATACCCATTTTGGGTAAGTGATTTTTCCAAAAGCAAATGCCATGGGCAGTCAGAGGTTATCATGACAGACCACAATATTTAAGTGAATCATTACAGCAAGTTACAAAATCAAGTATTCAAACCAGGTATTGGGGCTAGAAGAGATATCAAGATGGATAAATTATGGACCTTGTTGGACAAATTATGCTCAGGTTTCTGAAATGGCCTAAAGTTTTAATTCCTCATAGTGCAAAGGGAATATACAACCTCCTTCAAGAGTCTGCCCTAGTACTTCACCTTTCTTGCTCTTGTGCAATGCAATGTTGGTGTGTCTTAGAGCACAGTGACACAATACCTGAGCAGTCAGCACCTGCCTGTGCCTCCACCAGACCAAAGGGCTGGAGGCTGAAGATGAGGCTCCACTGAGCACTGGCAGTGCTCTGCTGTCTAAGCAGAGCCCCCAGTCACTGTCTGATGCTGATGGACTCCATTCCATCAGGTCAATGTTTCCAAACTTAACAACTAAACAGAAGATAGATGTGGAGCTATAATGATGCCTCATAGGCCTGGGAATAAAAGACCTTCCCACAGCTCAGTTAGCTCACACTGCATTAAATGAACCTCATCATAAAAAATCAAACCTCAAACCCAGCAGCACCAGGCAGCAGCATGTGTGCCCTACCAGGGAAAACTGAACACTGCTGCTTCTCAGAAGCTGGCCTCCATCCCTCCATGCAGCCCACATTCCCAAAGAGCACTTGCAGGACCCACCTGTGCCGTGAGGATGAGCTCACTGATGATGTGTGCTGCGTGCTGACACCGGTCCGGGAGCCCCATGACCTGCGCGACTCTTTCTGCACTAATCCCATCATCTGTGGAGAGAGGTGGCAAAGACTCAATTAAAAGCAGAAAACATCCACTCACCAACAAAAGCCTCCTTCCAGCACCAACACTGCTGGCAGCATTTTCACACCACAGAACTATCCCAGGAGCTACTGCTTCCCTCCACCTTCAGCCCCTCTTCCCTGGACTGCAAGAAGACAAAACCCAGCCCACACTGCAGAGGGAACAACACTCAAAAGAAAACACTTTCAAATGTCAAAAAGCTATGAAAGAGACTGATATAATTTTAAGAGGAAAAAAGGCAGCTTTGATAGGTGATCAGACAGCCAAGGACCCAGAGAAAGTTACTCAGAATTAATCAACTCCTGATCCCCAAAGGCTTTAATGTCCTGAAGGAGAATTCTTTAACAGGAAATAAAAGATTTTTGTTATTTTATTTATCACTCAAGACATGACTGTTGTGACATCTAATGTTGCTGTACGTAATCTTACTCTCTGAAAACCAGGAAGTGCATGAGGAGGCAGCACATCACGTTTAAATGGGTTTCAGAAAGAGACACAATGCACCTGTAAATGAGGAAAGCCTGGCTGCTGGAACCCAAAAGTGGAACACTGGTCAGAAAGCAACGGCTCTCCATCCTCACACAAACCTGGTTTAAATTGAATCCTAACTCCAGCATCATTCTGAATCTTTTTGATCATTTCTCCATTTCTTCCTATCACAATTCCAACAGCATACCTGGGCACAGAGACCTGATGGGAAAGGCAAAGGAGTATGAAAGTGCAGAGAACTAGACTGAATGACTCTGATTTTACAAGGAGATGCTCTTAACTTTGAGGGTGGGCCATGTTAGGCAGCTCCAGGCTACAGAACCGCATCTCTTGAGAAAAACAAACACGTGGCCACAAATTCCTTCCCCACTAAATGAACTCTGCACTACAAGAATGCAGCTTCAATTATAAAGTGCCATCTGGGAGTCCACGAGAACTCCTCCTCTTTGCAGAGCCAGACTCAATTCTTC
The DNA here is from genome assembly GCF_027579445.1 of Ammospiza nelsoni. Taxonomy (NCBI): domain Eukaryota; kingdom Metazoa; phylum Chordata; class Aves; order Passeriformes; family Passerellidae; genus Ammospiza; species Ammospiza nelsoni. The sequence continues at coordinate 7,293,247 of NC_080652.1, read as the reverse complement.
TGGCAAAAACAGAACACAACACATTTAAAAAAAAAGCTTACAGGTTACAAGTGCAGTTGGATGACTCCCCCCAGGACCCATCCCACAGGGAGGTTAGCAGAGCACTGAGAAGCAAACGTACCTCTATGCTGCCTCCTCCCATTCTAGCACTGAAATCACTGCGCACGCCTCGGAAGTCTGCCTGATCTTTCTCTCGGATGATCTCCAGTACCATTTCCCTCGCTTGCTACATGGGGAAAGAAGTTACAGTTAGCTTCAAATTCTTCTGCTTGCCCTCCTGGTGTCAGGGCCTCAACATGGGGAATGGTCAGGCTTCAGGCAGGAGGGTCTCCATCTGCTGACAGGAACAGCAGCCTGGTTTAGGATTTCTTTTACCACAGTCTGTTCTTGATGGCATCTTCTATGTCTGACAAAACCTGCCAGGTACACAAGGTGGCAGTTTCTTGGGTGCAATTGCCTCCTCCATTTTTTTAAAAAAGGTCCTTTAACTTTTAAAATATCTTTGGAAGTGGATGCCCTTTCCTAGTGACAGAACTGACACCAATACAATAAGGTAGAAGCTGGCAGAGGTCATGCCCACCAAGAGCTACAGAGCACATACCAAAGAGGCTGCTGGGCACCACTGAGCTTACTGACCCTAAGAAGTTAAACCCAAGTCTGCAGCAATCCAGCAAGACATTTTCTGAGACAAATGGATATTTTTCCTACCTACTGACAGCACTCAAGGCCATTCACAAGCTCAGCTAGTGAAAGTCTACCCTGGAAACTAGCCAACAGTATTCACCAATAAAATAAAAAAAGCCTGCATGTCAAACCCCAGCATTTGTTTCTCTCTACAACCAGTCAAGCTTTTGACAACTTGGTTCTATTTCCAAGCTTGAGGACAGTGGTGAATCTCTCTCCTTTTATTTTTACATATTTCCCAAAGTCCTCAAAGTATTTTTAACAGAAAGAAGCAACTCAAAGACATTTCAGAGATGCCAAGACAGAAATATGGGTGATGGAGACATTTCAGAAGGATTTGAGGAAGTTAAGAAACACTGTTATAGCATCCACAGAATCCCACCAAACCCAAGGATTCATCACACTTCTTAAACACTTCCTGAGTGTGCTCAGCCTTAAGTGCCTCAAAGATCTTCCAGCCTGTGCAGTCTCCATGTTTCCTTGAATGGAAGATGTGACAACAGCAAATCTTGCACAGCAGAAGCCACCTGGGAAGTGGCAGCACTGAGAGTATGATTTAGTTAGAAGTAGCCAGACTGTCTTTAAACTCCTTTTGCACAGTGATACCTCCACAGTAAGAATTTCAGAGGGAAAAAAAAAACCAAAACTCTAAAACTTGCAATAAGAGCTTTGAAAAATACTACACGAACACTATGCCTGAGCAACATCAAGTGTTGCAGTAATTTATGATTAGGGAGATCCTATGAAACAGAACTTCTATTGGAGACAGGAATGCTAAGCTAGATTTAAGTACTTAGCAAGTTATGAAAGGCACTTGCTGAGAAGTGGAACAGGCTGTGGCTGAACTTTAATGCTCTAATTCAGGTGCTCCCATCACACTGCAATCCCCCAGTCTGCAGCTGATGGGGATTTTCTCCAAACCACAGGTACATCCACATCTGCAGAACCCTGGCACAAGGAGACTGAGGCACCAATACTAAGCAAACCCCTTGGTTTCAGGAGTTGTTGTGGGATTGGTTTTTAATTACCTGCGTCGATTGGCTGTCTGAGGTAATTTTGTGAAAGGTTTGCTGTCTCAAACGTGATTCAGTCACTAAGAACCCATTTGCTTGAGTGACACAGAGCTCTCTTTGATTTTTTGTCACATACTGGAAAGCATTTCAAAACTACTTTCTCCAAACCCTCCCCCTCATCTCTACTCCTACCCATGTGGAGTATTTATGGAGTGACAGCTCCTAAGTCATGCTGTAAAACAAACTCTGCTGTTTTAACTTGCTCTACTCAACCTTACAGAACAAACAAAGCCAGGAAAGATTATTACATTTACAGTTGGATTTGACTCCATTAGGTGCTCACAAATACAGTCAGGTTTGAATTTCTCCTCAGTTCTCTTGGGGAACCAGTTTGCTTTTGTTACATACCTGTACTTTAAATGCATCTCCAGTAATACGGAGAGGTTTATCCGCTCCAGTAGGCAAAGGACCATCTTGGATCATAATCATTTTCACACCTGTTCGCTCCTGAAGAAAAAGCACAGAGCAATTTTCTAAGCAGAGTCCCTAAAACAAGGGACTAGATTTTGGTTATTAAACATTATGAAGGTCAAACCAGCACCGCTACAGAATGCACAAATTCAGGAACAGTCCTAGAGTGTAAAGGACTGCCAGAAACCACACTGCTCCTGAGGTTCTCAAATAGCTGAAATCCTTGCAAGAACAACCCTCTCCACCTCAACTGCTGACTTTCCAGCCCTTTCCAAAATGTGTAGCTGTCTGCATGTAACAGTTATTAAGTGACCAGCCTCCAAACTATATGACAGAGGTCTAATAAGGGCACTCAAAACCCCTCCATTTTTGACCCTAGGTGTTTTGCTATAACCTTCTATTCTTTAAAAACTTGTACCAGATGGAGGAATAAAGAACGTCCAGGAACACAGTTTATACATAACACAACACTTAATTAGAAAGGGGTGGGATGAGAAAAAAAGATGACATATGGCAGCTTTACCACAGACCAGCAACAAAAGAGAAGCAGAGCACTCTACAAGAGCGTGGCTGGCATTAAAATACTGCAGAGCAGAGCAGACATGGCCCTTCCTTGGCTACAGGGATCCCCTCCTGAACAGCACACACCAAGTGTTATCTACAGCACAAGGGTTTCTGTCGCAGTTCTGGCAAAACTCCACTACTTGTGTAGCTGGGGCCACACTGATTTTGTAACACGAGATTGGATTTGAGTCCAATCCCCGAAGGCAGAAGAGTAGTCCCTGCTGGAGAAGGTTAGAGCATTCAAGGCTCTCCATTTCAGCCCGTTCCAGTGGATCTAGAGAAGCTGCAGTAGGGAAGAGAGCCCTCAAGGAAATGCATCTTGCGCACCTGCAACTGTTTTATTGTTTCACCTCCTTTGCCGATGACTAGACCCACTTTGGATGCCGGGATCAAAATCTCCTGAATGGTACTGTTGCCATCAACATCGTTGTGAAAACCAGGTCCGTTGCGACAGCGATCTACAATCTGCCCCAGAAGCCGTTTTGCTTGTCTTGGGAAAAGAATCGAGGGAAACAACCATTAGACAACATTGCTCCACGTGACCAAGAGACCAGGAACCATCGGAATGGAGAGGAGAAGTGGAAAGATGGAGGAAACCAGTCAGCACAATATTTGCCCTTTTTTAAAAATAAACTCTTTGATGTCTATTTTCCCCTATCATGATTACTTATAAGCAGTTTGATTTTTGAAGGGGAAGAGAAAAGGAAGAGCAGCAGCATGCTCTGACCTCTTAGGAAGTTAAGGACAATAGTTGAACTACAGCATTTGGGATGCTTGCTTCAAATGAAGATGCTCTAGGTTTTAACTTTTCTAACACATACACAATAATAAAACTCAAGCTCTGGTCTCCTTCTCAGTCAAGACAAAAAGACACACACTGCTCTGATACTAACACAGCCCATGGATTAACCATTCTCTGATCAGTCACAGGCAACTGCTTTGCTCTTCTCTACCTGCTCTTACCAGCAGCACCAGAACACTGTCCTAACACAGCCTCTGCTCCAAGCAGTAGGTGCTGAAGCTACACCACGAAGCAAGGCAGGGATACTGCAGCAGCCACCAGTGAAAGACTGGGTTCTTCTACTCCTGGTGAGAAGAGACACACAAAGAAGCATTTGGGAGATTAAAGATCCCTTCTCTAAATTCTTTAGCATGTCAGAGCTAACTGACAGGGTTTCCCTTCCTCTTGAAGACTCCTATACCAGCACATCCCATTCCTGCCCTTGTCCCACAACCCTTCTGAAAGCAGAAGAAATTCACTGGTTCCCTGACAGCCTAATGCAGCACCTTCCCCTCTCTCCACCTCACACCAAGCCATATCAGGCACCCTAAGGATGACTGAATTCTCTCTGCAGATTTGAAGAACCAGTACAAACTCATCCCTTCAAGCAGACATTCCCCCAGGGCATCTCAGGGGGTGGTGCTCTGAGGCTGCACTCAGAGCAGAGCACTGCTTGCCCCTGACTTTCTCACAACAAAAGGGAAAAGGTAGAATTTCTGGAAGCCTGCTTCAAATGTTCTGGAAAAGTCCTGGGACATTTTACTTATCTGCCTTTGTATTTTGTGCAAAGTTTTTTTAGTGACAATATAGAGACCACAGCAGTTAATACACAACATATTTCAGATCAGAAGGGGTCACTTGGAAATTAACCCTATAAGTTTGTCACTGGATATAACTAATGAAAACATTCCTCACAAAACCCTTCTCAAAGAAGTCTGACACTTAGAATGGCTTTCTTACATAATTTTCTTTTTCTACAAGTAGCCTGAAAAAAACAGTTCAAACAACCAATTTGTCAAGAATTTTACCACAAAATTAAATTAAATTTCAATTAATTCCATGTCCATGTTCTGTTTCACAAATTTAACAGTCTCACTTAAGATTTACTCGTATTTTATTTAAAGACAGCATTGGACATGACTACCTTTAACTGCTTATTTCAGAACCACAAAGTTTTAACTACACTTCTCCCCCATTTTCCCACAACTGCATCTCATAAAGCATCCCAGCTTTTTACTCTTTTGCTCCTGTTCTTAAATATCCTTTGCTAAAGGGGGAAAACCACCTCAATATCAGCAAGAATACACTGCCTGCCCTATGAGTTTGCCAATTATATTTGTTGGGGCTCACTGCTTGCAGTATTATGGTAGAATAAGGAGATTTAAGTACCCTTAGATCTTTTTAGGAATGGAAGGATGATGAGTGTCTTCTCTTTAGAGAGACAATCTTTGCACCAATGTATTTTCAAACGCAACTCAAAGATTTCCAGATGGATTTTAAAAAACCCACCTACCCAAAGGCTGGGGAGAGAAAGAGCAGCTCCATATGTTAAGTGTGTTCCTGTAAGCCTGAGGATCCTGGATCCAGTTCCAGCAGGAGGTCCTCAACTGGTTTGTGAGAGTCTCAAACTCAGCTCCTGGGAAGGGGGAGGGAGGAAACACTGTCCCTAAAGTTTCTATAGGTCTAAAGATAGAAATCCCTGCTGGCTGGCCACGTGTCTCTACCATGCAAGGAGCAGAGAATCAAGACTTGGGTTCAGTCCTTTGCTTCTTGTTGGCAGCAATGCAGAGACAAGCACCCAGTGGGCCTCATGCTGCTCTGCAACAACACCAACAGCTCCAGGGTATCCTGGAGTGGCACCCACAGGCTTTGGAGGCCTCATGCAGCCCTTGTTCAGCTGGAAGGATGCTCATCTCAATAGGAGTGGGGAAGCGAAGGGGAGAAGAGAAGTGCCCTTCAAGAGCTTAGCTCAGTATCCTGGAAAGCTGCAGTTACTAAACTGCATCCTAGGTGCCCTAAGAGCAACCTCACCCTGAGGAGGGGAATTCCAAGGAAATTTCTGCAGAGGAGTCAAACTGCAAGTGGAAAAAAAGCCTTTGAGGTGCACAGTTTAAAGCATCAGACCAAGAGGTTCTATGCTCCAGAGACCCTCAAGTTTCTCTAGGCCAACATTTGCTGGTGTGGCTAATAACCAAGTAGCACCACTGACAGAGCACAGCATTAGGGAGAAGAGAAAGAAGGAAAAGGGAGAGAAATGAAGTCAGAACTCACTCAATGCTCTCTGGTGTCCCAGTGAGTACACAGGGCCTCTCAGGCATCCCACCACTGTCTGCAAAGGAAACAAGGAGAAAAACTTGTGATACATGGAATTAAAAATGTGGCAGCTATTTCAGTGACCATGAAGCACCAATGGAAGCACCACCCACCTGCACACATAGCATGCTAAAGAATTCAAAGACATCCAGGATCAACATATTTTAAATTATTTACTGGATGTCTGCATTCTTTTAAACCCTTCCTCACAAATTAAAGGGAAGGGTAAAAACTCAGATAACATTGATCAGCAGGGAACAGCACAGTCTTCCCCAAAGCAAATTGGCACCAAATGATCCATTTGGATGAATGTCTCATTTTTATGATGCAAAGCAAGCTGTATGGAAAGCTGCTGCCAACCCTGCTGAAATGTCCTCTGCCAGGAGCTGGAGCTGACCACACCAGTCAGAGGCAAACCACAGAGCTGAGCAAAGTGAGAAAACCCAGCAGCTTCAGGTCTGAGAACAACATGGATTGTTCATTTGCTCTCCAACCATCTGCTGGTTAAAGGCAGCTCCCTCACTGTTCCATTCCCCAAACCACCTGGCCAACCTGTTCTCTACCCTGCTTGGGAGGTGGGTCCCACAACAGCTCTCCCATGGCTGTGTATCCATGTTAATGGTGATAACACACCCTGAGCATGGAAAGTGCCTGATCTAATGGACACAACACCCTCTGACATCAAAACCTGCTCACCCACCACACAAAGAGGGCCTTACCTGGAGCAATTTGAATTTTGCAGCCAGACTCTATCTGGATCCGTGAGATCTGTTCTCCTCCCCTGCCGATTACTGCAATGAGTGCAACAAGCATCAGAACAAACTGCTTTTCCTGGAAACTGCAGAGCACCTTCCCCTTTTACTCTGCTGCAGCTTTTTATAAAGGAACAGTTTGACTCCAGGATTGCAGAAGAGCATCCACAGCATGACCAAATTTATCATAGCAGAAAAACATTAAAATACTGCTGAAGGTTATTCTATTTGCTTGGAAAAACAAAACAAAAAAGCCTTTCTTGCACAGGAATGGAAAGAAATAAGCATGAAAGAAATAAGGCACTAGTCTGGATGATGCTAGGAGAGTAATTTAAGTACATTTTGTTCAGTCTGAACCAATAAGCCAGTTATTTGAAGTACTAAAGAAGGTAAAGACTTGTTTCTTTATAATTCCTATTTTACTGCCATTTTTGAACGGACATGCTATTTGGCTGTCTGCACTCAGCCAGAACCACATCCTGAAATGCTCTATCAACCTCCAGGGAACACAAATATCCCTCTCCCTTAACTCTCAGAGTTAAATTGCTGTTTCACAACAAGACACCCAGAGCACAGGCTGTGCCAACCACCATTCCTACCCTTCCCAGACTGCAGAAACAGCAAAGCTTTGAGTCAACCAGGCATTCCTGGCTCAGGATGCTCCCAAAGAAGCATCTCAGCTGTGGGGCTGCATCCCCCCCTGAATCAGTGTGAGAAACAGAGATGATGCCTGCAAGCTCCCCTCTCCCAGGGCTCCATGTGTAGCACCAGGAGTGGCAAATGAAGAGGTTTGGCAGAAGAGGAGGGAGCTTTTCCTCTGCAGGAATTTGAGTTCCAGTCTTACAGAGTCGGGACAAAACTTGGCGCGCTATGGGGTAATTAGCAGGGCCTGTTATTTTCCTCTTTACTCTCCATATATCAAATTGGAAGGGATACACAGAGAGGCAGCAGTGGAAGAGTCTATGCAATCACTGCAGTAACACATCAGCAGGAGGTGCCATTGAAAGGCAGAGTAATGATCATTAAGAGGAAGAGAGAAATTAGGATCAAGCTTGAAAGAGAACAGCATCAGGAATGCAAATCTAGGAAAAACTCTGGTCTGGTTGTTTCCCTGCAGCAAATGTGTGAGGAATTTAAAATTCTGTTTAACTTGCCTTTGGCCAACTAATATTTTAACATTTAAATGTTGTTTTTCTTCCTCAACTCTCACAGTTTTGCATACTCAAAGTAAAATGTTGCAATGAAGGGAAATAAAGTCACTTTTGACTTGTTTATGTACTGTGCTAATGGGAATTTAAAAGAGAAAATCACTAAAATGCCCAGGAACTTGTACCAAACGTTCTTGTTCTTATTACTGGGACACCAAGCTTTTCCATGAAGTTTGCATCTGGATTTTAAACACAGATCCTCTGTTCCCCATGAAGACAGCATTAAACAACACTTATCCAAGGCTAATAAACACAAAAACTTGTGTCAGAATCAACAGCATTCCTGCACAGGAAACACATCAAGAAGCATCAAAAGCATCCAAGGTACTTACTAAATCCAACCATTTTATCAGGCACTTTGAACTCTTCTGTTATTACAGCCCTAAAAAAAAAAAAAAAGAAAAGAAAAGGGAAGAAAACCCCAAAGTCATTACAAAGAACAATTTGGAGCAAACTACAGTCCTGCCATGAAGCCTGGGCTCAGCACAGGGGCTCTGCACACACAAGTAAAAGCACATCACTGTCAAAATTATTTGTTTTGGAAGGGATCTCTTGATGGTCACACAATTCCTCCTATGCTGGATGCGTTTCCAGTCTGTCTCTGGTACCTTGAATGGAGCTGAGGGAAGAAGCTCCTTCTGTCATTCTTGCTCCAGACAGATTTAACAAAAAAACCACAAAGTTTGCTCATCACTGAGCCTGGACCTTCCAAGCAGCAGGGTCTGCCCAGAGCTTCTGGACATTCTCTTCCCAGGAGACACCAACCACAGCCAGTCCTGACATAAATCCCCCTTCTGATATTCACAGGTCTGGTGGTTTGGGACTCCTTTTCACTTGCTTGTCCTTATCATTCTTTTCCTTGGAATTAATAAAGATTGTCTTCAATTATCCTCTGAATTCTTATTATCTCTAGACTTCCATACCTATTGCTCTTTGGACATTTTCAAAACAAATTACTCAAAGCAGTTTCCTAAGAAATGACCATAGTGAAGTAGAAAGAAATTAACTTGGATTGGTTTTTTTTTGTTTAGCTTTTTCTGTCTTAGAGAAAACACAACACCATGAATGTGGAATTTGCAAATATGCATTATATATACAACTGGCTCAGCAATCCCAAAAGCAACAAAATACCTGCAGAGTAAGTTCAATGCAGGTTTTGTAGGGAGGTGTATTAAAATATTCCCATTTTTTTTGCTTTAGATCAGTCAGGAAAGGTGTAAAATACACATTAGACTCGATTAGCTAAGTTGCAGATAAGTAATCAAACTGCCTATCCCCTTTCTGGGATGCTCTGGTAGGACATTACCTTTAACTTAGCCATTAAAAATTTAAGGTTCTACAGCCTTCATGCACATTGTTTGTCCCTTCTGCTGAGGTCCCAAACAGCTGGTTAGGATGGAAATGCACTACCATTCACCTTCAGGCTAATCCAGCTTTAGAAATGTTCCTCCCTTCAAAACAACATAGAAAATTCTCAAGAGCGGGATTTGAGAAAAACTGAGAATTTTACATTTTTATTAGATGCTGAGACATGCTGGATGACAACTCCTACTTGCTTCAGTCTTCCCAAACCATCTTTGACAAAGGAGTCACCCCAGGTCATTTTACATCAACAAAACTAAATAATGACAACAACAACAGTTATATGTGTCTGTTTGATAGTTCCACCTTTCACCAAAATGCCAGATCTTTTCTCACTTTTTCTGTCTTGCCCCTGCCAGGGCAGGGGAAGGGAAAGGAGAGAGAATTTCTTTTTTTCAGTCCTGCAGATTTGCAGAGACCAAATCCAAGTTTCACATCAACTCCTCTTTTTTCCTCAGAACAAACAAGCCAGGCTGTAGAAAACCCAAGCTGACAGTTTTTCCACATTCTCAACCTCTGACTTTCTAACACTACTACAGATGGTGGATCAATAAACAATTAGAATTGATCAATAAATAATAAAACATAACCCACTGCTTACCTTTGATGTACCAGGGCCCCTAACTGGTTACCTACTGTGGCAGAGAGAGAAAAAAGGGGGAAAAAATCAAAGCATTAGCACGGATAAACTAACTTCATCCCTATAGAAAAAGAGTTCTTACCGTTTCATCAAAAAAGAAAGAAAAGCAAAACAGTAATTTAGGTTCAGTGGCTGAAATGAATGCGTTATGTGCTACAAAACAGGAGGGGATTTCTTGATCAACACACAGCACAGCCCAGTGCCCAGCTGAACACAGGATAGGGAATTGATCCGTGTCTCCCCATGCTGAGAGTCATGGGAGAAAATCCTGCCTGCCCAAATCCAAATCCCTGCAACTAACCTCCCCCCTTCCCAAATTAAACCCAAAGTAGTAAAAAAAGGGAAAAGGGGGCGAGGGAGGAGGAGGGAGAGAAATCTGAAGGAGACCAGTGTGCATTAATAAACGCGAATAAAAGCCAAGCAGCCTCAGAGATTCCCTCAGTCCAAGCATTGACAGGGCTGGCACATACTTCTCTCAGTGTCTCTGATCTGTGCTCCATGGAGCCCACTTACACGGAGACCTGTTAAAGGAATAGGGCTGTTAAGTAACCTCGTGGCACCCAAACACTGTTTCAACCCAACAAAACACATGTTCCTCAACACATTCCAGGCATTTCTGCCATGCTAGCTGGTGGTCCAGCCCTGATTAGCAATTATCTCCCTACTGACAACTCTGAGACAGACTTCTCCCCCCAGCCTCCACAGATTAGATCTTTCTTCCAAATGTTAATGGGGAAAATATCATTAGACCAACTCATGCAAAGTAGGAACACGAGCCCTGCTGGGCTTCCTACTGGACTTTGCCTGCAGCAAACCAGCTAAAACCCAGACCATTTGGTGCTAACAACCAGTTGAAAGATTATATTGCATGCCTGGAGGGCACAGAACAAAACAAATGAAACTGGCCAACATGTGAGCTGTGAGAATAAAGATGCTGTTTCAAACTACCTTGCAGCAAGCTGCACATTCTTTGACCTGAAATAAATTGGCAATCAGCTGGCAGGGATAGAAAGTGGATGCATCCCACAGTGTCTAAATCTGGTAGAAAAATGCATCAACTTTGTGGCCAAACACTTTACTCAAAGAAAATAGACAAAGAGAGTCAATAGTGTATTTCTGCTGCGTGTCAATACCTCCGTGATAGTTCAGGACCAAAATATTGACAATGTTTCTATTTTATTACTCTCTCCAGCTCAGCGCTAAGACAACTGCTGTGTTAATTGACTCATTTAGTTTGTCTTTGCATATTCTCACCCTAAATATGAAAAGCTCTAATTTGATAATTGTGAATATTGCAGTTGAAAAGGGTGGGTGATGTAATGGGGAATATTTGCTCTGGCTGATAAGCTTCTACCACAGAGCTGAGCAAATACAACCAAACTCAGAATATTTCAACTCCATGCAGTAGGTCTGGTGGTACTGGTGTAGAGTGGGGCTGCCACAGCCAAGGCCACTCATTATCAAGATGCCAGGAAGAGTGGTTTTAACCCTGCAAAGGCTGTATTTAAATCTCCACTTCTCATTTCAATTCACCAGAACTGCTCTCTTAGCAATCTGTTCTGCTGCAGCCACAGCCCACAAATTATGAGACAGACACACATCCTATAATCAACTCCCCAAGTTCATGCAAGGAAGGGAAGAGCCTTCATTTTGTAACACAATCCTACACTTGAAAAAGCCAGCTGTGGAGGGGAAACCTGTACCAGCACAGGGAGTTAAATCAGACAGGGAATTAATGCTTTAGATGCAGGTAGCAATGTCCCTCCAACCCATTCTGAGCTGCAGAATCCAGAGTAAGCCATTCACCCCCACAGGGAGCTATCAGCCTTAATGCATGTTTATTGGACAAATTAATACGGAGAAATTATGTCACAGTAAATTATGTGAGAGACCATTCCTTCACAGATAACTTCTCAAAAAACTGAGACTGAAGGCAAATGGAGAGAAATGGACATTATTTACTTCAAGTCATTTATGATTTCTCTTTGTTTGAGGGGGAAAAAATGATGTGGCTCCTAGTTCCAACAAGCTAAAGGTCCATTCCCTCTCCAACATGTCCATTTTTCTCTGAAAAACAGGGAGTGACAGAGAGGCAGGGCTGGGGCAGCCACAGTTCTGAAAGCTGATGCACCATTCCACTGTCTCCCTTCACACCAAGGAGGGGGCTGAACTCTGACAAGCCACATACATATTTCCCTCTTTTACATCTATTCAGTACAATTTAACTGTAACTGCAGTCATTTTATTGCAAATAAGGAAAAATACTGAATAAAATCAGCACAATTTCCTATTAATGGCACCTGCTGGTTGATAACTCTTCAATCTGCTTTACGCTTCACCTTAACTGAATTCTACCTAACAGACACTCAAAACAAATGTGGATTTTTCTTCCACCCCATAAAACAGAGCAGTGCCTCCCACTAAATTAATGTGCATGATGGGAATATGCAATCTCTTCAGGAATATCTTCATGGCTAGAATAAAATCAGAGCAACACATCTCCTTGAGAGCAGTGGAACAGGGCTGCTTTTCATACTTTAGAGCCAAAATGGGAGAATCATAAATTTTAGAAAGCTACAAAGATTGTTATCCTAATTCTCCATCATTAAATATTGATAGGTTTTTCTTGAATTAAATAGTCAAACCCTAATAATTTCTGTGTGTGACTTCACTGCAAATCTTTGGAGGTTTTTTCCCCTCCCTTAAACCACTTCATTTTAAAAAGTGGCCATCTGTAAAGTTACAAATTTTGAAGAACAGTGGCATTTTGTGTATTAAATAAAATCTTTTGCCAAGAGATCTGGACTTTTGCCTTGGTCCTACTGCTGCTGCAGATCTGTCAGAGCATCAGTACTGACTTCCATCAGCAGTAAGGGATAGAATTCCCTTCTGCCCATCACTATTTTCATTGAAAACACATTGGAGGGAAAGAATAAAATACTCTGTACAGCAGGATCATGTCATGTTTGAGCCCTTGGTTCTATTAAAATCAAATTTTATTACACCAGAACAAGTCATCTTCAGATCTGGATGTACCACAGGAGCTTTGGGAGGAGAGAGGAGTGGGGAGGGGGGTGTGAGGCTTCTCCAAGGTCTCTCACCTTTGTTTTCCCAGACTGAAAGGGTGCCCCAGCCTTCAGCTGTAATGCTGCTGCTTAATCCCACGGATCTCCCAGGATACTCCTTTAAAGCAGCCCAAACAAAGGGCAATGCTCTGTCCATCAGTCTCTTTGCAGCAGACTAGACCCCTGCTTCCTTTGAACAAAAGGAGGCTGCTTCTTTAAAGGTTATTTGGCATTAAACAAACTTATTAATCTCTGCTGATAATTAGAGGGACCTTTTAATTAGAACAGAGGCCAGGGGCAGCAGTTGGCCCTTAACAGGTGGGCTGGGGTCTGTCCCAGCAGCAGCCACAGGCAAGATGCCACCAGGTCTGTCTGCAGCTCACACTCACCTGTCCCCACAAACATCAACCCCTGCAAGTGGCCACAGAAATGGCAGCTGTGACTTGCCAGGAGCAGCACAAATCAACCTGATCTCTTCCCTGCACTACAGCTGTTTGCAGGATTACTTTCAAGTTGTTTCCAGAAAGGGGAAAAAAAGAAGCCAGGGAAAAGAGAAATAATCAGTCTCAAGGTCCATCTAACACTGGAGCCAGGTTACCAGGGCTGATCCTGCTGCTCCTCAGTTCAGATGAGGGTTATGTTAAAGGAAGTGCAAAAAGCACTCAGACATCCTGGTTTCTGACATTATATTAAGTCTGTTTTTCCTGGAAATGCTTGAAAAGCAGCTGAATTTGTTTTGATCAACACACTGACACCTGTCTCAAGACCACTTCCTCAGGTGGCATCAGGCAGCCACAGCAGCAGCTGTTTACAAAAACAGATGGGAAGAATGAGATTGTCCTGAAAGACAGACAGTTCTCCTGTCACCTTAAACACTTCCTCTGCAGACAATTTTTTCAGCAGTATTAGGAACAGAGATAATTTCCCAAGAGCTGCATGGGGATAAGGAAGCAGTGAGACCTGCACCCAGCTGTGAGCATGCAGTATACAGGGAAATTTCCCATCAGATTTGTTTCCAACCCATCCAAAGCAGTAGAATGTATCCAAATCCACTATAAAATGCACTATAACATTTCTAAAGCGTGTGTAACAATATAATCACTTCTTGACAACAACATCTCCAAACTGTGTTTCACAGACAAGCAGAAAATGGAGACAAGTGTGGGCATGAAATTCCAACACCCCTTGTTGCAGCTAACAGAGAACTAAAAAATCATCCAAATAGGAAATGCTTTCCTAATTTAAGTGTCCTATTAAAAGCAACTTCCATCTTCCAGATGTTTAAAGCTAAAGCTGCATTACAGACATTTAATTACACAGCAGCAAGAGCAGGTAGCCCAAGAGTGAGATATGGATCACACCACAAAGAGATCCAGAGCAAGAAGCACCCACAGCTTCAGGTAAAGAACAGCACAGGAGGATCCCACATGTAGGGGGGAACTCATCACACAGCTGCATCTCAGTACAGGATTTACTAACACCATTAGAAATAAAACCCAACATGACCCAAACTGAAAGAAGTGCTACAACCCTGACAATTCCTGCTTCTTTGTCAAATTCCAGCCCTTTAAAATATGACTTCTGTCATTTCTCACCTTCTCAAAGACCAGGTTTTTGGGAGGGGAGTTGGACAAAGTTCTATACAGATGTGTATGAACAACCCAAGGGCAAAAACAGCGTTTAAAAACAATTACAAACAAAGTCCAGTGCTGAGGACAGGGTGAGCAGAACAACTGCTGATGCAGGAGTCAGGAACAGCCACTCTGGGAGGCTCTCCCAGGAACAACACCCACCCATGGAGTTATCTCCAGAGCACAAGAAACCAGCAGCAATGCACTTTTCTAGCCCAGACTCTACTGTATTGACAGGCTGTGTGTCAACACAAACAGGCTCACCACGTTCTGGGGCTCACCAGTACAAGTTTAAGTACAAAGTCCAACCTGTCACTGAAACACTACAACCAACTCACGTGGTAGGAGTTCCTAAAACCCATTTTGTCAGGAGGTCAGAGCTCCACTTCAGTCTGATGAATCAATGACGAACACAGGCAGGGTAAATGTTGTGAATGACAGGTTCCCAGAGGGCTATTTTTACTCCTTTTCACACACAGCCACATCCCTAAGCTCAGAGCTGTTCAGCACTCCCCAGCACTGCCCAGCTCCTTCCCCTGCAGAACCAGCACACACCAGCAATGCCAGACCTCTGGCTTCTCAACAAAGATACAAAATGTGGCGCTCACCCAGATAAATCCATTCTCTCCTGAACCCCCAAACCAAAGGAGCAGCAGCAACCTGTTGCTCAAATGGAGCCAAGAGCAGAGAACAGAAGTGGGTGGTGGCATGTGCTCAGAAAACAGCAAGCCAGAGGCTCCACATGAGAGAAGCTTCTCCCCATGCAGCAGCATGTTTTTTTCACACTGAAGAGCAGACATGCAGCTATTTTCAGCCTTTGTATCAGACAGAAAAAAATTCTTTTCAAAATGAAGTGCTAGGCAGCAGCTTGGCTTATCTCCTCAGTACTCCTGAACATGTTCATGGGGGAGAGGATCACCCTGCAGGGCTATGAGTGTCAGGAAAAACACCAGAGGAAATAACAAAAAGGAAGACATAGCCATGCTTTTTATTTCTTCACAAGAAAAGGTGAGCTCTTTGCATCTGTACAGCAGCAGATAACACAGTTTAAACACTTGTAACAATGCATATAATTAGATTAATAAAGCCTAAAAAGCTATTTTTCGAGTTCTAACATTTTTGTTAGAACTCTTGTTCTAATAAAGATAAGAAACTAGTGGCTTATTTTAAAATTATAACAATTCATAAAATATTGACTTATGACAGTTACCAGTTATGGTCCATGCAATAAACCATCCTTTGGCTATGGCAAATTTTGAATTCTTCAGATTTCAGAATTCTCAAATAATAATGGAGAAAGCACAGCTAAATATTGGAAGTTTCCTTCCAATTTGCATCACCTTACATAAATATCTTTTCTCCTTAAAATTCAAGTAAACAGCACCCAGAACTTGACAGCAACTCAGCTCCTGGGCTGTGATTATTGTCACAGGTGGAAAGGAACATGTGTAATACTGTCCCTACACATTCCCTGCTCTCAGAAAAGAAGGGCTATCAGGGAAGAACATGTGCTGTGTACACCTGCTGCTCTATATGTGGGCTCCAGAATAGACCCAATGAACAAATCCTCCTCCCTCTACTACCACAGACCAAGATTTAAGTGACACAGTTTGTTTGCTAATTCCCAAAGGTCATGAACTACCAAAGAATTGCTTCACATTAACACTAATGCCTAAGAACACAGTGCAATCTAGGTAAGAGCAAACAGCACAGGGCATCTTGTATAAAATCTCTACACACAGAAAGCTGCAGCTTCCATCCTTAAAACACAACTGCCTCCATAGATGGATTTCAGGAGCTGCATGCACAAGACTGAGTAACCACAGGCAGCTTACCTCCATCATCCAGGGGCCGTTTCTGCACTCCATAACCGTAGACTGAGGGGTCCACAAGTGTTGTAGAATTATTCAAGTGAGGAATATCTCCAATTTTAGCAGCAATCTATAAAAAGGAGATAAAAACATTATCAGCCACCACAACTGAACACTGTTTCTTCCAATAAAGCTTTGACCCCAGGCCAATCTTCTCTCAGGTTGTTACTATATAGGTGGATTTGTAACAAGGTGCTTCATTTGTAAAGCAAACAGTTTTCTGCTTGCTTTGAATATTTGCTTAATTAAGATCATATTCACCCAGTTCCTCTTCCTGATCATAAGCAGCCCTGGAACATTACATTCAGGATTATTTGCTCAATGGATAGCTGACAAGCTAAATCTTGCTAAGAGGAGGGTTCAAACCAACCCCCCAACTTTGTCCTGGAGAAGCTGTGTGGGAGGACACGTGCTTCCTCCTGCATCCACGCAGATCCAGGCACACAGAAATGCACTCACACCCAGGGGGGAGCAGAGGGAGAGCGCAAACACAGCACAAGGACAGGTTTGGGAGCTCCCTGTCAAAGACTGGATCACTCTTGTTTGCTGTGTGAGGAATAAGCCAGTGGGCAAACTATCAGTGCAGAGCTAGTTTCCATTTCCTGCAGTGGTCAGTGCAGCACAAACACAGCCAATGCTGCCTGTGCCGCTGCTTCCAAGCCTTGCAGAGGGGAAACTGCCATTCCCTGCTGAGCCAGGACACAAGGAGTTCATTCACAGCAAAGAGGAGAGGCAGGTATCACAGTGAGGGGACTGAGGTAAGCAAATAAACTGAGACACACACCTAAACATCACTCAATGCAAGAGACAAGTGAAGCTCATCTCCAGTGACATTTGGGGACAGCTGTACAGGTGGGTGCTGACAACACAATTAGCTCTCTGAGCTAATTGATAGAAAACCACCCCAGAAACAGCCAGGTGCATTCCCTGGGTGCTGCACCCCATTTCACCCACCCAGGACAGGCAAACTGCACTGTCACAGCTCCCCTTGCCCACATAAAGTATTTTGCTGGAATAAGCAAGCACAGAACAAAGCAGTTACAGAACAAATATCAAGTACACTGTATGCTACAGCACTTGCTGCCTTCTCCAGCAAAAATAAAATAATTTCATCAAATCTTTACCAAGAGACTGATCTCACTCCATTATAACTGAGTTTCACCAGGGAATAAGGAACAGGAGCAGATGAAAGAGCATTTTACACAGAGATGGTTTTAATGACCAGCATATCTAAAGATTTCTAAAATTTGCATTTCACTGCAACAGCAAGACATCTCCAGCAGCTCTGGTTGTTGACACTATCTATCTTCTGCTGCAGTGGAACAAACAACTGCCCAAGATGCAGAACCACAGGGCACTGGAAAAAAGCTATTTGAAATAATCTCGGAAGATCGAGAGCATTGCTTTTAGAAAGAGAACAGCAAACATTCTGTTCAATGCCTTCCATGAAAAGGGCCCCAAGTTTGGACCATTTTCTCCTTATAGTCCATCCTGTCTTGTCTCCTTTTGGAAAGTCAGAAACTTTGCTGTGTCAGAAATGTCAGAGCTAGAGAATAAAATCTTCCAGCTGCAATCCTGTAGTGCAGCTTTCATGACAAGCATTTTGTACAGCAACATCTCCAGTAAATCCCCAGCCAGCTGGTTCTGAAAGCATTAACACACCTTGTCCTGTCCAGGAGGGAGGGCCAGGTGATGCTTTACCCTTTTGATAAATGTTGTACTGCATCCATGGATCCAGCCCTTTTCCCTTTCCCCTCATGTTTGGGATGAAGAGAATTGCAATGAAATACAAAAAGCAGAAATGCTTTCTGACTACTTCAACACTGAAATATAAATTTTAAAATTTATTTTACAGCAATCTGTGAACAGCTTTCATGCAGTAACTTAGACCAAAAAGAACAGTGTCAGGTATAACACACTCTGACATATTCTGGGATATTTAATTTCAACACCCTATTCAAGAACTCTCTTTCTGTCAGTGGTTATTTACCATGACTTACAAATTATGGATGATCCTTTAGAGGTGAAATCACTCAGCACTCACTCCAGGAAAATCAAAAACCAGTCTGTGGACAGCAGAAGCTGGCAGCCTGAAGTACAAAGGTGTTCAGGACCTTTGCTGGCACCAAGGCTGTGTCCTCCCACCTCGGGGAGCTCTGTGAACCCCAATGATCACCCTGGCACAGAACCCTCCAAGGGCAAAGCAAGAGTGTTAAAACAATTTTTACATTATCAGCTTTTAGGATATTTTCCTTTCTCCCCCCCTCTCCCTTTATTTAAAGTTGTACCCTTATCTCTAAAGCCTCCCAGCTGCCACTGGGTTGCAGGCAGACAATGGTGCCACCCCACCACAGCAGGAAAATGCACCCTGCAAAATGAAGAGCTGAGCTTTCCAAGTACATGGAGCAGCTAAAATACATTTTAGCATCTCATGCTCAACTCAAAATGGGAAGCTCAGATTTTATGACAAGTTCAGCAGGGAAGTAAGCACAAAAATTAGGACATGGCAAAAGCAAGCAGACCCAGCCCTTATCTGCCTCAATGACCTTGAGTAATGTACTGCTGTTAGCCACTGCTTTTGTCCTGCTCCATGTCAGCCTTAGGTTTTTTTCCTCCTTTTTTCTTGCACTTAAACCCAATGGATCCATTTTATCAAGCTCTGAAATACACTGGGGAAAAAGCATCTCTGTTTCTGCATCCCAAAATAAAGCTCTGCAACAAAGACTTTAAAAAGCAACACAAGTCCCAGCTGCAAATTGCACTGATAAAGCCAAGAAAATCAAATTAATCCATGAAGTTGTGTGAGAGATACAAGTTTTCCTACACCTGGCACTTCTGTTCTCCTATACATTTACCAGCCAGAAAAATGACAATACAAAACACAGAGTTAATACAAAACCACTTCTAAACATGGAGTTTCTTTGCTAGGCACACTCAAACACAAATATCTGCAGAATTTCAAGAGAACAGGCCCAGCTTCTAGGAAAAACCTCTCCATGGTGCCCTGCAAAGAACAGCAACAGATAAAATCACCAATTCTAGGTATTAGCAGGGTAAAAAAACCCAGTAAGGCACTGTCATCTGACCCTTCAGACTATTCTGGTCCTTGTGCTGCGCCTCCCATTCCCTCAGCAGAACACTCGAGTTGGGCTGACAGACATTTCTCCAGAGCTCTGCAGAAAGCAATAAAACCATCCACAACCATTCAAGCTGCTTGTCACAGGTGGTTTTCCTAAATACCAGAGTAACTGGCAAAGCCTGGATCTATTTGAGGATGACCTGAGAAAGGGGGTAGAGAAAAGTTTGTCCAGGACCCCTCCATGACCACAGAAATGAAAGTCAGAGCCTGATACAAAGAGGGATTTCAAACACAGCCTGGTGACAGTCAGTCTCAGGATATTCCCCATTTTTGAGGTAGCCAGGATGGCACATCACAGCCTCATCAGCCTCTCCTCTCCAGAGCATTCCCAGAATCCCAGCAAGGCACAGTTTGGTCAATAAGAACAACAAAACTTAAGGACAGTCTGAGAGAAATTCATTTTAGTCCAAAGCACAAGCAGCTCTGCTCATTTTCAGATCCCACTATTCAAAAGGGGAGCAAACATCCTCTCTCTCTCTTCCCACCCCAAAGCCAGCCTGCCTGGGAGCAGCTGCACAGACCTGTCCCCACCTCAGAGCCACCAATCACTTGGGACATGGTGCAGAAGATGCAGGACAGAGCAATTCAAAGTCCCAGCACTGCCTTGAAAAAGTAATTATTCATAAATCCCAAATATTTCAGAGTCCACAAAAAATCCAAGCAATTCCTGCACAAATGCTGAAAGCAATGCAAGGTAATTTCTTGCAAATATATTCCAGGTTTCTATTTTATATTCCCATAATCATCTCACATCCCAGTGGCTCTGAGGAATGCACTTTCCTTGAGTCAGGGAAGTCTTCCTTGTCCTTGTTCAGATGTTCAGAACCAAGCTCTGTATTCCACAGCCTGCTTGTGATGTTGTGGCTCTTGTGAGAACTGAATTTAGCAAATTTGATTCCTGGTCTTGCATGTGACACAAAACCTTGAAAGGTTCAAACATCAAGGCAGGGATGACCAAGCCACAAAGTAAAATCCTGAATTTCTTTCCTCTGCTCCCTCATGCCCTCAGAGCAAAAGGAATACTCCAAAAAGGCCAAAAGCTGTGCCAGATCAGTACAGCTCAGGCAAACACAGCACCAAACCCTTGGTGAAAGCTCTGCCATCATCTCCAGAGAGATATAAGGTGCAGCTGCATTTCCATTTTGCCCTGATTCTCAGCCAGGAAGCTCCATCACAGACTGCAGGGTGCTGAGGGAAATATCCATCACCTGAGCAATGAGGAGCATTTTCAGAGACATTTGGCAATGAGTCACCAGTGGCAACCTGGTTCTGTGCAAGAGAAAACCACCTGCTCTCTCACACAGCCTCTACAGAACTCAAATCAATTATTTTCACTGGGGAAGGAAACATTTCAGCCCTCCAACAGCTCCTTTCATCCCACAAACCCTAACAGAAAAAAAAAATCATATTCAACAGGCAGCAAACAACTCACTGCACAAAAATGTAGGACACTGCTCTCCCACAAACACGTGCAGAGCCCACATTTCCCAACACTCTTGTTGCCAGGCTGAGACAGCCAGAAGGCTGCTGCTGGAATCTTCCAGTTTTGGGCTCACGGAAACCCTGCAGGTACAGAATAATTGCAGCAAGCATAATGAACTTAAGAACAACCCAGAATTATTTACTGTTTATTATTCCACCTCCCTCATGCAGGGGTTGGGGTCTCACAGACTCTCCTTACAAACATGATGAGAGCAGTGAGGCAGCTCCAGCTCAGATCCATTTGAGTGTTTGGGCTCAGTTTGCACTGTTTGAGCTCTGAGGCATCACCCTCTATGCTGTGACTGATCACCAGTGGTACACACAGCAGGGTTTGGGGTGGGAGGCACCTCAAAGCTCATCCAGCTCCACCTCAGGGTCACCTTCCACTGTCCCAGGTGGCTCCAAACCCTGTCCAACCTGGCCAGGGATGGGGCAGCCACAGCTGCTCTGGGCACCCTGTGCCAGGGCCTCACCACCCTCACAGGAAAGATTTTTTTCCTAATATTTGACTAAATGTCCCCTCTTTCAGTTTGAGCCCATTCTCCTGATGGAAGAATCCAGTTCCTCTGCAGCTTCCCTGCAGCCCCTTCAGATCCTGGAGGATGCTGTGGTGTCCCCAGTGCACCTTCTCCTCTCCAGAGAGCCCCAGCTCTCCCAGTCTGGCTC
Source organism: Ammospiza nelsoni (assembly GCF_027579445.1). NCBI lineage: Eukaryota > Metazoa > Chordata > Aves > Passeriformes > Passerellidae > Ammospiza > Ammospiza nelsoni. The sequence goes on along the minus strand of NC_080652.1, from coordinate 7,271,605 downwards.
CACAGGGCAGCTGCTCCACACCCCGACCAACCTCATGGCCTCTTCTGGACTTGAAAACACTCACAAAATAATTCCAACCAGCTGCACTTCAACAGCAAATAATTATTTTCTTTGACATAAATGAGTTATTCAGCTGCTAACAGGTGCCAGCATTATCAGATATTTAAATAAGATGTTTTTTTTGCAATGAGTAAGATAGAATCAGGTCAGACAAAAGCAGGTGCAGCACCAAGCACAAAACCCAGTCTGGCTGCTCAGACATCACAGTTCAAGGACAGGGGCTGCAAGAAGCAAGGCCTGGCTCACCCTGCAGCAGCTCACACCCACCAGCCTGTGCTGAGAGGGAAATCAGTGGCCCCAGAGCAGCTCCAGTGTCCTGGGAGGGGCAGGGTGTGGGTCTGCAGCACCAGGTGCCCCTGGGCAGGCTGCACACGACAGGGACTGGCTGCCCCTGATTCCCAGGGGAGCTGGGAGTGAGGGGACAGCACCCACAGAGAGCACTTGAGATGTCTCAGGGTCCAGCTTGGCTCCCTCAGAAGATTGTCAGTGAAATGACAAAGTCTGGGCAACAGGAGGGGATTTCTCCCACCTGGAGAGAGCAAAGTCAGGGTCTTTGAGCAGCTGCTCCTGGCACTCAGCTGTGTCACAGCTCCTGCATGTGCAGCCTGCTCAGAGATGAAACAAACCCCTGAGGCAGACCTGCAACAGGAGATGGGAACAACAGCCACAGCACCCGTGCTGGGAGCAGCAGCTCCTGGTTCTGCAGCACCTTCCACAAGCCAAGGAGCACAGAAATGCCTGGAATAGCCTGTGCTGAGGGCAAGGGTGGTGATTCCTGCAGGGCTGGGCACTTGCACTCAAACTTCCCATTTCAGCACTGAGTAAGCTCATGGATTCCTCGGGGAGCACCTCAGTGCCCCCTCCTCCCTCCCTGCAGGGAATGCCAAGCTCCTGCTCTGCCCAGGTCTGCATTCACAGAATCAAACAGCTTGGAAAGCATCTCTGAGGCCATGGAGCCCAACCTGAGGCTGATCAGCACCTTGCCAATCAGAGAATGTCACTGAGTGCCACACCCAGGGTTCCCTTAAACACCTCCAGGGGTGGAGACTCCACCACCTCCCCGGGCAGCCCATTCATGGCTAATTACCTTTCTGTGAAGGAATTCCATGCAATGCCCAACTAAACCTCCCCTGGCATGGCTTGAGACTGAGTGCTCCTGTCCTGTCGGTGGCTGTCGGGGAGATGAGTCCGACCCCAGCCGGGCACAGCTCCTCTCAGAGAGTGACACTTGTGACAAAGTTTCCCTGAGCCCCAGCTGGGGACATGCTCCTTTCAGGGACTGACACTGTCACAATGTCCCCCCGAGGCTGCTATTCTGCGGGCTGAGTGCCCCCAGCTCCCCCGGCCGCTCCTCACGGACACCCAGCCCAGCCCCGGTGCCGCTCTCCGGCCGGTGTGAGACCCGAACCGGCACCGCCTCAGCCCAGCCAGAGCCTGCGGGCCGCCCCCTCCCGCACAGCAGCGCTGCCGCCCCGGCACCGAGCACGGCCGGGCTGTCAGAGCCCGCCGCCCCCTCAGGGCTCGGCTCTCCCGGCACAGGGGCAGCGGCCGTGCCCCGCCTCCGCTCCGCGGCCTAGCGGCGCCCCGCTCCTCCTCCCGGCCGCCCCCGGCCCGCCGGCCGGCGCCTCACCTGCCGGGCCCGGTGCAGAGCGTCCACGAACCCCTCGGGCTTGATCCCCACGGGCGCCGCGCTCTGGCTCTGCCCCTGCGCCAGCTCCGCCATGGCCCGCGCCCGTCCCGCCGCTCCGCCCGGGGCCCGCGCCCGGAAAGGGAAGGAGCCCCCCGCTTCCGGCGGAAGTGCCCCGCGGGGGCGGGGCCTCGAGGGGGCTCGCGGTGAGGGGCGGGGCCGCTCGCGCGCCGTGGGTGGGGATGGGGAGAGGGGCGGAGTCAGGATAGGCCACGCCCACGTGGACCCCCGGGACCGCCCCCGGGATGGACCCGGGGACACTGAGGGGACACCGAGGGACACGAGGGAGACATGGTGGGGACAGGGCTGGGACACGGCGGGGACACGGAGGGAACAGGGATGGGACAGGGCAGGGACAGGGAGGGGACAGGGATGGGACAGGGCGAGGACAGGGAGGGGACAGGGATGGGACAGGGCAGGGACAGGGCTGGGACACCACGGGGACACGGGGGAACAGGGTTGGGACAGGGCGGCGACAGGGATGGGACAGGGCTGGGACACCGCAGGGACCGGCAGCGCCGCTGTCCCGGACCCTGCTCTGCCCCTGACAGCCCCTCCCGGCCTGTGACATCCCCTTCCTGATCGTGCCATCCCATCCACACCTGTGACATCCCATTCCCACCTATTCCATCCCATCCACACCTGTGACATCCCATTCCCACCCATTCCATCCCATCCTCACCTGTGACATCCCATCCCTGCCAGTCCCATCCCATCCCCACCTATTCCATCCCATCCCTGCCCGTTCCCTCCCACCCCTGCCCGTGCCACCCCATCCCTACCTGTCGCCATCCTCTCCCTGCTCATGCAATCCCCTCTGTGCCCTCTCTGTGCCCGTGCCAGCCCATCCCTGCCTGTGCCATCCCATGCCAGGCTGTGCCCTCACTGAGCCCCTCCCTGGAACACGCCTCCCATCCCACAGCTCCCATTCCCTGCCTGCTTTGGTCCATGTGTTTGAGGTTCCTGACTCACATGGCCATGGCTGGACACTGCCATGGTGTTGGTGACACTTTTTGCACAAAGATTCTGGGCGTGGGGAGCTCTGGGGGTGCCCCCAGGTCTGGTCCAGCCCCCGCTCCTGCCACAGTGAGCAGCAGGAGGCTCTGGGATGATGATGCAAGGACCAGTTAGTCAAGGATTCATGCAAAGAACATGCAAAGCTTGTTCCTTGAGCAGGGCCCTACACAGCCCTTCCTGCTGCTTTTTGTGAGTGTCATTTTTGGGTGATACCCCCCAAAATGCTGCCTGCACCCAGCTCCTGGCCTGGCAGGGTTTGCACACAAGGTTCACGGACCCACAGCCCATTTCCCAAAGCCCTGAGTAGGAAATTCAACACCTGAGGGATGTCCCACAGAGCTCTGTGCTCATCCTTGGCTGGGTCTTGCTCTTTCCAGTTCTGTGCATCCCATTTGTGCCTACAGGAGCAGGAATTGCTGAGCTGATGGGATGATCTGGTGGGAAGGGAACACCACTGGAGTGCAGAGTCTGCTCTGTCACCTCCCCACACCAGTGGTCTAGCTGCTCCCCAGCTTTTCCTCCTCTCAGAAACTGGGGTCATTTTAAGCAAAAAGTCCATTTGTTTTAGGAAAGGAAGGATTTTAACCACAGAATGGTTTGGGGTGGGGGGACTTTAAAGCTCTGCTGGTTCCACCCATTAGACACCTCCCATGAGACCAGGTGGTTCAGAGCTCCATCCAGCCTGGCCTGGAGCACCTGATCACCTGAGATGATCACCACAGCCACCCCATCACCTTCTGAACGTGATGGAGGCACCACCTCCAGCCATGCCCAGGCTTTGCTTCCTCCTCTCTTGGGAACACCCAGAGATTTTGGATTCAGGGATTTTTCCCCTCCTGACTCTGGCTGGGAAGACCCAATGTGCTCAGCACCAGCTGCCCCTTTTCCCCTGGGCTTATCCTGGGTGAGGGATCACCCCAACAGCCCCACTTGGCTCTCAGGGGTGCCCTGTCCTGAGCAGGATCCACCCTGTGAGCCTCCAGCTAATGCCAATTCCAAAGTGGCTGCAAAGGTGACCAAACCTGCAGCATAAATCCACCAGCACAGGGACACAGGCAGGGAGAAGCTGGAAATTTCCCTACCAGACCCAGAATGATGCTGAGAGCTGAATTTTGGGATCCCCAAGCCCTGGTAAGAGGCAGAAAATCCTCCTTGGTGCTGGGCAGGAGCAGCTGAGAAGGACCAGGCTGCTGGGAGGGTGACAGCCAGCCTCAGCACTGGAGCTGGCAAGAAGAAGACATCAGGCAGTGATTGAAAAGAGGGAAATTACAGGCCTTAAACACTCCCAGAAACAAATTTCTGATGTAAATCTTCCTTTTTGAGGAATAAAAAAAAAAAAAAAAAAAAAACAACAAGGGAGTGATTCTACGCCTCCATCCCCATCTCCCCCCTCTCGAGGCACACACACACCTTTGCACACACACACTGAAATTAGTTGTGACAGCTGAAATTCTCCACTCATCGGATGCTGTTTGACAGGGTACTTAAAAAAGGAGGAGGGAAAGGGGAAAAAAATAAAAAAAGAAACAAAAAAAGGAGAAGAAGAAGAAAAGGGAAAGCGGTTTGGTGTCGCACGGGGGAGGCAGAAGGGGGGTGATGTGCTGGGGGGTTTCAAGTGATACAAGACGCATAATTCAGCCTTCTTGGATTGCAAAAGCTCCTCTTACCTAAAGGGCCTGCTGCCTTTATTTTTATCCAAATGGCTCAATTACTGCAAAGCCCCACAGAGAAAATTATGGATGTTTGCCTCTATTTTTCTCCCC